>NC_091287.1:176908511-177539225 GCF_032444005.1 Ranitomeya imitator | reverse complement strand
ATACGGAGACTTGATTACACACAAGTGGATTATATTTATCATCATTAGGCATTTAGGAAAACATTGGATCATTCAGTGATTCACAATGAACTTCTGGAGTGAGTTTGCTGCACTGAAAGTAAAGGGGCTGAATAATATTGCACCTCCCACTTTTCACTTTTTGAATTTCCACAAAAATTTTAAATGACCAATAAATTTCGTTCAACTTCACAATTGTGTTTCACTTGCTGATTCTTCACCAAAAATGTACATGTTTGAAGCATGATATGTGGGAAAAGGTTGAAAAGTTCCAGGGGGCCGAATACTTTCGCAAGGCACTGTATACAGTTTGGAAGCTAATGTGGTGGCCATTATACAGTGTGGGAGCTAATGCAGTGGACATTATACAGTTTGGGCGATAATGTGGGGGCAACTATAGTTAGTGAAATAATGTGAGGGCAGTTATACAGTTTGGGGCTAATGTGGGGGCAATTGTACAGTATGGGGGCTAATGCGATGGTCATTATACAGTTTGGGGACTAATGTGGGTGGCTATTATACAGCGTGGATGCTAATGCAGAGGGAGCTAATGTGGTGGCCATTATACAGTGTGGGAGCTAATGTGGGGCCATTGTACAGTTTGGGGGCTAATGTGTCGGCAATTGTACAGTTTGGGAGCTAATGCGGTGGTCATTATACAGTTTGGGGACTAATTTGGGTGGCTATTATACAGCGTGGATGCTAATGCGGAGGTCAATATACAGTTTGGGAGCTAATGTGGTGGCCATTATACAGTGTGGGAGCTAATGCAGTGGACATTATACAGTTTGGGGACTAATGCAAGAGCTATTATACAGGCTGGGAGCTAATGCAGTGGCCATTATACAGTTTGGGGCTAATGCGAGGGCAATTATACAGTTAGGGGAATAATGTGAGGGCAATTATACAGTGTGGGAGCTAATGTGGGGGCAACTACAAAGTGTGGGAGCTAATGTGGGGCCATTGTACAGTTTGGGGGCTAATGTGTCTGCCATTGTACAGTTTGGGGGCTATTGAGATGATCGTTATACAGTTTGGTGGCTAATGCGGGGGCCATTATACAGTATGGATGCTAACCTGGAGGCCATTATACGGATGGGAGCTAATGCGATGGCCATTAAACAGTTTGGGGTCTAATGCGATGGCCATTATGCAGTTTGGGGGATAATTTGGGGGTCATTATACAGTTTGCGGGATAATGTGGGGGCAATTATACAATTTGGAGGCTAATAAGGGGGCCATTACACCGTTTGGGGTCCTACAATGGGGGTAATCACAAACAGTGTGGGGATCCCCATGCATAGTAGAGACATCTGTGGGGGTCCTCAAAGTGTGGGAGCCATTATACAGCATGGGAGCTAATGTGGGGGGTCATTATACAGTTTGGGGCTTACCGTGGGGGCCATTATACACATTATGGGGACGACTGTGGAGGTCATAATACAGTGTGGGGGCCATTATACAGTGTGAGTTCTACTGTGTCGTCCATTATACAGTGTGAAGGCTTCTGCGGCGGTCATAATACCATGCTTTGGGGGAACCGTGGGGACATCATACTATGTATAGAGGAGCTGTGGGGTATCATACTGGGCATAGGGAAGCTGTGGGCTTATCCATCATACTGTGTTTAGAGGAGCTGTACATTGGGGGACTCAGACATTATTAAATGTTAAGTGGGCCCTTAAGAAGCATTATTGTTATAGAGGCATTCAGAGTGCTTTGGCCGTCAAAGGGGCAAAATGTGGACACTGTTTTCTAGGGCACTTGCACAGGGCTTTCATATTTTCTAGAGGGAAATTATCCATCTAGAGGGCACAAAGGAGGCATTATTACTATGTAAGGTTAACAGGGGTGGGTATTATTATGTGGGGCACTAAGAGGAGTGTTGTTATTGTGCCAATCAGCAGGGGCAGTAAAAGGGACACATGGCAGCAGTGGCCCAGTATTGGGGTAACAGTAGGATGAGGCATTTATACAGGTTGGAAATGGACGGGGACGGTGCTGGAAATGTAAGAAGTCAAATGTGTCTTTGTTGCAATCTCTGTAGATGAGTCATGGCTGGAAGAAATTGTCATGTCGGTCTGGGCCAGAAGGAAAAGACAGGAAAAATGGACACAATCATCAGAAAAAATGTCATCTGTAAGTCACTCTATACAGCTGTTATGTAATCACCTGTATGTTCTGCAGGACTGATATTTACCACTATATGATCATCATATAGCGGTAATAGCAGTGGATTCAGTTGAAGTGTTTTGGGGGAATATTTTACATTAAATTTAGGATCACATTTATAATGCTCTCTTTGATCAGCACTTACATCAGGGTTTCCATATAACTCTCCGAATAATGTGTTCCAGATGAAACTCCCAAGGGATCCATTCACTATAATGAGGCAGCAAAGTTACTATGGACTCCATCTGGCCTCTGTTCAGTAGTGTCCTTCTTTTCAGAGGCATACAAAACGAGTGCTAATGACACGTTTGTGCACTCCTAAAAAGATGCTTAACCCCTTAATGAACAGAGCTTTTTTCGGTATTGCGTTTTCATTTTTCGCTTCCCTCCTTCCCAGAGCCATAACTTTTTTATTTTTCCATCAATATGGCCATGTGAGGGCTTATTTTTTGCAGGACAAATTGTACTTTGAATGACATCATTGGTTTTACTATGCTGTGCAATAGAAAACAGGAAAAAAATTCCATGTGCAGTGAAATTGCAAAAAAAGTGCAATCCTAAACTTGTTTTTTTGTTTGTCTTTTTTGCTATGTTCACTAAATGCTAAAACTGACCTGCCATTATGATTCTCTAGGTCAATACAAGTTCATAGACAGCAAACATATCTAAGTTCTTTTTTATCTAAGTGGTGAAAAAAATTCCAAACTTTGCTAAAAAAAAATGTGCGCAATTTTTGTTACCCGTAGCGTCTCCATTTTTCGTGATCTGGGGTTGGGTAAGGGCTTATTTTTTGAGTGATGAGCTGATGATTTTAATTATACCACTTTGGTGCAGATATGTTCATTTGATCGCCCGTTATTGAATTTTAATGCAATGTTGCAGCTACCAAAAATGTAATTCTGGTGTTTTTACTTTTTTCTCGCTACGCCATTTAGCGATCAGGTTAATCCTTTTTTTTTGTTGATAGATTGGGCGATTCTGAACGCGGTGATACCAAATATGTGTAGGTTTGATTTTTTTTTCTATTGTTTTTTTTTGAATGGGGCAAAAGAGGGGTGATTTAAACTTTTATATTATTTTACTTTTTTTCATATTTTTAAAAACATTTTTTTTTAAATTTTGCCATAACTCGATTGCCTCTACTACATAGAGGCTATGCTCAGATCCCCCCTATTTAGTAAAATTACAGCATTGCAATGAGCGCCGACCAAAGGGTGGCGCTCATAGCAATCCGGCATGAACAACCATAGAGGTCTGCAGGAGACCGCTGGTGGTTATGCCGACGCACCGATGACCCCCGATCATGTGACGGGGTCACCAATGCGCGCATTTCAGGCCGGATGGCCAGAAGCGCTTGTTAACCCCTTTCTGACATTGGACATACTATTCCGTCCATGTGGGGTGGGCCTTACTTCCCAAGGACGGAATAGTACGTCCAGCGCGATCGGTCGCGCTGCCTATGGCAGCTGACAACCGGCGCTATGTGCCAGAAGCGGTCACGGACCGCCCCCGGCACATTGACAAACATGTGATCGCGTTGCTGCAAGGTTCTCTTACCTCCTTCCTCGCTGCAGGCCCCGGATCCAAGATGGCTGGGTCCTGCAGGGAGGGAGGTGGCTTACCAAGTGCCTGCTCAGAGCAGGCGCTTGGTAAGCCTGCAGTGCTCTAAGTCAGATCGCTGATCTGACAGAGTGCTGTGCAATCTGTCAGATCAATGATCTATGATTTCCCCCCTGGGACAAAGTAAAAAATTTATTTTAAAAATTTCCACGTGTAAAAAAAAAATAAAAAATAAAAATTCCTAAATAAATAAAAAAATATATATATTATTCCCATAAATACATTTCTTTATCTAAATAAAAAAAAAAACAATAAAAGTACACATATTTAGTATCGCCGCGTCCGTAACGATGCAACCTATAAAACTGTCCCACTAGTCAACCCCTTCAGTAAACACCGTAAGAAAAGAAAAAAAATACGAGGCAAAAAACAACGCTTTATTATCATACCGCCGAACAAAAAGTGGAATAACACGCGATCAAAAAGACAGATATAAATAACCATGGTACGGCTGCAAACGGCATCTTGTCCCGCAAAAAAACGAGCTGCCATACAGCATCATCAGCAAAAAATAAAAAAGTTATAGTCCTCAGAATAAAGCGATGCAAAAATAATTATTTTTTCTATAAAATAGTTTTTATCGTATAAAAGCGCCAAAACATAAAAAAATGATATAAATGAGGTATCGCTGTAATTGTACTGACCCGAAGAATAAAACTGCTTTATCAATTTTACCAAATGCGGAACGGTATAAATGCCTCCCCCAAAAGAAATTCATGAATAGCTGGTTTTTGGTCATTCTGCCTCACAAAAATCGGAATAAAAAGCGATCACAAAATGTCATGTGCCCGAAAATGTTACCAATAAAAACGGCAACTCGTCCCGCAAAAAACAAGACCTCACATGACTCTGTGGACTCAAATATGGAAAAATTATAGCTCTCAAAATATGGTAATGCAAAAAATATTTTTTGCAATAAAAAGTGTCTTTCAGTGTGTGACGGTTGCCAATCATAAAAATCCGCTAAAAAACCCGCTATGAAGTAAATCAAACCCCCCTTCATCACTCCTTTAGTTAGGGAAAAATTAAAAAATTAAAAAATGTATTTATTTCCATTTTCCCATTAGGGTTAGGGTTAGGGCTAGGGTTAGGGCTAGGGTTAGGGTTGGGGCTAGAGTTAGGGTTGGGGCTAGGGTTAAGGCTACAGTTAGGGTTGGGGCTAAAGTTAGGGTTAGGGTTGGGGCTAAAGTTAGGGTTAGGATTACATTTACGGTTGGGAATAGAGTTGAGATTAGGGTTAGGGGTATGTCAGGGTTAGGGGTGTGGTTAGGGTTACCATTGGGAATAGGGTTAGGGGTGTGTTTGGATTAGGGTTTCAGTTATAATTGGGGGGTTTCCACTGTTTAGGCACATCAGGGGCTCTCCAAACGCGACATGGCGTCCGATCTCAATTCCAGCCAATTCTGCGTTGAAAAAGTAAAACAGTGCTCCTTCCCTTCCGAGCTCTCCCGTGTGCCCAAACAGGGGTTTACCCCAACATATGGGGTATCAGCGTACTCAGGACAAATTGGACAACAGTATTTAGGGTCCAATTTCTCCTGTTACCCTTGGAAAAATACAAAACTGGAGGCTAAAAAATAATTTTTGTGGAAAAAAAATATATTTTAATTGCACGGCTCTGCGTTATAAACTGTAGTGAAACACTTGGGGGTTCAAAGCTCTCACAACACATCTAGATGAGTTCCTTAGTGGGTCTACTTTCCAAAATGGTTTCACTTGTGGGGGGTTTCTACTGTTTAGGTACATTAGGGGCTCTGCAAACGCAATGTGACGCCTGCAGACCATTCCATCTAAGTCTGCATTCCAAATGGCGCTCCTTCCCTTCCGAGCCCTCCCATGCGCCCAAACGGTGGTTCCCCCCCATATATGGGGTATCAGCGCACTCAGGACAAATTGAACAACAACTTTTGTGGTCCAATTTCTCCTCTTACCCTCGGGAAAATACAAAACAGGGGGCTAAAAAATAATTTTTGTGGGAAAAAATTTTTGTTTTATTTTTACGGCTCTGCATTATAAACTTCTGTGAAGCCCTTGGTGGGTTAAAGTGCTCACCACACATCCAGATAAGTTCCTTAGGGCGTCTACTTTCCAAAATGGTGTCACTTGTGGGGGGTTTCAATGTTTAGGCCCATCAGTGGCTCTCCAAATGCAACATGGCGTCCCATCTCAATTCCTGTCAATTTTGCATTGAAAAGTCAAACGGCGCTCCTTCCCTTCCGAGCTCTCCCATGCGCCCAAACAGTGGTTTACCCCCACATATGGGGTATCAGCATACTTAGGACAAATTGTACAATAACTTTTGGGGTCCAATCTCTTCTCTTACCCTTGGAAAAATAAAAAATTGGGGGCGAAATGATCATTTTTGTGAAAAAAAATGATTTTTTATTTTTACGGTTCTGCATTAT
This sequence comes from Ranitomeya imitator, assembly GCF_032444005.1. NCBI lineage: Eukaryota > Metazoa > Chordata > Amphibia > Anura > Dendrobatidae > Ranitomeya > Ranitomeya imitator. Next base: position 177,533,010 of record NC_091287.1, on the reverse strand, counting down.
AAACTTCTGTGAAGCACTTGGTGGGTCAAAGTACTCACCACACCTCTAGATACGTTCCTTAGGGGGTCTACTTTCCAAAATGGTGTCACTTGTGGGGGGTTTCAATGTTTAAGCACATCAGTGGCTCTTCAAACGCAACATGGCGTCCCATCTCAATTCCTGTCAATTTTGCATTGAAAAGTCAAATGGCGCTCGTTCGCTTCCGAGCTCTGTCATGCGCCCAAACAGTGGTTAACCCCCACATATGGGGTATCGGCGTACTCAGGACAAATTGTACAACAACTTTTGGGGTCCATTTTCTCCTGTTACCCTTGGTTAAATAAAACAAATTGGAGCTGAAGTTAATTTTTTGTGAAAAAAAGTTAAATGTTCATTTTTATTTAAACATTCCAAAAATTCCTGTGAAACACCTGAAGGGTTAATAAACTTCTTGAATGTGGTTTTGAGCATCTTAAGAGGTGCAGCTTTTAGAATGGTGTCACACTTGGGTATTTTCTATCATATAGACCCCTCAAAATGACTTCAAGTGAGATGTGGTCCCTAAAAACAAATGGTGTTGTAAAAATGAGAAATTGCTGGTCAACTTTCAACCCTTATAACTCCCTAACAAAAAAAAATTTTGGTTCCAAAATTGTGCTGATGTAAAGTAGACATGTGGGAAATGTTACTTATTAAGTATTTTGTGTGACATATCTCTGTGATTTAATTGCATAAAAATTCAAAGTTGGAAAACTGCGAAATTTTCAAAATTTTTGCCAAATTTCTGTTTTTTTCACAAATAAACGCAGGTAATATCAAAGAAATTTTACCACTATCATGAAGTACGATATGTCACGAGAAAACATCAGAATCACTGGGATTCGTTGAAGCGTTCCAGAGTTGTAACCTCATAAAGAGACAGTGGTCAGAATTGTAAAAATTGGCCTGGTCATTAACGTGCAAACCAACCTTGGGGGTAAAGGGGTTAAATGCAGATATCAGAGTTTGACAGATGACATGCTGACATGTCCAGGCTTTGATGCGAGCTCACCACCGGAGCCCGCATCAAAGCGGGGGTTCTGCCATTGGACGTACTATTCAGTCTGATGGCAGAAAGGGGTTAAAAAGATGAACACCGCCAGATCATAGACCAGAGAGTCAAAAGTGACTCCATCTGACACATTAAAGAGCCTTTGTGCTAGCAGTAACGTTTAAGCTCCCTATATTTCCATTAACAGATGACAGACCAGAATGGGGACTTGTTTTTTGTGGATTGAGTTGAAACTTAAGGTGGGAACATTTTACATAACATTTTGGATCACATTTATCCTGTGCTCTATGCAGAGAACTTACATCAGGGTTTCCAGTTAAAACTCTGAATTACGAAACCAGCAATACAGGAACTGTTTTTGTTTGCTTTTTCATGCCGTTCTCTGTATGGTAAAAGTAATAACAACTCAGACTTACTTTTTAGGTCAGTATGATTACAGCGATGCCGCCTTATATCATTTTTTATGTTTTGTCACTTTTAACAAATTGTTTTCCATCGCTGTATTCTGAGAGCTATAGCTTTTTTCTTTCTCTGCTGATGGTGCTTTTTGTGGAACATGACATTTTCAGTGATGCCATTTGAAATTTTAATTGTGCTTTATTTAACTTTTTGTTCAGGCGGTACGATGAAAATACATAGCTTTTGCCACATTTTTTACTTTTTTATTTTACGGTGTTCACTGAATAAGTTAACTAGTGGGCCAGTTTTCTAGGTCGGGTCATGCAGCGATATCAAATATGTGTACTTTATATGTTTAGTCTTGCATAAATATGTGTATTTATTGGTATAACTTTTTCCATTTTTTTTGTTCACTATATTGTAATTTTTTAAAAATAGTTTACCAACTTTCTTAAAACTTTTTTACTTAGTTTATTGATGGAACTTGCACTGAATACCATCAGTAGTCCGCAATTAAGTTGGGGGGTGCCGATCCAAGGGGAAAGAATGCCCCCTTAGTCTTCTAAATGTTGCGATTTAGAGGGCTATACAGCTGGGGCCGGCGTGGGCACCTCCCCTGCCTGTGATAGCCAGGGCTCGGCTATCACTTAGGCTAATCTTCTAGGGCCGATTGTGCAGGCATAGCTCGCCAGAAAATACTGGCACATCCATTTGTGGGAACGCCCTGCAAATAGGACGTACCATTACATCCAATGTCGCGAAGGGGTTAAAGCATGGCTCTGCACAACATAGAAAATATATTGAAGAGGAGAAAATGTGAAAATGACTCACAGTGATCTATTCTACACTCGTTATTTTTTTAAGTATTTAATATAGGATAACATACACATTTCAATAAGGGCTAGGAACAACTACCGTATTTTTCGCTTTGTAAGACGCTCCGGATTATAAGACGCACCCCAAATTTTGAGGAGAAAAATAGGAAAAAACTATTTTTTAATAAATTGGTGGGGCGTCTTATAATCCATGCGTCTTATTACTTACCAGGGGTTGTGGTTGTGGTGGATCAGGGTCCCAGGCTCGTTGCCGGAGGCAGGAGTGGAGCATTGCTGCAGGCTGGGATGAGGGGGTCTGCAGGGGGCTCCTGTGCTGCAGGGGGGCTCCTGTGCTGCAGCCTGGGATGAGGGGTCTGCAGGGGGCTCCTTTGCTGCAGGCTGGGATGAGGGGTCTGCAGGGGGCTCCTGTGCTGTAGGGCTGTCTCCGGTGCTGCGGGGGGCTCTGGCGACATTTTGTGAAAGACCAGAGCCCCCCGGCAGTTCTTCCATGCGTTCCAGTATGACTAATTCCGGGAAAATGGCCGCCGGAATCTCGAGAGATGAGATCTCAGCGCTGAAATCTCATCTCCCGAGATTCCGGCGGCCATTTTCCCGGAGTCAGTCATACTGGAACTAACTCCGGGAAAATGGCCGCCGGAATCTCGAGAGATGAGATCTCAGCGCTGAAATCTCATCTCCCGAGATTCCGGCGGCCATTTTCCCGGAATTAGTCATACTGGAACGCATGGAAGAACTGCCGGGGGGCTCTGGTCTTTCACAAAATGTCGCCAGAGCCCCCCGCAGCACCGGAGCCTTCAGCATCACCCGGGGCAGCAGCGGACAACCCCGGCAGTGGCGGCGGACGACAGCGGCGGCAGGCGGTAGCGGCGGCGGACACCCCCTCCTCCCAGCCTGTAATGGTAAGCGGTATATCCGCTTTGTTAGACGCACCCACATTTCCCCCCCAAATTTGGGGGAAATAAAGTGCGTCTTACAAAGCGGAAAATACGGTAATTAAATAAATAGCAGAAATCATTTTTTAAAGTTAACTACAAATAAAGTCAGTGATACATCTGCTTTAATATCTATACAGGACAAACGTGCCAATAATTACAGCAATTTTAAATTAGGTAATTTACTGGAAAAGTTTTAGATGGCACAATGTCTGCTTGTTTTACACATTACTTATGCAGTGAGAACTTTCAAAAAGACTACCTATTTGAACAATAATTATAAAATAGTGCATATGGAAAAAGTTATTCTACACAGGGTTGCACTGGGGTGTCTGGGGCCCACATAAGGAATTGACTACAAGCGCCCACAATACAGATATAGTGGGAGAAATAAGTATTTGATCCCTTGCTGATTTTGTAAGTTTGCCCACTGACAAATGTATGAACAGTCTATAATTTTAAGGGTAGGTTAATTTTAACATTGAGAAATAGAATATCAAAAATAAAATCCAGAAAATCACATTGTATAAATTATAGAACATAGTAACATAGTTAGCAAGGCCAAAAATAGACATTTGTCCATCCAGTTCAGCCTATATTCTGTTAGAATAAATCCCCAGATCTACATCCTTCGAAAGAACCTAATAACTGTAATATACAATACTGCTACGCTCCAGGAAGAGATCCAGGCCTCTCGAATAGTAACATGAGTTATTTGCATTTTGCTGTGAGAAATAAGTATTTGATCCCATACCTGTTATGGACCTGGTGGTTAGGAGCACCTGGAACGACCTGATGGTTAAACTAACACAGAACAAGCTCTGGGAAGTGGGAGCTCTGCTGACCGCAACCCCTAATCCTATCACACACACTAGAAATAGCCATGGAGCGTACCTAACACGGCCTAGACGCCTCTTCACAGCCTAAGAGCTAACTAGCCCTAGAGATAGAAAATAAAGCCTACCTTGCCTCAGAGAAATTCCCCAAAGGAAAAGGCAGCCCCCCACAAATATTGACTGTGAGTTAAGATGAAAGTCACAAACACAGAAATGAAACAAGTTTCAGGAAAGGGAGCCCAGACTAACTAAACAGACTGAGGATAGGAAAGGTATCTTTGCGGTCAGCACAAAAAACTACAAAAAGACCACGCAGAGTGTGCAAAAAGACCTCCGCACCGACTCACGGTGCGGAGGTGCCACTCTGCATCCCAGAGCTTCCAGCTAGCAAGGCAAAATCATAATAGCAAGCTGGACAAGAAAACAAAAAACAAATAATAAACTAGCAGGGACTTAGCTTCTGCTGGAGTAGACAGGTCACCCGAAAGATCCAAGAGCGAACTGAACCAGTACAAGAACATTGACAGCTGGCATGGAGTAACGATCTGAGTGGAGTTAAATAGAGCAGCCAGCCAAAGAATAAACGACGTCACCTGTGGAAGGAACCTCAGAAGCAGCAGCTCCACTCACAGCCACCAGAGGGAGTCCATGGACAGAACTCGCCGAAGTACCATTCATGACCACAGGAGGGAGTTCGATAACAGAATTCACAACACATACCAACCATTAAGAGTTTTGGCTCCTACAGACCAGTTAGACGCTCCTAATCACCTCATTACCTGCATTAAAGACAGCTGTCTTACATAGTCACCTTTATAAAGACTCTTGTCCACAGACTCAATTAATCAGTCAGACTCTAACCCCTACAACATGGGCAAGACCAAAGAGTTTTATAAGGATGTCAGGGACAAGATCATAGATCTGCAGATTTTAAGGTACTCAGAAAGAGAATCGGAGTGATCCAATGGCTGGAAATCCTTAAGGACAAAAATGTCCAGGAAGGATGGGAAACCTTGAAAATTAGATTCTCAAAACACAATCGTTAACACTTCCGAAAAGAGGAAAGAATAGGAAGCATTAAAGGAAACCAGGATTGATGAACACAGAATTTAAACGCATGCTAAAAAGGAAGAAGAAGAATATAATGCTGTCTGCAGAACCTGCAGGGCTCAAATCAGATTAGCTAAAGCTGTCAATGAATTAAGGCTTGAAAGAGACGTCAAAAGCAATAAAAAAGGATTTTGTAGATATGTCAAAAGTAAAACAAAAAGTCAAAGATGCTATAGGATTTTTACAGGATGAAAATGATGAAATGGTAAGAAAGGATGTTGAGAAGGCTGAACTTTTACATTCCTATTTTGCATCTGTTTTCTCTCAGAAAGAAAATCTAACATCAACTGATTTTCACTGTCCTATTAAGGGAATGGAAGAATCCAGGATATCTATAAACAGAAAGATAGTGAGGAAACACTTAGCTAACATAAATGAATTAAAGCTTCCGGGTCCAGATGAATTACCCCAGAGTACTGAAGGAGATAGCAGAAGAAATTTTTGAACCACTCTCCATAATATTTGAAAATTCTTGGAGGAAAGGAGAAGTCCCAGAAGACTGGAGAAGAGCAAATGTTGTTCCTATATTCAAGAAGGGGAAGAAGGTGGACCTATAGGGAACTATAGGTCAGTGAGTCTGATGTCTATACCAGGAAAGATCTTTGAACAAATTATTAAACAACATGTATGTAAGTACCTGGATAAGAAAAAAGTGATTAAACATAGTCAGCATGGGTTTGTAACTAATAAGTCATGTCAGGCTAACTTAATTTCCTTCTATGACAGAATCACTGACTGGGTGGATCAGGGAAATGCTGTAGATATAGTATATCTTGACTTCAGCAAAGCATTTGACAAAACATTTGACAAAGTATCTCACACAACCCTTATTGAAAAAATGACTAAGTACGGAATGGACAAGGCAACTGTTAGGCTACGTTCACATTTGCGTTGTTGGGCGCAGCATCAGCAATGCAACCAACAACGCATTTACACAACGTAGCGTTTTGCGATGCATGCGTTGTCATAAGATCATACAGAGCAGGAATTTCGGCGCAGGGAAAACGCTACAAGTAGCGTCCTCTGCGCCCTGTATGTGTGTCAATATGACGCATGCGTCGTAAAATGCAATACAACGCATACTAGCGCACGTCCATGCGCCCCCCCATGTTAAAGATAGGGGCGCATGACGCATGCGTCGGTATGCGTCGACGATGCTGCGCCCATCAATGCAAATGTGAACGTAGCCTTAGGTGGATTCATAACTGGCTTAGTGATCGGACCCAAAGAGTGGTTGTAAATGGCTACACATCCAGTTGGAAGAATGTCTCAAGTAGGGCACCGCAGGGCTATGTCCTAGGTCCTGTATTGTTCAACATCTTCATCAATGATTTAGATGAAGAAATTGAGGGTAAACTAATTAAATTTGCTGATGACACAAAGCTAGGAGGGATAGCTAATACTAGAGAAGAGAGAGGATTCAAACAGATATAAATAAACTGGAGCAGTGGGCAGCAACTAACAGAATGATTTTTAACAGGGAAAAATGCAAAGTACTACATCTTGGCAATGAAAATGAAAAAAGCATATACAGAATGGGAGGAATAGGACTAGGCAACAGCACATGTGAAAAACACTTGGGTATACTAATAGATCATATACTGAACATGAGTCAACAGTGTTATTCAGCAGCGAAAAGGCAAATGCAATTCTGGGATGTATTAACAGAAACATACAGTCTAGATCATGTGAAGTAATTATTGCACTCTACTCCTCTTTGGTCAGACCTCATCTGGAATACTGTGTCCAGTTTTGGGCACCACATTTTAAAAAAGACATCTCAGAGAAGAGAGACCAGAATGGTGATTGGTCTGCAAACCATGTTCTATGAGGAACATTTACAGGATTTGAGAATGTTTAGCTTGCAAAAAAGAAGACTGAGATGAGACATAATAGCTGTCTACAAATATCTCAAAGGCTGTCACATTGTAGAAGGATCATCTTTATTCTCATTTGCACAAGGAAAGACTAGAAGCAATGGGATGAAACTGAATGGGAGGAGATACAGATTAGATATTAGAAAAAACTTTTTGATAGGTAGGTGATCAATGAGTGGAACAGGCTGTCACGAGAGGCTGGACAGACATCTGTCTGGGATGAATTAGTGAATCCTGCTTTGAGCAAGGGGTGGACCAGATGACCCAGGAGGTCCCAGCTCTAACATTCTATGATTCTATGATCTGCACAAAGCAGGAATGGGCTACAGAACAGTAAGTAAGACGCTGGGTGAGAAAGAGACAACTGTTGGTGCAAGAGTAAGAAAATGGAAATAATACAAAATGACTGTCAATCGACATCGATTTGGCGAACCATGCAAAATCTGACCTTGTGGGGTATCCTTGATTATGAAGAAGGTGATAGATCAGCCTAAAATTACACGGTGGGGAACTTGTTAATGATCTCAAGGCAGCTGAGACAAAAGTCAAAAAGAAAACCATTGGTAACACATTATGCCGTAAAGGTTTAAAATCCTGCAGTGCCCACAAGGTCCCCCTGCTCAAGAAGGCGCATGTGCAGGCCTATCTGAAGTTTGCCAATGAACACCTGGATGATTCTGTTAGTGACTGGGAGAATGTGCTGTGTTCAGATGAGACAAAAATTGAGGTATTTGGCAATAACTCAACTCGCCGTGTTTGGAGGAAGAAAAATGCTGCCAATGACCCAAAGAACACCGTCCTCACTGTCAAGCATGGAGGTGGAAACATTATGTTTTGGGGTGTTTCTCTGCTAAGGGCACAGGACTACTTCACCGCATCAATGGGAGAATGGATGGAGCCATGTACAGTAAAATCCTGAGTGACAATCTCCTTAACTCTGCCAGGACATAAAAAATGGGACAATGACCCAAAACATACAGTCAAGGCAACAAAGGAGTGGCTCAACAAGAAGCACATTAAGGTCATGGCGTGGCCTAGCCAGTCTCCAGACCTTAATCCTATAGAAATCTTGTGGAGGGAGTTGAAGCTCTGAGCTACGAAACGACAGCCTCAAAATCTTAATGATTTAGAGATGATCTGCAAAGAGGAGTGGACCTAAATTCCTCCTGACATGTGCGTAAACCTCAGCTATATAGAAAAAGTCAACCACCAGCACTCAGATAGAGGATGCACGCTCAAAAGTCCAAGGATCCAATAGGACCCATAGTCACAAAGAGAAAGGAAGGAGCAGCATCCATACCAGGTGAATAGTGTCCAAAAATGGTCTTTATTCTGCCATGGCAGAATAAAGACCGTTTTTGGACACTATTCACCTGGTATGGATGCTGCTCCTTCCTTTCTCTATGTGCATAAACCTCATCATCAACTACCAAAAACATCTGACTGCTGTGCTTGCCAACAAGGGTTTTGCAACCAAGTATTAAGTCTTGTTTGCCAGAGGGATCAAATACTTATTTCTCACTGCAAAATGCAAATACATTTAAATAATGTAGGCAATCTGATTTTCTGGATGTTGTTTTTGATATTCTATCCCGCAATGTTATACTTAACCTTAAAATTATAGACTGTTCATGTGCTTGTCAGAGGGCAAACTTACAAAATTAGCAAGGGATCAAATACTTATTTCCCCCACTGTATATGAAAATACCTGTTAGACATTAGCCACGTTATAGTAGAGAGTTTACTATAAAATACAGGTTGTTCTATTGTGCGTGCACCATAGCAGTGATGTGCAATTATGGTAGTTTGAATTAAAGGTGTTATTTTGTGAAGACAAGTTATCACCTAGTGACAGTATTTACAGGATAGGTGATATCTTATTGATCAGTTGTGTCTGACCATTGGGAACCATATGAATAGGAAAAAGGGGGAACTATTATCCTTGACTGTGCATTTTTATCCCCATTTTAAAATAGAGCAACAGGTCGGATATGTGACCAACGATCAAGTCATCCTCTCTGGGGCTGCCAGAAAAGCCTAGCACAGCGCTCGCATCCATTTAGGGGATGAAAGGATTAGTGGTCAAGTCAAACATGCTGCTTCATTCTAATGGGGACAAAAGCTTCTGTGGATAGGTGATTACTTGTTTTCATTGGAGAATCCCTGCAAGTGCATCTTTGCCACTGTGCAACAGTACGTTACAGAACAGTCAGAATTTAAACTTGCAAGTATTAATCTCTTATCAAAATAAAGAAATAAAGAATCTTCTCCAAAGTGATATCAGTGATAACAAGTGATCTCCTTACACTATACAATCCACAAAACCAAGATCAATGTACCAATAATACCACATATATGGGACAAATACCACACCACACCATGACCGGACCACTTATTACCACCAAATAGTGACCAAATAATACCACATACACTATGACCAGACTACATATTTCTACCACATAGTGATAAAATACTACAATACTGATAATTAAGATAAAACACAATACAGGGCAACACTAATACTACCACCAGTGACATTATACACAGGAGTTCTGTATATAGTGTAATTGTACAGGTAACAGTGATCAGCAGTATCATTATAAAAAGAAGTTCTGTACATAGCATATACAGTAGTGTAAGGGTACAGATAATACAGTGATCATCAGTGACTAGTGATCATCGAGCACTGAAATGCTTGAGTGCTTGATACTCGAATCTAGCAGGTCGAATGCTCGAGCAGGGTCAACTTGAGTACCAAGTATAATGGAAGACAATGTGAAAATCAAGCATTTTTCTGCCAGAGCTAACCTGGCAAGCTGGGACGGCAGAAAATCACTGAAATGTTTGGATACAGTACGCAGCCGTGCTAGTTAAGCAAATGTAAATTCAAAATGAATATTCAATGCTACGCTCACCCATAATCATGCCCACCTCTCAGCGTCTGTGAAGATTTTTACTATCACTGACCCAGCGTCGAGAAATGAGCGTGGGGAGCAGTAAGAATATATTTTGATTTTACATCTGCTTAACTGGACAGCGCGTAACTCACTTCTCCTGTTCTGACATCAACAAAACCAGAGAAGTGAGAGCAAAAAACATTACATATCCTGAAAGGGCTGCCCAAGCAATATTTCAGGATACCATTAGTTTAGTTAAAAAGATAAATCACCAGACAGATTTCCTTTAGCGTATTAAATAAACAAATAAGTAAAAAAAAAAACGTAGAGTCCCCCTCCATTTTTAATAACCAGCCAAGGAAAACAGACAGCTGCGGGATTAAATTATGAGGCTTGGAATGTCCCTGGCAATTGGGCCTTTCCCAGCCTAAAAATAAAAGCCCACAGCCGGTCAGAAGTGGCACATCATATTAGATTTGCCAATTCTGGGGCTTTTCCTGGCTCTTCTCGATTGCCCTAGAGCGGTGGAAATCGGGTTAATGTTTTTGAGGTTTGATGTCAGCATCTGGCTGACATCAAGCCCTGGTGTTAGTAGTAATTGAGAGGTGTTTGTCAGCATCTTTTAGTGTGTGACAGCAGCAAAACAGAAAAAGAAATATAAATCTAGTATCACTAAAATAGCACGGTCCCGAAGAAGAAAGTCGCTAATCACATATACCGCAAGAAGAACAACGTAAAAAGTAAAAAATAAAATATAAAATAAAACCAATTCTTTGTCTACTATTGATTTGTTCATTCTACCCCCAAAGATTGCAGTAATGCTCGAATAACGTAAATCCTGTGCTCTACGCTGAGCAATTATACGGGGTTTTCTGTGTTAATTTCTGAAATGCATGATTCAGACTGAACACCCAATGAAAGATTCCCAATAATGAGGCAGACAGAGGCACTGTGGACAACGTCTAGCTTGTAATCCAGAGGTGTCCATCTTTTTAAACGTGCATAAAAGCGTGGTGTGCCACAGTTTTGTACACTTCTGAATAAAGGAGACGCTGAACAGAGGCCAGAAAGAGTCCACAGTAACTCTGGTGACTCATTATAGTGAATGGACCTCTCTGATTTCATGGGTTTCATCGGAACGATATGACTCAGAGATTTAGATGGAAATCCCAATGTAAGTGCTCAGTGTAGAGCACAGGGTAACTGATCCAAAATGTTATGTAAAATGTTCCCAATAAAAGCTTCAACTCAATACACAAGAAATTTGTCTAACTTACAGGTGCATGTCTCCAGAGGCACAAACTGGGCATAATGTACTGGCCATAACAATGTACTGGTCACTACAACATACTGGGCACTACAATGTAAGAGCACTACAATGTTCAGGCACTACAATAGAAGATTTGCAATTTTCACTCAACAACATCAACTGCTGCTTGTTTCTGGAAAACACCCAAATCATCACTACACTCCAAAGGGGTATAATTTCCAAAATGAGGTCACTTGAAGGGGTATTTTACTCTATGTATTTCTTTCTGGTTGGTCAAGAAAACAAACTTTTGCTTATATAAGCCTGTAATATTGACTTGTAAGTGGTCATCTGATGTAACATATTGTACTTTTATCCTTGAATTGCATCCTTAATGACTAGTGATGTTTGCTGATATGATAATTATACATTGTACCAGTCAGCAAGTTTGTTGGCATTGCATTCAAAACAGAGGAAGAAAATCCATGCAAATATTTACCTGTAAATACTGAATGAAGGACACAATTATAAAAAGAGGTTATATGCCTCTGTATAGAGACACAGAGAAAGACAGAGATTCAGCCAAGACATCCAAACATCAAAAGGACCAGAGACAAGACAGCAGCCAAGACATCATGGCTCCATCACAAGGGACACAGATTTATCATTCTACAGGAATCCAGCTTAGGGGACCACGGCCCCGGCTGGAAGATTACAGATCTGCTCAATTGATCATCGCGAATCCATGGATATGTTTGGAAAAAGCCAGGATTGGGACCCGTTAGTTGCTTGGCTCCATGGAGGTGTTCGGAGTAGCCAGTTTGTGACCCTTCGGTCACTGGAATGGACTGTCATCTTCCTACATTTGTTGTTACCTCCTCTCTGTGTGCGTGCCACAGGTGGGGTAATCAGCTCTGGAAGACCTGAAGTAACAGCTGCTATTATCCTGGTGAGGCAGCGGAAGGGTGAGACTCTAATGTGCACAATCTTGTTTACTGTGCTGGGACTGCTCTATGTGTTATCAGCCTGTTTTATGGATCAGTGAAGTATTGACACACTGTTTTACCCTCACCCTGTGTTGTCTGAGTAGCGTTATGCTCACGTTAAAAGGAGGGCGGGCATTCGGTGGGACGAATGCGGTGGCGGCTAGTGGAGTGGGACTAAACAAATGTTTTTGTGGGAAAAATTAGATTTTTTTTATTTTCACAGCTTTGTTATAAACTTCTTTGAAGCATTGAGGGGTTCAAGGTGCTCACCACACATCTATATAAATTCCTTGATGGGTCTAGTTTCCAAAATGGCACATCATGGGCTCTCCAAACGCGACATGGCATCTGCTCTGGAATCCAGCCATTTTTGTTTCTAAATGTCAAACTCCTTCCTTTCCGAGCCCTGCCATCTGCCCAAACAGTAATTTTCCCCCACATATGGGGTATCGGCATACTCCCCAGAATTTGCAAAACAAATTTTAGTGTCCATTTTCACCTGTTACCCTTGTGAAAATAAAACATGTGGGTCTTAAGTTAAATTTTTGTTATAAAAAAATAAAATGTTCATTTTTTCCTTTCACATTGCAATAATTCTTGTGAAGCGCTGCCACAGCTCTGATGCCCACTTGGTGAGCGCTCAATGCTTATCACTATGATCTGAGCACCGCAATGACATGAGGGCTCCACTCAGATCACTGCAACTGTCCACAGAGCTGTGTATTTAAACCTATGTGAAATACAGTCCGCAGAGCTGTGTACAGTACCTAGTCTTATCATGTGTGATACAGTCTACAGAGTCGTATGTTTAATTTATCATGTGTGATGCAGTCTGCAGAGGCAGGAGGAGTCACATCAGACATGTGCATGTGTGATGCAGTCTGCAGAGCGGGGAGGAGTCACATCAGACATGGACAAGCAGATTATGCTCACCTTTTTTGCAGATGTAATGCAAATTAACAGTACACTAGGTTTCCATGGCAAATTTCAGCAGCTGCTCTCCCGGTGTTTAAAAGTTGAAAATATCAAAACCTTTTAAACCATTTTTTATTTTTTCTATCATTAAATAAATGTTGATGACACATTCCACTGGCGTATGTAATTTTCTGTTGGGGTAAAACTCTTAGCACTACTCTCACTTTTTATACATTTAAAAAAAGATCACTTTGACACAACATTGCAGGAAGTTACTAGGAGTTAATATAAAGTTAATATTTAATGATACAAGTTTTACTTGTACATGTCAAAAGTATGAAATTTGTTCTGGCCTCGAGATGAGCGAAATGTAAAAAAAGCCTTGGCAGTGAAAGGATTAAATACAACCAACAAGCTTGTGATATAGTTATATTGACTTTCACTGGGAATGCTAGAGACTAGAGGAGAAACTACATAATGATTAAAATCTAGATAGTCTGCCAGCTATTCTTAGCAACATTCTGTAATCAGCCTCTGAGCCCTGCTTCCATTATTTACAGGATGATACTTAAAACTAAGACTGGAAATTAAAGAACTGTCTGCAAAAATCATACCATAAGACCACAGAACTGCCACATAAGGAATTCTATTTCTTTTTTATTTACTTTTAAACTGGCTATATTTTTATTTGCACAAAACTAAGCAAAAGACCTGAGCTGTTAAAATGACACATATCAGATTGAATTGAAAGTATCACAGTGGAATCCTCACATTTTCAACAGGGAAAACTGGGAATGAAGCCAGAAGCACTGAATAAATGAGGATACAGCTGATATTTCTGCCAAGACAGAAGCCAGGCTGAAAAAGAACTTCATTCTTTTGCATGAATGACGTGTTCTAAAGCAATGGATGCACGGTGACTGTATCTTAACTGACAGTATCAATCCATAAACAAAGAATCTCTAGTTTAGATTACCTCGATTACTAAAGGATTATTTTGTTTCCACTGTGCAGGAACCACTTACTAATGGAATACATTAAATGCAAATACATATACTTACATTTTATTCTTTTTGATAAATCCATATTTTGAGATCACATTGGGTATGATTCCCTAATTTTGTTAGAATTTCACATCATATTGCACACATAATTTCCTGTATATTGCCATGACACCACACAAGTATGGCAATTTGTACCACATCCAGGATATATTAGGGGCTACATTCAAATGTTATACTCACGTAGCATTTTTTTTTTGCTGTGAACACAATTGCACTTTTAACATGCTGCAAAGTTTGAACATAAAAGCCTAAAGGAAGAGCACTACAAGAACCAAGTAAAAATATCAAAATCTTTATTAAATAGCCAATAAAAACACATCATGCGTATGTTGAAGGGATTACAAAAGATGACAAAGATCACCAAACAGAAAGCAGTGTAGAGACCAACAGGTAAATAGTATTCCAAACGTATATACCGGATTATAGCCGTGCATTGTGCTATATAGTAACCAATCACGTTGGCCCATTGTAATGCATAGGGATATGTATAATCAGAAAATGCATGAGTGCAAAGTGTTTAACATTTGCCCAAACATGCAAAACAAAGCCAGAAATGTAAGTAAGTAAGTAAATGTAAACTAATTAGTCATATTACCTGGGGAAACCACACTGGCACGAGCCCCAACGCGCGTTTCGGCGCGGTGCCTTCTTTCGGGGGTGACACTATGCATTACAATGGGCCAATGTGATTGGTATACTATATAGCACAATGCACTTGCACCTTTTATATTAAATTTGTGGCTATAATCCGGTATATACCTTTGGAATACTATTTACCTGTTGGTCTCTACACTGCTTTCTGTTTGGTGATCTTTGTCATCTTTCGTAATCCCTTCAACATACGCATGATGTGTTTTTATTAGCTATTTAATAAAGATTTTGATATTTTTACTTGGTTCTTGTAGTGCTGCTCCTTTAGGCTTTTCTGTTCATTCTTCGTCGCACTGAACCTCTAATATATATCCGAGCACCCCTGGTATATTGGTTGGTGGTGCATGTATGGTCTGCTTTATATGATTAAAGTTTGAACATTGCCTTAAAGGAGTTGTCCACTACTCAGACAATCCCTTCTTAAGTATTATATTACGCTTTGTAAAGTAAAAATCTTTATACTTCTCTACCACACTAGCAATGTTGGCGCTGGGTCTCCCAAGACTCGTGTGACATTATTATGCCATGTTAGTCCTGTGGCCAATTGCCAGCTTGTAATGGGATGCAACGCTCACACCTTCCTTGGAAGCCCAAGGTGTGTGAGAAGGAAGTGAGAACCCAGTGACTCCATAGCAGCCAAAGTTGGCTGCAGCACTTACATGGCATAACCATGTTACGCGAGTCTCGGTAGACCTGACATCACTGGAATGCCGCCGGTTTGGGTGAGATGTGATGTTTTTATTTTGCAAGAGGGATTATAGAATTTAAGAACAACCCCTTTAATATATCCTGAGTGTGGTACAAATTGCCATACTTATTTGGTGTCATTTTAATATACAGGTAACTAAGTGGGCAATAATCATTTTTCAAACACAGAATTTTTTTTTTTACCAAACATACAGTACTTACAATTGGATAATGTGCCAGGACACGACATTGATATTATTGTCTAAGCTTCAAACTTAGACTTGGGTTTACATAACAGAGGACATCCATGGAACGCTGCAATGTGACAACTGAATGCACACTGTGATTGCACAGATCTTAAATTAAGTTAGGAAACAAGGTGTGGTATTGTAGCACCCATGCTCTGGGTTGCGTAACCAGCTAATTTAGAAACTTTTTCCAATGTTTCCCAGGTTCGCCACGTGTTTACTAGTCAGGCTGAATAAAAAAAGGTGGAGAAGTGCTGCATAAAAAGAAGTTATTAGCTTCCAAGTCAAATCAAATTTTATGATTTTATCTTAAGTATACAACATGGCAGCATTTTAGCTACATACCCGAGGTTATCAATTCCTAGACTTTTAAGAATGAGTCCCACTACTCTTGTTTCCATAACTGCCATTAAAGGGAATCTGTCTCCCCAAAAATCGTATATGAGCTAAGGCCACCAGCATCAGGGGCTTATCTACAGCATTCTGTAATGCTGTAGATAAGCCCTCGATGTAACCTGAAAGGTAAGAAAAACAGGTTATATTATACACACCCAGGGGCGGTCCCGGTTCGTTTCGGGTCCGATAGGCGTTGCGGTTCGGGTCCGGCGCCTCCTAACTTCATACGATGACGTCCTCTTCTTGTCTTCCTGCTGCAGCTCCGGCGCAGGCGTACTTTGTCTGTCCTGTTGAGGGCAGAGCAAAGTACTGCAGTGCTCAGGCGCCGGGCCTCTCTGACTTTTCCCGGCGCCTGTGCACCTTGATGCCGGTGGCCTTAGCTCATATACGATTTTTGGGGTGACAGATTCCCTTTAATAAATGGACTGAGTAAGATGTGTGAGTTCTACGCTATCCCTATATTTATTGCATGCCTCGATGATGGGTGTGGGTCCTATGTTTGGATATACATAAATGGGAACGCTGTTTTAACGATATGATAGTGTTTTTTTATAGGGATAATTATGCAAAGAGTAACACTTTGACTATTATTAAAATGACTAATCTTATTCCGTTTGCCATGTTGTTGCACCATAACACTAACCAATGGGACAAAGACATTTAATATTCACCACATAAAGCTTATTAGGGTATGAGCACATGATGATATCTAGACACCAGTGAAGCCGCTCAGTTTTCCCCAGTGAAGCTGCTTTAGGGAAACAATCTGCTCACTAAAAGCTCATCATGGGAAATTAACCTTAGCTACTTGGTGCAGAAATGCAGCAAAAAATCTACAACATGAAAAACTCACCAAATGCTCATTTTTGGGAATGTAGCCTAACAAGACGTTCACACCGGACTTATCTACTGCAAATGTTCTACAGCGGAAGATCAAATCTAGAATATAGAATTCACTAAATTGTGAAGATTTAGCTGAAGATTTCACTAGAAAAATGTACTGAGGCGATCCATACCATAAATTTGACAGAGTTCTGATGTTCAATCTACAGAGGCATTTTATTTTAACTGCAGTTATTCTCATTCAGTACTGTAATATGCATTTGATTTTACACCCAGATATGCTGCATATATGAAAACACCTGATTATGAAAATTCTGAACATTTTTAGCATGTTTTCTGTACAGATTGTGCTATATTAAAAAATGTATGGCTGGAACACATATATGATAAGACAAGGTTTCCGCAGTAAAGGGAACCGGGGGAACCTGTCACAAAGCTTTTCCCATATAAAATAGGGACATCACCTGTAAACTCTATGTGACAGCATTCTGGAACACTGTCTATATGCCCTAATGCATTCTCTATAAAACAAAAAATAGCTTTCATTATACTCACAAATGGAGCGGTCCAGTCCAGTGGGCTTCACTGGTCTTGATCTGGCACATTCTCTCTTCTGGCTTTGTGTGGACGACGCATTCTTCATCATCCATGCAGCGTCTTTGGCATTGCATTCCTAAGCAGGTGCACTTCTCTTCCCTTATGAGTTCAGACCAAAGTATTGTGCTGTGCATACGACTACGTTCTTTGGCCTTTCCCCAAGCATGCGGCTTACAGTAGTTTGCGTGCTGTAGTGCAACGTTGAGGACCCTGCGTGGATGACGTACAACTTATCATTCACACGAAGCAAGAAGAGAGGTGGTGCCAGAGCAAGACTAGCAACGCCCATCGGACCAGACCGCATCCTAGGTGGGTATAATAAAAGTTATTTTTATGGGGAGTTTTTGGGGGCATATATACACAGCATTCTAGAATTCTGTCCCTTAAGGATTACAGGTGCTGGTCCTACTTTACATGCTAAAAACCTGTGACAGGTTCCCTAAAAGTTGTGGTTTCTGCTTATAATGAAAACCACTGCCATATTTGTTGATACCACCAGTGCATCACTATCCAAACTAACTTATAATGAAAAGACAAACGATTTCCAGAAGCAGAAGTATTGGGTAAAAAATCCAACATTTTATTAGATAAAGTATAAAAAATCAAAAGTAGCCATTCCCACCACCATGTATAAATTTAAAAAGTCAGGCAGGCGTGTTTTGGAGTCATGTCCTTAGTCATTGAATTAGTCTAGTGTAATGACTAAGGACATGTGTCCAAAACGTGTCTGCCAGACTTTTTAAATTTATACATGGTTGTGAAAATAGCTGCTTTGGGATTTTATACTTACTCTAATAAAATATTAGATTTCTTATTGGATCCTTCTGCTGCTGGAAATCATTTGTCTTTTCTGAAATCCCCCCCATGCACCGTAGCCTCCGTGCAGTGGACTCCCAAATGGTGAGCTGACTTTGGAGTTTTCTCTTATAATTTTTTAACTTATAATGAGGTTTGTTAAATTCCATTGTTGAGCTGGTCACAGAACTATTCATCATTCTTCAAGAATATGATGTGGATGTAAACACAGCAGGGGTTGTTATTTTAAGCAAGTTGCATAAATCTAGTTGGCACATTGACTTACCTGCCATCAACAGTGACTGGTTTTTCCTGCCCATCTGGAAAATATATTGTGAGATCCACCTTTCTATGAAGAAGATTTTCTTTAGATTCTTCTGAGATTTCATTTCCCGTCCCCTCAGACTCTGTTGATGACATGTGCTCCATTTGTGGTTTGGAGGTAGATTGCATTGGTGGAGGAGGAGCAGGGGCCTTTATTTTCTTACTACAAGAAAAGATTTTTTAAGAAAGTTACTTCTAAATATAACATTTGTATTGGTAATCATTTTATGCTATGCTGAATATAGCCCTCATCCTTTAAATAAAATAGCTTTTCTACAGTCAGAATATATAGGCACTCAATAAGGTAAGCATTTTCTGTAATTATATTCAGTAATGTGCTAATATTTTAACCCCTTAATGACAGCCAATACGTCTTTTAACTGACCTGAGATATAAGAGAATATCCTCCCCATACAGGTGACAATCCAGCAGCTGAAGGCTATACACTATAGCTGACAACTTGCTGTATCAGCCACGATCAGTGTTTACACCATCCAAATCTGTTTAACCCCTTAGATGCTGCTTTCAATAGTGACTACATCATTATAAATGGTTAACAGAGTGTGGGGGCTTCCTCTTTATCCCAATTGGTGTCCTCAGATCATGATTTTGTGGTCCTGATGTTTGCCATGGCAATTCACAACCAAATAGCGGCCTTAGAGTCTGTCGGCTGTAGTAATCTGTTCAGAAGTTAGAGGCATTTAGGTGGTAAAAATACACTTTTTCATTTCTGTAATGCCACTTTGCATTAATTCCTGAAAAGCACCTGAAGGATTAATAAACTACCTGACAATGTCAGGGGGTGCTGTTTTTAAAATGGTATAACTTTTGGGGGTTTCCCAATATATTGGACCCCTAAAGGCACTTCAAATCCAAAGTGCGGTGATGAAGATGACGATGCAACAAAGAGATGCAAGGCCTGGTGGCGCGAATGAGGCAACATCATGAGAAGTGCGGTGATGAAGATGACGATGCAACAAAGAGATGCAAGGCCTGGTGGCGCGAATGAGGCAACATCATGAGAAGTGCGGTGATGAAGATGAGTCATCTTCATCACTGCACTTCTCATGATGTTGCCTCATTCGCGCCACCAGGCCTTGCATCTCTTTGTTGCATCGTTTGCATTTTGCATGCATGCCTGCCTTACTGATAGGCGAAGGAGCTTCATTAAAATATTCCCAAACTGGGTCTCTTTTACGGCCTGCTGCCATTATAAGGAAAGAATGTAATAAACCTCAGATCGTACACACAAACAGATCCAGACTTGTCTGTCTGTGGCTATGCTGCAGTATTGTGCTCAAAGTTTCATTTTCATTTTCTTGTCTGCTTGCCCTTCCTCCTCCTCACACTTAGATTCACATTCTTCTTGTGATGTGCAGATCTATTCCACTCCAAACAATCAGAAACATATTGTCTAACTTCTTGGATTTGGCACTGAAGGGGTTGATTCTGTATTCATAGGTTTGTAGAACAATAGGATTAAGGTCTTTTTCTCAACTCTGTTCATGTTGTAACATTTTTGCCGTGAAGAAGAGGCTGGGACCTCTGCGGAGTCAAATTCAGTTAGGTAGAAACTTTGATTTAAATCACTGATTTAAATCAAGCCTTACTGACTAGTGACTTAAATCGTGATTTAAATCGTGATTTAAATCAGTTAGATTTAAATCAAATCCACCCTGATTTGTTGTTCAATTTCTTCTGAGTATGCAGATGCCCCATATATGGTGGAAAACTACTGTACTGTTGCCACTACATTCAGCTCTGCCCTCACCCTTTCCCAGCAGCTGCCTAATTAGCAGCTTAACCCCTTTCTGACCTCGGACGGGATAGTACGTCCGAGGTCAGATCCCCTGCTTTGATGCAGGGCTCCGCGGTGAGCCCGCATCAAAGCTGGGACATGTCAGCTGTTTTGAACAGCTGACATGTGCCCGTAATAGGCGCGGGCAGAATCGCGATCTGCCCACACCTATTAACTAGTTAAATGCCGCTGTCAAACGCAGACAGCGGCATTTAACTACCGCTTCCGGCCGGGCGGCCGGAAATGACGTCATCGCCGACCCCCGTCACATGATCGGGGGTCGGCGATGCATCAGGATGGTAACCATAAAGGTTCTAGAGATCTCTATGGTTACTGATCACCGGTGGCTGTGAGCGCCACCCTGTGGTCGGCGCTCACAGCACACCTCCATTTCTGCTACATAGCAGCGATCAGCAGATCGCTGCTATGTAGCAGAGGCGATCAAGTTGTGCCTGCTTCTAGCCTCCCATGTAGGCTATTGAAGCATGGCAAAAGTAAAAAAAAAAAGTTAAAAAAAATGTGAAAAAAATAAAAAAAATATAAAAGTTCAAATCACCCCCCTTTCGCCCCAATCAAAATAAATCAATAATAAAAAAAAAAATCTACACATATTTGGTATCGCCGCGCTCAGAATCGCCCGATCTATCAATTAAAAAAAGCATTAACCTGATCGCTAAACGGCGTAGCGAGAAAAAAATTTGAAACGCCAGAATTACGTTTTTTAGGTTGCTGCGACATTGCATTAAAATGCAATAACGGGCGATCAAAAGAACGTATCTGAACCAAAATGCTATCATTAAAAACGTCATCTCGGCACGCAAAAAATAAGCCCTCAGCCGACCCTAGATCACAAAAAATGGAGACGCTACGAGTATCGGAAAATGGCGCAATTTTTTTTTTTTTAAAGCAAAGTTTGGAATTTTTTTTCACCACTTAGATAAAAAATAACCTAGTCATGTTAGGTGTCTATGAACTCGTAATGACCTGGAGAATCATAATGGCAGGTCAGTTTTAGCATTTAGTGAACCTAGCAAAAAAGCCAAACAAAAAACAAGTGTGGGATTGCACTTTTTGTGCAATTTCACCGCACTTGGAATATTTTTCCCGTTTTCTAGTACACGACATGCTAAAACCAATGATGTCGTTCAAAAGTACTAATCGTCCCGCAAAAAATAAGCCCTCACATGGCCAAATTGGCGGAAAAATAAAAAAGTTATGGCTCTGGGAAGGAGGGGAGTGAAAAACGAACACGGAAAAACGAAAAATCCCAAGGTCATGAAGGGGTTAAGGACATCTCTCTGATTTTTTCGCATGGTGCCGCATGCAACAGTACCTCTGGCAGAGAGGGTTTTAAAGTCTGGGATGCTGGTGTATTAGTTATCTACATAGAAGTGATAACCCTAATCCAGCAGTGGGTGCACCAATTGCCACACAATTTTCCCCCTCACACCCAGGACAGGGGGCATTCAGAGAGGTCAAGCCGGGTCTCCCTCCCTTCATAAACCCTGAATCTGTTCCTATACCCTAAAGCACTCTTGCATAGATTGTACAGTTTAATTCCGTACCCGGCCCTCTTACTGGGCAGGTATTGTGAATTTTAGCCTCCATTTGAAAGGAACCAGAGATTCATCCATAGAGATGTTCCTTTGGGGGTTGTACGCCCCAGCAAATTTTCTGCTGAAGTGTTCAGCTACTGGCTAGTGATGACCAAGTATGTGTAGAAGGGTGGTGCAGTTAGGGACAGTAAGGAACATGCTGTTACTTTAAGAGACTGCACCCCTTGTCTGGCAGGATGGAATGTTCTGCTTCTCCCCTGGTATATACTATGTGAATGAACTGAACTGTGCAGATGGCAGGGGTGGAGCTTGAACAGCGTGTGTGAGCTGAGGCTGCTGCAGAGAGAGCTTTGTGTCCTGATATAGCTGCAAGAGAGGACCCCCTGCCTGTAATGGAGTGGACTTGTGAGATTTCACAGACTTTTCTGGGTGCAGCCAGGGTGGCTGTGTTAGTTCGGGGAGCAACGAAGATACCGAGAAAGGGATTTACAGTTTCCAGGAGCACCTCCAGGACCCCGAAGCAAGGAGAAGACCACGTTTCACGGAGCTGGTAGAAAGCTGTGCGCACCACCATACTAGACTGTAGGGGGCCCCCGGGATGGGATCTGAGTCCCCAACATCACCCTGAGTTTGTTCCTGTTGTGTGCACAAGTCAGGGCCTAGTGTAGGCTTCAATAGTCAGAACACGGTAGCCGTGAGGCCTACTTAGTAAAGGCCTGGGAGGTTATACGTAGAGTAGCATCAATATTTGTTTATTGTTTGCATTTACTTGTGTGACATATATTGAGTCTGTAACAGTTGGAGCACCGTGCTATTTTACGGACAAGCTAAAGAATATAACTCTTGTAAATTATCTTTTGCCATACCCGTTTGCATCTTCCTCATCCACTTCAATGCTTCCCTTCCAATAAATCAACCCTTTGTTGTTTGCACCTCATCTTGTGTACAGTAGTCTTCTGTCACCGTGGTGGTTCCCCGGCCATCGCTTCATATGCTCATTACTCGAGATTTCCGAGCATGCTCGGGTGTTCTCTGAGTATTGTGGGCGTGCTCGGAGATTTAGTTTGTATCTCCGCAGCTGCATGATTTGCGGCTGCTGGACAGCCTGAATACATTTGGGGATTGCCTGTTTTTTAGGGAATCCCCACATGTGTCCAGGCTGTCTAGCAGCCATAAATCATGCAGCTGCGGTGACACAAACTAAATCTCCGAGCACATCCAAATACTGAGGTCACCCGAGCATGCTCAGAAATCTCGAGTGATGAGCATACTTGCTCATCACTACTACTGGCCAAATTTTGTATAGATGACCAAAGTTGGGATCAAGCATATTATCACTATAATGCAAACATTTTTAGATTGCTTCAAATTGTATCCTTCTCATGTCCATACCGAAAACTAGCATGCTGTATAATAAACCAGTACTGCAGTATTGCCGAAGCTCTGGTATTCTCACTATGCCCATATGCAGCACAATACCCCAAAATGTCATAATTTCTGCAGCATTTACAGGGTTCTATCTGGCGTATGATGACATTGGATTTTGGGTGAAAAATTGATGGACATATAACTTTGTCTAGGCCATCACCACATTTATTATTTCCTCACTGAAGAATAATTTTAAATAGTCAATTTCAGTTAGGCCTGTATTGTCAAATTGGATTCCTGAGCTGCCCATGAAATCCAGAATAAGAGAGTGATAATTTTCGGGGGGTGGAGTCCAGATGGGTTCCATTGCTGTAGGGGGTTGCCTCAGACCTAGGGCGCGTTGCTGGGGATCTCTCTTCACTAGAAGAGGAGAAGGAGGAAGAAAATTAAGAGGAATGTGGGATCTTCCTCACCTCCTGAATTTGTGTAGGAGGCAACGAAACAGAATGCTGAATAGCATCTTTTTGACGACTGGGCCATTTTTATTTTATTCTTCTAAACAGTGGGGATGTGTGTGTAAGTGGTGCTTTTATATGTGTATTGTGTGGGGCTTGTATAAAAAGTACTATTTATTATTACATTTGCTATAAGAAGTAGAGAGAAAAGTAGAAAAGAAAAGTTAAAAAGGAAAATGGAAAAATTTAGAAGAAAAAAGAAAAAGAAAATCAGGAGAAGTTAAAAAAAACTTTGTATAAAATAATTACAGTGACGTTCACTACACTAATGCCCTAACTATAAAGCTACTCGGTAGTAACTATTATTTTTTTTTCTGCAAAACAAAATGGACGTCACTAAGGCCTGTTTCACACGTCAGTGTCTCCGGTACGTGAGGTGACAGTTTCCTCACGTACCGGAGACACTGACACACGTAGACACATAAAAATCAATGCATCTGTGCAGATGTCATTGATTTTTTGCGGACCGTGTCTCCGTGTGCCAAACACGGAGACATGTCAGTGTTCGTGGGAGCGCACGTATTACACGGACCCATTAAAGTCAATGGGTCCGTGTAAAACACGTACCACAGACGGACGTTGTCCGTGTGCAGTCCGTGTGCCGTGCAGGAAACAGCGCTACATTAAGCGCTGTCCCCCCCCCACTGGTGCTGAAGCCGCGATTCATATCTTCCCTGCAGCAGCGTTTGCTGCAGAGAAGATATGAATAATAGTGTTTAAAATAAAGATCTATGTGCCCTCCCACCCCCTGTGCGCCCCCCAGCTGTTCTGAAAATACTCATCCAGCTCCCTCGTTGGCTGTCGCTGCTTCCTGTTCTGGCCGCATCTTCTCCTGTATGCGATCACGTGGGGCCGCTCATTTTCAGTAAGGCTAGGTTCCCATTGTGTTAATGGGAACACGCTAACGGACAGCGTTGCACGGCGAAATTAACGCCGTGCAACGCGTCCGTTAGCGCGCCCATTCACGGCAATGGGAACGCGCAGCACTAGCGCGTGCCATGTTCGGCATGTGCTAGCGACGCGCCGGTGTTTCCTGGCGCGCGGCGGACGCTGCTTGCAGCGTCCGAGGCGCGCCCGCGGTCCGTTCCCCGCTCTCGCAGATCGGGGATATGCGCGAGCGGGGACGTTACCGCGACCCCGGGACGCGGCCCCGTTAAAAACATTGCGTTAGCGCAATCCGCTAGCGCTAAACGGATTGCACTAACGCAATGTGACCCAAGCCTAATGAATATGCGGCTCCACCTCCCATAGGGCACATAGATCTTTATCTTAAACACTATTGTTTATATCTTCTCTGCTGCTGCAGGGAAGATATGAATCGCGGCTTCAGCACCAGATGCGGGTACGTGTGGTACCCAGCACGGTGCGTGTGGTACCCAGTGGGCACACGGGCGGCACACGTGTGCTGCACGTGTGCCACACTGATGTGCCACAGAAACATGGGGGCACACGGACACGGATAATTCCAGTACCGATTTTTTCCGATACCGGAATTATCTGGACATGTGAAACCGGCCTAACACTGCGATGTCCGCTCCCTTTGCTTTGTTGTGAAATAAAAAAATTGAGACTAATGCAATTTAAGTGGAAAAAAATGCAATTTTATTTATTTTCTTAATTTTATTTTGCATCAGTTCTTGTGAAGCACCAGAAAGGTCAAGAGAAACCTCTTGAATGCAGTATTACATGCTTTGAGAGATGCAGTGAAGTCTTGTTTGGATGTTTTTACTGACATATTGGCTCCTTAGGCTAAGTTTCCATAAGGAGTTTTTGTCCGTGTTGTCGCTACGCAAAAATCTCAGGGTTTTACATTTCCAGAAAAATAGGTGGAAGTTTTAGAAATCTCATTCCTACTTTGAATTTTTTTTTAGGTTGCAAACTGACTTGCAGCATTTTCGGAATTTGCAATGTGGTAGTTTCTCTTGTGAGTTTTACGTGCAGATTTTTCTCATAGAATTGCATTAGAGCATTTTTAGCACATTTACACATTATTATTTATCAATTACGTTTTGTCTAAGCCAAATACAAAGAAGTATCACAAACAAACCAGCTATATTTAAAACATGACATTTCAAAATGACACCAAAATTACGGAATCAAAACCGCACTAAATACACAAGAAAAAAATGCACTCAAAAACTCAATGAAACATAAAAGAAACCTAATGTAGCCAACAGTTGCACAAATGCTGCAGAAAATCTGCAACATCAAAACCCCACAAAATACCCATTGTGGGACCATAGCCTAAGGCTAAGGGGTGGTTCTGCAGTACCTGGCTGTGGCCACTGTGCAGTTGATGGAGCTGTACTGTTCCACTGATTAGCATAATCAGATCGATTTTCTCAGGAGAAAGAAAAATGGTAGAGTGACCCTAGCCTAAAGATGGGTCATTAATATAAAAGTAACAAACAACCCCTTTATGGGTGAAAGAATATCAGTTTTCAGGCAGAAACACAATTTCAAATATGATCAAATAACCATTTGCATATATCAGTTTAGATTGTTAGAATCAGGGAGTATGAGTGCATCCACAAGGGCTAGGTGTTAATAGAAATGAGCTCTGCACCCATGATGTCTCAGCGTCATGTCACTCTGCACTGAATGTCTCAGAGAATTCTTATGTGATGTTCATAAGTCCATTTGTAATAGGTTTGCAATACATCCAGTATTACAACTGAAAATAGATCCTTACAAATGGATCAAAAATGGAATCAACTGCAAACGAAGTTTACATTTCTTAATTACTCCTATTGTTTTTCTTTAAAGATGAACAGACATTTTTTCTGTTAAGATCTTATTTCAGTTTGGTGACAACCGCAGATATTCAGTTTTTGAGCATCTTGAATAGGTAGTGGAAGTAGAAACTCAGATGAAAAGTCTTTTAAAGCTTCTCTATGAGAGCCTTAAAGGGAATCTTTCACCCCAAAAACGGCCTATAAACTAAAGGTACCGTCACATTAAGCGACACTGCAGCGATATAGGCAACGGTGCCGATCGCTGCAGTGTCGCTGTTTCGTCGCTGTGTGGTCGCTGGAGAGCTGTCACACAGACAGCTCTCCAGCGACCAACGATGCCGAAGTCCAATGGTAACCAGGGTAAACATCGGGTTACTAAGCGCAGGGCCGCGCTTAGTAACCCGATGTTTACCCTGGTTACCATTGTAAATGTAAAAAAAAAAAAACACTACATACTTACTTACTACATACTGCCACTCCTATCAGTGGCAGTAGGACAACCTCTGCTGCCAATGGATCCTGCTTAAGTGTAATTCTTTACATTCTTAACATATCTTGACCATTTGGAAACAGAAGGTATCTATGTTCTAACAAGCTTATTATAGCTCACATACAGTAGGTGCACAACCTGACATTCTCACAGTCCCTGACACTTCTACGCCATCCCTACATCTGGTTCTGAACATTTGATTTGAAAGAACATTTAAAAGAAGGGAACAACCAAAAATATGTAATAAAAACACCAACTTTCCATAGAACACTTTATGGGCTGGTAAGGAATTTACAGAACTCATTCTACCTGTGTGAAATACTCAGTGACAAAGTGAAGGTCATTGCTAACAGGGCTGATATATGTAACTTGTTATCACACCAGATATAATCTCCCTTGTTGTAGCCAGTAGCCAGTCTGCCAGCTTGTAACCTGGCCCAGTAATTTACAAGCATCATTGCTCAGACAATACACTGAAATAGATAGAGTGCATACAAATACCTGGCATTGATAAAGTACGTTCCTAGAGTAACCCCGATGTCTCTAGTCTTCTTTGTCTCCTTAGTTAAATCTCCCAGTGAAAAGGAAAGTTTTTTGGCAGCAGATAATCCAGGCCCAGCAGAGTCCGAGTAGACATAGTCCTGTGCAGGCTGCCACACTACCACACATGACATTTCGGCAGGTTGCTGAATTAGGAAAGTCAAAGTCCTCCGAGTGTTTGTGTCGGATGGTTACTCATTAATATTGACTTATAAATGATGTGACTGCAGCCCTCCTTATTCTTAGGCGTTAGCTAACTCTTATGTAACACTATATGACTAATTTGTTTAATTCTAATTATTATAATTACATTGCAGTACATAAAGTTATCACAACCCACAGTTTCTCAAGAGCTATTAAATGATAGTTTGCTATGAAAAGCCATCCAGCCAGCGCTCTCAAATCTGGCTGTAAAAGTGGGCCTAATAAGACTATGCAAACAATTACATTTCAACTAAAGCCATCCGAATCCTCACTTTTGTGTAACAGGATATTCCAGGGAATATACAGTCATGGCCAAAAGTTTTGAGAATGAGACAAATATTAATTTTTCCAAAGTCTACAGCTTCATTTTTTCTAATTTCAATTTGCATATACTCCTGAATGTCAGAGTGATCAGTTTATCAGCAATTACTGTACTTGCAAAGTCAATATTTGCACAGAAAATGAACTTTAACCCCCAAAACACATTTCAAAATCATTGCAGTCCTGCCTTAAAAGGAGCAGCTAACATCGTTTTAGTGATTGATCCATTAACACAGGTGAGGGTGTTGATGAGGACAGGGCTGGCGATCAATCAGTCATGATTAAGTAAGAATGACATCACTGGACACTTTAAAAGGAGGCTGGTGCTTGGTATCATTGTTTCTCTTCAGTTAACCATGTTAACTTCAGTTAACCATCTCTAAAGAAACATGTGCAGCCATCATTGCACTGCACAAAAATGGCCTAACAGGGAAGAGTGTGGTACTTGTTCTTAGTAGTTTTCTGTGTGTCCACAGCTTTTTCCATTGATCAAATGGACTTCAAAGCACGTGAAAAGACGTGGCTTTTACAGCTGGACAAGGTTTTCAGCGGTGGTGCTTGTACAGTTTTAGACTCCAGATCCAGAGACTTATCTGATTTGACCAGTAAATATAAAGACTTGTTACAAAAAAGGACCCGCCTATGGTGGAATAAGTCCTTTTTGGAAAGATATATTGCATGTGGGTTGATTCCCAGAGGACTCCGAATCCAGGTATTTCCTTCTTTTTATATTGAAGATGACACATTTAAAAATCAATGGGAGGAGATTGCAGCCACATGTTCAAAAGGGTTTATGACACTCCTGATTAAAAATAATGAAACAACTATGAATGAGATTGATAAAGATCTGGGCGATATTCAGGAGGAAATTAATAGCATGCTTACTTCTGAAAATGGGACTGCATTTTAAAAGTGATCTGGACGCAGAGATTCAGAAATGGGAGAAGGAGATTGTGACTATTAAAACCAAGAAATATCAAAGAGATGTATCGGATGCCCAGAACCAGATTAATAAGAGAACTATGTCAAGGGCTAGATCAGTATCCTTCTCATCAGTTTCATCTGTGGAGGAGAGAATAGCCGTAAATGATAAGGGAAGAAATGGACTTGACAAAGAGGATACACATAGGGACCGGTGGCAGAAGGTGACTCGATTTGGCAATAAAAGGAAAACTCCTACGTCACCACAGAAAGAAAAGAGACCTAAAAACGCCAATTTAGAGGTAATTAATCTCTCTCAAATTCCACTTACAGAGGCACAGGTTGAGGTGTTAGGACTTGGTCTATCTTTCTCTCCCTGTAATAGCTTTGATTACTTTACAGCGTTGAAAGACCTGCATCTTTTTTCAAGAAAACTTGTTTTGAAAAAGCTCCATTCCCGTTCTGTAACGGAGAGCAATTATATCACCGAACAAGAAGCTATCTCTATTCTGGAGGAGTTGGAGAGTGAGTCAGCTGGTCCATCTACAGGTATCCCCCTCCACCCATTTCAGCTAAGTCCACCACGTTTCCTCCCTTGGCACTTTGTCCACAGGTGGAAATTTTCACGAACCTTGTTGCCGCAGATTTGAAAACCATCAACAACAAAAATAAAAAGGATAATCTCACGGGGCATCAGAGGAAGGCACTGCGTGAGATTCAGGCATTAGAAGGTGTGGTTATCAAACCCTCTGACAAGGGTGGAAACGTGGTGGTCTGGCCCTCCGATAAATATGAGAAGGAGGCATTTAAACAATTACGCAATAGAGAAACTTATACGTTGCTCACTGAGAACCCGCTTCCGGGCTTCATGTCGGAACTGGTCGAGATACTTGAAGAGGCACTTTACGCGGGGACCATCAGTAAGAAACTGTTTGATGGATTGGTGATCAAATACCCGGTAGTGCCTACCTTCTATCTCCTCCCCAAGGTCCACAAAGATTCTGTCAATCCTCCTGGGCGTCCGATTGTCTCTGGCATAGGAGGGATGTGTGATCCGATTTGTAAATTTATAGATCACTACCTTAGATCACAGGTGGAGACTTTACCCTCCTATGTCAGGGACACTACGGACGTCCTGAGGAGACTAGATGGCCTAACACTGGAACCTGATATGCTATTGGTCACGGCGGACGTAGAGACACTCTACACCTCTATCCGCCATGAGGATGGTCTATTGGCATCTGATTTCTTTCTTAGGGCCAGCAGCATTGATCGGGATATTTGTGACCTGGTGTTGAGGCTCTTGCGATTCATCCTTACACACAATTTTTTTACTTTTAAGGACCGATACTACCTCCAGAGCCGCGGTACAGCTATGGGGGCGGCGTGTGCGCCCTC
Source organism: Ranitomeya imitator (assembly GCF_032444005.1). Lineage (NCBI taxonomy): Eukaryota > Metazoa > Chordata > Amphibia > Anura > Dendrobatidae > Ranitomeya > Ranitomeya imitator. Next base: position 177,502,492 of record NC_091287.1, on the reverse strand, counting down.
CTATGCTAACCTCTTCCTGGGTCACTGGGAGAGGGGCATCTTTCAGGAGGGCGACCACGCCGCCTCACGGATTCTGGGGTGGTATAGGTATATTGATGATATTTTGTTTATTTGGCATGGCTCAGTGGAACAACTGAAATCATTTATGCAGGATTTGAATCGCAACAGACTCAACATCAGGCTCACCTATAACTATAGTAATAAGAATATATCTTTTCTTGATATAATGCTGATGGTCCAGGAGAACGGATATATACACACAGATGTGTTTAGAAAGGAAACCTCTGTCAACGCACTCCTCCATGCCTCCTCATCCCATCTTGACTCCACAATTGGAGCAATACCAATTGGGCAATTTTTGAGGATGAGGAGGATATGTTCTACAGAGGAGGCTTTTGACAGGCAGTCTGTGGACCTTGGGGAGAGATTCCGCGCACACGGATACAGTAATAGGAGTATCAGACGAGGCCTGGGCCGTGCTAGAAGCCAGAGAAGGAGTGATCTGCTATCTCAATCTCATAAGAGTAGGAAAGAGGAGGAAGGAAGAATTCGTTACATATCAACGTTTAACCATCAATGGGGAGTAATGAGGAAAATCTTAAGCAGACATTGGCCAATCCTCAAAACTGAACCCACACTCGCAAAATATCTCTCAGATGAACCGTTAATGACAGCAAGGAGGGGTAAGAACCTGAGAGATATATTGGTCAGAAGCCACTACACCATTAAGACCCCGACTATTTTTGGGGCAGGCAGACAGAGGTGGGGGTTTTACCCCTGCGGAGAATGCCTGGCATGTCGAAACCATATACGGGCGTTGTCGTTTAACTCGGCCGATGGCCAGAAAGAGTTCAAAATCACTGATTACATCAGTTGCAGCACCACATTTGTGGTATACATGGCTAAATGTTCATGTAACCTGGCTTATATAGGTCTCACTTCACGTGAACTGAGGGTCAGGACACGTGAACATATACGAGACATCATGGCGGCGGGCAGAGTGGATGACATTGCCTCTCTAAAAACCATACCCCGCCATTTTAGATCATACCATGGCTGCAATCCTAAGGACTTAAAGATTTGTGGCATTGACCATGTGAGAGGTGGGATTAGAGGGGGAGATTTGAAACGTACATTGGCGCAATTGGAATGTCGCTGGATAGCTACTCTGGGTACCATGTCCCCACATGGTCTAAATGAACAACTTAGTTTTTCATCTTTCCTATAAGATATTATGGTCTGTTTATTGTCTTCTGTTGTCTCTTTCTGGATTTTAATTTTGTGTGTTTTAATCTTTTTCGTTATAGTATTGTTGTTCCATTATCACATCCTCACCAATAATTCAGTTCCTGAGTGTTTGTGTTTCGGCATGACATCAAGAGGCACCTTGAGCGGGACATCATATGATAATCTTTCAAGATCCAATATTGGAATGAAGCTGGACACTGATTTATGTTTTTTATGTTTCTTTATTTGTTTGTCTCTCATGATTTATTTTTGTTGTTGTTCATCTTTTTGAGTATTATATTAGCATGCTCTTTTTAGTATATACTTAATTATACCTAGGGTGCACTATATTTGGGGTCTGATTACCCCCTTATAATGTATTCTTTTGGGGAATGTCCCCTTATGCACTTTAGTACCACTATGATATTACACCAAGTCTTGTCTGGCTGATCAGTAATATGTATGCCAGTTTTTGCAAGTTTATAAATGTAGCATGTAACCCCTTTTTTTTGTGGGTTATTCATGAGGCACAACGTCACTTTATGGAAACAGGAACACATGGGCTACTTGCACAGTGAACAAGTCTGTATGATCATGTTCACACACCACCAAGAAACCTGAAGACACAAAAGAGAATAGTAAAACCAAAAACACTCAGTTTGAAAAAATGTTGCAGTAATCCGCCAGTGCTAGTAAAAGATGTAAAAAACAGGGTATTTGGTTGATACGTTTTTTGCAAAAAATGTAATTTTTTGCAAATTAAGTATTTAAATACATCAGATAGGGATTGCATACATTAGTTAGGACTGCTCTGATAAGGGTATACCGTGAAGATTGGTAGAGCAGCTTAGTATACATTTTTTGCAAAAAACGTATCAACCAAATACCCTGTTTTTTACATCTTTTACTAGCACTGGCGGATTACTGCAACATTTTTTCAAACTGAGTGTTTTTGGTTTTACTATTCTCTTTTGTGTCTACAACGTCACTTTAGTCTGCCAGCTTAATAGATAAGTTAGTGAGATAACACTTGTACATTCACTTGTTATTTTTCCTTTTTTCTTCTTCTATTCATATCACACACTACATACCTATCATCCTATATGTTCGCCCTCTTCCAAAATGGCCACCGCGGCGCGCGCGCATGCGCAGTGTGGCAGACTCCGGCACGCATCCTCTCCTGCATCCAGGATGTGACGAGACGGGGTAGTGACGTCACGAGGGATTTCCCTCCCCCCGCCTGGTCACAGGAAGAGCAGGACTTGATGCGGAGAGCACGGGCCTGCGTGACGCCGCGCATGCGCCGACTATGGCGCTGATTATCATACACAGGTGCCTACACTACATAAATACACGGGCACACACATCTCTACAGCCCCCCGAGGAAGCCCAACGCGAAACGCGCGTCGGGGCTGCTGAAGAGACAGACACTGGCACAGATGATATGGGTAAGATGAGCGGTGCACTTTGCCCAATCTTTTACCTGTTGGCCTTATAGGTGATACATTGCATACGGAGCCGTTTACCCCAGATAGGGTTTCAGTTATATATATTCTGGCACTTTATTACTGCACTAAGCACTTTTCCGTTTCATACCGTATTTCATCTAATTATGAGGCTAATAGCTCTTTAAGCCCATGGTGTTACTACAGCTGTCTGTATTCTATGTATTAGCATCATTTCTGGATTTTGTGTCGTTAGTCTGTAGTTATTTAATTCGTATGTGTTATTATTAATAAAATTATTGCTTTTCTTAATATGAGTATATGGGACTTTCTTACTCCATGGAGTTTTGTAGGATTGGTAGTTTCGGAGTGTCCTGGTTACTAATGTCCTAACCTATATGGGATGTTATCCCGCCACGTTTGTCTAAGATATGCATCAGTGGTACTTGTTCTTAGTAGTTTTCTGTGTGTCCACAGCTTTTTCCATTGATCAAATGGACTTCAAAGCACGTGAAAAGACGTGGCTTTTACAGCTGGACAAGGTTTTCAGCGGTGGTGCTTGTACAGTTTTAGACTCCAGATCCAGAGACTTATCTGATTTGACCAGTAAATATAAAGACTTGTTACAAAAAAGGACCGGCCTATGGTGGAATAAGTCCTTTTTGGAAAGATATATTGCATGTGGGTTGATTCCCAGAGGACTCCGTATCCAGGTCTTTCCTTCTTTTTATATTGAAGATGACACATTTAAAAATCAATGGGAGGAGATTGCAGCCACATGTTCAAAAGGGTTTATGACACTCCTGATTAAAAATAATGAAACAACTATGAATGAGATTGATAAAGATCTGGGCGATATTCAGGAGGAAATTAATAGCATGCTTACTTCTGAAAATGGGACTGCATTTAAAAGTGATCTGGACGCAGAGATTCAGAAATGGGAGAAGGAGATTGTGACTATTAAAACCAAGAAATATCAAAGAGATGTATCGGATGCCCAGAACAATAGAGTATACAGGTGGAGGACGAACCAGATTAATAAGAGAACTATGTCAAGGGCTAGATCAGTATCCTTCTCATCAGTTTCATCTGTGGAGGAGAGAATAGCCGTAAATGATAAGGGAAGAAATGGACTTGACAAAGAGGATACACATAGGGACCGGTGGCAGAAGGTGACTCGATTTGGCAATAAAAGGAAAACTCCTACGTCACCACAGAAAGAAAAGAGACCTAAAAACGCCAATTTAGAGGTAATTAATCTCTCTCAAATTCCACTTACGGAGGCACAGGTTGAGGTGTTAGGACTTGGTCTATCTTTCTCTCCTTGTAATAACTTTGATTACTTTACAGCGTTGAAAGACCTGCATCTTTTTTCAAGAAAACTTGTTTTGAAAAAGCTCCATTCCCGTTCTGTAACGGAGAGCAATTATATCACCGAACAAGAAGCTATCTCTATTCTGGAGGAGTTGGAGAGTGAGTCAGCTGGTCCATCTACAGGTATCCCCCCTCCACCCATTTCAGCTAAGTCCACCACGTTTCCTCCCTTGGCACTTTGTCCACAGGTGGAAATTTTCACGAACCTTGTTGCCACAGATTTGAAAACCATCAACAACAAAAATAAAAAGGATAATCTCACGGGGCATCAGAGGAAGGCACTGCGTGAGATTCAGGCATTAGAAGGTGTGGTTATCAAACCCTCTGACAAAGGTGGAAACGTGGTGGTCTGGCCCTCCGATAAATATGAGAAGGAGGCATTTAAACAATTACGCAATAGAGAAACTTATACGTTGCTCACTGAGAACCCGCTTCCGGGTTTCATGTCGGAACTGGTCGAGGTACTTGAGGAGGCACTTTACGCGGGGACCATCAGTAAGAAACTGTTTGATGGATTGGTGATCAAATACCCGGTAGTGCCTACCTTCTATCTCCTCCCCAAGGTCCACAAAGATTCTGTCAATCCTCCTGGGCGTCCGATTGTCTCTGGCATAGGAGGGATGTGTGATCCGATTTGTAAATTTATAGATCACTACCTTAGATCACAGGTGGAGACTTTACCCTCCTATGTCAGGGACACTACGGACGTCCTGAGGAGACTAGATGGCCTAACACTGGAACCTGATATGCTATTGGTCACGGCGGACGTAGAGACACTCTACACCTCTATCCGCCATGAGGATGGTCTATTGGCATCTGATTTCTTTCTTAGGGCCAGCAGCATTGATCGGGATATTTGTGACCTGGTGTTGAGGCTCTTGCGATTCATCCTTACACACAATTTTTTTACTTTTAAGGACCGATACTACCTCCAGAGCCGCGGTACAGCTATGGGGGCGGCGTGTGCGCCCTCCTATGCTAACCTCTTCCTGGGTCACTGGGAGAGGGGCATCTTTCAGGAGGGCGACCACGCCGCCTCGCGGATTCTGGGGTGGTATCGGTATATTGATGATATTTTGTTTATTTGGCATGGCTCAGTGGAACAACTGAAATCATTTATGCAGGATTTGAATCGCAACAGCCTCAACATCAGGCTCACCTATAACTATAGTAATAAGAATATATCTTTTCTTGATATAATGCTGCTGGTCCAGGAGAACGGATATATACACACAGATGTGTTTAGAAAGGAAACCTCTGTCAACGCACTCCTCCATGCCTCCTCATCCCATCTTGACTCCACAATTGGAGCAATACCAATTGGGCAATTTTTGAGGATGAGGAGGATATGTGTTGTGAGCTCTGTTTTTGGGCTCCCTCTGGTGGTTACTGATGGTACTGGGTGACTTGTCTTTCCTGGGTCTCTGGGTTCCACCTGTTCCATCAGGATATGGGAGTTTCCTATTTAACCTGGCTTTGCTGGCATTTCCTCGCCGGTTATCAATGTATCCAGTGTGTCTTGTTACCTCTGCTCCCTGCTCCTAGAACCTTCTGGTCAAGCTAAGTTTGGATTTTCCTGTTTTGGTGTTTTGCTTTATTTGGTTTTTTAGTCCAGCCTGCAGATATGTGATTCTTTGCTGCTGGTTGCTCTAGTGGGCTGAAATTGCTCCTCATGTACCATGAGTTGGCACATGAGTTCAAGTAATTTTAGGATGGTTTTTTGAAGGGTTTTTCGCTGACCGCGCAGTTCACTTTTGTATCCTCTGCTATCTAGCTTTAGCGGGCCTCATTTTGCTGAAACTGTTTTCATACTGTGTATGTGCTTTCCTCTCATTTCACCGTCATTATATGTGGGGGGCTGCTATTTCTGTGGGGTATTTCTCTGGAGGCAAGAGAGGTCTGTGTTTCTTCTAATAGGGGAAGTTAGATCTTTGGCTGGAGCGAGACGTCTAGGATCATCGCCCCAGAGCTTGTTTGTATCTGTGCTTGTCCTTTAGTGATCCCCTGCCATTGGGATCATGACAGTATAACCGGCCCACAAAGTGTTAATTGTATTGGCTGAAGTAGGAGGATAAGTAGTCTGAGGAAGTTTTTTTTTTTTTTTCTCTTTCCCTCAGTTTGCTGCCTAGCCTTATTGCAGCCTGGCTACTTCCTCCTCCTCTTAATCTTTGAATGGCTCTGATCCCAGCTGTTTATCATGGACGTCCAGAGTTTGGCTTCCAGCCTGAATAATCTTGCCGCTAAGGTTCAAAATATACAGGATTTTGTTGTACATGCTCCTATGTCTGAACCTAGAATTCCTGTCCCAGAGTTTTTTTCTGGAGATAGATCTCGTTTTCTGAATTTTAGGAACAATTGCAAGTTGTTTCTTTCTTTGAAATCTCGCTCCTCTGGAGACCCTGCTCAGCAAGTCAAGATTATTATATCTTTCCTGCGGGGTGACCCTCAGGATTGGGCATTTGCATTGGCACCAGGGGACCCTGCGTTGCTTAATGCGGATGCGTTTTTTCTGGCATTGGGTTTGCTCTATGAGGAACCTAACCAAGAGATTCAGGCTGAAAAAGCTTTGTTGGCCCTCTCTCAGGGGCAAGATGAAGCAGAAATTTATTGTCAAAAATTTCGGAAGTGGTCGGTGCTTACTCAGTGGAATGAGTGCGCCCTGGCTGCAAAGTTCAGAGATGGCCTTTCTGAGGCCATTAAAGATGTTATGGTGGGGTTCCCTGCGCCTACTGGTCTGAATGAGTCTATGACTATGGCTATTCAGATTGATCGGCGTTTACGGGAGCGCAAACCTGTGCATCATTTGGAGGTGTCGCCTGAACCGTCACCTGAGATAATGCAATGTGATAGAATTCGGTCCAGAAGTGAACGGCAAAATTATAGGCGGAAAAAAAGGTTGTGCTTTTATTGTGGTGATTCAGCTCATGTTATATCAGCATGCTCTAAACGCACAAAAAAGGTTGATAAGTCTGTTGCCATTAGTACTTTACAGTCTAAGTTCATTCTGTCTGTGACTCTGATTTGTTCATTATCATCCATTTCAGTCGATGCCTATGTGGATTCAGGCGCTGCCCTGAGTCTTATGGATTGGTCATTTGCCAATCGCTGTGGGTTTAGTCTGGAGCCTCTAGAAGTCCCTATTCCTTTGAAGGGAATTGACTCTACACCTTTGGCTATGAATAAACCTCAGTACTGGACACAAGTGACCATGCGTATGACTCCTGTTCATCAGGAGGTGATTCGCTTCCTGGTACTGTATAATTTGCATGATGTCCTAGTGCTTGGTCTGCCATGGTTACAAACTCATAATCCAGTCCTTGACTGGAAATCGATGTCTGTGTTAAGCTGGGGTTGTCAGGGGGTTCATGATGATGCACCTCCGATTTCTATCGCTTCATCTACTCCTTCTGAGATTCCTGTGTTTTTGTCTGACTATCGGGATGTTTTTGAGGAGCCTAAGCTCAGTTCGCTTCCTCCTCACAGGGATTGCGATTGTGCTATAAATTTAATTCCAGGCAGTAAATTTCCTAAAGGTCGTTTGTTCAATCTGTCAGTGCCAGAGCATACTGCTATGCGGCATTATGTTAAGGAGTCCTTGGAAAAGGGACATATCCGTCCATCTTTGTCCCCTTTGGGAGCAGGTTTTTTTTTCGTGGCCAAAAAAGATGGTTCCTTGAGGCCTTGTATAGATTATCGTCTTTTGAATAAGATTACCGTAAAATATCAGTATCCTTTGCCATTGTTGACTGATTTGTTTGCTCGCATTAAGGGGGCTAAATGGTTCACTAAGATTGATCTTCGGGGTGCGTATAATCTTATACGAATAAAGCAAGGTGATGAGTGGAAAACCGCATTTAATACGCCTGAAGGCCATTTTGAGTATTTGGTAATGCCTTTCGGACTTTCTAATGCTCCTTCAGTCTTCCAGTCCTTTATGCACGATATTTTCCGTGAATATCTGGATAAATTTATGATTGTGTATTTGGATGATATTTTGGTTTTTTCTGATGACTGGGAGTCTCATGTTCAGCAGGTCAGGAAGGTGTTTCAGGTCCTGCGGGCCAATTCCTTGTTTGTAAAAGGCTCAAAGTGTCTCTTTGGAGTCCAGAAGATTTCTTTCTTGGGGTATATTTTTTCCCCTTCTACTATTGAGATGGATCCCGTCAAGGTTCAGGCTATTTGTGACTGGACGCAGCCTACATCTCTTAAGAGTCTACAGAAGTTCTTGGGCTTTGCTAATTTCTATCGTCGTTTTATAACTAATTTTTCTAGTGTTGTTAAGCCTTTGACGGATTTGACTAAGAAGGGTGCTGATGTTGCTAATTGGTCTCCTGCGGCTGTGGAGGCCTTTCAGGAACTTAAGCGCCGGTTTTCTTCTGCTCCTGTGTTGCGTCAGCCAGATGTTTCGCTCCCTTTTCAGGTTGAGGTTGATGCTTCCGAGATTGGAGCGGGGGCGGTTTTGTCACAGAGAAGCTCCGATGGCTCAGTGATGAAGCCATGCGCGTTTTTTTCTAGAAAGTTTTCGCCGGCTGAGCGGAATTATGATGTTGGTAATCGGGAACTTTTGGCCATGAAGTGGGCATTTGAGGAGTGGCGTCATTGGCTAGAGGGTGCTAGACATCGTGTGGTGGTCTTGACTGATCACAAAAATTTGATTTACCTTGAGTCTGCCAGGCGTCTGAATCCTAGACAGGCTCGTTGGTCACTGTTTTTCTCTCGTTTCAATTTTGTGGTTTCATACCTGCCAGGTTCAAAGAATGTGAAGGCGGATGCTCTTTCTAGGAGTTTTGTGCCTGACTCCCTTGGAAATTCTGAGCCCTCTGGTATCCTTAGGGATGGGGTGATTTTGTCTGCTGTCTCCCCAGACTTGCGACGTGCTTTGCAGGAGTTTCAGGCGGGTAAACCTGATCGTTGTCCGCCTGAGAGACTGTTTGTTCCGGATAATTGGACCAGTAGAGTCATCTCCGAGGTCCATTCTTCTGCGTTGGCAGGTCATCCTGGAATATTTGGTACTAGAGACTTGGTGGCCAGGTCTTTTTGGTGGCCTTCCTTGTCGAGGGATGTGCGTTCTTTTGTGCAGTTTTGTGAGGTTTGTGCTCGGGCTAAGCCTTGCTGTTCTCGGGCCAGTGGATTGTTGTCACCTTTGCCTATCCCGAAGAGGCCTTGGACGCACATTTCCATGGACTTTATTTCGGATCTCCCTGTCTCTCAAAAAATGTCCGTCATCTGGGTTGTGTGTGATCGCTTTTCTAAAATGGTTCATCTGGTACCCTTGCCTAAGTTACCTTCCTCCTCTGAGTTGGTCCCTCTGTTTTTTCAGAATGTGGTTCATTTGCATGGGATTCCTGAGAACATCGTTTCTGACAGGGGATCCCAGTTTGTGTCTAGATTTTGGCGTACGTTCTGTGCTAAGATGGGCATTGATTTGTCCTTTTCGTCTGCATTCCATCCTCAGACGAATGGCCAGACTGAACGAACTAATCAGACCTTGGAAACTTATTTAAGGTGTTTTGTTTCTGCTGATCAGGATGACTGGGTTACCTTTTTGCCGCTGGCCGAGTTTGCCCTTAATAATCGGGCTAGTTCTGCTACCTTGGTTTCTCCTTTCTTTTGTAATTCGGGGTTTCATCCTCGTTTTTCCTCTGGTCAGGTGGAACCTTCTGATTGTCCTGGAGTGGACATGGTGGTGGATAGGTTGCATCGGATTTGGAGTCATGTGGTGGACAATTTGAAGTTGTCCCAGGAGAAGGCTCAGCAGTTTGCTAATCGCCATCGCCGCGTGGGTCCTCGACTTCTTGTTGGGGACTTGGTGTGGTTGTCTTCTCGTTTTGTTCCTATGAAGGTCTCTTCTCCTAAGTTCAAGCCTCGGTTCATCGGTCCCTATAGGATCTTGGAAATTCTTAACCCTGTGTCGTTTCGTTTGGATCTCCCGGCATCGTTTGCTATTCATAATGTGTTCCATCGGTCGTTGTTGCGGAAGTATGAGGTACCTGTTGTTCCTTCGCTTGAGCCTCCTGCTCCAGTGCTGGCGGAGGGAGAATTGGAGTATGTTGTGGAGAAGATCTTGGATTCTCGTGTTTCCAGACGGAAACTCCAGTATTTGGTCAAGTGGAAGGGTTATGGTCAGGAGGATAATTCTTGGGTGGTTGCCTCGGATGTTCATGCTGATGATTTGGTTCGCGCTTTTCATAGGGCTCATCCTGATCGCCCTGGTGGTTCTCGTGAGGGTTCGGTGACCCCTCCTCAAGGGGGGGGTACTGTTGTGAGCTCTGTTTTTGGGCTCCCTCTGGTGGTTACTGATGGTACTGGGTGACTTGTCATTCCTGGGTCTCTGGGTTCCACCTGTTCCATCAGGATATGGGAGTTTCCTATTTAACCTGGCTTTGCTGGCATTTCCTCGCCGGTTATCAATGTATCCAGTGTGTCTTGTTACCTCTGCTCCCTGCTCCTAGAACCTTCTGGTCAAGCTAAGTTTGGATTTTCCTGTTTTGGTGTTTTGCTTTATTTGGTTTTTTAGTCCAGCCTGCAGATATGTGATTCTTTGCTGCTGGTTGCTCTAGTGGGCTGAAATTGCTCCTCATGTACCATGAGTTGGCACATGAGTTCAAGTAATTTCAGGATGGTTTTTTGAAGGGTTTTTCGCTGACCGCGCAGTTCACTTTTGTATCCTCTGCTATCTAGCTTTAGCGGGCCTCATTTTGCTGAAACTGTTTTCATACTGCGTATGTGCTTTCCTCTCATTTCACCGTCATTATATGTGGGGGGCTGCTATTTCTGTGGGGTATTTCTCTGGAGGCAAGAGAGGTCTGTGTTTCTTCTAATAGGGGAAGTTAGATCTTTGGCTGGAGCGAGACGTCTAGGATCATCGTAGGCACGTTCCCCGGCTACTTTTATTTGTGTGTTAGGTTCAGGGTCGCGGTCAGCTCAGGTTCCATCGCCCCAGAGCTTGTTTGTATCTGTGCTTGTCCTTTAGTGATCCCCTGCCATTGGGATCATGACAGATATGTTCTACAGAGGAGGCTTTTGACAGGCAGTCTGTGGACCTTGGGGAGAGATTCCGCGCACGCGGATACAGTAATAGGAGTATCAGACGAGGCCTGGGCCGTGCTAGAAGCCAGAGAAGGAGTGATCTGCTATCTCAATCTCATAAGAGTAGGAAAGAGGAGGAAGGAAGAATTCGTTACATATCAACGTTTAACCACCAATGGGGAGTAATGAGGAAAATCTTAAGCAGACATTGGCCAATCCTCAAAACTGAACCCACACTCGCAAAATATCTCTCAGATGAACCGTTAATGACAGCAAGGAGGGGTAAGAACCTGAGAGATATATTGGTCAGAAGCCACTACACCATTAAGACCCCGACTATTTTTGGGGCAGGCAGACAGAGGTGGGGGTTTTACCCCTGCGGAGAATGCCTGGCATGTCGAAACCATATACGGGCGTTGTCGTTTAACTCGGCCGATGGCCAGAAAGAGTTCAAAATCACTGATTACATCAGTTGCAGCACCACATTTGTGGTATACATGGCTAAATGTTCATGTAACCTGGCTTATATAGGTCTCACTTCACGTGAACTGAGGGTCAGGACACGTGAACATATACGAGACATCATGGCGGCGGGCAGAGTGGATGACATTGCCTCTCTAAAAACCATACCCCGCCATTTTAGATCATACCATGGCTGCAATCCTAAGGACTTAAAGATTTGTGGCATTGACCATGTGAGAGGTGGGATTAGAGGGGGAGATTTGAAACGTACATTGGCGCAATTGGAATGTCGCTGGATAGCTACTCTGGGTACCATGTCCCCACATGGTCTAAATGAACAACTTAGTTTTTCATCTTTCCTATAAGATATTATGGTCTGTTTATTGTCTTCTGTTGTCTCTTTCTGGATTTTAATTTTGTGTGTTTTAATCTTTTTCGTTATAGTATTGTTGTTCCATTATCACATCCTCACCAATAATTCAGTTCCTGAGTGTTTGTGTTTCGGCATGACATCAAGAGGCACCTTGAGCGGGACATCATATGATAATCTTTCAAGATCCAATATTGGAATGAAGCTGGACACTGATTTATGTTTTTTATGTTTCTTTATTTGTTTGTCTCTCATGATTTATTTTTGTTGTTGTTCATCTTTTTGAGTATTATATTAGCATGCTCTTTTTAGTATACTTAATTATACCTAGGGTGCACTATATTTGGGGTCTGATTACCCCCTTATAATGTATTCTTTTGGGGAATGTCCCCTTATGCACTTTAGTACCACTATGATATTACACCAAGTCTTGTCTGGCTGATCAGTAATATGTATGCCAGTTTTTGCAAGTTTATAAATGTAGCATGTAACCCCTTTTTTTTGTGGGTTATTCATGAGGCACAACGTCACTTTAGTCTGCCAGCTTAATAGATAAGTTAGTGAGATAACACTTGTACATTCACTTGTTATTTTTCCTTTTTTCTTCTTCTATTCATATCACACACTATATACCTATCATCCTATATGTTCGCCCTCTTCCAAAATGGCCACCGCGGCGCGCGCGCATGCGCAGTGTGGCAGACTCCGGCACGCATCCTCTCCTGCATCCAGGATGAGACGAGACGGGGTAGTGACGTCACGAGGGATTTCCCTCCCCCCGCCTGGTCACAGGAAGAGCAGGACTTGATGCGGAGAGCACGGGCCTGCGTGACGCCGCGCATGCGCCGACAATGGCGCTGATTATCATACACAGGTGTCTACACTACATAAATACACGCTCAGCACACACATCTCTACAGCCCCCCGAGGAAGCCCAACGCGAAATGCGCGTCGGGGCTGCTGAAGAGACAGACACTGGCACAGATGATATGGGTAAGATGAGCGGTGCACTTTGCCCAATCTTTTACCTGTTGGCCTTATAGGTGATACATTGCATACGGAGCCGTTTACCCCAGATAGGGTTTCAGTTATATATATTCTGGCACTTTATTACTGCACTAAGCACTTTTCCGTTTCATACCGTATTTCATCTAATTATGAGGCTAATAGCTCTTTAAGCCCATGGTGTTACTACAGCTGTCTGTATTCTATGTATTAGCATCATTTCTGGATTTTGTGTCATTAGTCTGTAGTTATTTAATTCGTATGTGTTATTATTAATAAAATTATTGATTTTCTTAATATGAGTATATGGGACTTTCTTACTCCATGGATTTTTGTAGGAAGGGAAGAGTATCGCAGCTACAAAGATTGCACCTCAGTCAACAATCTATCGCATCATCAAGAACTTCAAGGAGAGAGCTTCCATTGTTGTCAAAAAGGCTCCAGGGCGCCCAAGAAAGACCAGCAAGCGCCAGGACCGTATCTTAAAACTGTTTCAGCTGCGGAATTGGACTACCAGCAGTGCCGAGCTTGCTCAGGAATAGCAGCAGGATGGTGTGAGTGCTTCTGCACGCACTGTGAGGCGGAGACTCTTTGAGCAAGGCCTGGTTTCAAGGAGGGCAGCAAAGAAGCCACTTCTCTCCAGAAAAAAACATCAGGGACCGACTGATATACTGCAAAAGGTACAGGGAGTGGACTGCTGAGGACTGGGGCAAAGTCATTTTCTCTGATGAATCCCCTTTTCGATTGTTTGGGACATCTGGAAAACAGCTTATTCGGAGTAGAAGAGGTGAGTGCTACCACCAGTCTTGTCTCATGCCAACTGTAAAGCATCCTGAAACCATTTATGTGTGGGGTTGCTTCTCAGCCAAGGGAATCGGCTCACTCACAGTCTTGCCTAAAAACACAGCCATGAATAAAGAATGGTACCAGAATGTCCTCCAAGAGCAACTTCTCCCAACCGTCCAAGAGCAGTTTGGCGCCCAACAATGCATTTTCCAGCATGATGGAGCACCTTGCCATAAAGCAAAGGTGATAACTAAATGGCTCATGGAACAAAACATAGAGATTTTGGGTCCATGGCCTGGAAACTCCCCAGATCTTAATCCCATTGAGAACTTGTGGTCAATCATCAAGAGACGGGTGGACAAACAAAAACCAACAAATTCTGGCAAAATGCAAGCATTGATTATGCAAGAATGGACTGCTATCAGTCAGGATTTGGTCCAGAAGTTGATTGAGAGCATGCCAGGGAGAATTGCAGTGGTCTTGAAGAAGTAGGGTCAACACTGCAAATATTGACTTGCTGCATTAACTCATTCTAACTGTCAATATAACCTATTGGTACTCATAATATGATTGCAATTATATTTCTGTATGTGATATAAACATCAGAAAAACACTAATAAAAACCAGAGGGCAGCAAATCATGTGAAAATATAATTTTGGTGTCATTCTCAAAACTTTTGGCCATGACTGTAGTTCTAATATGTTGTCATACATAAAAATGAAACCAATATATTGCTTAACCCCCGCAGGTCTCATCCTGCAGCACAAATTGTCCTGACTGCTTTCTGCATCACGGTCCTACCCACAACACAATGCTTCCTTAGCAGTGCCAATAATGACTGCTGCACGGAGAGTGCAGGGGTGGGGAAGCGCAGGCCGGCGGGCCAATTACTGTCCACATAACCTTTTATCCAGCCCCAGTGCCGATTTCCGGGGACCATAGTGCTTGTACCAGCGCTTTACATTATTCTCACTCTGTGAGCACGTTCACTACTAAACGATGAGGCGTGTGCAATGAGAAATTATGTCCTGGCACCAGTGCCAGCGTTTGTGGACAGAGTTAGCACTGGTATAAATATCAACAAATATATTGAGTGCTGTTTGACATGTTGAATCTATTTGCTCCTCTCCATCCTCTATTCCTCTTCATTTGATATATTTGTAATTAATGGTAACTATTTTTAAATGAATTGTTTCAAAAAAGATTTTTTTAACTTCATTGGATGTTTATGGCTACTCCATTTTCTCAGTGTTTTACCTGTTCATATTAGTCTCATTAGACTTTGTCGATACCTGTAATCAATGCAGAAATTCATGCTCTTCCAAAGGATATACATTGTTTACAGTAAAACAGTAAGCTAACCATATAATACTGTGCAGACCACCAGAGCAGAGGTTCCTCTTTGTATTGGCTCTTTTCTTCTGATATTAAAAGACAGTTCAGTAAACCAATCATGATTTGCTTAAAGGGGTTGTCTGGTCCAAATCGATTAGTCTACAGTTACTCTGTGTAACTGCAGACTTATGACTCCCCTCAACACAGAGTGCTGCAGGGATTCAGCGGTTTCTGAGACATGATCGGGGGTACGTATGAGTTATGCATAATCCTAGCCAGAGCCCGTCCAGTGGGAGTGGCCTTGCTTTATACACTTGTATTGAGCGAGGCCACACCCCGACTAGTGACGTGGCCGGCCAATGGGCGTTGTTGACTAGAGGGTGTGGCCTCGCTCCATACAAGTGTATGAAGCAAGGTCGCGCCCTCTGGCCGAAAGTATGTATAATGCATATAAACCCTCCGGTCCCAGGACATAAACCGGTGAATCCCCGCAGTGCACAGTGCGTGCTCTGGGGGGATTCATAAGTTTGCAGTCACACACACAGTGACTGCAGACTTATTAATTTGGACCGGACAGCCCCTTTAAATTGTGTGTTCTAGCATTTTTGTTGTTGTTCCTTAAAAAAAATCATACAGTTGCACAAATGCCAGGGTAGCTGAGACAATGTGGCGTCACGTATACTAAAGGTGCTATTTTACATGCAACAAATGAAAAATATCTTTTGTATACATTATGTAATTACACCTAAAATCCTTTTGATTGTAACCTACAAGCTATTTTAAAGAGCTTTCTGATCAAAAATACATTTTGAAAGCATAAAAATGTGAACAGTGAAATAAAGGAGGCAGACAATAAAATATGTTGTATAGAAAAACATGTCATAAAGAGATACACCATTTATCTATTAACAATCTATGCCAAATCCAAACAGATTCCAACCCTCCCATTAGGTTCATGTCGCACATACTTAAGTTGCCGAGCAGGTTTCCAACATGTGAACAAAAGTGTTGAAGGCGTTACAAAAGCATATGTAAAGCATATGTAAAGTATATACCGTAAGTACCGTATATACTTATTTTCAGCACATTTTTTGTGGTGCAAAACGTCCCCTCGGCTTATACATGAGTCAATTGTCCAGAACGCTGGATGTGAAACTTAAACATTAAAGGGGTTGTCCAGGACTGAACTATTGATAATCAAGCCATAGGATAGGTCATCAATGTGAAATTTGTGGGGTTAAGGCTGATGTCAGAGCAGTTTTCGGCTGATCAGTGGGGGTGTTGAGTGTTGGACATCCATTAAATTTCCTTAGATGACCTATAGTAAACCACAAGAGAAAGAAAAACCGACAAAAGGCCAATATGGCGGTAAAACATATATTAAGCTTTATTGGATCAAGATATAGGTAGATATATTTGCACATAGGGACACTGATCTGTGGTACCCCAGGAGTTCAGGTACCACAGTGGTATTGTCTTCATCTCGGGGAGGGTAATGCCATGCCTGGAGACAGGAGGGATCCTTTTGGCAGGTAATCTTACATGCAACATTTTCTGACTTCAGGCCAGAAGGGGGAGCTCTAATCCCGGTTTAAAGGGAACTTTTATATATACATCCTGGTCTGGAGGAGGAGTCAGTTAGTCTGGTGCAGACAAGCAGAGAGTTGACAGTTGGTAGCAGACAGTGAAGGAGCACAGAAGGACTTAGGAGCTAGAGGAGGACTGTTACTGGGCCTCTCTAAGCTGAGTGCAGAAACCGGGCATTGTGAGCCCGCAGTCATGAGGAATTACAGGTCCTACGGCAGAACCAGAGGGCAGGAAACTAAAAGGGACTTGCCCACATAATACCTGAGGTACAGCAGCAATCAGAGTCCAGAGTCACCGTGGACAGAAACCCCAAATAGATGGCTCAAGTTGCCTACCATGCAGGTACTGTCCTTGGACCGTGAAGAAAGAGGGCCTTGTTAGAGAGCAAGGGACCACAGACCAGCGCATAGTGGAAGGCCCCCAAACTGACCTGTCAAGGGGATTTCCACCTGTCTTCGGGCTGCCTGGACTCCATCTTTACATGTTGCCGGTCCCCTGGACGGAGGCTGTTTAACAAGAGTAAACCAGGTAAAGACTGCAACCATGTGTCTTCCATTTATTTGCCGGCATTCACCATTCCTGCCAAGCGCACCAGGAGCCCTGGGGACACCGCTTCCCCTGTGAGAAGTGACACCATCTTTGCTGCAGCAATATCGCCCCCAGAGGACCCCTTTAAGCAGCATCGGTCACCTCTGACCGCTATTTATTGCACTGCCAGCGCCTGTGCAATAGTAGCTATAGCATCGCTGTACACACCAATAGGTGCTACTGCGCAGGCGTGGCATGCACCATTTTCAAATTGATTTTTTTTTACACTTGCTCGATAACATCAAGAATACTTATTAACTGGACACAAAACATGCGATTATGCTGCAGTGCAGGTGCAACGAAGCGTTTTTTTTGTTTTTTTCTTCAGTCGTACAGGTATTCATTATGCAAACTAGGTGGCAGGTCACTGAGGGTTCAATGACCTGTCAGCAGTCTGCATTATGAATACCTAATCAGATCACCACATGCAGACTCCCCCTCCAGACCCGTCTTAGGGCACAAGCATATCATTAACACAAAACTGAAAATAAAGATTAAAAAACAACCAAGACGGATTTCATCAACGAAGGTATCATTTTAATCAGTATAACAGCGCCGACCTGACACTGTGGGTTACTATGCACAATCCTGCTGACACGTTCTGATTAATATAAAACACCTGCAAAGGCTTCCTAAGTGTTTAAAAAGGTCCCTTAGTCTGTTTCAGTAGGCTCCACAACCATGGGGAACACTGTTGACTTGACAGATGTCCAGAAAGCAGTCATTGACACACTCCACAAGGAGAGTAAGCCACAAATGGTCATTGCTAAAGAAGTTGGCTGTTCCAGAGTGCTGTATCCAAGCATTTTAAAGGAAAGTTGAGTGGAAGGAAAAAGTGTGGTAGAAAAAGGATAACCGCAGCCTTAAAAGGATTGTTAAAAAAGACCATTCAAAAATTTGGGAGAAATTCACAAGGAGTGAATGGCTATTGGAGTCATTCCTTCAAGAGCCACCACACACAGACATATCCAGGACATGGGCAACAAATGTCGCATTCTTTAAGTCAAGCTACTCATGACCAATAGACAATGCCAGAAGCGATTTACATGGGCCAAGGAGAAAAAGAACTATACTGTTGCTCAGTGATCCAGGGTTTTGTTTTCAGATTAAAGTAAATTTTGCATTTCATTTGGAAATCAAGGTCCCAAAGTCTGGAGGAAGAGTGGAGAGGTACACAATCCAAGCTGCTTGAGGTCTGGTGTAAAGTTTCCATAATCAGTGATGGTTTGGGGAACCATGTCATCTGCTGTTGTAGGTCCACTGTGTTTTTTTTTTAAGACCAAAGTCAGCACAGCCGTCTACCAGGAAATTTTTAGAGTATTTCATGCTTCCCTCTGCCGACAAGCTTTTTGGAGATGGAAATTTAATAATCCAGCAAAACTTGGTACCTGTCCACACTGCCAAAAGTACCAATACCTGGTTTAAAAACAACAGTATCACTGTGTTGGATTGGACAGAAAACTCGCCTGCTCTTAACCCCATAGAGAATATATGGGGCATTGTCAAGAGGAAGATGAGAAACACCAGACCCAACAATGCAGACAAGCTGAAGGCTGCTATCAAAGCAACCTGGGCTTCCATAACACCTCAGCTCTGCCACAGGCTGATCGCCTCCATGCCACATCGGAATTATGCAGGAATTGATGAAAAAGGAGCCCCGACCAAGTATTGAGTGCATTTACTGAACATAAATTTCAGTAGGCCAACATTTTGGATTTTAAAATCATTTTTCAAGCTGGTGTTATTCTAATTTACTAAGATAATGACGTTTGGGTTTTCATTTGCTGTAAGCCATAATCATCAACATTAATAGAAATAAACACTTAAAATATATCACTTTGTTTGTAATGATTACATAATATGACTTTCACTTTTTGTATTGAAGAAATCAAATAAATTAATTTTTTTATTATATTCTAATTTTGTGAGAAGCACTTGTAATTGTGGCAAAATTATCCAAATAATATGCAAATAAATATATATACAATGCAAAACCGTGTATTTGCGCTGGATATGTATTCCCCTCAGGGGGTGGACTACAGTAATAAGGTTCAAAGGTTTAAGTACATGAAGTTAAACCAGGGTGATAAGGTGTTAATAGGACATGGATTACCTTATGTAGCAGAGATGAAAGGATTATCCAGAGGTCAGATTTTAGATAATCCCAGAGGAGGGGGTTTCACAAAGGCATCAGAAATAGGAGTGATGGAGTCTCCGCAGCTTTTCTACATGCATTTGCATATTTCCCATAAGGGATGGGGCATTGTTCTGGATCACTGCGTTGAGAAACACGTGATGGTGTCTCCGCGGTGTTGGATGTTTTGATCTCCCCGAGGTCATTCATCCTTATGTTTATGGTCCTTTCACAAGGCACTGCTCCGAATAGCAAGTTTCCTACTCCACACTGATGAGGGGCAAATACCCCGAAACAGCTGTCTGTGGATGGATACCATGTTTTTGCATAGGTGGTTTTCCTTTTTGGATGCTGCCCTTCCCGTGGTTGTTCCTTCCCGGTGAAAGACCTGGCTATTTATTGCTTGCGTTGAGAAACACATGATGGTGTCTCCGCGGCTTTTCTATATTCATTTGCATATTTCCCATAAGGGATGGGAGCAGTGTTCTGGATCACTGCGTTGAGAAACACGTGATGGGGTCTCTGCGGTGTTGGATGTTTTGATCTCCCCGAGGTCATTCATCCTTATGTTTATAGTCCTTTCACTAGGCACTGCTCCTAATAGCCAGTTTCCTACTCCACACTGATGAGGGGCAAATACCCCGAAACAGCTGTCTGTGGATGGATACCATGTTTTGGCAAAGGTGGTTTTCCTTTTTTGGATGCTGCCCTTCCCATGGTTGTTCCTTCCCGGTGAAAGACCTGGCTATTTATTGCTTGCGTTGAGAAACACGTGATGGTGTCACCGCGGCTTTTCTACATGCATTGTAGTCCGTGATATTCATCACTGTGTATATTCATCACTGTAATGAGCGGTACCACGTGACCGCTCACACAGGACCTGCTGCTGGCGCTGAGAGCATACATCACAGGAGCTGGGTGAGTATTTCTCGGCAAGCGGGCGGGCGCACAGGGGATGGGAGGCGGTAGGGGACCCACAAACTTTATTTTTAACACCAAAAATAAAAAACCTTGATTTTTCATTCCTTCTCTCCAGCGAACGCAGCTGGGGAGAAGGAATGAATGCCGGCTTCAGCACCACACGCATGGGGGAAAGAGCTTACTGTAGCGCTGTCTCTCCTGCGGGTGGTACGTGCACACAGAGGAGAGTGCACACTGTTCTCCGTGTGCACGTGTGTATTGCGGTACGTGCTGCCGGAGAAAAGCGGACATGTCTCCGTGTATTGCACACGGACACACGGTCCGTGAAAACACGGACACATGTGCATAGACCCATTCATTTGAATGGGTCTACGTGTGTCAGTGTCTCACTGTAATTACACGTACCGGAGACACTGACGTGTGAAAGAGGCCTAAGGGGCATTTGTATGGTTTTTTTTCCAGGAAAGGGACACTAACTGGAGCTGCTTTTGATCTATAGCATATCCCAGAGAATGCAATGTGTGAAATCATCTGAAACTATGCAAGCTTGTTAAGGTATGTGAACAAGTTGCGTTTTTTACTGCGGATCCGCAGCGTTTTTGACGCTGCGGATCCGCAGCAGTTTTCCATGCGGTGTACAGTACCATGTTAACCTATGGAAAACAAAAACCACTGTGCACATGGGCGGGAAAAAAACGCGCGGAAACGCTGCGGTTTATTTTCCGCAGCATGTCAATTCTTTGTGCGGAATCCGCAGCGGTTTAACACCTGCTCCATATTAAAAAAAACGCAGGTGTAAAACCGCAGTAGAATCCGCACAAAAACCGCTGAAAATCCGCAGCAAATCCACGATAAATCCGCCAGAAAAATGCAGTGATTTTGCCCTGCGGATTTATCAAAATCAGTGCGGAAAAATCCGCACACCTTGACGCAGCGTGGGCACATACCCTAAAGCTCTAAGCAAATCTAAATGACCTTCCTTCCTGAGCAAGAGATAAACAATCTAGGTACCACAGTTTAATAAAATAGTGGTGCAAGTATGTCCAAGCACATTGCACATTGTTTTACACAGCAGGTATGTAGATCACTATTTAAAAGGGTTGGCAACTACTTTGATATTGATGATCTATGAGGCTTTGTTTGCACATGTAGTTAAAGGGACTCTGTCACCTGAATTTGGAGGGAACAATCTTCAGCCATAGGGGCGGGGTTTTCAGGTGTTTGATTCACCCTTTCCTTACCCGCTGGCTGCATGCTGGCTGCAATATTGGATTGAAGTTCATTCTCTGTCCTCCATAGTACACGCCTGCGCAAGGCGTTTTTTTAACTGCGTATGCTCAGATACAATTGGCCAGCCCCCAATTAGGAAAGGTGTATATAAAGTCTGCGAATAGAGCTTCTCTCATCCATTTACCAGCCAGACAGCATACAATCAAGACACAGACCTTGTGCCAGAGCTGAAACCTGCCACCAGAGCTGAAACCTGCCACCAGGACTGAAAGAAACCTGCCACCAGAGCTGAAAGAAACCTGCCACCAGAGCTGGAACCAGCCACAGACTGTCAGCAGCTAGCAGCCAGCCACAGCCTACCAGGCCAGCAGCCAGCCACTGCCTACCAGGCCAGCAGCCAACCACTGGCTACCAGGACAGCAGCCAGCCGCAGCCTACCAGGCCAGCAGCCAGCCGCAGCCTACCAGGCCAGCAGCCAGCCGCAGCCTACCAGGCCAGCAGCTAACCGCAGCCAATCACAGCCTACCAGGCCAGCAGCCAGCCGCAGCCTACCAGGCCAGCAGCCAGCCGCAGCCCACCAGGCCAGCAGCCAGCCGCAGCCTACCAGGCCAGCAGCTAGCCGCAGCCAACCACAGCCTACCAGGCCAGCAGCCAGCCACACTGACTGAAAGTGCTGCTAGCAGGAGAAAGTGAACTTTATTCCCCTCAGGAGCTGCCAGCTGTCAGTCACAGAAACATGTCCAAAGCAGCTTCAATCACTGCTTACTACACAATGAACAATGACTGTAGGCACACCCTGGCAGTAAATACTGACCAAATAGTGAATGTGTGAACGTGGCCTCAGGGTAAATATCAGGTCAAAACTAGTTGACAGAATCAGGGTCGGGGTATAATAGCTTGATCATAGCAGAGGTCTCATCCATTAATGATTGGGTTAATAGGTTATTCAAGGGTGTGTATGATAAAATACTGACCAAATACTGCTAGTGTGACGGCAGCCTGAGCGACGGAGAGGTGAGTATGTGATTTTTATTTTTTATCGCAGCAACAGGAAATGGGGCAAGTGTCTGTTTGGAGCATCTTATGGGGCCATAATCAACGTTTGTGCAGGATTATATGGGGCAAATATCTTTATGGAGCATCTTATGGGGCCATAATTAACATTTGTACAGCACTATATGGGACAAATATTTTTATGGAGCATCTTATGGGGCTATAATTAATGTTTGTGGAGCATTATATGGGGCAAGTGTCTGTATGGAGCATCTTATTGGGCCAGAATCAAGGTTTGTGCAGCACTATATGGGGCAAATATCTTTATGGAGCATCTTATGGGGCCATAACCAATATTTATGCAGCATTATATTGGGCAAATGTGTCTATGGAGCATCTTATGGGGCCATTATTAACCTTTATGTAGGATTATATGGGGCATATTTTAATATGGAGCATCTTATGGGGCCATCATAAACTTTATGGAGCATTATATGGGGCTCCTGATTCAATATGGATATTCAAAAACACTTAACCTACTGATGTGTCAATTAATTTTACTTTTATTTTGTATCTATTTTTACTGTTGACATTTACCGATAGCTGCTGCATTTTCCACCCTAGGCTTATACTCGAGTCATTAGGTTTTTCCAGTTTTTTGTGGCAAAATTAAAGGGGTCGGCTTACACTCGGGTCGGCTTATACTCGAGTATATACGGTAAATGAAGATTTCGGATAGAATGTAATTTGTATATGAACGAAGAAGCTATGTATAACTTCATCTTATTTTCCATCATGGTATAAATACCGTTCAGTGGATGAGAAGGGATCTTTCCAATATAACAAATGAATGGCATCTGGAGGTATAGGGAACAACATAAGTCTTTTTCTTGAATCTGAGAGTGGAGTGGGGAGGTTTGGGTTAGGGTGTTTGAAGTCATGTTTGTATCGTATTACCTTTTTTTTTCTTTGAAAATGTTTAATAAAAATGATCAGATTCGAAAAAAACCTCTTGCACTATAAGGGCTCATTCAGATGTACATTTTACTCATACAAGTTCAATGTACTGTTTTCACAAATAGAACTCAGACCTATTATAGTTTAAGGATCATTTATCATGTCCATATATTTTTGCACCCGAGTTGTACGCACAAAGTCAAGGACACATGTCCAATTTTAATCCAAGTCTCAGCTCAAACTCGCCAATTCAAGTCTATGGTTCTGAGGAAAAGTTCTGGCAACACTCAGATTCCTTCCTCGTGCTATTTAGTTACAGTTAACTGTTTCATAGGAGACGTTTGGGAAACTTTTATCAGTTCATTTTTTCATTTGAGAAAAACAAATGAAACTAGCTAAATGTTGATGGTAAAAACACACGTAATACCTCACCTAACTATATCAATAAAGTTTTGTCATAGCCAAATACCAAAAAATGTAAAAAGCAAAGCAGATTTATTTTAAAGGATGACACGCGAAAGGCAAAAACCGCAGTCAAAAATGCAATAAAAACGCATGTTAAGAAATGCACTAAAAAATGCAATTAAAAACAGCAAGTTACCTAATTTACATAATAGGCACAGAAATTCAACAGTGTCAAAAACTCACCAAAAGTTCATCGTGGGAACGTAGCCTAATAGTTTTCTTGTGAACCTGGATCTACGATATTAATAGTCATTCTAAATTTAATCAGAGTAAACATATATCACACACCCAGGCTATTTTAATACTTTGTGAGATCATGCAGGAATATGATCCCAATATATGCCACATATAAAACATTCTGTGAACTGCTGGTACCAGTTTCTACTGAAATAATAGATGCTGTGTATTTTACTAGACGTGCACATAGCAGCGTGATGAGAGATTTGCGATGGTTGAACTATGAATCAGAGAGCTTCAGTCCCTTGGCAGATAAATGTATTGCTGCGGGTGTGACTGCACTTGAAGTAGGGTAATCTTTATATAAAGCAATTATGATACAGTGCTGCAATGTATAAAAAACCATGTCTTTCTGATGTTGAATATAATAAGCATATTCTGCTTATATTTCCTCTAGTTCACTAGATGCTTTTCTTCTTTATCTGGAATCCGCACCAGTTTGGTAAGGACGTAGCTATAGGAAGTGCAGAAGTAGCTGGGCCTGAGAGTTTCAGGGCGCATCATATAAGCCCACCAAGAATTACACATGATAGTAGGCGGGCTCATTTTAAATTTTGTCTTGCAGCCCTGATTCTTTAAGTTTTGCTTTTGAGGATCATAAGGAATTACCAGTTTTAAAATTAATTGTATAATCAAGTTTGTAAACAGGAGACGCATATCCATAGTGTGTTGTACAAATACCTATGGAACAAAAATAGCACCATTTCTAGGCTTTGTTAAAGAGAAAAGTTTTGATACTTTCAGCAGCACTTTAATTGACAGGTTGTCTTGCACAGATGTGCTGCTGGGATGGCTGTACATCAAAACGTGCTTCCAGCCTCCGCTCACAGTACACCGAGCGATGCTGTAATCAATGACTGTAATCGCTCCCTGCACCATCCCCTATGACTGAAAGCCGACAGCTCCAGGGAGAAACTTTCTTCATGTAACCTCACTTTTAGGTCGCTGGGCAGCATTACAGCACCATTTACCTGCAGATTAACCATATACAGTGGGGGAAATAAGTATTTGATCCGTTGCTGATTTTGTAAGTTTGCCCACTGACAAAGACATGAACAGTCTATAAATTTAAGGGTAGGTTAATTTTAACATTGAGACATAGAATAAAAAAATAAAATACAGAAAATCACATTGTATAAATTATATGAATTTATTTGCATTTTGCAGTGAGAAATAAGTATTTGATCCCCTACCAACCATTAAGAGTTCTGGCTTCTATAGACCAGTTAGACACTCCTAATCAGCTCGTTACCTGCATTAAAGACAGCTGTCTTACATAGTCACCTTTATAAAAGTCTCCTGTCCACAGAATCAATTAATCAGACTCTAACCTCTACAACATGGGCAAGACCAAAGAGCTTTATAAGGATGTCAGGGACAAGATCAAAGACCTGCCTGCACAAAGCAGGAATGGGTTACAAAACCATGAGTAAGACGCTGGTTATGAAGGAGACAATTGTTGGTGCAATAGTAAAAAAAATGGAAGAAATTCAAAATGACTGTCAATCGATATCGATCTTGTGCACCCCCTGTGCCCCTTTCGCCCCATTCAAAATAAATCAATAAAACAAAAATCGAACCTACACATATTTGGTATCGCTACGTTCAGAATCACCCGATCTATCAACTAAAAAAAGCATTAACCTGATCGCTAAACGGCGTAGCGAGAAAAAAATTAGAAACGCCAGAATTACGGTTTTAGGTTGCCGTGACATTGAATTAAAATGCGATAACGGGCGATCAAAAGAACGTATCTGCACCAAAATGCTATCATTAAAAACGCCAGCTCGGCACGCAAAAATAAGCCCTCACCCGACCCCAGATCACGAAAAATGGAGACGCTACGAGTATCGGAAAATGGCACAATTTTTTTTTTTAGCAAAGTTTGGAATTTTTTTTCACCACTTAGATAAAAAATAACCTAGTCATGTTAGGTGTCTATGAACTCGTAATGACCTGGAGAATCATAATGGCAGATCATTTTTAGCATTTAGTAAACCTAGCAAAAAAGCCAAACAAAAAACAAGTGTAGTTTTGCACTTTTTTTGCAATTTCACCGCACTTGGAATTTTTTTTCCCGTTTTCTAGTACATGACATGGTAAAACCAATGATGTCGTTCAAAAGTACAACTCGTCCCGCAAAAAATAAGCCCTCATATGGCCAAATTGACAGAAAAATAAAAAAGTTATGGCTCTGGGAAGGAGGGGAGCGAAAAACGAACACAGAAAAACGGAAAATCCCAAGGTCATGAAGGGGTTAAAAATGGGTCATGGCTAGGTCTGCCAGCAAGACAATAACCCAAAACATAGAGCCAAGGCAACAAAGGAGTGGCTCAAAAAGAAGCAGATTAAGGTCATGAAGTGGCTTAGCCAGTCTCCAGACCGTAATCCCATAGAAAACTTATAGACAGAGTTGAAGGTCCAAGTTGCCAAGCGACAGCCTCAAAATCTTAACCCCTTTCTGACATCAGACGTACTATCCCGTCGAGGTGGGGTGGGCCCCTATGACCACGGACGGAATAGTACGTCCAGCGCAATCGGCGGCGCTCACGGCACATTAACCCTTGGCACACCGCGATCAAAGATGATCGCGATGTGCCGGCAGTGCAGGGAAGCATCGCGCAGGGAGGGGGCTCCCTGCGGGCTTCCCTGAGCCCCCCCCGCAGCAACGCGATGTGATCGCGTTGCTGCGAGGGTCTTACCTCCCTCCCTGCCTGCTCCAGACCCGGATCCAAGATGGCCGCGGATCCAGGTCCTGCAGGGAGGGAGGTGGCTTCACAGCGCCTGCTCAGAGCAGGCACTGTGAAGGCTGTACTGCTCTAAGTGAGATCAGTGATCTGACAGAGTGCTGTGCACACTGTCAGATCACCGATCTGTGATGTCCCCCCCCAGGACAAAGTAAAAAAGTTTAAAAAAATTTTTTCCAAATGTGTAAAAAAAAAATAAAAAAAAATATTCCTAAATAATGAAAAAAAAATGCAAAAATAATTATTTTTTTTTCTATAAAATAGTTTTTATCGTATAAAAGCGCCAAAACATAAAAAATTATATAAATGAGGTATCGCTGTAATCGTACTGACCCGAAGAATAAAACTGCTTTATCAATTTTACCAAACGCGGAACGGTATAAATGCGTCCCCACAAAAGAAATTCATGAATAGCTGGTTTTTGGTCATTCTGCCTCACAAAAATCGGAATAAAAAGCGATCAAAAAATGTCATGTGCCCGAAAATGTTACCAATAAAAACGTCAACTCGTCCCGCAAAAAACAAGACCTCACATGACTCTGTAGACCAAAATATGGAAAAATTATAGCTCTCAAAATGTGGTAATGCAAAAAATATTTTTTGCAATAAAAAGCGTCTTTCAGTGTGTGACGGCTGCCAATCATAAAAATCCACTAAAAAACCCACTATAAAAGGAAATCAAACCCCCCTTCATCACCCCCTTAGTTAGGGAAAAATTAAAAAAATGTATTTATTTCCATTTTCCCATTAGGGCTAGGGCTAGGGTTAGGGCTAGGGTTAGGGCTAGGGTTGGGGTTAGGACTAGGGTTAGGGTTAGGGTTAGGGCTAGGGTTAGGGCTAAGGTTAGGGTTAGGGCTAGGGTTAGGGCTAGGGTTAGGGCTACAGTTTGGGTTGGGGCTAAAGTTATAGTTAGGGTTTAGATTACATTTACAGTTGGGAAAAGGGTTGGGATTAGGGTTAGGGGTGTGTCAGGGTTAGAGGTGTGGTTAGGGTTACCGTTGGAATTAGGGTTAGGGGTGTGTTTGGATTAGGGTTTCAGTTATAATTGGGGGGTTTCCACTGTTTAGGCACATCAGGGGCTCTCCAAACGCGACATGGCGTCCGATCTCAATTCCAGCCAATTCTGCGTTGAAAAAGTAAAACAGTGCTTCTTCCCTTCCGAGCTCTCCCATGTGCCCAAACAGGGGTTTACCCCAACATATGGGGTATCAGCGTACTCAGGACAAATAGGTCAACAACTGTTGGGGTCCAGTTTCTCCTGTTACCCTTGGGAAAATACAAAACTGGGGGCTAAAAAATAATTTTTGTGGAAAAAAAAAAAGATTTTTTATTTTTACGACTCTGCGTTATAAACTGTAGTGAAACACTTGGGGGTTCAAAGTTCTCACAACACATCTAGATAAGTTCCCTGGGGGGGTCTAGTTTCCAATATGGGGTCACTTCTGGGGGGGTTTCTACTGTTTAGATACATTAGGGGTTCTGCAAACGCAATGTGACGCCTGCAGACCATTCCATCTAAGTCTGCATTCCAAATGGCACTCCTTCCCTTCCGAGCCCTCCCATGCGCCCAAACGGTGGTTCCCCCTAACATATGGGGTATCAGCGTACTCAGGACAAATTGGACAACAACTTTTGGGGTCGAATTTCTCCTCTTACCCTCGGAAAAATACAAAACTGGGGG
Organism: Ranitomeya imitator; assembly: GCF_032444005.1. Classification (NCBI taxonomy): domain Eukaryota; kingdom Metazoa; phylum Chordata; class Amphibia; order Anura; family Dendrobatidae; genus Ranitomeya; species Ranitomeya imitator. The sequence goes on along the minus strand of NC_091287.1, from coordinate 177,473,918 downwards.
CTAAAAAATAATTTTTGGGGGAAAGATTTTTTTTTTAATTTTCACGGCTCTGCGTTACAAACTGTAGAGAAACACTTGGGGGTTCAAAGCTCTCACAACACATCTAGATGAGTTCCTTAGGGGGTCTAGATTCCAAAATGGTGTCACTTGTGGGGGGTTTCTACTGTTTAGGTACATTAGGGGCTCTGCAAACGCAATGTGACGCCTGCAGACCATTCCATCTAAGTCTGCATTCCAAATGGAGCTCCTTCCCTTCCGAGCCCTCCCATGCGCCCAAACAGTGGTTCCCCCCCACATATGGGGTATCAGCGCACTCAGGACAAATTGGACAACAACTTTTGGGGTCCAATTTCTCCTGTTACCCTCGGGAAAATACAAAATAATAAAATAATTTTTGTGGGAAAAAATGTTTGTTTTATTTTTACGGCTCTCCATTATAAACTTCTGTGAAGCCCTTGGTGGGTCAAAGCGCTCACCACACATCCAGATAAGTTCCTTAGGGGGTCTACTTTCCAAAATGGTGTCACTTGTGAGGGGTTTCTACTATTTAGGTACATTAGGGGCTCTGCAAACGCAACATGGCGTCTCATCTCAATTCCTGTCAATTTTGCATTGAAAAGTCAAACGGCGCTCCTTCCTTTCCGAGCTCTCCCATCTGCCCAAACAGTGGTTTACCCCCACATATGGGGTATCAGCGTACTCAGGACAAATTGTACAACAACTTTTGTGGTCCAATTTCTTCTCTTACCCTTGGGAAAATAAAAAATTGGGGGCGAAAATATAATTTTTGTGAAAAAATATGATTTTTTATTTTTACGGTTCTACATTATAAACTTGTTTAGGCACATCAGGGGCTCTCCAAACGAAACAACGTCCCATCTCAATTCCAGTCAATTTTGCATTGAAAAGCCAAATGGCGCTCCTTCGCTTCCGAGCTGTGCCATGCGCCCAAACAGTGGTTTACCCCCACATGTGGGGTATTGGCGTACTCAGGACAAATTGTACAACAATGTTTGGGGTCCATTTGCTCCTGTTACCCTTGGTAAAACAAATTGGAGCTGAATTAAATTTTTTGTGAAAAAAAGTTAAATGTTCATTTTTATTTAAACATTCAAAAAATTCCTGTGAAGCACCAGAAGGGTTAATAAACTTCTTGAATGTGGTTTTGAGCACCTTGAGGGGTGTAGTTTTTAGAATGGTTTCACACTTGGGTATTTTCTATCATATAGACCCCTCAAAATGACTTCAAATGAGATGTGGTCCCTAAAAAAAATGGTATTGTAGAAATGAGAAATTGCTGGTCAACTTTTCACCCTTATAACTCCCTAACAAAAAAAATTTTGGTTCCAAAATTGTGCTGATGTAAAGTAGACATGTGGGAAATGTTACTTATTAAGTATTTTGTGTGACATATCTCTGTGATTTAATTGCATAAAAATTCAAAGTTGGAAAATTGCGAAATTTTCATAATTTTCGCCAAATTTCCGTTTTTTACCATTGTCATGAAGTACAATATGTCACGAGAAAACATTCACTGGGATCCGTTGAAGCGTTCCAGAGTTATAACCTCATAAAGGGACAGTGGTCAGAATTGTAAAAATTGGCCCGGTCATTAACGTGCAAACCACCCTTGGTGGTAAAGGGGTTAATGATTTAGAGATGATCTGCAAAGAGGAGTGGACCAAAATACATCCTGACATGTGCGCAATCCTCATCAACAACTACAAAAAATGACTGCTGTGCTTGCCAACAGAGGTTTTACCACCAAGTATTAAGTCTTATTTGCCAGAGGGATCAAATACTTATTTCTCACTGCAAAATGCAAATAAATTTATATACTTTATACAACGTGATTTTCTGGATTTTATTTTGGATATTATATCTCTCAATGTTAAAATTAACCTACCCTTAAAATTATAGACTGTTCATGTCTTTGTCAGTGCGCAAACTTACAAAATCAGCAAGGGATCAAATACTTATTTCCCCCGCTGTAAATACAAGGGAATACCATTTTGGAGGTTACAGGCAACCTCTATGTTTATGGGGGCCTCCAAACAATAGATGATGTGGGACAAAAAACGGATGGGATATTACTTAGGCTATGTTCACACGTTCCTGATTTCCCTCCTTTTTTTTTCAGGACTAAAAACCGCAGCTCTTGGTAGAAAATGCAAGTCCTTTTTTTGGTGCTTTTTTGGTGCTTTTTTGGTGCGTTTTTTGATGCGTTTTTTATGCAGTTAACTATGCAGAGTCGGTGTGTTTTCTAGGAAGTTTTTTAGGGTTAAAATGGCTGAAAATACCCTAACCCTACCCCTACCCCTAACCCTACCCCTACCCCTAACCCTACCCCTAACCCTAACCTTACCCCTACCCCTAACCCTACCTCTAACCCTACCCCTAACCCTATTCTAACCTTAGTGGGAAAAAAAAAATTCCTAATTTTTTTATTGTCCCTACCTATGGGGGTGACAAAGGGGGGGTCATTTACTATTTTTTTTATTTTGATCACTGAGATATAACCTATCTCAGTGATCAAAATGCACTTTGGAACGAATCTGTCGGCCGGCAGATTCGGCGGGCGCACTGCGCATGCGCCCGGCATTTTGCAAGATGGCGGCGCCCAGGGAGAAGACGGCCGGACGGACACCGGGAGGCCGGGTAAGTATAAGGGGGGGAGATGAGGGCACGGGGGGGCGTCGGAGCACGGGGGGTGGCATCGGAGCATGGGGGGTGGGATTGGGGCACGGGGGGCAGCCACACTGCAGCGGTTCTGCACCACAAACCGCAGAAAACCCGCAGATATTTTTTTCATCTGCGGGTTTTACTGCGGGTTTGACCTCACAATGGAGGTCTATGGATGCAGGACCGCTGCAGTTCCGCAAAAAGAAGTGACATGGTACTTCTTTTTTACCGCGGCTATTCAGTGCGGCTTTTTTCGCGATTTTCCGCAATGTGGGCACAGCAGTTCCTGTTTTCCATAGGGTACATTGTAATGTACCCTGCATGGAAAACAGCGATTCCGCATGAAAAAAAGGATGGTGTGAACATGGCCTTACAGTTACTCCCCCTCACCGCTGCTCTTGAAACTGCTAACCAAGATCTTTATTGGCAGGTTGATTTGTTGTAATAATGACTACAAAGCACATGGTCTTTACAGCCAACAGCAAGGCTTAGTAATTAATACCAGCTACATTAATTTCAGTGTTGAGCCTGTGGATTGTCTGAAGTGATAACGTGTGCCATAGCCGTGACGTTCCCATTGAAGCCTCTCAGCAAAGGCCACAAGACTATGTAGACATAAAAAATGTAAAACAGGCAACCCTTTTGTTAAGTGATCCTTCTCCATTTTTTTAATAATAGCCTTTGCATATGACTATACATTTCTAAGTCCCTGCTGTGGGCATTAGAGAATATTTTGACAAGTAAGGTTAGGTTGCTATGATGAAGTTTTAACTTTGTTTAATTTTGTTGCACATAAAAATAGTGTATAATAGTTCCAGCAAACTGGATAACATTTATTGCAATCTCATGCCCCTGTGTTTTTTTATATGCTACGTAAACTACGGTAAATTGTAGTGCATGTTTTAAATCCAGAGAATATAAATTTCTCTTGTGGGTAAGTTGAGATTTATGAGCGGATTTTCCCCATAGAATTACATTAAAATGTGGAAAATCCGCAGATAAGACCCACATATGTAATTATGGTACGTTTCTACTGCAAAAATGAATTCAAGTCATGTAATCCGCACATGATAAATCAATTATTATTTATTTATTTTACTCACTTATATATAACATTTTGTCAAATTCAAATACCAGGAACTATCTAAAACAAAAAAGTTTAATTAAAACATGACAATTAAAAAAAAAAGTCGAAAACGCATGTAAAAAAACGCACTAAAAACACAATGAAAAAAATGCAATTAACCTAATTTACCTAGTAGGTGTAGAAATGCTGCAGAACATATGTAGCATCAAAAAACTAACCAAATACTACTATCAAACAGTACGATAAAAATGAATAACACATGGACGTGCATTAGCTAAATTAATCCAAGTCAAAATCGAACTTGCCACTAAGATTTTGTGCAGAACTCGTTACGTGACAAACTGACATATACAGTAAATAAGCTCAAAGGCTGATTTTAATTGGATCTTACAGGCCATTTAAATTTGTCGGATTTTGGTTAGGAAAAGGCAGGCCTGAGGGAAAAGGGTAAGGCTGCCGTCACACTAGCAGTATTTGGTCAGTATTTTACACCAGTATTTGTAAGCCAAAACCAGGAGTGGAATAAACAGAGGAAAAGTATAATAGAAACATATGCACCACTTCTGTATTTATCACCCACTCCTGGTTTTGGCTGAGAAATACTGATGTAAAAACTGACCAAGTACTGCTAGTGTGACGGCAGCCTTAGAGTCCCATCAAAAGAAAAGTCACCTTGTCATGGCTCTCAGGAACACACAAATTGGTCATAATAAATAATAGATAATAAAAAAAAACATTTGATGTAACCAACTGACAAAAAAGGCAATATACAGAAATTGAAAAACCTGGCTACATTCTTCTAAAATGGTTTGTGGGTGGTATTACAGCTGTAAAGCGCTGCGGAATATGTTGGCGCTATATAAATAAAGATTATTATTATTATTACTCCAATTAACTTTAGTTGAGCCAGGCTGATGCAACAGTTATAACCTTTGGACAGGTGTGGAGCTGTTTCTGCATCTTTGTGGCAGCTCAAACTGAAGCGAAGTTGCGCAAAATTTTGCCACTTTTGAAAAAATTGCAACTGATGAATTAGGCATCAACATCTAGAACAGCTAAACGTCGCCTGTAAAGCAGAGAACAAAAAAATAACAGACGGTGCACATATAAAATAGACTTTAAAAAAAATGAGCAAATAGAATAATGGAATGAGTGCAACCAAGAAAAATTAGCAAAACACACAAAACTAGACAAAATTGTGCGTTTTCATGAAATAGATAGGTGGGCAAAGCCACCTGCCCATGCCTTTTGAGCAGAGACCAACGGGAATGACGCTAATTTCGACTTCGAGTTGCACAAACATGTGGTGACATTTGAAAGTGTTTTAAAGGGACTCTGTCACCTGAATTTGGCGGGACTGGTTTTGGGTCATATGGGCGGAGTTTTCGGGTGTTTGATTCACCCTTTCCTTACCTGCTGGCTGCATGCTGGCTGCAATATTGGATTGAAGTTCATTCTCTGTCCTCCATAGTACACACCTGCGCAAAGCAATCTTGCCTTGCGCAGGCGTGTACTATGGAGGACAGAGAATGAACTTCAATCCAATATTGCAGCCAGCATGCAGCCAGCAGGTAAGGAAAGGGTGAATCAAACACCCGAAAACTCCGCCCATATGACCCAAAACCAGTCCCGCCAAATTCAGGTGACAGGTTCCCTTTAAGTCTGAAAACTGTCAAAAAAAATCCTTGATGAATAAGGGCTACTATATTGATTTATAAAAAGACAAACCCCTCTCGTCACCAATCTGAAGCACGTGGAATAGTCTCTGAATTTTTTTAATTCTAACCACACTTATTTTCCTAAGATAAATGAAGCTAAAAATATATTTCAAGCATGACTACACCCAAGTTTTTCCCCTGTTTTGCTTAGGCCTTCTTCACACATCCACTTTTTTGTGTCCCTATGCAGTCCATTTTCTAAGGACCGCAAATAAGGACACACGCACACCCATTGTATTCAATAGTGGTGCACACATCAGGTTTTTCACACAGACCGTGTGTCCATGTGAAAAACCAGCATACATGTCAGTTTTTTATGCACAACACACAACAAATGCATACCGCACACTGATGACACACGGATGACATCTGTGTGTCATCAGCGTGACATGTATCAGCGCCTCAGAAAATCAGTACAGTTTGCGCTGTTCCCAGTCGACAGCTTCTGAAGACAGCTCTGAGCTTGGAGAGCAGCTTCAGTGATGAGCTGTAACATTGTAGAGGTTACAGGGGGTCACTGAAGCTGCGGTTCCCACACTCAGTTCACTGTGAACCAGCTCGATGAACTATGATGACCTCAAGGAGATCACCACTAGCACAGAGCTAGCGGTGACATTATGGTTACCCCAGTTCTTTGGCTGGCTCACAGTGAACTGAGTATGGGAACCGCAAATTTAGTGATCGTACGTAACCTCTATGACGCTACCGCTCGTCATCAAAGCTGCGCCCCAAGCTTAGCTCAGTATCTTATGCATATCAGGCTGAATGGTCACATCATGCCACCGTTCATCAAGACATCCAGATGTAGCAGAGATGGATTATGGAGTGGAACAATGGGATTATCCACTTGTCAGACAAGTGAGGGACATGGTGTTTTATTATTTTTTATCTTTTACAGGGAACTATGGATTATCTTCTCATCGTACAGGTGAGGAATATAGTTGTTTATTATATTCTTTTTTTTCAGTAATAAACAGAAAAAGAGGGTTGGGGAGTTTTTATTTCAAATAAAGGATTTTATTCTTGTTGTGTGTTTCAAAATTTACTATAGGGTTCGTAATGGCGGCATCTCATAGATGCCTCTCCATTACTAAGCCATGGGCATGATGTCATCTGACAATACAAAGCTGACATCAACTCTAACCATATTGCCTCACTTGCCACCACTAAAGGGCAAGTGGGAAGAGCGAGTCAAAGCACTAGATTTGGTGTAACTTATGAATGCGCCATTTCTGTGGCGGCTGTGGGCTGATATTGGTAGCCTGAGAAGGGCGAAATATTTCCGGACTTTTCCGAGGCTATTAGTATGAACCCACAGCTGTCTGTTTACTCTTTGCTGGTTTGAATTTATAGGAGGACCTTATTTCTTTTTTTTATGGGGACCGCCGTAAACTTACCAAAAAAGACTAAGCAAATAGCTGTGAGCTGTTATTAGCCTTTTGGGATATTGTTCCCGTTCTCAGATTATTAACATCAGCTCCCAGCCATGGGCTTTCCCTCTGCTGGTTATGAAAATTACACAGGAGCTCATGCTATTTTTTCTATTTAATTCTTAATTTTACACAAGACGCACACTGCGGATGCATAACACAACTCTCATCATTGTCGTGTGGACGTGTTGATCTCTGGCACACAGAGAGAAAACGGATACATGGATGTCACATACGTTATATATATATAATGATAGCAAATGGACAAGGACCACAGATCTCACCAGTTCTGTTTTTTAAAGTACAGAAATCACCAGGACATGTTAAGGAAGCCTTATTAGTGTGATAAGACAAGTGCTGCAAATTTTAGCGAAAAATCAAGCAATTATGCATAACTTAGCGATATTTGAAACTGTAAAATATCTGCCAAAATTAAATAACCTGATTAGTAAATATGGCGGTATTTCGAAGATGAAGTGTGAATTCAGCATCCCACGGGAAACTGTAGTGCACTGACCAAATGAGAAATTAAATGATGTGATAATTTATGCTCAGCTAGTTCCTATGCAAATTGCTGCTGTTTTCAGAAATGTTACTAATGTATTTTATACATGATTATTGTACAGTATTGCACTATTCATTCAATTACATTTATATTTTATTAATTCTATGAACTTACTCTGCAGTAAGTTCTAAGGGATAATGTTTTTCTTTATGAGAAGTGCCAAGTCGGCGTAAGGAGACTTCTAGGCCATGCAATGCTTCTCTGGGAATTTTAATATGCAAATAGCCTCAGAGAAGAAGAAAACTTGAACTTTAGTGCCACCTATTGGGGGTAGCAATCTTAGAACTCAATTTCAACCCTTTAGCAATCCTTAGGATAAAAAGACAAACTATCTGTTAGGTGTTGAGTTCCCACCGCTGCACAGGGGGAATGTCTGCTGCAGTCTCCCATTCTCCTCCAGCCACAGTGGAACCTGCTCAGCAGAGACATAAGTCCCAGCATCTGGCTCAGCCTGATACTGTGCAAATGGTTACTGTTGCCTTTCCAGGCTTTGCCCTTGTAGAGAGCACTGGTCAGTGGCGAGCAAGCTGTTCTGGGACTAAGTCGGGGTCACACGCTCAGGCCCTGTTGCAGCTCTTATTGGTCCACCAGGAAGGTCCTGTAGAGCTGCAACTATAAAAGGTTTGCATTGCCGCACGGCCATGCGCTAGTATCAAATGTGTTTGGCTTATGCCAGTGGATACTACACCACTCTATTCATATGTGGTGTGAGGCTGTAGCTTTGGGACTGTACACTCAGACAGGCAGCTAGCGTCAGTGGGGGCAATTAGCCTTGGCTTAGCATCTGGTTCCTTCATGTGTGCGGTTAGCACAGAAGAGTTCCAGATAAAGCACAACCCTTAGTTAGGGTAATAGTTTTCTGTACAGCGCGACTCTGTGAGTCAACAGAGATCGCTTCCAGTTCACACGGGGTGAAGCTTAACCCACTTGTGAGCTCAGAGGTTATCCGCCATTACTTTGCAGCAGATATCTCTGCACAGTGGACCCGTGCTGCGAACGCACCTTGTAGCTACCTATCTATACTCGGTGCATTCAGCTAGCCCTAACACTAGACACTGGATTTGTAGAGACTTTTTTTGAGGATTTTACCCCCCATTAGGGTTGAGCGAAACGGATCGGTCATTTTCATAAGTCGCCGACTTTTGGCAAAGTCAGGTTTCATGAAACCCGATCCGATCCCAGTGTGGGATCGGCCATGCGGTACACGTCCTTCGCACCAAAGTCGCGTTTCATATGACGCGTTCAGCGCCATTTCTCAGCCAATGAAGGTGGACGCAGAGTGTGGGCAGCGTGATGACATAGGTCTCAGTCCCCACCATCTTAGAGAAGGGCATTACAGTGATTGGCTTGCTTTCTGTGGTGTCATAGGGGCTATAAAGGGGCGTGCACGCTGACCGCCATCTTACTGCTGCTGATCTGAGCATAGGGAGAGGTTGCTGCCGCGTCGTCAGAAGCAGGGATAGCGTTAGGCAGGGAATATAAACCCCCAAACCGCTTGTACTGTAGCGATTTCCACTGTCCAACACCGCCTTTTCCTTGCAGGGACAGTGGAGGCTAGATTTCTGTGCATCAGCTCTGTAGCTTATTAGGCTGCCTTCTAAGGCTCCCTGATAGCTGCATTGCTGTGTGTACACCACTGTGCAAACCAACTGCTTTTTTCAAAGCACAAATCCTGTTGTTCCTTCCTTTCTGCACAGCTATCTTGTTTGTTTGTCCACACCTTTGTGTGCAGCAGTCCTTTTTATTGCTGCCTGCCATACTTTTCTGAGATTACTGTAGGGAGATAGTAATTGTAGTACAGTCCCTTTATATATATATATATATATATATATATATATATATATATATATATATATATATATATCTTCAAGCCACTTTCTGCCCTTGAAACTGTGTAGTGTGAAACAGTGGGCCTGTATTTTCTGCACTGTCCCACACCTAAAAAGGGAGATTTATATTGCCAATCAGTGCATCTGTGCCAGTCCAGTCTGTTGTATCTGTCAGTCATTTTGTGCCACAGAAACAATACTGTAAAACAGTGGGCCAGATTTATTCACTAGTCTTCCATATAAAAACAAAAAGGGGAGATTAATATTGGCAAATCTGTGCATCTGTGCCAGTCCAGTCTGTGGTATCTGTCTGTCATTTTCTGCCACAGAAACAATACTGTAAAACAGTGGGCCAGATTTATTCACTAGTCTCCCATCAAAAAAAAAGAAGGGGAGATTAATATTAGCAAATCTGTGCATCTGTGCCAGTCCAGTCTGTGGCATTGGTCTGTCATTTTGTGCCACTGAAACAATACTGTAAAACAGGGGGCTAGATTTATTCACTAGTCTCCCATCCAAAAAAAAAAGAAGGAAAGATTAATATTGGCAAATCTGTGCATCTGTGCCAGTCCAGTCTGTGGTATCTGTCTGTCATTTTCTGCCACTGAAACAATACTGTAAAACAGTGGGCCAGATTTATTCACTAGTCTCCCATCAAAAAAAAAAAAGAAGGGGAGATTAATATTGGTAAATCTGTGCATCTGTGCCAGTCCAGTCTGTGGTATCGGTCTGTCATTTTGTGCCACAGAAACAATACTGAAAAACAGTGGGCCAGATTTATTCACTAGTCTTCCATATAAAAACAAAAAGGGGAGATTAATATTGGCAAATCTGTGCATCTAGTGTTACTCACTAGTCTTCTGTTATGATCTGGTGGCCTTGGAGCAGCATGAGACGTAACTAGAAGTAGCCGTGGGGGGTACCTAACACTCCCTAGACCCCTCGACACAGCCTAAGAACTAACTTCCCCTAAAGACAGAAACAGGAAACCTATCTTGCCTCAGAGAAAATCCCCAAAGGATAGACAGCCCCCCACAAATATTAACTGTGAGAGGAGAGGGAAATACCATACGCAGACATGAAATCAGGATTTAGCATAGGAGGCCATACTAGCTAAAAAGAATGAATAGGACAGAGAACTATGCGGTCAGTATTAAAACACTAAAAAATATCCACCACAGAAAATACAAATCACCACATCTGACTAAAGACATGGAGGGTATATCTGCATCTCCAGAGACACAGCTTGGCTGCAAAAAATCCTTCACAGACAAAGCTGGACAAGACAAAACATGAAAATGCACAGAACTATAAGGTCCACAGCAGGTGGACAGCAAAAACAAAGCCAGGACTTATCTTTGTAGAAAAGCACAGCAAACAGGAGAGACCAGAAGGGATGAGAATCCTCCAAAAACAATGGACAACTGGCACTGACTAAAGGATCAAGCAAGGCTATAAATCCCAGCCCAAATTGCAAAAAATAGATACACCTGATAAATGCTGCGATCCAACTACCGCCGCACTACCACTCACAACCACCGGAGGGAGCCCAAGAGCAGAATTCACAACAGTACCCCCCCCTTGAGGAGGGGTCACCGAACCCTCACCAGAGCCCCCAGGCCGATCAGGACGAGCCAAATGAAAGGCACGAACCAAATCGTCAGCATGAACATCGGAGGCAACAACCCAAGAATTATCCTCCTGGCCATAACCCTTCCATTTGACCAGATACTGAAGCTTCCACCTCCAAAAACGAGAATCCAAAATCTTCTCAACCACATACTCCAACTCCCCATCAATCAAAACCGGGGCCGGAGGATCAACAGAGGGAACAACGGGCACCACATACTTCCGCAACAAAGATCTATGGAACACATTATGGATGGAAAAAGAGGCTGGAAGGGCCAAACGAAAAGACACTGGATTGATAATCTCAGAAATCCTATAAGGACCAATAAACCGAGGCTTGAAATTAGGGGAAGAAACCTTCATAGGAACATGACGGGAAGACAACCAGACCAAATCCCCAACCCGAAGCCGGGAACCAACGCACCGACGACGGTTAGCAAAACGCTGAGCCTCCTCCTGAGACAACACCAAATTGTCCACCACATGAGCCCAAATCTGCTGCAGCCTGTCAACCACAGAATCCACACCAGGACAATCAGAAGGCTCAACCTGCCCAGAAGAAAAACGAGGATGAAAACCAAAATTACAAAAAAAAGGCGAAACCAAGGTAGCAGAACTAGCCCGATTATTAAGGGCAAATTCGGCCAATGGCAAGAAAGCCACCCAATCATCCTGATCAGCAGACACAAAGCATCTCAAATAAGTTTCCAAAGTCTGATTAGTTCGCTCGGTCTGCCCAGCCTAGCACAAAAGGCCCGTCAAAACCTAGAAACAAACTGGGAACCTCTATCGGACACAATATTCTCCAGAATGCCATGCAAATGAACCACATGCTGAAAAAACAACGGAACCAAATCAGAAGAGGAAGGCAATTTAGGCAAAGGTACCAAATGAACCATCTTAGAAAACTGGTCACAAACCACCCAGATAACCGATATCCTCTGGGAAACCAGAAGATCTGAAATATAATCCATAGAAATATGCGTCCAAGGTCTCTCAGGGACCGGCAAAGGCAGAAGCAACCCACTAGCGCGGGAACAGCAAGGCTTAGCCCGCGCGCAAATCCCACAGGACTGCACAAAAGAACGCACATCCCGCGACAAAGAAGGCCACCAAAAGGACCTACCAACCAAATCTCTGGTACCAAAAATCCCAGGATGGCCAGCCAACACAGAACAATGAACCTCAGAAATCATTTTACTAGTCCAAACAGTTTCCCCACTGGACAGCGGTCAGGTTTATTAGCCTGAAATTCCTGAAGAACCCGTGGTAAATCAGGGGAGATGGCAGAAAGAACCACCCCTTCCTTCAGAATGCCGACCGGCTCAAGAACCCCAGGGGAATCAGAAAAAAACTCCTAGAGAGGGCATCCGCCTTAACATTCTTAGTACCAGGAAGGTACGAGATCACAAAATCAAAACGGGAGAAAAACAGGGACCATCGAGCCTGTCTAGGATTCAATCGTTTGACAGACTCGAGGTAAATCAGATTCTTATGATCGGTCAGGACCACAATACGGTGCTTGGCCCCCTCAAGCCAATGACGCCACTCCTCAAATGCCCACTTCATAGCCAACAACTCCCGATTGCCGACATCATAATTGCGTTCCGCAGGCGAAAACTTCCGAGAAAAGAAGGCACACGGTTTCATCAAGGAACCATCAGAATTTCTCTGAGACAAAACGGCCCCTGCCCCAATCTCAGACGCATCAACCTCAACCTGAAATGGAAGAGAAACATCCGGCTGACGCAACACAGGGGCAGAAGTAAATCGGCGTTTAAGCTCCTGAAAGGCAGAAACAGCCGCAGAGGACCAATTCGTCACATCAGCGCCTTTCTTCGTCAAATCGGTCAGAGGTTTAACCACACTGGAGAAGTTGGCAATGAAACGACGATAAAAATTGGCAAAGCCAAGAATTTCTGAAGGCTCTTCACAGATGTGGGCTGAATCCAATCATGAATGGCCTGAACCTTAACTGGATCCATTTCTATAGATGAGGGAGAAAAAATGAAGCCCAAAAAAGAAACCTTCTGCACTCCAAAGAGGCACTTCCACCCCTTCACAAACAAAGCATTATTATGGAGGATCTGAAATACCATCCTGACCTGTTTCACACGAGACTCCCAATCATCGGAAAAAATCAAAATATCATCCAAATATACAACATGAATTTATCAAGATAACTCCGAAAGATATCATGCATGAAGGACTGGAACACAGATGGGGCATTAGAGAGTCTGAATGGCATCACAAGGTATACAAAATGGCCTTTGGGCGTATTAAATGCAGTTTTCCATTCATCACCCTGTTTAATACGAATAAGATTATATGCCCCTCGAAGGTCAATCTTAGTAAACCAGCTAGCCCCCTTAATCCTAGCAAACAAATCAGTAAGCAAAGGCAAAGGTTATTGAAATTTGACCGTGATCTTATTCAAGAGGCGATAATCAATACACGGTCTCAAGGAGCCATCCTTCTTGGCAACAAAAAAAAAACCTGCTCCCAATGGTGAAGAAGATGGCCGCATATGCCCTTTCTCCAAAGACTCCTTAATATAGCTCCGCATGGCGGCATGTTCTGGCACAGACAGGTTGAAAAGTCGACCCTTAGGGAACTTACAACCTGGAATCAAGTCAATAGCACAATCATAGTCCCTATGTGGTGGAAGGGAACTGGATTTGGGCTCATCGAATACATCCTGGAAATCTGACAAAAACTCAGGAATTTCAGAAGAGGGGGAAGAGTAAATTGACATCAAAGGAACGGGACCATGAACCCCCTGACAGCCCCAACTAGTCACAGACATAGATTTCCAATCTAACACCGGATTATGTAGCTGTAACCATGGAAAACCCAGCACAATATCATCATGCAAATTATGCAACACCAGAAAACGACAATCTTCCTGATGGGCTGGCGCCATGCGCATGGTCAGCTGTGTCGAAAACTGAGGTTTATTTTTAGCCTGTGTACGAACGGTGTAGAACGGTGCAGAACGGTGTAGCATCAATGCCCCTTAAAGGAATAGGGTTCTGCAAAGGCTGCAAGGGGAAACCACAGCGTCTGGCAAATTCTAAGTCCATTAAGTTCAGAGCGGCGCCTGAATCCACAAATGCCATGACAGAAAATGACGATAATGAGCAAATCAAGGTCACAGATAATAGAAATTTAGGTTGTACAGTACTGATGGTAACAGAACTAGCGATTCTCTTAGTACGCTTAGGGCAATCAGAAATAACATGAGCAGAATCGCCGCAGTAAAAACACAACCTATTCTGACGCCTAAATCCTTGTCGTTCAGCTCTAGAAAAAATCCTATCACACTGCATAGGCTCAGGGATCCGCTCGGAGGACAACGCCACAGTGTGCACAACTCTGCGCTCGCGCAAGCGCCGATCAATCTGAATGGCCAGAGACATAGAATCACTCAGACCAGCAGGCGTGGGGAACCCCACCATAATATCTTTAACAGATTCAGAAAGACCCTTTCTGAAAATTGCCGCCAAGGCATCCTCATTCCATTTAGTCAGTACAGACCATTTTCTAAATTTCTGGCAATACGATTCTGCCGCTTCTTGACCCTGACACAGGGCCAACAAGATCTTCTCAGGTTGATCCACAGAATTAGGCTCATCATACAATAACCCCAATGCTTGAAAGAAAGAATCAACATTAAACAAAGCAGGATTGCCAGATTCCAGGGAAAATGCCAAATCCTGTGGGTCACCACGCAGCAGAGATATGATGATTTTAACCTGCTGAATGTGATCACCATAAGACCGGGGTCTCAATGCAAAAAACAGTTTGCAATACCCTGTACCCTAGCAGCAAGCTGATCCACCCGAGAAACCAACTCCTGAACATCCATGTCATTACTAGGTTCCGTAGTCACCCAGAGATTAAGACAAAGGAACAGACCAAACAGGCTAAGGAAAAAAAATGGCTCAAAACCTTTCCTCCCTTCTTCTGAGATGCAATTAACTCATTGTAGGCCAGTTGTACTGTTATGATCTGGTGGCCTTGGAGCAGCATGAGACATACTCTGGAGAAGGTGGTACCTGTACTGACCGCAAACCCTGAACTAGCAGTGCAACTAGAAGTAGCCGTGGGGGGTACCTAACACTCCCTAGACCCCTCGACACAGCCTAAGAACTAACTTCCCCTAAAGACAGAAACAGGAAACCTATCTTGCCTCAGAGAAAATCCCCAAAGGATAGACAGCCCCCCACAAATATTAACTGTGAGAGGAGAGGGAAATAACATACGCAGACATGAAATCAGGATTTAGCATAGGAGGCCATACTAGCTAAAAAGAATGAATAGGACAGAGAACTATGCGGTCAGTATTAAAACACTAGAAAATATCCACCACAGAAAATACAAATCACCACATCTGACTAAAGACATGGAGGGTATATCTGCATCTCCAGAGACACAGCTTGGCTGCAAAAAATCCTTCACAGACAAAGCTGGACAAGACAAAACATAAAAAAATGCACAGAACTATAAGGTCCACAGCAGGTGGACAGCAAAAACAAAGCCAGGACTTATCTTTGTAGAAAAGCACAGCAAAGAGGAGAGACCAGAAGGGATGAGAATCCTCCAAAAACAATGGACAACTGGCACTGACTAAAGGATCAAGCAAGACTATATAGCCCAGCCCAAATTGCAAAAAATAGATACACCTGATAAATGCTGCGATCCAACTACCGCCGCACTACCACTCACAACCTCCGGAGGGAGCCCAAGAGCAGAATTCACAACAGTCTTCCATATAAAAAAAAAAGAAGGGGAGATTTTTATTTCCAGTGTGTGCATCTGCGCCAGTCCTGTTAGTGGCATATCTGTCAGCCACTATCTGCCACTGAAACTGTGTACTGTAATACAGTGGGCCTGATTTTCCCTGCGGTCTCACACACGTATGAAGGGAGATTTAAATTCACAACAATTTTGCGTCCACCTTGTAACTGGTTTTACAGTACCAAATATCGTTTGTTAGTTTGGTTACATATTTCCAAGAATGAGGAAGTCTGGTGGAAGAGGTCGTGTGTTATGACCTGGTGGTTAGGACAATAATGGACCTAGTGGTTAAGAGCACACGGAATGACCTGATAGTTACTAATAATACAGGACAAGCTCTGAGACGTGGGAACTCTGCTGACCGCAATCCCTAATCCTATCACACACACTAGAAATAGCCGTGGATTGCTCCTAACGCTCCCTATGCAACTCGTCACAGCCTAAAGAACTAGCTAGCCCTAGAGATAGAAAAACAAAGCCTACCTTGCCTCAGAGAAATTCCCCAAAGGAAAAGGCAGCCCCCCACATACAATGACTGTGAGTAAAGATGAAAATTACAAACACAGAGATGAAATAGATTTAGCAAAGTGAGGCCCGACTTACTGAACAGACAGAGGATAGGAAAGGTAACTTTGCGGTCAGCACAAAAAACTACAAAAAGACCACGCAGAGGGCGCAAAAAGACCCTCCGCACCGACTCACGGTGCGGAGGCGCTCCCTCTGCGTCCCAGAGCTTCCAGCAAGCAAGACAAAATCAAAATAGCAAGCTGGACAGAAAAATAGCAAACCAGAGAAAAACAAGCAGGAACTTAGCTTCGGCTGGGAAGACAGGTCACAAGAACGATCCAGGAGCGAACTAGACCAATACTGGAACATTGACAGGTGGCATGGAGCAATGATCTAAGTGGAGTTAAATAGAGCAGCCAGCTAACGAATTAACCTCGTCACCTGTGGAAGGAACCTCAGAAGCCGCAGCCCCACTCACAACCACCAGAGGAAGCCCATGGACAGAACCAGCCGAAGTACCATTCATGACCACAGGAGGGAGCTTGACAACAGAATTCACAACAGTCGTGGCCGTGGGCGGTCATTGCCAGCTGGTAATGATCGTAGTGGTGGAGCATCAGGTGGTCGTGGGAAAAGCAATATAGCACCTAAGGCTGCTTTCACACATCAGGTTTTTGGTTTCAGGCACAATCTGGATCAGTTTTTTTCTGATGCCTGATCCGTTTTTTCCCCATAGAGTTGTATTACTGCCAGATTGTGCCGGCAATAAACGCATGGAACTGATGTGTGAAAGAACATTTCCGGCGACCGAATCCATTTTTAACACACTGAGCATGCCCAGAAGCTTTGTTTTTGATTCTGGCATGGAGAAATCTCTCTCTCTCTCTTTTTTGCCTCCTCTTCGTAAAGTGCAAAATGTAAAAGCAGTGCGTCGTCAGTGGATGCTCCCGGTCAGGGACAAGTCGCTTCCTTGCGTTCTTCACCCAGAACAACAGAGAAGGATGCGTCAGGCGACACAACGGGTTACTCCATGGAGCTCTTTACACATACCGTTCCTGGGTTAGAAAGGGAAATTGTTAACAGGCCATGCCCATTACAAGATAAATCGGACATGGAGTGCACAGATGCAGAGCCACAGCCAGATTATTATGCTGTTCCTTTGATTCAGATCACAACATTGCCCTCGCAGTGTACTGATCCAGAATCTGACCCAGATGAGACTATGGAGCCCCGTCACGATTGCTATAGCACCAGCTTACACGGTGACACAGAGGAAGGTGCACAGGACATAGAAGAGGAGGTCATAGATGACCCAGTTGTTGACCCTGATTGGCAGCCATTGGGGGAACAGGGTGCAGCCGGCAGTAGCTCTAAAGCGGAGGAGGAGGAGCCGCAGCAGGCATCAACATCGCAACAGGTTCCATCTGGCAGGCCCGTATCTGGCCAAAAACGTGTGTCAAAACCAAAAACAGTTGTAGGACAGCGTAGCCATCCGGTTAAAGTAGCTCGGTGTGCAATGCCTGAAAAGGTATCCGATAGTAGGAAGAGTGCAGTCTGGCATTTTTTAACCAAGATCCAAATGATCAGTGCAAAGTCATCTGTAAGAAATGCTCAAGGACCTTCAGCAGAGGTCAGAATGTTAAAAATCTAAATACAAGTTGCATGCGTAGACATTTAACCACCATGCACTTGCAAGCCTGGACTAACTACCAAACGTCCCTTAACGTTGTTGCACCCTCTCACAATGAAGCTAGTCAGCAACGCTACATCCCTTCCCTCACTGTAAGCCCACCATTTACCACACCACATGCAGCAAACGTGGAGGTTTCGTCGCAAGGCCAAAAGCAGTCAGGGAATCACCAGGTTCTTGGTAGGAAACACTGTATGTAGGCCAACAGCAAGAATACCATCACCAACCCTCTCTCAGTCTGCCATGTCCACCGGCACCCCCGCTAGTTCCACCATATGCAGCTCTCCAGTCCAACTCACCCTACAAGAAACTCTCGTTAGGTAAAGGAAGTACTCATTCTCTCATCCGTGTACACAGGGTTTGAACGCCCACATTGCTAGACTAATCTCGTTAGAAATTATGCCCTACCGGTTAGTTGAAAGCAAAGCTTTCAAAGCCCTGATGGACTACGCTGTACCACGCTACGAGCTACCCAGTCGACACTTCTTTTCGAGAAAAGCCATCCCAGCCCTCCACCAGCATGTAAAAGACCGCATTGTCCATGCACTCAGGCAATCTGTGAGTAGAAAGGTGCACCTGACAACAGATGCATGGACCAGGTGCGTTACGTGTCCATCATGGCACAATGGGTTAATGTGGTGGATGCAGGGTCCACAGGGGACAGCAATATTGGGACATCAATATTGGGACAGTTCTGCCTAGCCCACGGTCTAGGAAACAGTTGGCTGTAGGCGTTCGCCCCCCGTCCTCCTCCTCGTCCTCCAGCAGAAGCGAGAGCTCGTCCACAGACCACAGTCGCACGACCAATCCATCCGTAGCTGCCACTGTTGCACACGAGGTGTCCCATTATGGAACAGCTAGTGGCAAGTGACAGCAGGCTGTATTGGCAATGAAGTGTTTGGGCGACAACAGACACACCGCGGAAGTTCTGTCCGAGTTCTTGCAGCAAGAAACTCAGTCATGACTGGGCAGTGTACATCTTGAGGCAGGCAAGGTAGTGAGTGATAACGGAAGGAATTTTATGGCTGCCATAGCCCTTTCACAACTGAAACACATTCCTTGCCTGGCTCACACCTTAAACCTGGTGGTGCAGTGCATCCTGAAAGTTATCCGGGGTTACCCGACCTGCTCCTGAAGGTGCGCAGACTTTGCTCGCACATCTGCCGTTCGCCTGTACACTCCAGCCGTATTCAGAAATTTCAGCGATCTTTGAACCTTCCCCAGCATCGCCTAATCATCGACGTTGCAACAAGGTGGAACTCCACACTGCACATGCTTCAGAGGCTGTGCGAACAGAGGCGTGCTGTTATGTATTTGTGGGAGGATACACATACACGGGCAGGCAGTTGGATGGCAGACATGGAGTTGTCAGGTGTGCGGTGGTCGAAGCTACAAGATCTGTGTCAAGTCCTTCAGTGTTTTCAGGAATGCAGACGGCTGGTTAGTGCAGACAACGCCATAATAAGCATGAGCATCCCCCTAATGCGTCTGCTGATGCAAAGTTGACGCACATAAAGGAGCAGGCGTCTGCAGCCGAGGACGAGGGATGCCATGATGACAGTCAGCCATTGTCTGCTCAGGGAAGTCTACTGGACAAGGTGGCGGGCGAAGAGGAGGAGGACGAGGAGGATGATGGGGATGAGTATTTTTTGGATGAGGAAGCTTCTCAGGGGGCAATAGAAACTGGTGGCGTTGCAAGGCCAGGTTCAGGGTTTTTGAGGGAGGCAAGTGACGTTGATTTGCCCGAAAGTGCTCCTCAACCCAGCACAAGCAGTGAATTGACAACTGGAACATAGGCCCACATGGCGGATTTTGCCTTGCGTATCCTAAAAAGGGACCCCCGCATTATAAAAATGATGACCGATGACGATTACTGGTTGGCCTGCCTCCTGGATCCACGCTATAAGGGGAAACTGCAAAACATCATGCCACATGAGAACCTTGAACAAATATTGGCAACCAAACAAGCAACTCTTGTTGACCGTTTGATTCAGGCATTCCCAGCACACAGCGCCGGTGATGGTTCTCACACGAGCTGCAGGGGGCAACAGGGCAGAGGTGTTAGAGGTGCACAAATCAGAAGTGGCGTTGGACAGAGGGGTTTTCTGACCAGGTTGTGGAGTGATTTCGCAATGACCACAGACAGGACAGGTACTGCATCAATTCAAAGTGACAGGAGACAACATTTGTCCAGTATGGTTACTAACTATTTTTCCTCCCCTATCGATGTTCTCCCTCACCCGTCATTCCCATTTGATTACTGGGCATCCAAAATAGACACCTGGCCTGAATTGTACAAATATGCATTGCAGGAGCTCGCTTGCCCAGCAACCAGTGTGCTATCAGAAAGAGTATTCAGTGCTGCTGGTTCAATACTGACCGAAAAAAGGACTCGTTTGGTTACCCAAAATGTTGATGATCTAACCTTCATTAAAATGAACCACTCATGGATTTCTAATTATTTTGCCCCACCTTTCCCAGCTGACACCTAGCTTTCCTTTAAAAAGGTCTTGCTTTTGGACTGGTCTTACTGAGTGTTCCAATTTCTCCATTTTCAGCTGCTGTATGTCCAGCATACGACATGTTTACACCTCCCTAAATGGGCTGACTCCCCACACGTGGCCGAGGTCTTGCCACTTGGCAAAAGCACCCGTGAGAGTGCCGTTTGTCTGAAGAGGTGGGTGTGCCCTCTTTTGGTCGACGGCACTGGCACCGGGTCCCTCATAGTACAATGAAGTGTCTGGCGGTGGTGGCACGCACCCAACGTCAGACACACCGTTGTAACATGAGGGGCCTTGGGCCAGTACCGCCGGGCACGAGAGAGTGCCCCCACCCACCAGCTCAAACTGTGCTCTACCACTTGCAAAATTATCTGTCACTGCTCCACCGCTGTTTAGTCTATGCGGTGAAATCCATCAATGCCTGGCACTGACAATACCAATTTGTTGACATGTATGATGCTACTTAAAATATTCAGTGGCCCTGTCCCACATTTACACCAGTAAATACCTTGCGCCAAATAACAATGTCTGAAAGTCAGCAGAGGAGCCCACCCCTGTACCTAAGTATGCCACCCTTTTTTTGTTTGTTTTGTTTTTTTCCGATACATTAACATCTATGTATTATTTTGGAGTACTAACTGTTGTGAATTCTGTGGCCAAGCTCCCTCCTGTGGTCGAGAGTGGTACTTCGGCTGGTTCTGTCTATGAGCTTCCTTTGGTGGATGAGAGTGGTACTGCGGCTTCTGAGTTTCCTTCCTCAGGTGATGAGGTTAAGTCGTTAGGTGCTGCTCTATTTAACTCCACCTGGTGCTTTGATCCTGGCCTCCAGTCAATGTTCTAGTATTGGTCTTGCTTCCTCCTGGATCGTTCCTGTGGCCTGTCTATCCTGCATAAGCTAAGTTTTGCTTGTGTTATTTTTGTTTGCTATTTTTTCTGTCCAGCTTGCTATATTGGTTTTTCTTGCTTGCTGGAAGGTCTGAGAGGGAGCACCTCCGTACCGTTAGTCGGTGCGGAGGGTCTTTTTGCCCCTCTGCGTGGTTGTTTGTAGGTTTTTGTGTTGACCGCAAAGCTATCTTTCCTATCCTCGGTCTATTCAGTAAGTCGGGCCTCACTTTGCTAAATCTATTTCATCTATGTGTTTGTATTTTCATCTTACTCACAGTCATTATATGTGGGGGCTGCCTTTTCCTTTGGGGAATTTCTCTGAGGCAAGGTAGGCTTATTTTTCTATCTTCAGGGCTAGTTAGTTTCTCAGGCTGTGCCGAGTTGCATAGGGAGCGTTAGGCGCAATCCACGGCTACCTCTAGTGTGGTGTGATAGGATTAGGGATTGCGGTCAGCAGAGTTCCCACGTCTCAGAGCTCGTCCTATGTTTTTGGTAATTGTCAGGTCACTTTGTGTGCTCTGAACTTCAATGTCCATTGTGGTTCTGAATTACCTGTTCAGAACAACTAACTGTGTCAGACACTCCTTCCAATTGTCCTCCGCTGACCACAACAATGCTGCCTGTGTACCCCTGGAACCTAATTAAAAGTGCATAAAGCCTACTTTTTTTATTTTAGGCCTACTAAGTCTGTCTGCGGTCCCTCCTTCCAATAGTCCTCCACTGACCACACCAATGCTGCCTGTGCACCCCTGTATCCTATTTAAAATTGCATAGAGCCACCTTTTTCTTATTTTAGGCCTACTAAGTCTGTCTGCAGTCCCTCCTTCCAATAGTCCTCCACTGACCACACCAATGCTGCCTGTGTACTCCTGCAAGATAATTGAAACTGCATTGAGCCTACTTTTTGTATGTTAGGCCTACTAAGTCTGTCTGCGGTCCCTCCTTCCAATAGTCCTCCGCTGACCACACCAATGCTGCCTGTGTACCCCTGGAACCTAATTAAAAGTGCATAGAGCCTACTTATTTTAATTTAGGCCTACTAAGTCTGTCTGCGGTCCCTCCTTCCAATAGTTCTCCACTGACCACACCAATGCTGCCTGTGTACCCATGGATCCTATTTAAAAGTGCATAGAGCCACCTTTTTTTATTTTAGGCCTACCAAGTCTGTCTGCGGTCCCTCTTTCTAATAGTCCTACGCTGACCACACCAATGCTGCCTGTGTACCCCTCCAAGATAATTGAAACTGCATTGAGCGTATTTTTTTTTAGGCCTACTAAGTCTGTCTGTGGTCCCTCCTTCCAATTGTGGTCCACTGACCACACCAATGCTGACCGTGTACCCATGTAACCTTTTTTAAACCTGCATCGAGCCAACTTTGTGGTGTATGGCCTACTAGCAGTGTCTGGCTGCACCACTCAATACAGCTGTCCTCTTTAAAAAATGACCTGCAATTATCAGGTTTTCAGCCTATCGGAATTTTAAAACTACAGTGGGGTTACAAGTTTGGTTGGGGCCTACTAACAGTGTCTGCCGCTCCAAGGTGTTCTCCTGGTTGCTTTTCCTGAGCTTCTATCTTCAGGCTCTTGTTAAATAGTTGTTAAATGGAACAACTGCAGTGGGGCTACTAGTTTGGTTGGGGCCTACTAACAGGGTCTGCCGCTCCAAGGTGTTCTCCTGGTTGCCTTTCCTGAGCTTCTATCTTTAGGCTTTTGTTAAATAGTTGTTAAATGGAACAAATGCAGGGGGGCTACCACTTTGTTTGGGGCCTACTAACAGTGTCTGCCGCTCCAAGGTGTTCTCCTGGTTGCCTTTCCTGAGCTTCTATTTTCAGGCTCTTGGTAAAAAGTTGTTAAATGGAACAACTGCATTTGGCCTACAAGTTGGGTTGGGGCCTACTAACGGTGTCTGCCGCTCCTTGCTGTTCTCCTGGTTTCCTGTCCTGAACTTCAATTTTCAGGCTCTCGTTAAGTAGTTGTTAATATTACACTGCATTTGGCCTACTAGTTGGGTTGGGGCCTACTAACGGTGTCTGCCGCTCCTTGCTGTTCTCCTGGTTTCCTGTCCTGAACTTCCATTTTCAGGCTCTCGTTAAGTAGTTGTTAATATTACACTGCATTTGGCCTGCTAGTTTGGTTGGGGCCTACTAACGGTGTCTGTCGCTCCTTGCTGTTCTCCTGGTTTCCTGTCCTGAACTTCGATCTTCAGGCTCTCGTTAAGTACTTGTTAATATTACACTGCATTTGGCCTACTAGTTGGGTTGGGGCCCACTAACGGTGTCTGCCGCTCCTTGCTGTTCTCCTCCACTGAACAAAGCAGTGCCGCCTGTTTACTACTGTTACCAATTTTGAACTGCATTTAGACTACTTACTGATTTGAGCCTACTCACTGTGTCAGCCTCTCATTACAGTTGTCCTCCACTGAACAAAGCAATGCCGCCTGTTTAGTCCTGTTACCAATTTTTAACTGTTTTTAGCCTACTTTTGTATTTGGGACTATATCTGTGTTTCCTCCTCATCCTGCCCATTGCCCAGCCAGTGCTAGATGACTCTGCTGGTACATTGACCCAGACCGCTACATTCACCTTGCACGCTACACAGCCAGATTCTGACCCTGCTGAAAGTGAGGTTCCCCTTCCCGCATACTATACCACCTTACACGGGGACAAAGAGGAAGGTGCAGATGAAAGTGCAGGTTCCTTCATCAGGTGGGGGGGATACTCATTGGCGACGTCACTGGCACAGGGCCCCTCATAGTACGCAATAGTGTCTCTGCCGGTGGGAGGCGCCCCTGCAGTGCAAACACACCGCCGTACTTTGAGGGGCCCTGTGCCAGTGCCAATGCGAATGAGTGGGCCCCCCTGCTTGCTCAGGACCACAGCACTTGCAAAGTTGAAATACTTACCTCTCCCTGCTCCACTGCCGTGACGTGGTCCACGTTTCCTGGGCCCACTAAATACTTGACCCAGCCATAACCCCCACAACTTTAGCCAAATGACCCCCAATGTCCAATGCATAACTATTATTATAAGGTAAATTAAGATTGACAAGCTTCAGTACCAAGAATGGATGCTTTTGCCATTAAAATGGGCACTGTAGGTGTTTTCATGGCCTCCACTCACTGCCGACTATGCTTCCCCATTGACTTGCATTGGGTTTCGTGTTTCGGTAGATCCCCGACTTTTCGCGATAATCGGCCGATTTCACTCGACTCGACTTTTGAGATAGTCGGGTTTCGCGAAACCTGACTCGACCCTAAAAAAGTAAAAGTCGCTCAACACTACCCCTCATCAGTGCAAAACAGGAGGTCTGATTAGGTTGAGTGACAGGCCTCTGAGTCCCATAATACTAATTTAAAAAATATCTTTCAGGTAAAAGTGGACATTAGCTAGGATGCTTGCTCTCCTAATACTGACATAACAAGAATACTTGTCTGATAAAAAAAAGGCAGCCAGTAAAACCATGAACAAGTAAAAAACTCATTTGTTCGGTATAATGACTTTTAAACAAAGTTTAACCCCTTTCTGACCTCGGACGGGATAGTACGTCTGAGGTCAGAACCCCCGCTTTGATGCGGGCTCCGGTGGTGAGCCCGCATCAAAGCCAGGACATGTCAGCTGTTTTGAACAGCTGACATGTGCCCGCAATGGCGACGGGTGGAATCGCGATCCACCCGCCGCTATCAACTAGTTAAATGCCGCTGTCAAAACTCTGACAGCGGCATTTAACCGGCGCTTCCGGCCATCGGGCCGGAAATGAGCGCATCGCCGACCCCCGTCAAATGATCGGGGGTCAGCGATGCGTCAGGATAGTAACCATAGAGGTCCTTGAGACCTCTATGGTTACTGATGCCTGCCTGCTGTGAGCGCCACCCTATGGTCGGCTCTCATAGCAAGCCTGCAATTCAGCTACATAGCAGCGATCTGATGATCGCTGCTATGTAGCTGAGCCGATCGAGTTGTGCCAGCTTCTAGCCTCCTATGGAGGCTATTGAAGCATGGCAAAAGTAAAAAAAAAAAAAGTTAAAAAAATGTGAAAAAAAAAATATATAAAAGTTTAAATCACCCCCCTTTCGCCCTATTCAAAATAAAACAATATAAAAAAATTAAACCTACACATATTTAGTATCGCCGTGTTCAGAATCGCATGATCTATCAATAAAAAGAAGGATTAACCTGATCGCTAAATGGCGTAGCGAGAAAAAAATTTGAAACGCCAGAATTACGTTTTTTTGGTCACCGCATCATTGCATTAAAATGCAATAACGGGAGATCAAAAGAATGTATCTGCACAAAAGTGGTATCATTAAAAACGTCAGCTCGGCACGCAAAAAATAAGCCCTCACTCGACCCCAGATCACGAAAAATGGAGACGCTACGGGTATCAGAAAATGGCACTTTTTTTTTTTTTTTTTTTTAGCAAAGTTTGGAATTTTTTTTCACCATTTAGATAAAAAAGAACCTAGACATGCTTGGTGTCTATGAACTCATAATGACCTGGAAAATCAAAATGGCAGATGAATTTTAGCATTTAGTGAACCTAGCAAAAAAGCCTAACAAAAAACAAGTGTGGCATTGCAATTTATTTGCAATTTCACCGCACTTAGAATTTTTTCCCGTTTTCCAGTACATGATATGGTAAAACCAATGATGTCATTCAAAAGTAAAACTCGTCCCGCAAAAAATAAGCCCTCACATGGCCATATTGACGGAAAAATAAAAAAGTTATGGCTCTGGGAAGGAGAGGAGCGAAAAACGAACACGGAAAAACGGAAAATCCCAAGGTCATGAAGGGGTTAAAAAACATTGTTCTTGATAGCGTTTCCTTTAGTCCAATCACTACTATTTTTATTTTCTTTATCTTCAGGAGATGAGATGATTTTAATGGATTCTTAAAAGATGTAAAGACTAATCTTGTCAGGATCGAACAAGTAATTGTGCTTTGACTGTCAAAATACAAAACTATATTTCCTCCTGAATATTAATGAGTTGCCTGTCTGTGAATTATTTACAAAAGAGTTGCAAACTCTTCCTGCCTCTTGCATAGCTCTACTTCAAACAAAAGCTATAGGAGTAATTTTTGTAATCGAGTAACAAAAAATATCATACTATAATGGGTTCAACTGGTCAAAAAGTACTATTTAACCAAGAGAAAAACCACATGAACCAAGGAAAAAATATAAATTAAAGAGAAATGTATAAATAGTATTAGAGACACAAAGCATGACATACTAATACCAAAAATAGACAAGACATATTAGACAATTTAAAATATATTTAAAAAGGCAAAAGAAGCAGGCCATCACACACATTTTTTGTATGATCAAGGAGTTAATTAAAAAAATATATAATAAATATTCCAAAATTTGCAATCAAAAATATCAAGAAAAAAAGCTAAATATGTGCCAAATAAAGTGCAGTGCATTTAATTATAATAATTTTTACATTTTTTTTGCATATAAAGTGCTCTTAATTGTTTTGCTGGCCGCAAAAGGCTCCATATACAGTTCTGGCAAAAATTTAGGCTAAGCTCACATTAGCGTTTGAGTCCACAGTGTATCATCCGCATGCGCAAACGCATTCAAAAACGCATGCTTACGCAGCGTTTTTTATCAGCATCACGTTATGCATCACGGCAAAAAAAACGCTACGTGTGCATGCGTTTGTATGTGTTTTCTGCCTGTGTTTGCGTTTTTTATGCGTATGCGTTCGATATCTCCAGTAGGGCATGTCTCAATCAGTTCCTGGACATGTGCATGCGTTCCCATAGACAGTAATGCATTTTTTAACGCACTCATCCGCATGCGCATATTTGAGGAATTTTTGACACTTTAAAAAATGCAACATGTTGCGTTTGCCGGACCACGCCGTACACCGCGAAACGACGCATGCGTACGCATCCACAGGTGAACACATGCAAACATATGTCTCTGCGTACACCATGTTAAAGATATGTACGCGGGACGCATGCGGATGTATGAGGATGAAACGAGACATACACAGACGCAAATGTGAAAGCAGCCTTAAGAGACCACTGCAAAATGTTCAGTTTGTCTGATTTTTTTCTTTATAGTTATATTTTGAGTAAAATGTAAATTGTTCTTTTATTCTATAAACTTCTGACAACATGTCTCTGAATTTCCAAGCAATACATCTTGTATTCTTTTTCTGAAAAGGAGAAATGGTCAATATAAAAAAAATAAAAACAGTGCTTTAAAGGGACTCTGTCACCTGAATTTGGCGGGACTGGTTTTGGGTCATATGGGCGGAGTTTTGGGGTGTTTGATTCACCCTTTCCTTACCCGCTGGCTGCATGCTGGCTGCAATATTGGATTGAAGTTCATTCTTTGTCCTCCATAGTACACGCCTGCGCAAAGCAATCTTGCCTTGTGCAGGCATGTACTACAGAGGACAGAGAATGAACTTCAATCCAATATTGCAGCCAGCATGCAGCCAGCGGGTAAGGAAAGGGTGAATCAAACACCCCAAACTCCGCCCATATGACCCAAAACCAGTCCCGCCAAATTCAGGTGACAGGTTCCCTTTAAGACCTCAAATAATGCAAAGAAAACAAGTTCATAATCATTTAGAAACAACAATACTAATGTTTTAACTCAGGAAGAGTTCAGAAATCAATATTTTGTGGAATAACCATAATTTTTTATCACAGCTTTCATACGTCTTGGCATGCTTTAACCCCTTCCCGACCTTTGACGCATACGCTGCGTCATGAAAGTCGGTGCCATTCCGACCCATGACGCAGCATATGCGTCATGGAAAGATCGCGTCCCTGCAGGCCGGGTGAAAGGGTTAACTCCCATTTCACCCGATCTGCAGGGACAGGGGGAGTGGTAGTTTAGCCCAGGGGGGGTGGCTTCACCCCCTCGTGGCTACGATCGCTCTGATTGGCTGTTGAAAGTGAAACTGCCAATCAGAGCGATTTGTAATATTTCACCTAAAAAACTGGTGAAATATTACAATCCAGCCATGGCCGATGCTGCAATATCATCGGCCATGGCTGGAAACACTTATGTGCACCCACCCCACCCCTCCGATCGCCCCCCCAGCCCCCCGATCTGTGGTCCGCTCCCCTCCGTCCTGTGCTCCGCTCCCCCGTCCTCCTGTCCGCTTCCCCGTGCACCAATCACACCCCCTGTGCTGCAATCAAACCCCCCCGCACTCCGATCCCCCCCCCGCACACAGCGACCCCCCCCCCCCGTGCTCCGATCCACCCCCCCCGCACAGCGATCCCTCACCCCGTGCTCCAATCCTTCCCCGTGCTCCAATCCTCCCTCCCGTGTTCCGATCCACCACCCCCCATGATCCGATCCACCCCCCCGTGCTCCGACGCCCCCCCCCGTGCCCTGATCTCCCCCCCCTTATACTTACCTGGCCGCCCGAGGTCCGTCCGTCTTCCTTCCTGGGCGCCGCCATCTTCCAAAATGGCGGGCGCATGTGCAGTGCGCCCGCCGAATCTGCCGGCCGGCAGATTCGTTCCAGAGTGAATTTTGATCACTGAGATATATCCTATCTCAGTGATCAAAATAAAAAAAATAGTAAATGACCCCCCCTTTGTCACCCCCATAGATAGGGACAATAAAAAAAATAAAGAATTTTTTTTTTTTTCACTAAGGTTGGGGTAAGAACTAGGGTTAGGGTTAGGGGTAGGGTTAGGGGTAGGGTTAGGGGTAGGGGTAGGGTTAGGGCTAGGGGTAGGGGTAGGGTTAGGGCTAGGGTTAGGGTTAGGGTTAGGGCTAGGGTTAGGGTTTCGGTATGTGCACACGTATTCTGGTCCTATGCGGATTTTTCCGCAGCGGATTTGAAAAATCCACAGTGCTAAACCGCTGCCGATTTATCGTGGATTTACCGCGGTTTTTCTGCTCATTTCACTGCGGTTTTACAACTGCGATTTTCTATTGGAGCAGTTCTAAAACCGCTGCGGAATCCGCAGAAAGAAGTGACATGCTGCGGAATGTAAACCGCTGCGTTTCCGTGCAGTTTTTCCGCAGCATGTGTACAGCGATTTTTGGTTCCCATAGGTTCACATTGAACTGTACACTCATGGGAAACTGCTGCGGATCCGCAGCGTTTTCCGCAGCGTGTGCACATACCTTTAGAATTAGGCTATGTGCACACGGTGCGGATTGGCCGCTGCGGATCCGCAGCAGTGTTCCATCGGGTTTACAGTACCATGTAAACATATGGAAAACCAAATCCGCTGTGCCCATGGTGCAGAAAATACCGCGCGGGAACGCTGCGTTGTATTTTCCGCAGCATGCCAATTCTTTGTGCGGATTCCGCAGCGTTTTACACCTGTTCCTCAATAGGAATCCACAGGTGAAATCCGCACAAAAAACACTGGAAATCCACGGTAAATCCACAGGTAAAACGCAGTGCCTTTTACCCGCGGATTTTTCAAAAATGATGCTGAAAAATCTCATACGAATCCGCAACGTTGGCACATAGCCTTAGAGTTGGGTTGGAATTAGGGTTGTGGTTAGGGTTAGGGGTGTGTTGGGGTTAGGGTTGTGGTTAGGGGTGTGTTGGGGTTAGGGTTGTGATTAGGGTTACGGCTACAGTTGGGATAAGGGTTAGGGGTGTGTTGGAGGTAGAATTGAGGGGTTTCCACTGTTTAGGCACTTCAGGGGGTCTCCAAACGCAACATGGCGCCACCATTGATTCCAGCCAATCTTGTATTCAAAAATTCAAATGGTGCTCCCTCACTTCCGAACCCCGACGTGTGCCCAAACAGTGGTTTACCCCCACATATGGGGTACCAGCATACTCAGGACAAACTGCGCAACAATTACTGGGGTCCAATTTCTCCTGTTACCCTTGAGAAAATAAAAAATTGCTTGCTAAAACATCATTTTTGAGGAAAGAAAAATGATTTTTTATTTTCACGGCTCTGCGTTGTAAACGTCTGTGAAGCACTTGGGGGTTCAAAGTGCTCACCACATATCTAGATAAGTTCCTTGGGGGGTCTAGTTTCCAAAATGGGGTCACTTGTGGGGGGTTTCTACTGTTTAGGCACACCAGGGGCTCTGCAAACGCAACGTGACGCCCGCAGACCATTCCATCAAAGTCTGCATTTCAAAAGTCACTACTTCCCTTCTGAGCCCCCACGTGTGCCCAAACAGTGGTTTACCCCCACACATGGGGCATCAGCGTACTCAGGAGAAACTGGACAACAACTTTTGTGGTCCAATTTCTCCTGTAACCCTTGGGAAAATAAAAAATTCTGGGCTAAAAAATTATTTTTGAGGAAAGAAAACGTATTTATTATTTTCACGGCTCTGCGTTATAAACTTCTGTAAAGCACTTGGGGGTTGAAAGTGCTCACCACACATCTAGATAAGTTCCTTTGGGGGTCTAGTTTCCAAAATGGGGTCACTTGTGGGGGGTTTCTACTGTTTAGGCACACCAGGGGCTCTGCAAACGCAATGTGACGCCCGCAGACCATTCCATCAAAGTCTGCATTTCAAAAGTCACTACTTCCCTTCTGAGCCCCCACGTGTGCCCAAACAGTGGTTTACCCCCACACATGGGGTATCAGCGTACTCAGGAGAAACTGGACAACAACTTTTGTGGTCCAATTTCTCCTGTAACCCTTGGGAAAATAAAAAATTCTGGGCTAAAAAATTATTTTTGAGGAAAGAAAACGTATTTATTATTTTCACTGCTCTGTGTTATGAACTTCTGTGAAGCACTTGGGGGTTCAAAGTGCTCACCTCACATCTAGATAAGTTCCTTTCGGGGTCTAGTTTCCAAAATGGGGTCACTTGTGGGGGGTTTCTACTGTTTAGCCACATCAGGGGCTCTGCAAACGCAACGTGACGCCCGCAGAGCATTCCATCAAAGTCTGCATTTCAAAACGTCACTACTTCACTTCCGAGCCCCAGCATGTGCCTAAACAGTGGTTTACCCCCACATATGGGGTATCAGCGTACTCAGGAGAAACTGGACAACAACTTTTGGGGTCAAATTTCTCCTGTTACCCTTGGGAAAATAAAAAATTGCGGGCTAAAATTCATTTTTGAGAAAATAATTTTTTTTTTTTATTTTCATGGCTCTGCGTTATAAACTTCTGTGAAGCACTTGAGGGTTCAAAGTGCTCACTACACATCTAGATTAGTTCCTTTGGGGGTCTAGTTTCCAAAATGGGGTCATTTCTGGGGGATCTCCAATGTTTAGGCACACAGGGGCTCTCCAAACGCGACATGGTGTCCGCTAATGATTGGAGATAATTTTCCATTTAAGAAGCCAAATGGCGTGCCTTCCCTTCTGAGCCCTGCCGTGCGCCCAAACAGTGGTTTACCCCCACATGTGGGGTATCTGCATACTCAGGACAAACTGGACAACAACATTTGTGGTCCAATTTCTCCTATTACCATTGGCAAAATAGGAAATTCCAGGCTAAAAAATCATTTTTGAGAAAAGAAAAATTATTTTTTATTTTCATGGCTCTGCATTATAAACTTCTGTGAAGCACCTGGGGGTTTAAAGTGCTCAGTATGCATCTAGATAAGTTCCTTGGGGGGTCTAGTTTCCAAAATGGGGTCACTTGTGGGGGAGCTCCATTGCATAGGCACACAGGGGCTCTCCAAATGCGACATGGTGTCCGCTAACAATTGGAGCTAATTTTCCATTCAAAAAGTTAAAAGGCGCGCCTTCCCTTCCGAGCCCTGCCGTGTGCCCAAACAGTGGTTTACCCCCATATATGAGGTATCGGCGTACTCGGGAGAAATTGCTCAACAAATTTTAGGATCCATTTTATCCTATTGCCCATGAGAAAATGAAAAAATTGAGGCGAAAATAAATTTTTTGTGAAAAAAAAGTACTTTTTCATTTTTACGGATCAATTTGTGAAGCACCTGAGGGTTTAAAGTGCTCACTAGGCATCTAGATAAGTTCCTTGGGGGGTCCAGTTTCCAAAATGGGGTCACTTGTGGGGGAGCTCCAATGTTTAAGCACACAGGGTCTCTCCAAACGCGACATGGTGTCCGCTATCGATGGAGATAATTTTTCATTCAAAAAGTCAAATGGCGCTCCTTCCCTTCCGAGCCTTACCATGTGCCCAAACAGTGGTTTACCCCCACATGTGAAGTATCGGTGTACTCAGGAGAAATTGCCAAACACATTTTAGGATCCATTTTATCCTGTTGTCCATGTGAAAATGAAAAAATTGAGGCTAAAAGAATTTTTTTGTGAAAAAAAAGTACTTTTTCATTTTTACGGATCAATTTGTGAAGCACCTGGGGGTTTAAAGGGCTCACTATGCATCTAGATAAGTTCCTTGGGGCGTCTAGTTTCCAAAATGGGGTCACTTGTGGGGGAGCTCCAATTTTTAGGCACACGGGGGGCTCTCCAAATGTGACATGGTGTCCGCTAAAGAGTGCAGCCAATTTTTCATTCAAAAAGTCAAATGGCGCTCCTTCCCTTCCAAGCCCTGCCGTGCGCCCAAACAGTGGTTTACCCCCACATATGAGGTATCAGCGTACTCAGGACAAATTGGACAACAACGTACGTGGTTCAGTTTCTCCTTTTACCATTGGGAAAATAAAAAAATTGTTGCTGAAAAATCATTTTTGTGACTAAAAAGTTAAATGTTCATTTTTTCCTTCCATGTTGCTTCTGCTGCTGTGAAGCACCTGAAGGGTTAATAAACTTCTTGAATGTGGTTTTGTGCACCTTGAGGGGTGCAGTTTTTAGAATGGTGTCACTTTTGGGTATTTTCAGCCATATAGACCCCTCAAACTGACTTCAAATGTGAGGTGGTCCCTAAAAAAAATGGTTTTGTAAATTTCGTTGTAAAAATGAGAAATCGCTGGTCAAATTTTAACCCTTATAACTTCCTAGCAAAAAAAAATTTTGTTTCCAAAATTGTGCTGATGTAAAGTAGACGTGTGGGAAATGTTATTTATTAACTATTTTGTGTCACATAACTCTCTGGTTTAACAGAATAAAATTTCAAAATGTGAAAATTGCGAAATTTTCAAAATTTTCGCCAAATTTCCGTTTTTATCACAAATAAACACAGAATTTATTGACCTAAATTTACCACTAACATGAAGCCCAATATGTCACGAAAAAACAATCTCAGAACCGCTAGGATCCATTGAAGCGTTCCTGAGTTATTACCTCATGAAGGGACACTGGTCAGAATTGCAAAAAACGGCAAGGTCTTTAAGGTCAAAATAGGCTGGGTCATGAAGGGGTTAACACTGCTTTTGGCGCAAAAATATAAGCAGTTCTTCTTTGCTTGATGGCTTGTGACTATCCACCATCCTCTTGATTACATTCCAGAGGTTTTCAATGGGATTCAGATCTGGAGATTGGGCTGCCCATAAGGTCAGTCTCACACGTCCAGATAATTCCGATACCGGAAAAATCGGTACCGGAATTATCCGTGTCCGTGTGCTCACGTGGCAAGATATCTCTTGTCTCCATCCGTCAGATGAAATTGCAGTAACAGTGATTATTATATAAAATCGGAACGATCTCACCTCTGGACTTCCTTTTTCTGGTATGGGTAAGACCGCTCAATATTGGGGGGGGGCACACGCTTCTGGCCACACACATACCTGCCCACGCTGTCAAAAGAATTCACTTAACCCCAAAGTAAAAAACACATTTCCCTACGCGTTTCGTATAGAGGTTTGCCTCTATACCCCCCACAGAGCTGGAGGGACAGTACATAAATTTCCCCTGATGAGTTTAATACAACGAAACGCGTAGGGAAATGTGTTTTTTACTGCATGGAAATATTTTATATATACAGTACATGTGGTATAATGGAGGCAGGCATGTGTTTGGCACATTGTCTTTGACTGTCAGTGTTCACCCCTGACTTAGGTACTTTTGCACTCTGATCATGTCCCTCCTCTAACCAGCCCCTTCCTCTTGTATATCTCACCATGGTAACAGCAAGTGGCTGATTGGTTCAAATGCACAGCATAGCTTGAGCTGTGCCTAGTTCTGCAGATGTAAGGTGAGAGTTCACAGCCTGTCATAAGGACATCTGACCATCCTGGGTTATCATCCCAGAGTGCAGAGAGGAATTTGTACATTACCCAGTTTGTCCCTCTCAGTGTTCGCTATCTGATGGAATGCTGTTAACCCTTTGCATCATCCATAGGACTACACAGCACAGGAGCAAGAGCTCAGATTTTATTGAAAGAAGCCAGCAGTGAAAAGGTTACATGTTGTGGTACTTTGGCTAAACATGTAACCAGCTCACTGCAGGTTTTTACCTCAATGAATGTACTGCTTACCCTTGAGCTTGTCACAGGTTCCCTAATTTCTTTTAAAATTGCTTTATTAGTTTTAATTGCTTTTATTAGTTTTGTTGTACATTTTAATAATGCATAAATACAGCACAGTCATATATGAGTCTTATAGCGTCTATATACTAAAACTTTGTGTAAAAGGAGAATGAACAAACTAAGGTAAAGGGTAAAAGGGTTAAGAGAGCTCCACAAATCGTGTTTGCTTTCTATCTTATGCAACTTCACATGAAGAAGTTTCTAAAACTCCAAAGCTTAATCAAATTGTAAGCAGTTATACTGGCTACGTGCTATCACAGCTTTTCATCTATAATTACAGTTTACGTTTCCTGTCATCTTAGAATTAAAGGTGATTTCCATTTCAGTTGCTATGGACAAGGGATGGCTGAAAAATGTAGGTGGGGGGAAGCACAAAGTGGTGGCCCATAAGTAGTGATCCACCCAGATTATGCTTACCCTGGATATAAGGTTTTAAAAAGACGAACGTTGGTGTGATGATGGAATCGCGTACGCTTGTGCAAATCCAGATTCATTGAGCTGAAAGTACCATCATAATTGTAAAGGTGGTGCAGTGTTCAATGAAATAAGATCATAATAACTTTATAACTAGTTGTCTAAGATGTAGAACATCAGCATCCAAAAGAGAAATCTCATAGTTGACCACTGTATGAAATTCACCCTAGAGGGAGCTCAAAACATCACACTCTACATAGAGACATGTGCACCAAAATCTGACACTCACTACACAGATACAGTACTAAAACCAAACTACCTACATAAAAGCAGTAAAAGAACCAAGCTTACCACATAAACATGGCACCAAATCCAAGCTTAAAAGATTTCTTTGCACTGTCAATTATTCATGCACTATCATGATTCTCCTATATCCTCAGCGTGAGCAGATGATCACATGACCACAAGTATGTAATTTTCATTTCTGAAGTCATGTGCCATCTAGATTCGCATCTGCTTGGCTAAGATTCTAGTTGTCACGTGACCGCAATTATGCAAATTGCATAACTGCGGTAACTCACCTTGGAAATACAGAGAAATCGTGACAGTGTGTGCAATGCATACTGTCACTATTTGTTAATCTGCAGTCACACAAATTGATTGCAGATATTTCTAAAGCCCAGAAAGCCACTGTAATAGGTGCAATAACAGATCTAAGCTTTCTACAGATATAGTAACAGAACCAAGTTTTCTACTGCTTCTAAGTTTAATACTTCTATGAAAGAAAAGCGAAAATACTGCAAAGATACATGCAAAGCATTAAAAAAAGCATGTGGCTTGGAAAATATGTTATGGTATTCATTCATATGCATTCACCTCCAATGTAAAATAGACAAAATAATCCACTTAAAGGAAACCTGTCACCAGGTTTGGACAATATGAAACATGGCCACCACCTTTCAGGGCTGATATACAACCTGACCTGTAAGAAAAGAAAAAGACCTTTTATTATACTCACCTGCGGGGTGGTCTGGTCCAAGGAGTGTCACTGGTCTTGGTCCGGCGCCTCCCTTCTTCTTTCGATGCCGTTTTTCGTCTTGCTTTGTGTGGATGACCCGTGGAGGACCCATCCCTAGGTCATCCACACGGTCTCCCCAAAATCGTGCTCCTTCGCAGTTGTACTTCTCTACCAAGACTAGGGGACGGAGCACTTTGACCTTTCCGGGCGCATCCACACTGCAGTACCTTGCTCTGCCCTGGGTGGATGACGTAGGAAGGAGAATGGAATCGCAAGAAGAAGGGACAAGCCAGACTATGACCAGCAACGCCCCTCGGACCGAACCGCAGAATATAAATTACATAGTTATAGTCTTCCTTTGTGGTAGACCTGGTTACAATTAGAAATATGGTACAAATCCAGATTAAGGGTTGTTCGTGTTAACAACTCAGCATTAGCAAAGCAAGTACAAGTGAAAAACAAAACACAAAAAAGTGATTGAAAGGTATCGCTCTGCAGAGCCATAACTTGTAGTGGTTAGAAGTAGTACACCTATGCTTATGTATGACTATCTGGGTATACAGTTTTAAGTGTAAAGTGTATACAAAGCATAAACATTTTCAAAAAAACAAAGGGGTACTACATTGTTACGTCTAAATATCTTGCTGTGATTTTTCCAGCCAATAGTACTTCAACCAACTCACCAATGTACAACTGAACTGCACAACAATGAAAAAAGGTCACAGTATATGGTATGGTATATCAGTCACTTATTATCCTGAGTTTATAACATCTAATCACTGTACACATAATATTGCACATTGTGTACACAGAATATATATATATATATATATATATATACAGGTCCTTCTCAAAAAATTAGCATATAGTGTTAAATTTCATTATTTACCATAATGTAATGATTACAATTAAACTTTCATATATTATAGATTCATTATCCACCAACTGAAATTTGTCAGGTTTTTTATTGTTTTAATACTGATGATTTTGGCATACAACTTCTGATAACCCAAAAAACCTGTCTCAATAAATTAGCATATCAAGAAAAGGTTCTCTAAACGACCTATTACCCTAATCTTCTGAATCAACTAATTAACTCTAAACACATGCAAAAGATACCTGAGGCTTTTATAAACTCCCTGCCTGGTTCATTACTCAAAACCCCCATCATGGGTAAGACTAGCGACCTGACAGATGTCAAAAAGGCCATCATTGACACCCTCAAGCAAGAGGGTAAGACCCAGAAAGAAATTTCTCAACAAATAGGCTGTTCCCAGAGTGCTGTATCAAGGCACCTCAATGGTAAGTCTGTTGGAAGGAAACAATGTGGCAGAAAACGCTGTACAACGAGAAGAGGAGACCGGACCCTGAGGAAGATTGTGGAGAAGGACCGATTCCAGACCTTGGGGAACCTGAGGAAGCAGTGGACTGAGTCTGGTGTGGAAACATCCAGAGCCACCGTGCACAGGCTTGTGCAGGAAATGGGCTACAGGTGCCGCATTCCCCAGGTAAAGCCACTTTTGAACCATAAACAGCGGCAGAGGCGCCTGACCTGGGCTACAGAGAAGCAGCACTGGACTGTTGCTAAGTGGTCCCAAGTACTTTTTTCTGATGAAAGCAAATTTTGCATGTCATTCGGAAATCAAGGTGCCAGAGTCTGGAGGAAGACTGGGGAGAAGGAAATGCCTGAAGTCCAGTGTCAAGTACCCACAGTCAGTGATGGTGTGGGGTGCCATGTCAGCTGCTGGTGTTGGTCCACTGTGTTTCATCAAGGGCAGGGTCAATGCAGCTAGCTATCAGGAGATTTTGGAGCACTTCATGCTTCCATCGGCTGAAATGCTTTATGGAGATGAAGATTTCATTTTTCAGCACGACCTGGCACCTGCTCACAGTGCCAAAACCACTGGTAAATGGTTTACTGACCATGGTATTACTGTGCTCAATTGGCCTGCCAACTCTCCTGACCTGAACCCCATAGAGAATCTGTGGGATATTGTGAAGAGAAAGTTGAGAGACGCAAGACCCAACACTCTGGATGAGCTTAAGGCCGCTATTGAAGCATCCTGGGCCTCCATAACATCTCAGCAGTGTCACAGGCTGATTGCCTCCATGCCACGCCGCATTGAAGCAGTCATTTCTGCCAAAGGATTCCCGACCAAGTATTGAGTGCATAACTGAACATTATTATTTGATGGTTTTTTTGTTTGTTATTAAAAAACACTTTTATTTGATTGGATGGGTGAAGTATGCTAATTTATTGAGACAGGTTTTTTGGGTTATCAGGAGTTGTATGCCAAAATCATCAGTATTAAAACAATAAAAGACCTGACAAATTTCAGTTGGTGGATAATGAATCTATAATATATGAAAGTTTAATTGTAATCATTACATTATGGTAAATAATGAAATTTAACACTATATGCTAATTTTTTGAGAAGGACCTGTATATATATATATATCCCCTCTGTGACCTTAGACGTACTATCCCGTCGAGGTGCCCTGGGCTTATCTGACCCTGGACGGGATAGTACGTCATAGCCGATCGGCCGCGCTCACGGACCGCCCCCGGCACATTAACCCCTGGCACACCGCGATCAAAGATGATCGCGATGTGCCGGCGGTGCAGGGAAGCACCGCGCAGGGAGGGGGCTCCCTGCGGGCTTCCCTGAGACCCCCGGAGCAACGCGATGTGATCGCGTTGCTGCGAGGGTCTCACCTCCCTCCCTGCTCCCTCCAGCCCCGGATCCAAGATGGCCGCGGATCCGGGTCCTGCAGGGAGGGAGGTGGCTTCACAGAGCCTGCTCAGAGCAGGCACTGTGAAGGCTGCAGCGCTGCATGTCAGATCAGTGATCTGACAGAGTGCTGTGCAAACTGTCAGATCACTGATCTGTGATGTCCCCCCCTGGGACAAAGTAAAAAAGTAAAAAAAAAATTTTTCCAAATGTGTAAAAAAAATAAAAAAAAATATTCCAAAATAATGAAAAAAAAAAAAATATTATTCCCATAAATACATTTCTTCATCTAAATAAAAAAAAAAACCAATAAAAGTACACATATTTAGTATCGCTGCGTCCGTAACGACCCGACCTATAAAACTGTCCCACTAGTTAACCCCTTCAGTAAACACCGTAAGAAAAAAAAAAAAAAACGAGGCAAAAAACAACGCTTTATTATCATACCGCCAAACAAAAAGTGGAATAACACGCGACCAAAAGGACAGATATAAATAACCATGGTACCGCTGAAAGCGTCATATTGTCCCGCAAAAAAAGAGCCGCCATACAGCATCATCAGCAAAAAAATAAAAAAGTTATAGTCCTGAGAATAAAGCGATGCAAAAATAATTATTTTTTCTGTAAAATAGTTTTTATCGTATAAAAGCGCCAAACCATAAAAAAAATGATATAAATGAGGTATCGCTGTAATCGTACTGACCCGAAGAATAAAACTGATTTATCAATTTTACCAAACGCGGAACGGTATAAACGCCTCCCCCAATAGAAATTCATGAATAGCTGGCTTTTGGTCATTCTTCCTCACAAAAATCGGAATAAAAAGCGATCAAAAAATGTCACGTGCCCAAAAATGTTTTCAATAAAAACGTCAAATCGTCCCGCAAAAAACAAGACCTCACATGACTCTGTGGACCAAAATATGGAAAAATTATAGCTCTCAAAATGTGGTATTGCAAAAAATATTTTTTGCAATAAAAAGGGTCTTTCAGTGTGTGACGGCTGCCAATCATAAAAATCCGCTAAAAAACTCGCTATAAAAGTAAATCAAACCCCCCTTCATCACCACCTTAGTTAGGGAAAAATAAAAAAAAATGTATTTATTTCCATTTTCCCATTAGGGCTAGGGTTAGGGCTAGGGCTAGGGTTAGGGCTAGGGCTAGGGTTAGGGTTAGGGCTAGGGTTAGGGCTAGGGTTAGG
Organism: Ranitomeya imitator; assembly: GCF_032444005.1. Classification (NCBI taxonomy): domain Eukaryota; kingdom Metazoa; phylum Chordata; class Amphibia; order Anura; family Dendrobatidae; genus Ranitomeya; species Ranitomeya imitator. The sequence continues at coordinate 177,433,911 of NC_091287.1, read as the reverse complement.
GCTAGGGCTAGGGTTAGGGCTAGGGTTAGGGCTAGGGTTAGGGCTAGGGTTAGGGCTAGGGTTAGGGTTAGGGCTAGGGTTAGGGTTAGGGCTAGGGTTAGGGCTAGGGTTAGGGCTAGGGTTAGGGTTAGGGTTGGGGCTACAGTTAGGGTTGGGGCTAAAGTTAGGGTTAGGGTTTAGATTACATTTACAGTTGGGAATAGGGTTGGGATTAGGGTTAGGGGTGTGTCAGGGTTAGAGGTGTGGTTAGGGTTACCGTTGGAATTAGGGTTAGGGGTGTGTTTAGATTAGGGTTTCAGTTATAATTGGGGGGTTTCCACTGTTTCGGCACATCAGGGGCTCTCCAAACACGACATGGCGTCCGATCTCAATTCCAGCCAATTCTGCGTTGAAAAAGTAAAACAGTGCTCCTTCCCTTCCGAGCTCTCCTGTGTGCCCAAACAGGGGTTTACCCCAACATATGGGGTATCAGCGTACTCAGGACAAATTGGACAACAACTTTTGTGGACCAATTTCTCCTGTTACCCTTGGGAAAATACAAAACTAGGGGCTAAAAAATAATTTTTGTGGGAAAACAAAAAGATTTTTTATTTTCACGGCTCTGCGTTATAAACTGTAGTGAAACACTTGGGGGTTCAAAGTTCTCACAACACATCTAGATAAGTTCATTGAGGGGTCTAGTTTCCAATATGGGGTCACTTGTGGGGGGTTTCTACTGTTTAGGTACATTAGGGGCTCTGCAAACGCAATGTGACGCCTGCAGACCAATCCATCTAAGTCTGCATTCCAAATGATGCTCCTTCCCTTCCGAGCCCTCCCATGCGCCCAAACGGTGGTTCCCCCCCCCACATATCGGGTATCAGCGTACTCAGGACAAATTGGACAACAACATTTAGGGTCCAATTTCTCCTGCTAACCTTGGAAAAATACAAAACTGGGGGCTAAAATATAATTTTTGTGGAAAAAAAATTTTTTTTTATTTGCATGGCTCTGCGTTATAAACTGTAGTGAAATACTTGGGGGTTCAAAGCTCTCACAACACATCAAGATGAGTTCCTTAGGGGGTCTACTTTCCAAAATGGTGTCACTTGTGGGGGGTTTCTACTGTTTAGGTACATTAGGGGCTCTGCAAACGCAATGTGACGCCTGCAGACCATTCCATCTAAGTCTGCATTCCAAATGGCGCTCCTTCCCTTCCGAACCCTCCCATGCGCCCAAACGGTGGTTCCCCCCCACATATGGGGTATCAGCGTACTCAGGACAAATTGGACAACAACTTTTGGGGTCCAATTTCTCCTGTTACCCTAGGGAAAATACAAAACTGGGGGCTAAAAAATAATTTTTGTGAAAAAATATGATTTTTTATTTTTACGGTTCTGCATTATAAACTTCTGTGAAGCACTTGGTGGGTCAAAGTGCTCACCACACCTCTAGATAAGTTCCTTAGGGGGTCTACTTTCCAAAATGGTGTCACTTGTGGGGGGTTTCAATGTTTAGGCACATCAGTGGCTCTCCAAACGCAACATGGCGTCCCATCTCAATTTCTGTCAATTTTGTATTGAAAAGTCAAACTGCGCTCCTTCCCTTCCGAGCTCTCCCATGCGCCCAAACAGTGGTTTACTGCCACATATGGGGTATCAGCGTACTCAGGACAAATTGGACAACAACTTTTGAGGTCCAATTTCTTCTCTTACCCTTGGAAAAATAAAATATTGGGGGCAAAAATATAATTTTTGTGAAAAAATATGATTTTTTATTTTTACGGTTCTGCATTATAAACTTCTGTGAAGCACTTGGTGGGTCAAAGTGCTCACCACACATCCAGATAAGTTCCTTAGGGGGTCTACTTTCCAAAATGTTGTCACTTGTGGGGGGTTTCAATGTTTAGGCACATCAGTGGCTCTCCAAACGCAACATGGCGTCCCATCTCAATTCCTGTCAATTTTGCATTGAAAAGTCAAATAGCGCTCCTTCCCTTCCGAGCTCTCCCATGCGCCCAAACAGTGGTTTACTGCCACATATGGGGTATCAGCGTACTCAGAACAAATTGGACAACAACTTTTTGGGTCCAATTTCTCCTGTTACCCTTGGTAAAATAAAACAAATTGGAGCTGAAGTAAATTTTTTGTGTAAAAAAGTTAAATGTTCATTTTTATTTAAACATTCCAAAAATTCCTATTAAACACCTGAAGGGTTAATAAACTTCTTGAATGTGGTTTTGAGCACCTTGACGGGTGCAGTTTTTAGAATGGTGTCACACTTGGGCATTTTCTATCATATAGACCCCTCAAAATGACTTCAAATGAGACGTGGTCCCTAAAAAAAATGGTGTTGTAAAAATGAGAAATTGCTGGTCAACTTTTAACCCTTATAACTCCCTAACAAAAAAAAAAATTGGTTCCAAAATTATGCTGATGTAAAGGAGACATGTGGGAAATGTTACTTATTAAGTATTTTGTGTGACATATCTCTGTGATTTAATTGCATAAAAATTCAAAGTTTGAAAATTGCGAAATTTTCAAAATTTTCGCCAAATTTCCGTTTTTTTCACAAATAAACGCAGGTACTATCAAAGAAATTTTACCACTACCATGAAGTACAATATGTCACGGGAAAACAATGTCAGAATCACCAGGATCCGTTGAAGCATTTCGGAGTTATAACCTCATAAAGGGACAGTGGTCAGAATTGTAAAAATTGGCCTGGTCATTGACGTGCAAACCACCCTTGGGGGTAAAGGGGATATATATATATATATATATATATATATATATATATATATATATATATATATATATATTATATACTTATAACTACAGACATTAAATGCTAGTAGAAGAAAGAGCTCATAGGGAAATAATGTGAGGGACTAAAAATTGTAGCTTAAAATACCTTTTGAAAATTGCATGCTCACCTTATCATGTTGTGTGCAAGACACAATACTTATAGAAAGCAATGATTAGTCAAAGTGCATTTACTGAAGAATTGCTGATGAGATAGGATGTTCTGGCTGCTATAGTGGTGGTGAATGAGCCCAGGGAAAGATGGTTTACACAGTGAACCTTTATTGTGATGTATAAAACCACTTGTTTCTGTGTCAAACTGACCCCTTTGTCAGAAACAATACATCATATAACTATACATTAAACAGACGTTTTAAAGACATGAAAAGTGCTCAAACATAAAACTGGGAGTACACCAATTTTTTGCCATAAAAGCATTTATAAAATATATTATTTAAAAAAATATTCATTCTTTGCATGAATAAAAGTGTATAGAATTTTGCTAAAATAAAAATATTTAAAGACAGATGATACATAGAAGAGGATAAAGTGATTATCATAAAATGGGTTAATGCCCAGAAGTGAAGACTAAATGGCAAGAACAGGACTGAAAGGGTGAATGGATAGGAAAGGACAGAAACATCAACACGTTTCCATGCTCAGAGGTAGAGTATAAGTGTTTATTAATATAGCCACAATTATAGCTCGTAGCTGTTACCATAATGGGTGCTTTAGCCCAGTCGTCAAATAGATCAGACACTCTTTCTACAGAAGTCTGGATGATAAAAAAAAAAGGTCACTGTGATGACCTATATTGCTGAACATGTGACCAAAGGGAAGATGGCGAGGGGATATAGCATCCTATGATATTGAATGATGCCAAATATTAATGGATTAGTTAAATACTGAGTGAACCCAAAAACATCAAATTCTAAATGAAGAGAAACCAACTACAAACTAAAATGCGTCTATACAAATGCACAGAGCAAGGGAAACAAACAAGGAGAATTGGAGCTGCTAGTACAGGAAGATAGATATGATGTCATAGGTGTCACTGAAACTTGGTTGGATGATACACATGATTGGAATAGAAACCTTGAAGGCTACAACTTATTTCTTAGAAACAGGATTAACAACAGGGGAGGATGTCTTTCATTGAATGTTATGAAAAAGTATATTTCCAGAGATCCAATCTTCAGAGAATGGTAGCTCGGCAAAAACTGTTTGGGCAAGAATACAAGGAGAGAAGAACAGAAAGAACACTATTGTAGGTGTTTACTATAGGCCACCTGGAAAAACTGAAGGTATGGATGTATTGTTTTCACATCAGACGTCTCTATTATCAAAAAAGTATGACATAGTAATCATGAGAAATTTTAACTATCCAGATATTTGTTGGGAATCTATTTAAGGTAAGGGAAATGGGTCTAGAAAATTCTTATCTTCTCTTGCTGACAAATTTATTTTTCAAAAGGTAGAAGAGAGAACATTCTTGGACCTAATTCTTACCAACAGGGAAGGAAAGGTTGAAAAAGTAAAGGTGGCCAGTAATTTAGGAGGCAGCGATCTTGCTATCATCAAATTTTGGATTACAAGAGGAAGAAGACCAGCGAGGACTCAGACTTTAAGGTTGGATAACAGAAAGGCAGATTTTAATGGACTCAGAAAGAGGGTAAGAAAGGTCCAATGGCTGTATGCTCTAAAGGACAGAAATGTCCAAATAGGATGGGAGATTTTGCTAAATGAAATTCTCACCACTGCTCAGTAACAATCCCAATTATAATACTGTCTGCAGGTAATGCAGGACCAAAAGCAATAAGAAAGGATTGGGGGGGGGGGGTATTTCAAAAGCAAAAGAAAAGTAAAAGACGCTATAGGATTTTTACAAAATGAAAAAGGTGAAGTGGTAAATAATTAGGTTGAGAAAGCTTTTAAATTCATATTTTGCATCAGTCTTCTCTAAGAAAGCAATTGTAACATCAATTGATCTTCACAGTGCTATCAAAAGAATAAAATAATCCTCACTATCTATAAACAGAGAGATGGTGAGGGAACACTTAGCTAATTTAAATCTCCTGGTCCAGATGAATTACATCCTAAGGTACTGAAAATGGTTAGCAGAGGGTACTGCATAATCACTAGCCAGAATCTTTGAAAAATACTGGAGAACAGGAGAAGTCCCAGGAAATTGGAGAAGGGCAAATGTTGCCCTTATGTTCAAAAAAGGAAAGATGGAGCCAGAAAATTACAGGCCAGTGAGCCTTACTTCTGTAACAGGAAAGATCCTTGATCAAATTATTAAACAGCATGTATGTAAGTACTTCAATAAGAATACAGTAATTAAATAGAGCTAGCATGGGTTTGTAGCAAACAAGTCATGCCAGATTAATCTAATTTCCTTCTATGACGGAATAACTGACTGGGTGGATCAGGGAAATGCTGTAGATATAGTATATCTCGACTTCAGCAACGCATTTAATAAAGTACCTGATACTATCCTTATTGAAAAAGTGACCAAGTATTATATTGGCAAGGATACTGTTAGGTGGATTCATAACTGGCTCAATGATCTACTCAAAGAGTGGTGATAAATGGTTGCACATTGTGGAGTACCACAAAGCTCTGTCCTGGCCCCAGTGTTGTTCAACATAGATAAGGGAATTGAATGTAAACTAATCAAATTTGCAGATGATGCAAAGCTAGGAAGGATAGAGAACACTATATGGAAGACAGAGAAAGGATTCAGAAGGATCTGAATTAGGGTACCGTCACACTAAGCGATGCTGCAGCGATACCGACAACGATGTCGATCGCTGCAGCGTCGCTGTGTGGTCGCTGGAGAGCTGTCACACAGACAGCTCTCCAGCGACCAACGATCCCGAGGTCCCCGGTAACCAGGGTAAACATCGGGTTAACCCGATGTTTACCCTGGTTACCAGCGTAAACGTTAAAAAAACAAACACTACATACTTACCTTCAGCTGTCTGTCCTCCGGCACTCTGCTTTCCTCTGCACTGTCAGCGCCGGTGACTCGGAAAGCAGAGCGGTGACGTCACCGCTGTGCTTTCCGGCTGGCCGGCGCTGACACAGGATGCATGAGGAGTGCAGAGAAGCACAGCACCGGGGACAGACAGCTGAAGGTAAGTATGTAGTGTTTGTTTTTTTAACGTTTACGCTGGTAACCAGGGTAAACATCGGGTTACTAAGCGCGGCCCTGCACTTAGTAACCCGATGTTTACCCTGGTTACCAGTGAAGACATCGCTGAATCGGCGTCACACACGCCGATTCAGCGATGTCAGCGGGAGATCCAGCGACGAAAGAAAGTTTCAAACGATCTGCTACGACGTACGATTCTCAGCGGGGTCCCTGATCGCAGTAGCGTGTCAGACACAGCGAGATCGTAACGATATCGCTGGAATGTCACGGATCGTGCCGTCCTAGCGATCAAAGTGCCACTGTGTGACGGTACCCTAAGCCAATGGGTAGCGACTAATAAACTGTTATTTATCTGGAAGAAATGTAAGATTCTATATCTGAGCAATAAAAAGGAAAATTACATCTACATAATGGGAGAAATAGAACCAAGCAACAGCACGTGTGCAAAAAAGACTTGAGTATACTAATAGATCACAGACTACACATTAGTAAACAGTGTGCAGCAACATCAAAAAAGGCAAACACAATTCTGGGATATACTAAGCATATAGTCTAGATCACGTGACGTAATTATCCCCCCCCACTACTCCTCCTTGGTCAGGTCTCATCTGGAATACTGTGTCCAGTTCTGGGCACCAAATCTTAAAAAAGAAATTAAAAAACTGGAACAAGTTCAGAGGAGTGCTAGTGATGGTGAGTGATGGTGAAGCAGACTGCAAAGTATGTCCTACAAGGAACGGTTAAAGGATCTGGATATATTTAGATTGCAAAAAAGAAAGCTAAGAAGAGACTTAAAAGCTGTCTACAAATATCTGAAGGAATGTCACAGTGTAGCGAGATCATCCTTATTCTCATTTGCACATGGAAACACGAGAAGCAATGGAATGAAACTGAAAAGGAGAAGATACAGATTAGGTATTAGAAAAAACTTTTTGAAAGTGAGGGTGATCAATGAGTGAAACAGGCTGCCACGAGAGGTGGTGCGTTTTCCTTCAATTGAAGTCTTCAAACAGAGGCTGGATAGACATCTGTCTGAGAGTGTTTAGTGAATCCGGCATTGAACATGGGGTTGGACATGATGACCCAGGTTCTCACAAGGTTTTCGTAGTGTCCCTCTGGTGTATTAAAATCAGTATTCCACTCATCCCTTTCCATTATATGGATGAGATTATATGACCCCTGAGGTCCAGTTTAGAAAACCACTTAGCTCTGACGATCCCGAACCATGATTCAATTTTGTTCATGGAAATTTAGGCAGGGGCATCACCCCTCATCTATTTTCTTAACAAAGAAAAACTCTTCTGCAATAGGAGACGAGGAAGGTCTGCTATGACCCTTAATCTTTATGAGATTTAGTCCTTCATAGCCTGCCTCCCCGGACCTGAAACATTATACAACCTACTCTTAGGCAATATGGCCCCAGATATTAAATTAATGGCGCAATCATGAGGATGATGAGGAAGAGGTTCCTGACACCCATCTTCATCTTCCGAGAACACATCCTCAAAATCAGATGGGTATTCCGGCAAGAAAATGGTATCAACCCTGGCCAAACGGGTGCCTAAGCAGTGTCTTTCAGTCTGAAAAAACGTGGTGCACTCTGTATCAAGGAGCGAAAGGTGCAGGCTGAATGAATAGTCTCAATGTTTACAGTGAAACAGCCGCACACATGAAACTTGAAGGTTTATGCAAAAATTATGCTTTTATTTGTGCGTACAGTCATCACCAGGTGCTCAATAGCGTATGAAGAGTTTGACGGACAATAAGTTAGGGTTAACGTTTTGACCAAGGATGGTCTTTGTCAAAACCTCACTGAAAAATAAATACATAGTGTAAATATATGATATAAACGTGCTGTACATATGTACACATACGTGGTAATAACAACAGAACGCACACAGTGTGGACACACAGCATGTCCAAACAGCTTATTCTGCTCAGTCACCAGTCTCCATCACTGCATTTGAAATTTGCCTCCACATATATTGCCAAATATACTCATACATCTGCTTATAAGTCCAGATCCTATGCTCCAGATAAACTTGCTCTGAGGAAGGTCCACAAAGGACCGAAAACGTTTAGCAAGAAACGAGCTACCGCTGATCTGTTTGTTCAGATGTAAAATAATTGACTTTATTTTCTACAAGCAATTTTGAGTGCCAAGCTTTTTGATACATTTGATTTAAGGGGCTGGAAACCCTACTTGAGCACCTCTACTCACAAATTTATAGAGTGCTGTGTAATTTGTTCTTGTTAAACTTTCGGGAAAGGAGTCAAGGAGGCCAGATAAAGAGCCTGCAGACATGTGATTGGCCGGGAAACCTAATCTCTGCAGGACGCAGCATGGTTAAATTCCTGCAGAGACCTGCCATGCCCCTTAAGGTCACATGGAAACACCAGGCTGGTGCTGCGTTGCTGAATGCAGCAGACTAAGTCTACGTTCACATTAGCGTTGTGCGGAGCTGCGTCGGGCGCGGCCACGGCGACGCATGCACCATGCGCCGCTATATTTAACGTGGGGGGCGCATGGACATGCGTTGTCTTGCGTTTTGTGACGCATGCGTCTTTTTGGCGCAACAGAAAACGCTGCATGATGCAGTTTTTTCTGCGCCAAAAATCATGAAAAAATGAACACATGCGTCACAAAAAGCTGCGTTTTGCATGCGTTGTGCGTTGCGTCGCCGACACTGCACCGCACAACGCAAATGTGAACGTAGCCTATGTGGGACAGCCAGCCATGAGAAAAACTGCATGGTGAGCAGAGTGGCGCTAATAGGGGGCCTCTAAATCACTGCTGTGACAATTGGTAGTTGTAAGGTACAGGAATTGGCTAATGATGATCCTCTTAAAAATACCATTCACTAGTTGTGGCCAATAAGTAAGATAACCACAAAAATAATACACAGCTATGAAAATGAAAGATGTGGTAAAAGTAAAGTGACAGCTGTGAAAGTATACCACATATATTGCATTATTCGTGGAAGCTAAGTCTCATGTGTAGTATTGTAATAAGTGGTCCGTGTGGAAATATAAAGGTAATCATTAGATGTCACAGGGGACTCTGAAGGAGATAGTAAGCTGGGAATTACTGACTGGTTCATTTGTGTCTAGGGGGAAAACATCTTTTCCACAATAAGTACATGTTTTCCCCTTCTTGGATTACTATGTTGCCAGGTTTTGCTTGATTATCCTATCTAACCTACGTACTTTATATTTACATATAAGAAAACAATTGGCAGAGATGGCTTTCTTAAAGGGAATCTGTCAGTAGGATGAACCCTCCTGAGCCGATTATATGGGCATGTACTGTATAATGGGAAGTAGTTGCAAAGTATTGAGAAAAAAAAATGTACCGTATATACTCGAGTATAAGCCGACCCGAGTATAAGCCGACCCCCCTAATTTTGCCACAAAAAACTGGGAAAACTTATTGACTCGAGTATAAGCCTAGGGTGGAAATGCAGCATTTACCGGTGAATTTCAAAAATAAAAATAGATCATTATTTCCCCATAGCTGTGCCATATAGTGCTCTGCACCGTTCATATTTCTCCATAGGTGTGAACCATATAGTGCTCTGCACCGTTCATTATGCCCCCTAGCTGTGCCATATACGGTGCTCTGCACCGTTCATTGTGCCCCATAGATGTGCCATATACGGTGCTCTGCACCGTTCACTGTGCCCCATAGCTGTGCCATATACGGTGCTCTGCACCGTTCACTGTGCCCCATAGCTGTGCTGTGCCATATACGGTGCTCTGCACCGTTCACTGTGCCCCATAGCTGTGCTGTGCCATATACGGTGCTCTGCACCGTTCACTGTGCCCCATAGCTGTGCTGTGCCATATACGGTGCTCTGCACCGTTCACTGTGCCCCATAGCTGTGCTGTGCCATATACGGTGCTCTGCACCGTTCACTGTGCCCCATAGCTGTGCTGTGCCATATACGGTGCTCTGCACCGTTCACTGTGCCCCCCCTAGCTGTGCCATATACGGTGCTCTGCACCGTTCACTGTGCCCCCCCTAGCTGTGCCATATACGGTGCTCTGCACCGTTCACTGTGCCCCATAGCTGTGCTGTGCCATATACGGTGCTCTGCACCGTTCACTGTGCCCCATAGCTGTGCTGTGCCATATACGGTGCTCTGCACCGTTCACTGTGCCCCATAGCTGTGCTGTGCCATATACGGTGCTCTGCACCGTTCACTGTGCCCCATAGCTGTGCTCCATATACGGTGCTCTGCACCGTTCATTGTGCCCCATAGCTGTGCCATATACGGTGCTCTGCACCGTTCATTGTGCCCCATAGCTGTGCTGTGCCATATACGGTGCTCTGCACCGTTCACTGTGCCCCATAGATGTTCCACATAAATTTGTGCCGCCGCTGCCGCAATAAAGAAAAAAAAACACATACTCACCTCCCTTGATTGCAGCTCCCGGCGTCTCGTTCCGGCGCCTCCATCTTCCCGGCGTCTCTGCTCTGACTGATCAGGCAGAGGGCGCCGCGCACACTATATGCGTCATCGCGCCCTCTGCCTGATCAGTCAGAGAGCAGAGACGCCGGGAAGATGGAGGCGCCGGCCGGGAAGATGGATCGGCGCCCGGCGGCTGGAACGAGGACAGGTGAATATAACATACTCACCTAGTCCTGGCGATCCTCGCGCTGTCCCCTCCTGTCTTCGGTGCCGCAGCTTCTTTCTCTATCAGCGGTCACCGGCACCGCTGATAGAGAAATGAATAAGCGGCTCCGCCCCTATGGGAGGTGGAGCCGCTTATTCATTTCTGTAATGAGCGGTCCCACGTGACCGCTGAAGAGAGGAAGAAGCTGCAGCGCCGAAGCCCGTGGGACGGCAGGGACAGCGCGAGGATCGCTGGGACTAGGTAAGTATGCCTCAGCGCCCTCAGCCCCTCACCTGCCGACCCCACCGCTACCGTGACTCGAGTATAAGCCGAGGGAGGCACTTTCAGCCCAAAAATTTGGGCTGAAAATCTCGGCTTATACTCGAGTATATACAGGTACATCCTTATTAAACAATCACATTAAAATAGTAGTCCGCAGAGGCACAAGTTCAAAATATACTGCTTATTGCAGGTTAATATAAAACCTATTTATGGGGTCCTTGTATCAACAAATCAACGTATCATACTAATTTAAGTATACAGCTCTGGCAAAAACTATGAGACCACTGCAAAATGTTCAGTTTGTTTGATTTTTCTCTTTATAGGTACGGTATATTTTTAAGTAAAATGTAAATTGTTCTTTTATTCTATAAACTTCTGACAACATGCCTCTGAATTTCCAAACAATACATTTTGTATTTTTTTCTGACAAAGAAAAATGGTTCAAAAACAAAAAACAAAAAAAACAGTGCTTTCAGAACTCAAATAATGCAAAGAAAACAAGTTCAGAATCATCTAGAAACAACAATACTAATGTTTTAACTTAGGGAGAGTTCAGAAATCAATATTTTGTGGAATAACCATGATTTTTAATCACAGCTTTCATGCATCTTGGCATGCTTTCCACCAGTCTTTCACAGCTTCTGACTCAAAAATTTAAGCAGTTTTTCTTTGTTTGATGGCTTGTGAGTATCCATCATCCTCTTTTCTACATTCCATAGGTTTTCAATGGGGTTCAGGTCTGGAGATTGGGCTGCCCATGACAGGGTTTTGATGTGGTGGTCTCTTAATTTTTGCCATAGCTGTATGTATACAGGAGATTAACCACCTATGAATGTACATGATATATATATTATGATATTCAAACGGACCAACAGTGAATATGCTTTTCCAAGTAACAGATTTACATACAGAGGACTCTTTCCTTGGGCATCGGTTGCCTGTTCAACCGATGCGGCTGCACCTGGATCTGGAGGCTCCTGGGGGGCCCCTGCAGGGTGGCTAATAATGAGGGCAATCTGGCCAGTTTATCCAGTCTGGGGCTCCGGGGGTCCCTTGGCCAGATTGCCCTCAGGTGCGGCGGGCAGGAAGCAATCCCTGCAGCTCCGCTGCTTGCAAGAGAGAAAGGCAGAGAAGCGGAGCTGCAGGGATCCATCCTGCTTCCTGTCTCACAAAGCAGCGGCTGAATGACATCTTCATACAGCACCGCTGATGTGCGAGACAGGAAGCTGCCAGCGATGGTGCGGCTTCAGGATACCGTGTGCAGAGGTGAAGTGTTTGTGTGTGTGTGTGTGTGTAGGTGGAGGAGAGGGCAATGATGGGGGTGATGGGTCAGAAGGCAATGATTGGTTTGAAGGAGAGGGCAATGATAGGAGTGCTGGGGGAGAAAGCAATAATGGGGATGGTGGAAAGGGCAATAATGGAGGAGAAGGAAATGATGGAGGTGATGAATGGGCAATAATGGGTTGATGGGGAGGAGGAAATGATGGAGGCGGGGTAATGGGCAATGATGGGGATGGTGGGGGAGGAGGAAATAATGGAGGTCATTGAATGGGTAATGATGGGGGTGGTGGGGGAGAAGACAATGATGATGGCAGTGGAAAGAACAATGATGGGGTGGTGGGGAGGAGGCAATGATGGAGGTGGTGGAATGGGTAATGATGGGCGTGGTGGGGAAAAGACAATGATGGTGGTGGTGGAAAGGGCAATGATGGGGATGGTGTGGAAGAAGGAAATGATGGAGGTCATGGAATGGGTAATGATGGGGGTGGTGGGGGAGAAGACAATGATGATGACGGTGGAAAGGACAATGATGGGGGAGTAGGGGAGGAGGAAATGATTGAGCTGGTGGAATCAGTAATGATGGGGTGGTGGGAGAGAGGGCAAAGATAGTGGCAGTGGAAAGGACAATGATGGGGGTGATGGGGAGGAGGAGGCAATGATGGAGGTGGTGGAATGGGCAATAATGGGTTGGCGAGAAAGCAATGATGGAGGTGGTGAAGAGTGCAATCATGGGGGTGGGGGAGAGGGCAATAATGGGATGTGGGGGGGAGGAGGACAATGAGGGGTGTGGGGGATTGAGATGGGAGGAAGGAGGATTTATAATGGATTTAGGAACACGTGGAGGTGGAGGAAGATGTTATTATCGATTATTATGTCTAACAGTCCCTTAGTATAAAGTGAACTCACTTATTATGTATAGCACAGTCCCTTAGTATATAGTGTACTCACGTATGTATAGCACAGTCCCTTAGTGTATAGTGTACTTATTATGTATTACACCATCCTTAGTTACATAGTTTCCATTTGTTATGTATAACACCGTCCCTTATTACGCACCATCCTCTCTAGTTATATATGATACCCTCCCTTATTATATAGCTTCCTCTGCTGTTATGTACAATGCTGTCTCTTACATAGTGTATTCTTGTTATTTTTGCTATTCACAGTGCCCTATTTTATTACATAGTCCCTACAAAAGAGGGCACTGTAAAATAAGGGACGGCAATATACATAATTATTATTATTATACATTTATATAGCGCCATTTACTCCATGGCGCTTTACATGTGAATAGGGGGCAAATATAGACAAGTACATTGAACATGAGCAAAAAACAAGGCACACAGGTACATAAGGAGGGAGGACCCTGCCCGCGAGGGCTCCCAGTCTGCAGGGGATTGGAGAGGATACACTAGGAGAAGGTAGAGCTGGTTGTGCGGCGGTTCAGTACGTTGAGGATCACTGCAGGCTGTAGGTTTGTCGGAAGAGGTGAGTCTTCAGGTTCTTTTTGAAGGTATCTATGGTAGGATCAGAGGTTGCATGAAGGTAGATACCGGGACACCATGTCACAGATGTATGGAGGAGATAGGATGTGGATGGCTTTGCATGTCATTGTGAGGGTTTGAACTGGAGTCTCTGGGCGATAGGAAGTCAGTGAAGGGCTTGGCATAGGGGAGAGGCTGGGGAGTAGCGGGGAGACAGGTAGATTAGTCGGGCAGCAGGATGGATTGGAGTCGTGCCAGAGTGCTAGAGGGGAGGCCAGAGAGTAGGAGGTTGCAGTAGTCGAGGAGGGAGATGATAAGGGCATGCACCAGTGTTTTTGTGGTGTTGCGATCAAGAAATGCGCAGATCCGGGAAATATTTTTGAGTTTGAGATGGCAGGAGGAGGCAAGGGCTTGGATATGTGGCTTGAAAGAGAGGGCAGAGTCTAGGATCACCCCGATGCCCTGGGCATGTGGGACTGGGGAAAGTGAGCAGCCATTGACGTTGATGGATAGGTCTGGTGGAGGAGTAGAGTGAGATAGGGGAAAGATGATGAATTCTGTTTTGTCCATGCTCAGTTTTAGAAAGTGAGCAGAGAAGAAGGTTGAGATAGCAGACAGACAGTGTGGGATTTTGGTAAGTAAGGAGGTCTGGATAGGTAGACCTGAGTGTCATCGGCGTAGAGATGGTACTGCATACCGTGGGATTCTATGAGTTGTCCCAGGCCAAAGGTGTAAATGGAGAAGAGTAGGGGTCCTAAAACAGAGCCTTGAGGAACACCGACAGACAAGGAGCGAAGTGAGGAGGTGGCGTGGGGAAGGGAGACACTGAATGTTCGGTCTGTCAGATATGACATAATAACGAAGACTATGTAATATATACATATATATATATCTTTGCCACCTTAAAAGGAGGGTGGCCCAGACACATTTCATACACAGGGGCCCCAAGCTGTCTGTGTCCGCCCCTGACTCTTTCATATATAGTGCTGCATGAGTACTCCATGCTTATATACACATAAGACAGTGACTTCTTTAAAGGGAACCTGTCACCCCGTTTTTTCAAGAAGAGCTAAAAATAGCGTTAAATAGGGGCAGAGCTGTGCTTTATTTTAGTTTATTTTGTGAGCCTTTATTCCCCACCTATGCTGCCGAAATACCTTTGTAAAGTCGCCGTTTTGGGCTGTTACTCACGCTGGTCAGGTCATATGGGCGTGGTGACCTAGCTGTTTCTCCCCCAGATCTCCGTTGGTGGCGTAGTGGTGCGAACTCGGCTTCAGGAAAATGGCTGCTGCGATCGCCATCTGCGCACACGCGGCATCCCGCGGCCATATTCCTGAAGACCCGGGAAGCCGAGAAGAACCATCTGCGCACGCGCGGCCTCACAAAGATGGCCACGTCCACCGATAAACGGCTGAATAGCGCAGATCGCGCTATTTTCCTTCAAGCTGCGCAGTGGATTCGCCACTTGGACATGCGCACACCACTACGCCACCAACGGAGATCTGGGGGAGAAACAGCGCTGTCACCACGCCCATATGACCTGACCAGCGTGAGTGACAGCCCAAAACGGCGACTTTACAAAGGTATTTCGGCAGCATAGGTGGGGAATAAAGGCTCCAAAATACACTAATGTAAAGCACAGCTCTGCCCCTATTTAATGCTATTTTTAGCTCTTCTTGAAAAAATGGGGTGACAGGTTCCCTTTAACTGGTATTAATAAAAAGTGCCTAGTGCATAATCAAATTCTGGTAGGTTATATATATTGCATAGTGCATACTAGATACTAAAGTTCACCAGTAGATACAACAGTGGCGGTCAGTACAGACTGTTAGTAAAGTGCATGAGTGTTTATAGCACCAAGATATTTAAAGACATGAGCTAGAGTGAAAGCCACCAGCTGAAGTTAACTATACATAAAAAATAAAGAAAGCACACGTGTTGATATATTACCTAAAACTAAGTCGAGAGCCTCAACGCCTGTTTGCGTTTGCTTCTTCCTGGTGGATGAGTCTGTAAGGGGTATTGATGTTGGGTCTATTTATAGTCCTGTCTTTACAGTGGTGGCAGCGGTATGATGATGGCGCTCACATCGATGCATGGGGAAGTGATTTCAGCGCAGGTCGGCATTCCACGTCACTGGACCACACCCCCATCTGACACGTCAGGATAGGGGGCGGAGTCAGCAACGCTTTGGACGCGTTACCACGGAGACACACCGCCTACCAGAATTTGATTATGCACTAGGCACTTTTTATTAATAACCAACATTTCCCAGGTGTAAGTATACCGCAAGAAAAAAGAGGGTTGCTCACAAAATCATATTGTTTAAAATTAGTTTTATTAAATATCTTTAAAATTTAATCAATAGAAAAATTCAAGAGAAGATACACAAACAGAAAAAAAGGGATGAGGGAGTCAAAAAAGTAATCAACTACTACATTGCAAAGGAAGAATCACCCCCCCCCCCCCCCCCGAAGAAGCAGGGCGAAACGTGCAAGTCGAGGCAGAGGAACAGGAGTCTGACTACTTACATGCTAATAGGATGCAGGTAAGGAAGCTTCATGCCCCCTGTTGATTTACTTCATTTACATTACATTTAATTGGCTCCAAGTACATTGTAATGGCAACTAACAAAATTAGGTGATTTGGATGTTAATTCAGCTGTTTTCTCATATTGATTACCTTGCAGTGGCTTGACAGGCACATGTGCTTTACTAATTATGCTGTTGCAGCTAGTGACTATGCACAATGGTATGTTTGCCTCTCAGCCCTGGTGCACTGGTTAATCTTTATGAGATAGAAATGTATTGATTGTATCTATTGAGCTACTATAAACACACCTGTAAATCTATTTTAGGAGAAATTCAACTCCCTATTCATAAATATATGTGTGAAGCACTTAGCACTTTAATTGTTCAACGAGCTGAGTACTCCTCTCATAAGTGTGATTTATTCTTTGCCATACAAAAGAGAGCTATGTATGAATGCAATCTTTACTATTAGTGGGACCATGATTCTTCCTTTGCAATGTAGCAGTTGATTACTTTTTTGACTCCCTCATCCCTCTTTTTTTCTGTTTGTGTATCTTCTCTTGAATTTTTTTATTGACTATATTTTAAAGATATTTAATAAAACTAATTTAAAACTATATGATTTTGTGAGCAACCCTCTTTTTTCTTGGGGTATACTTAGACTGGGAAATGTTGGTTAATTCAGTTGGTAGTTGAAGAGGGTGCACCTATGATTATAGGGCAATTATTTAGGACTTAGAAATTGGTTAAATTTACTTTTTATTAATAAAGAAGTAAAATAAGTCACTCTCTTATGTGTGTATAAGCACTGAGTACTCGTGCAGCACTATATATGAAAGAGTCATCTATATGTAAATCTGTTGCTTGGAAAGACATTCACTGTTGGTCCATTTGAGTATCATAATATATACAACGGCTGTATATATATACAGTACAGACCAAAAGTTTGGACACACCTTCTCATTTAAAGAGTTTTCTGTATTTTCATGACTATGAAAATTGTACATTCACACTGAAGGCATCAAAACTATGAATTAACTCATGTGGAATTATATACTTAAAAAAGTGTGAAACAACTGAAATTATGTCTTATATTCTAGGTTCTTCAAAGTAGCCACCTTTTGCTTTGATGACTGCTTTGCACACTCTTGGCATTCTCTTGATGAGCTTCAAGAGCTAGTCACCGGGAATGGTTTTCACTTCACAGGTATGCCCTGTCAGGTTCAATAAGTGGGATTTCTTGCCGTATAAATGGTGTTGGGACCATCAGTTGTGTTGTGCAGAAGTCTGCTGGATACACAGCTGATAGTCCTTCTGAATAGACTGTTAGAATTTGTATTATGGCAAGAAAAAAGCAGCTAAGTAAAGAAAAACGAGTGGCCATCATTACTTTAAGAAATGAAGGTCAGTCAGTCCGGAAAACTTTAAAAGTGTCCCCAAGTGCAGTGGCAAAAACCATCAAGCGCTACAAAGAAACTGGCTCACATGAGGACCGCCTCAGGAAAGGAAGATCAAGAGTCACCTCTGCTTCTGAGGATAAGTTTATCCGAGTCTCCAGCCTCAGAAATCGCAGTTTAACAGCAGCTCAGATTAGAGACCTGGTCAATGTCACACAGAGTTCTAGCAGCAAACACATCTCTACAACAACTGTTAAGAAAAAATCATGAAGCACACATGTAGTATATGGCCGAGAGTAATATCGTATAACTCTCCCAATCACAATATCCAGATAAACTGGTTTACCAGGGCCACTCCAAAAGTCATGTACTACAGCAAGAAAGCAGAGTAGAAAAATCCCAAACAACATAATAAGATAGATAAATTTTATTAATACAGAAATACAAAAAATATAAGACCAATTAAAATTACAAATATGCACCACAACAGGTAAAAGATAGAGAGAGAACTCTAGATGAACTGGTGTACACGGGGAGCACTAAATGTTTCCGGGGGTAAAGGTGCTAGCAAAAAATGGCCATATGCATTATCACATCATACCAAGATAGTTCCTGCATAAGTCCCTACATGTCAGGGATAATACCTCATGGAAAAGATTCTGGATCAGTATATAAATAAACAATGGCCTATGCATGCTTACCCATATTGTAACCGGATAGCTCACCCACTGTGCACCAGGAGCCCCTTGACGCACGTTTCGCCGCCAAGCTTTTTCAAAAGGGGATCATCCTCTCTATCTTCCACCAGTTGTGGTGCATATTTGTAATTTTAATTGGTCTTATATTTTTTGTATTTCTGTATTAATAAAATTTATCTATCTTATTATGTTGTTTGGGATTTTTCTACTCCGCTTTTTTGCTGTAGTAAACAACTGTTAAGAGGAGACTTTGTGCAGCAGGCGTTCATGGTAAAATAGCTGCTAGGAAACCACTGCTAAGGACAAGCAACAAGCAGAAGAGACTTGTTTGGGCTAAAGAGCACAGGGAATGGACATTAGACCAGTGGAAATCTGTGATTTGGCCTGATAAGTCCAAATTTGAGATCTTTGGTTCCAACCACCATGTCTTTGTGCGACGCAGAAAAGGTGAACGGATGGACTCTACATGCCTGGTTCCCACCATGAAGCATGGAGGAGGAGGTGTGGGGGTGCTATGCTGGTGACACTGTTGGGGATTTATTCAAAATTGAAGGCATACTGAACCAGCATGGCCACCACAGCATCTTGCAGCGGCATGCTATTCCATCCGGTTTGCGTTTAGTTGGACCATCATTTATTTTTCAACAGGACAATGACCCCAAACACACCTCCAGGCTGTGTAAGGGCTATTTGACCAAGAAGGAGAGTGATGGGGTGCTATGCCAGATGACCAGGCCTTCACAGTCACCAGACCTGAACCCTGACTGCAGAGTGAAGGCAAAAGGGCCAAAAAGTGCTAAGCATCTCTGGGAACTCCTTCAAGATTGTTGGAAGACCATTCCCGGTGGCTACCTCTTGAAGCTCATCAAGAGAATGCCAAGAGTGTGCAAAGCAGTCATTAAAGCAAAATGTGGCTACTTTGAAGAACCTAGAATATAAGACATAATTAAAGTTGGTTCACGCTTTTTTGTTAAGTATATAATTCCACATGTGTTAATTCATAGTTTTGATGCCTTCAGTGTGAATGTACAATTTTCCTAGTCATGAAAATACAGAAAAATCTTTAAATGAGAAGGTGTGTCCAAACTTTTGGTCTGTACTGTATATATATATATATATATATATATATATATATATATATATATAGTAAATTCATAGGTGGTTAATCTCCTGTATACATATACTTAAACCAATATGATATGGTGATTTGTTGATACAAGGACCCTATGCAATAGGTTTGCTATTGACCTGCAATAAGAAGTATATTTTGCACTTGTACCTCCGCTAACTACTATTTTAATGTGATTATTTAATGAAGATGTACATTTTATTTTTTCAATGCTTGGCATTTACTTCCCATTTTTGGTAGGATTATATTGAAGTTTAGGAAGTGCCATAAATAGGCCTGTGCTTTTTGTATATGGACATGTAGGAAGCTGAATAAAATACCTTGATATCGGAGATCCAATGTCTTGTTCAAGAGATATTCACATTTTTCCTATATGTAAATGAGCTGTTCCAAGCTATGGGCCTGATCTGCATGAGAATCTGCTAACAGAGCATATGTTAAATGAAATGGAGGGTCACCCCAAAATGCATTTTCAATGGGCTATACAGTCTTGTAGGGGACTTAGCCTCTATAACAACCAGGCTAGCACTATACCTGTTACTGAAATAGTGCCTGAAAAAATACTTTTAATTCATATGAAACTAAGCACAGTTCGGTGCCACTAGACGTTACACTTCCTCATTTGCACTTGCACTTCTATCTGTATTAATGTAGCAAGTGGCACCAGCAGAAAGAACATGAGGGCATGTGGGGGCATGTCGGGGGACAGGCAATGTCAGTACACATGCGCACACATGCCAGCAGTATTCAGTGTTCACTGTGTGAAGCCAGCACTGTCAATCAGAAGTTGGCTAAGGCCCCCAATATGCAAATAAAGAGGCATAATGGTACAGCAAACTATTGGTCACACCAAAGGCGTAGCACAGGCCCCTCATTAGAATATGAATTAAAAAAAATTTTCTCATGTTCTGTGTCAGGAACAGGTACATTAGTCCATTTAAAATGCATTTTGGTGGTGTTGGACTCCATTTAAATATATTACTTAAAAACAGGTCCTGCTCTAGGATTTCTCAAAGCTAGGGCACAATACTAAGCACAGTCAGTACTGGTGAGTGCCACACCAGCACTATGCATTTTCAACAATGGTGAAACCAATAAATTACAATTAGATTTAAAGTGCTCCATATTGGATACAAAAACTCACAAACAGGTTTGAGCTAAAATGGGGCACAACCCACAGAGTGCTACAACCCCTCCCAAAACCTTTATTTGCCAGGATGCTATACAGCGACAGATACAGAGAACACATGAACAAAACAAACAATCTGAAATGCGCTAATTAAACACCCCAAAATGAACATATGCATTTTTGTTGGAGAATAACTTGCTGTTTATGCATACAGTTTGGTAAAAGCTTCAGGTTGCCAAAGACATCAGAAGTAAGCTCTGAAGATGCTGTATACTTTATAACGGAAGGCAATAGGAAGGCTCATCGTTTTCCTGAGCACCTTTTCAGTCTTATTTTCATTGTTAAAAAACGGAAGTAGAAAAGACGCCACAAAAATGCTGGAAAAACATTAAGAAAAAAACACCAGCAGTCAAAAACGTTGAAAAGAAAACCGGGAAACGACCCAAAAATCGCTTCAGGAATGTTAGTGTTTCCTAAAGTATCTTCTTCTTAAAACAGTTGGTTCACCCACCTGAAAACCACATCATGTGCACAGAACTTAACTGAAAGGAAAGATGCACCTCCAAAGTCTAAACAAATATGAGCAGGATTCATGCAAGGAATATGTGGTTGGAGCTAAATTAGAAATAAATAAAATGGAAAAAGTTCTGTACAAGAAAAGGGGAGAATTCAAGAGATTCCCATACGTATCGGCGGAGAAGTATAGACTCCGCAGGGGACAGAGAGGAATTATCCATTGCAGGTTCTTTCTTGCGTAACCTCGGACTGCATGAATCACATGCTCAGAAAAGGCACTTCCCCAACATAAGGAACATATAAAGCATTTCAGAAATATATAACAAAGTATAGTTACCAGCCTGAACCCTCTAACATACATGTCACTAATAGCTTCCTCAGAAAGGGTATAATCACAGCCTGGCTTCCAATTCAGCGGAGACCTGTGTGGCATTTCACAGGCCTGAATTGCAGCCTGGCTATATGATTGCATAATATGGTATATTATTGTCTGAAATGCTCCAGAATTTGAAATAAAATAACCAACACTGCTGCAGATGATTGACAGGTCACGAGGGAGAGACCAGTCAATCATCTGCAGCTGTGCGGGAGATGGTCGGAGCCGGACTAGTCTTGTCTCATTTCAGGATTTTCAAAGTACATTTTCTCAGAAATGTTGGAGCATTCTAGAGCATAATATACCGTACCTGACTACAAATGTGTAGCCAGGCTGCGATTCATGTGGCCCGCAGCTTGGGCAGCATAAACTGCCTCACCTATTCCTGTCTAAACATTAGGACGCTACAAGTTATTTAGCAGGTGCTCAATGGAGTGATTCCAATTGCATAAAATGAAAACAGTGTTGAAAAGTGTGTGAACCTGGCCTAAAATGTTATTTTCATGCATAAATTTGCTTCTCTGTATAAATTGATTTCCTCCAGTAGGATTCCTTAGGCAAGTTACAAAGACATCTTGGAAACTGTGGCTTAACCACAGAGATTTCAAATTATATTCTTGTCTTCCTGCTTCTAAGTTATCAGATGTTTCCTAATTTGACTGTTTCATAATCAATCTGGCTTTGTTTCATGAAAAATACAGTTATTCTCAAAAGCTGCAATTGCTCAGATAAAAACATCCCAAGCTCTGTTAAAGGGTCTATTTTAACAGATGTGTTGACAACATAATTTTGTGTACATTTACTATCATATAGGAATGACAGGTTCTCCTCCTGCACTTATTAGTGCAACTATCATCCAAGAGTCTAATCACAAAAAGGCAGCTGATGGCGGAGAATGTGAACAGACCTGTCCATCAGCCTCGTCCAATTAAACACCTCACATGGGAAACCTGCTTTCCAATTGTAGGAAACTGATGGACATGTCTGGTCACATGTTCCTCCAACAGAAGCTATAATATGTGTCCTCAACACATCTGTTAAATCAAGGATAAAGTGGCCAGCCCCATTAAAGCCTCCTTCACACCTTCTTTCAGGTTTTATTTTCATCTTCAAGAGTTTTACTTTGTGTTATCACAAGGCTTTAGTAGCATTTATTTTTTCAGTTGATTGCATTTGCAACATTTTTCTTACATCAGAGGTCCACAAGCTGGGCTCAGGGTCTCCATGCCATTTACCTGCCATTCTGTGTTTGTCTTACAAGTAAACTATATGTGAGCAGCCACACATAAAAGAGGAGCTGCAGCAGCTGTAGAGCAGGGAACCTTAATATGCATAATAATGGTTTTACTGTTCAAAATTACTGTGTCCACTAAGGTCACCTTCACGCTTCCGTATTAAACACGTATGTAAAAAACTGGTAGAGGTGTGATCCGTGTGTGACATCTTTGGATCCGTTTTTACCATAACTGTGTCATAAGTGTTTTTCTGGTATGGATAAATAAATAACTAAATTACAAAGCTTCTCATTCTTCATGCGCTGTACATGCACAGCTTGCAGATCACGCTGTCTCACTAGTAGAGCCTGCACTATCATCAGTGGGTGTCAGCGATACATCATTGCTGACTGGGCCGGCGTCAGCACTCGGCGCACCCGGTCAAGTGCCGGGGCCCTGAGCAGGCAGGGGGCCCACTCGCCGTCAGGAACACTGGCGTGCATGCTCCGGGCCCTGGCACTTGCGATACTTACCTCTCCCGGTTCCAGCGCTGCAGCGTCTTCCATCCTCTGACTGTGACGATCAGGTCAGTGGGTGCAATGATGTCACCAGTGCGCGCCCTCTGCCTGAGCAGTCGCAGCACAGAGAGCGGGAAGACGCCGACGTGAGGAGTCCAGAGCAGAGCAGCGTCAAGCAACGAGAGGTGAGTATTTCATTTTTTTTATATTTGGAGCAACATATGTGGACCATCAGAAGGAGCCCATATATGGAGCATTATATGGGGCTAATTCTTTATGGAGTATCTTATGGGACCAATAATATAGGGAGCATCTTATGAAGCCAATTCTATAGGGAGCATTATAGGGGGCCAATTACGCATGGAGCAATATATGCGGCTCATTCTGTATGGATCACTCTGTGGTGCCCATTATACTGTATGGAGCATTATATGAGGCTCATTATTCTGTTTGGAGCAATATATGGGGCTCATTATTCTGTATAGAGGACTATACTGTCCGGTTTCTGAGCTAATGTAGAATGTACAATAGATATCACTCATTTAATGTAAGAAGTACCGTAAGTGAAATCTTTGGCATTGTACTACTGTATACCTATATTTCTCTGCCGTATCGGTGTATTATGAATTGTGGTATGTGTTAAAGGGGCCCACTGGGACTCTTTCGCCCAGGGCCCATGAAAACCTGGAGCCGGCCCTGATTGCTGACACCCTGCAATAACACCCACAAGCAGGAAGCTATCAATAGCGACAGTGACATCGATCTGCATGTAGAGGGACGGAGCTCCCTCTCTGCTCCAATCGGCGCAGTGCGATTGCAGTCGCTTTGTGCTGTTGGTCTACATGGTGACCAAAAGCCAAAAAATTGGCGCCGGGTGACCCAGGTATGGTTTCCTGTAAGGTCCTGCCTTGAGCTCCTCTCTGAATCTGATTGACACCTCTAAAGCCTGCAATGCTAAAACATTGCAGAGTATTTGATCTGTGATCAGAAGATGGAAAGTTCATGTCCAATCCTGGGACTAAGTTAAAAAAAAAAATAAGTGAAATAAAAATTGTTAAAAAGTGAAAAAATAAAAGCTGTTACCTTTCATGATTCCACCACACTGTGAGTGACAGCTTAGCCGCTCTATAAGATAGGGGAGTGCTGAGATTTCAGTATTGGCAGTGACAACCCAATCGGCCAATCTGTGGCAGGAGCGTGCTGGGCTGTAGATATTGTGATTGACAGCTTAGCTGTCAAATCGTATCAGGCCTTTAGGCTCTTCCAGGTGTCACCTGATCTGAATGATTACCTGGCTATTCAGCTGACTATTATCAGACCATGCCAGTTGTAGATTTTAGCTCAATGGTGTGTTTCCTCTGTATTCTGATCTTTTTTGCTGGTCCTTGGATTTGCATTTTTGACTACTCGTTTGTATTACCCCTTTTTCCTTGATACACTCTGACTTTGGTTTCCTGACCCGAAACTTTAGCTTTGACTAACCAGATTGTACTATTTTACTACCTTTGTCTATGACGTACCCTCCTGGCATTTGACCTCAGACTTTTTGACTTTCCCCACCTCACGGCTTGTCTGTGAGAAGTGACTCAGCCTTTCTGTGAAAATAATAACTTTGGGTCTAAAACAACATTTTTGTGAGGATAATTTTAATTTTAATGTTACTTTCACATTGTTTTAATTCCTGTGAAGCACCAAAAGGGTTATCATACCTCTGCCATCCTTCAGTTCCTCTATCTCTGTCCCCTGGCCCTTCGCTTCTTCTGCATATGTGTCTTTTTATACAGTGTATGTAAACCATTAGTTTCAATTGTATATATATCAGGATGGGGGGATATATATATAAATCCAGAAAATATAAATTTATTTGCATTTTGCAATGAGAAATAAGTATTTGATCCCTCTGGCAAAGAAGACTTAATATTTGGTGGCTAAACTCAGCAGTCAGATGTTTTTTTGTAATTGAGCATGAGGTTTGCGCACATGTCAGGAGGAATTTTGGTCCACTCCTCTTTTGCAGATCATCTCTAAATCATTAAGATTTTGAAGCTGTCGCTTGGAAACTTGGAGCTTCATCTCCTTCCATAAGTTTTCTATGAGACTAAGGTTTGGAGACTGGCTAGACCACTTCATGACCTTAATGTGCTTCTTTTTGAGCCACTCCTTTGTTGCCTTGGCTGTATGTTTTGGGTCATTGTCTTGCTAGAAGACCCAACCACAACCTATTTTGATGTCCTGGTGGAGGGAAGGATGGTTGTCACTCAGGCTTTTATTGGCTCCATCCATTCTCTCATTGATGCGGTGAAGTAGTCCTGTGCCTTTAGCAGAGAAAAAACCCCAAAACATGTTGTTTCCACCTCCATGCTTGACAGTGGGGAAAGTGTTCTTTGGGTCATAGGCAGCATTTCTCTTCCTTCAAACATGGCGAATTGAGTTAATGCCAAAAAGTTAAATTTTTGTCTCATCTGACCACAGCACCTTCCCCAATCACTCACATAATCATCCAGGTGTTCATTGGCAAACTTCAGGAGGGCCTACACACGTGCCTCCTTGAGCAGGGAGACATTGCGGGCGCTGCAGGATTTTAAACCTTTACAGCGAAATGTGTTAGCAATGGTTTTCTTGGTGACTGTAGTCCCAGCTGCCTAGAGATCTTTAACAAGTTCCCATCGTGTAGTTTTAGGCTGCTCTCTCACCTTCCTCATGATCAAGGATATCCCAGGAGGTGAGATTTTGCATGGTGCCCCAGATCAATGTTTATTGAAAGTCATTTTATATTTCTTCCGTTTTCTTACTATTGCACGAACAGTGCACTTAATTTCCCCGACTGTACATATACCAGGATAAGGGACATATGTATATATACCAGGATGGGGGCCTTTGCAAATCTTGCACTGGGGCGCCCATTAGACTCTAAAAATGCCACTTTGTCTGAGCATGCACATAGTGGGTACAGATTCAAGGGCAAGCAAAATCACACGCATTGTTTGGTTTGAACATATGTATTTATTTTATATTGAAGAAAAATCTCAGCAAAATGAGGATAGATTGGGACTAGCCCAGAAAATAGAGAAAATTGAGTCTTCTTATTTATAATACCTCCTGCAAGCCATAGATACATTTGGATATATTATAGCTAATGTGGTGTCATCATATACCAACTTGTTAGGTCGGGTGCACAAAATCCAGAAGTGGCAGCTCTTTTCCCCTTGTCCAAAGCGCTGCCTCTATTGAATGCAGGTGAATCCGTACTGTATATGTTCACTGAACAGTGCGGATTTACCGCATCCAATACATTCTCTTGTGGAAAATATTGTCCCCGCAAGAGAAATTGACATGCTGCGGTCCTGAAAGACGCTCCACATGTCTGTCTCCATGGGCAATCTGAAGGCATCTGTGGACGCATAGTGGACATGTGATTTCTTGAAATCTTATCCACTATGCTGTAACATCTGTCTGCTGCGGGTTTGATGCTGCATAAATACGCAGCGTCAAACCCACAACAATGAATGATCGTGGACACATACCCTCAGAGTTTTGTGGCAGACCTTATGCAGACCTTATGGCAGACCTCCACTGCGCTGTATTAATCGAGATGCACAGATACTTTTCCCAGTTGAGAATGTGAGCTACTTTACTAATTTATTTATTTATTTTACAAAACTTGTAACTTTTCCAATGCATTGGTGTATATTCCATATGTATATAAGTATTTATTTTGGGGCATTATTCAAGAAATAGAATACTGTTTGTAAACTGGATACTTGTCAAAGCAAGCAATTTTTATTTTGAGCCTATCTGTAATACTCCTCTTATAGTTTAAAACGTTTAATTAGTTCTGCAAAAGGCTTGATAAAGTTTCAAGCAAACCTTGAACTTAATATATGACTCCTAATCTTCACGACAAAAGATTCATGTTAGGAATTAAAATTTGAATAGTGTTGTAGGCATTGTGTCAGCAAAAAGGTCTATTGTTTAAATCAGCTTCTGTGGTAAATTTCGGAAACATTATTTTCCATATCATAATCTGTATTGAAAAGAAAAATCAGAAATTTGGCAATTTTCACACTGGTCACTGGAGCTTTTTTAGTCTCCTACTTCTTACTTACTTAGTTATCATCTGCTTGTAAATGTGTTATCTGTCATTGTTATGATGCCACTGATGATAAGCAGCGCCTGTTAAAAACTTTTACTGATAGGACAGGTATGAATCTAAAATAGCCCCGGTTGCTAGTATGAAAATTGCAAGATTTCTAATTTTATTTTTAATAGAGTTCATGATTTGAAAAAAAAGGAAAAAATAGGTCCAGTTTATATTGCTTACATCCAATTGGTCTTTGCTCCATCACTACTGGGAATGACAAAGGGAATGGAGAACACCCCTTGTGGGTCCCATTGGAGATCAGAAAAAGATCAAATGGCATTATGATGGCTAGGACTCCAGCTGATGGAACCGATTATAATGCATTAATAGACTATTTTGTTCTTAGACTATGTTTCCCTTACAATCAAAGTTATCCAAAGTGGGGAAGGCAAATTCTGTCTGTCAATGCTGGTATCACCGTGTATGGAGGAGTCTCAGAAGCTGAGCTCTCCACAAACTGTAGATGCCGACTCTTTTCGATCACTACACCTCTCTACAAAACAATGTAATAAAAATGACCAAAAAGTCATGTGTACCCCAAATTCTAATTAATAAAAATACAAAATTTTACAAAATTTGGAAATGTTTTTAGCACTTAAATTTTAAAAATTCCAAACAAGTTTGGAATCATATTGGTATGTAGAATCATATTTCAAGGTTATGTTTTCCATAAAATGAATACTGTAGAAACAAAACAAAAACATTTGTGGAATTGCAGGTTTTACACTATGTGTTAGGTGTCGGAATTCTCCCGCTGCATGTGATAGATCCCAAGCATTGCCTGGTGCTGTGGTCTTCCATTCCGGTCCGGCCACTGCAAGTGCTGCTCAGCACAGACGTCAGTCCCAACATCTTGAGCAGGCTAATGGTATTCGTTTGATTACTTCAGGCTTTTCAGTCAAGCCTATGGTAACCAGCGATAGGCAGGTTCAGCCTAATGCTTGGGAGTCTAATTCCAGAGATCTCCCTACTGAGCATGTCTGTGATGTGGTGTCTGCTCATTGGTGGTCAGACAGTTGTTGCATCGGTGAGGTGGCAGCTCCGAATTGGCCCACGGGCAATGACTCGGCCGACTGGGTTGTGAGTGTTTGGGGTGGAGTCTAGTGTATAAAAGGCCCCCAGCGGCGCACGTGGGTGCGCTAGTATCACTAAGGTGTGGTGTGCGTGAGTGGATAATCTACCACTCTGGTTGCATGTTCGAGTGTGTAGTTCTATACACAGAGAGTACTATGTGGGCAAGTAGGGTTAGGACTGGGTAATTATCCCTTGGCTTAGCATCTGCTTCCTTCAAGTGTTCAGTTAGCACAGTTGAGTTACAGAGTAAATCCAACCCTCAGGCTAGACTTCTCTGAGAACGCGACAGGATCTTGCACCTAGCGCCACTTGAGTTAATTTCTGTTTCTCCACTTCTGCTTCCCGTGCGTGGTTAGCACAACTTACTTGCAGAGCAGCTTCTACCTTTGTGTTACTTCCCCTGTGACGTTAAACAGGGTTTAGTAAGGTAATTACTTCTCAAAGTAGTACTCTGTGCAGTAATTGAGCTGGGTACTCTGAGTCCTGTTCACACTGTGTGGCGTTTAACAAAGTGCGTTTTTGTCGATCGGTCACTGTTTAGTTCCACCATTGTTCTCTAGCAGCAGTTATAAATCTCCGCACGGTGGACCTCGGGTTGCGAATGCACTTCTCTATTTATTTTTATTCAGTGCAATCTGCCAACCTTAACACCATGTTTTCTCACTTGGAAGTTTTTTTTATGTTTTTCAGTACATTGTATGGTAAAATGGATGGTGTTCTTCAAAACTACAACTTGTTCTGTTAGTTCTGTCAAAAAAAAGCTCATATATCTGTATTGATAGAAAAGCGCAAACTCTTTGAAGAAAGGGACTGAAATATACAAATGCAAAAATTAAAAATGGCTACGAAGGCAAGAGTTAATCTAATGTTTCATGATATGATTTATAATCTCTAGCAGATATAATTTCACCCACATGCAATCAATTTGAACAGTTCCCTCATAATAATCTATATATACAGTTAGGTCCATATATATTTGGACAAAAACAACATTTTTCTAATTTTGGTTATAGACATTACCACAATGAATTTTAA
The DNA here is from genome assembly GCF_032444005.1 of Ranitomeya imitator. Classification (NCBI taxonomy): domain Eukaryota; kingdom Metazoa; phylum Chordata; class Amphibia; order Anura; family Dendrobatidae; genus Ranitomeya; species Ranitomeya imitator. The sequence goes on along the minus strand of NC_091287.1, from coordinate 177,404,549 downwards.
ACAAAACAATTCAGATGTAGATGAAGTTCAGACATTCAGGTTTCATTTGAGGGTATCCACATTAAAATTGGATGAAGGGTTTAGGACGAGTTACGGCTCCATAACATGTGCCACCCTGTTTCTAAAGGGACCAAAAGTAATTGGACTGATTCAATAATTTTAAATAAAATGTTCATTTTTTGTAATTGGTTGAAAACTCTTTGTTGGCATTGACTTCCTGAAGTCTTGAACTCATGGACATCACCAGACGCTGTGTTTCCTCCTTTTTGATGCTCTGCCAGGCCTTCACTGCGGTGGTTTTCAGTTGCTGTTTGTTTGTGGCCTTTCTGTCTGAAGTTTAGTCTTTAACAATTGAAATGCATGCTTAATTGGGTTTAGATCAGGTGACTGACTTGGCCATTCAAGAATATTCCACTTATTTGCTTTAATAAACTCCTGGGTTGCTTTGGCTTTATGTTTTGGGTCATTGTCCATCTGTAGTATGAAACGACGACCAATCAGTTGTGCTGCATGTGGCTGGATCTGAGCACACAGTATGGCTCTGAATACCTCAGAATTCATTCGGCTGCTTCTGTCCTGTGTCACATCATCAATAAACACTAGTGACCCAGTGCCACTGGCAGCCATGCATGCCCAAGCCATCACACTGCCTCCGCCGTGTTTTACAGATGATGTGGTATGCTTTGGATCAGGAGCTGTACCACGCCTTCGCCATACTTTTCTCTTTCCATCATTTTGGTAGAGGTTGATCTTGGTTTCATCTGTCCAAAGAATGTTCTTCCAGAACTGTGCTGGCTTTTTTAGGTGTTTTTTTTAGCAATGTCCAGTCTAGCCTTTTTATTCTTAATGCTTATGAGTGGCTTGCACCGTGCAGTGAACCCTCTGTAGTTACTTTCATGCAGTCTTCTCTTTATGGTAGATTTGGATATTGATACGCCGACCTCCTGGAGAGTGTTGGTCACTTGGTTGGCTGTTGTGAAGCGGTTTCTCTTCACCATGGAGATTATTCTGCGATCATCCACCACTGTTGTCTTCCGTGGGCGCCCAGGTCTTTTTGCATTGATGAGTTCACCAGTGCTTTCTTTCTTTCTCAGGATGTAACATACTGTAGATTTTGCCACTCCTAATATTGTAGCAATTTCTCGGATGGGTTTTTTGTTTTCGCAGCTTAATGATGGCTTGTTTCACCTGCATGGAGAGCTCCTTTGACCGCATGTTTACTTCACAGTAAAACCTTCCAAATGCAAGCACCACACCTCAAATCAACTCCAGGCCTTTTATCTGCTTAATTGAGAATGACACAATGAAGAGATTGCCCACACCTGCCCATGAAATAGCCTTGGAGTCAATTGTCCAATTACTTTTGGCCCCTTTAAAAACAGGGTGGCACATGTTAAGGAGCGGAAACTCCTAAACCCTTCATCCAATTTTAATGTGGATACCCTCAAATGAAAGCTGAAAGTCTGAACTTCAACTGCATGTAATTGTTTTGTTTTAAAATTCATTGTGGTAATGTCTATAACCAAAATTAGAAAAATGTTGTCTCTATCCAAATATATATGGACCTAACTGTATAGTTGTCTAAGGTCCACTTCTGTCTGTTTGTCTGTCTGTAACGGAAATCTCGCGTTGCTGATTGGTCGCAGCCAGCTGGGCGCGACCAATCAACGACAGGCACAGTCCGGTCGCGAATTGGCCCCTCCCTACTCCCCTCCAGTCAGTGCCCCCTCCCTACTCCCCTCCAGTCAGCGCCCACATAGCGTTTCAGCAGTCCGATAAATGGACTGCGTTACACTGCGGCATAACGCGGTGTAACGCAGTCCGTTAACACTGCCATTAACCCTGTAAGTGTGACCAACTTTTTACTATTGATGCTGCCTATGCAGCATCAATAGTAAAAACATATAATGTTAAAAATAATGATTAAAAAAATTCATTATATCCTCACCTTCCGGTGTCGGCGGCAGCCTTTCCAGCTCCTCGCAACGCTCCGGTCACAAGAATGCATTGCGGCAATGACCCCAAATGACGTAGTGGTTTCGCGAGACCGCTACATCATCATCACAGGTTATTGCCGAAAGGCATTACTGGGAACGGAGCGTCGCGAGGAGCATCGCTAAAGGCCTGGGCTGGATCCGGGGGCCGCCAGAAGGTGAGTATATAACTATTTTTTATTTTAATTCTTTTTTTAACAGGGATATGGTGCTCACATTGCTACAGTATATACTATGTGGGCTGTTATATACTGCGTGGGCTGTTTTATGTACTGAGTGGGCTGTGGCATATACTACGTGGGCTGTGGCATATACCATGTGGGCTGTATTATATACTGTATGGGCTGTGTTATATACTACGTAGCTGTGCTATATACTATGTTGGCTGTGCTATATACACGTGGCTGTGCAATATACTACGTGGCTGTGCTATATATTACATGGCTGTGTTATATACTATGTGGGCTGTGTTATATACAGCTTGGGCTGTGCTATATAATAATAATAATAATAATAATAATAATCTTTATTTTTATATAGCACTAACATATTCCGCAGCGCTTTACAGGTTGCACACATTAGCTATATACTACGTGGGCTGTGATATATACTGTGTGGGCTGTGTTATATACTGCATCGGCTGTGCTATATACTATGTGGGCTGTGCTATATACTACATGGGCTGTGCTATATACAGTTAGGGCCAGAAATATTTGGACAGTGACACAAGTTTTGTTATTTTAGCTGTTTACAAAAACATGTTCAGAAATACAATTATATATATAATATGGGCTGAAAGTGCACACTCCCAGCTGCAATATGATAGTTTCCACATCCAAATCGGAGAAAGGGTTTAGGAATCATAGCTCTGTAATGCATAGCGTCCTCTTTTTCAAGGGACCAAAAGTAATTGGACAATGGACTCTAAGGGCTGCAATTAACTCTGAAGGCGTCTCCCTCGTTAACCTGTAATCAATGAAGTAGTTAAAAGGTCAGGGGTGGATTCCAGGTGTGTGGTTTTGCATTTGGAAGCTGTTGCTGTGAGCAGACAACATGCGGTCAAAGGAACTCTCAATTGAGGTGAAGCATAACATCCTGAGGCTGAAAAAATAAAAAAAATACATCAGAGAGATAGCAGACATGCTTGGAGTAGCAAAATCAACAGTTGGGTACATTCTGAGAAAAAAGGAATTGACTGGTGAGCTCTGGAACTCAAAAAGGCCTGGGCGTCCACGGATGATAACAGTGGTGGATGATCGCCGCATACTTAATTTGGTGAAGAAGAACCCGTTCACAACATCAACTGAAGTCCAGAACACTCTCAGTGAAGTAGGTGTATCTGTCTCTAAGTCAACAGTAAAGAGAAGACTCCATGACAGTAAATACAAAGGGTTCACATCTAGATGCAAACCATTCATCAATACCAAAAATAGACAGGCCAGAGTTAAATTTGCAGAAAAACACCTCAAGAAGCCAGCTCAGTTCTGGAAAAGTATTCTATGGACAGATGAGACAAAGATCAACCTGTACCAGAATGATGGGAAGAAAAAAGTTTGGAGAAGAAAGGGAACGTCACATGATCCAAGGCACACCACATCCTCTGTAAAACATGGTGGAGGCAACGTGATGGCATGGGCATGCATGGCTTTCAATGGCACTGGGTCACTTGTGTTTATTGATGACATAAGAGCAGACAAGAGTAGCCGGATGAATTCTGAAGTGTACCGGGATATACTTTCAGCCCAGATTCAGCCAAATGCTGCAAAGTTGATTGGACGGCGCTTCATAGTACAGATGGACAATGACCCCAAGCATACAGCCAAAGCTACCCAGGAGTTCATGAGTGCCAAAAAGTGGCACATTCTGCAATGGCCAAGTCAATCTCCAGATCTAAACCCAATTGAGCATGCATTTCACTTGCTCAAATCCAGACTTAAGACGGAAAGACCCACAAACAAGCAAGACCTGAAGGCTGCGGCTGTAAAGGCCTGGCAAAGCATTAAAGGGACTCTGTCACCTGAATTTGGCGGGACTGGTTTTGGGTCATATGGGCGGAGTTTTTGGGTGTTTGATTCACCCTTTCCTTACCCGCTGGCTGCATGCTGGCTGCAATATTGGATTGACGTTCATTCTCTGTCCTCCATAGTACACGCCTGCGCAAAACAATCTTGCCTTGCGCAGGCGTGTACTATGGAGGACAGAGAATGAACTTCAATCCAATATTGCAGCCAGCATGCAGCCAGCGGGTAAGGAAAGGGTGAATCAAACACCCGAAAACTCCGCCCATATGACCCAAAACTAGTCCCGCCAAATTCAGGTGACAGGTTCCCTTTAAGAAGGAGGAAACCCAGCGTTTGGTGATGTCCATGGGTTCCAGACTTAAGGCAGTGATTGCCTCCAAAGGATTTGCAACAAAATATTGAAAATAAAAATATTTTGTTTGGGTTATGTTTATTTGTCCAATTACTTTTGACCTCCTAAAATGTGGAGTGTTTGTAAAGAAATGTGTACAATTCCTACATTTTCTATCAGATATTTTTGTTCAACCCTTCAAATTAAACGTTACAATCTGCACTTGAATTCTGTTGTAGAGGTTTCATTTCAAATCCAATGTGGTGGCATGCAGAGCCCAACTCGCGAAAATTGTGTCACTGTCCAAATATTTCTGGCCCTAACTGTACTGCGTGGGCTGTGCAATATACTACGTGGCTGTGCAATATACTACATGGCTGTGCTATATACTACGTGGCTGTGCAATATACTACGCGGGCTGTGCTACATACTACGTGGTTGTGCAATATACTACGTGGCTGTGCAATATACTACGTGGCTGTGTTATATACTACGTAGCTGTGCTATATACTACGTGGCTGTGCTATATACTACGTGGCTGTGCTATATACTACGTGGCTGTGCTATATAATAATAATAATAATAATAATAATAATAATTTTTATTTATATAGCGCCAACATATTCCGCAGCGCTTTACAAGTTATAGAGGGGACTTGTACAGACAATAGACATTACAGCATAACAGAAATACAGTTCAAAACAGATACCAGGAGGAGTGAGGGCCCTGCTCGCAAGCTTACAAACTATGGGGAAAAGGGGAGACACGAGAGGTGGATGGTAACAATTGCTTTAGTTATTCGGACCAGCTATAGTGTAACGTGGCTGTGCTGTATAATACGTGGCTGTGCTATACACTATGTGGCTGTGCTATATACTACGTGGGCTGTGAGACTCTTTCGCCCGGGGCCCTCAAAAATCTGGAGCTCGCCCTGGCTTCACTGATTGGTCGCGCCCAGCCGGCCGCGAACAATCAGCGACAGACGCAGTCCGACCGCGAATTGGCGCGGGAAATGAACCACGCTTCGCTGATTGGTCGCGCCCGGCTGGCCGAATCCTGTGTATTCATTGCATTGTTCTGAAATCTTCATAAATAAACTACATACATATTCTAGAATACCTGATGCATTAGAATCGGGCCACCATCCAGTGATAATTGTAATAACCTAAATTAAGTGACTATTTAGGAGTGAAGATTTTATAATGAGACTCCACAGAGTCATCCGAGTATTCCCATTACTGAGACTGAGCCCTAAAAATACTCAATGAATGTCACATAATACCAGGCATACACAGTTCAGATGCTAAATCTACACCACACAGATCATATTTATGGGTTATGGCCTGTCAGTGACTGACCTTAGATAATACTTTGATGAACGTTACAACCAGTTCCTAAGTTCACATTCCAAAACTGTTAGTACTGTATGGCCTGGAGTACAGTGGTCATGTAGTAGAACCAATTACTGTTTACACTTATTTTTCGAGTGGTCTTATGCAGCTGTAATATCGCCACTTACATTATTCTATTACAGCCATAATAACCTTAACCCTAAAGTTTAACTAAAACCAAGCCGGTATTTGCCACTAGTCACTGGATGTCTGGTGCCTAGAGCGATGTGTTGAAGGGGCCAGCAGCCGGGTCAAGAGTTTAAAAAAAAAAAAAATTAAATTTCCCTCCTCCAGACTTTAACCCCTTAATGATCACCAATACGTCTTTTTACCTACAGTATGTGAGATATAAGAGACTAGCATCCCCATACAGGTGATAATCCAGCAACTGTCGGATGTAAACTATAGCTGACAACTTGGTGCATCACCCACGATCAGTGTTGGCACCAACCTTGGCCGTTTAACCCATTAAATGCTGCTGTCAATAGTGACTACAGTACCTAAAAGGTTAACAGAGTGTGGGGCTTCCTCTTTAACCGCATTGTCACCCTGAGATTGTGTGGTGCTGATGTTTCCCATGGAACATCACGGTCAAATAATGGCCTTAGAGTCTGCCGGCTACATTGGCCTGTTCAGAAGTTAGCGAAATATAGGTGGTAAAAATAAACTTCTTCATTCTTGTTATGTCACTTTGCAATAATTTCTGAAAAGCACATGAAGGGTTAATGAACTATCTGAAAGCAATTTTGAACATGATAAGGTTTGTGGTTTTAAAAAATTGTATCACTTTGGGGGTTTACCAATATATAGGACCCCAAAAGTCACTTCAAAACTGAATAGTTCCCTAAAAAAATTAAAATGACTGCTACATTTTTAAACCTTCCATAATGCTAAAAAAACAAAAAAACAACATTTTATAAATGGTGCTGATATAAAGGAGACATGAGGGAAATGTTACTTATTATTGTTTTTGTGTGGTATGACTATCTGGATTACCCTGGAGTCACACACAACATATAAAAAATTGGTCCTTTTACATGGACAAGAATCACATAAATGTTCCCTGAACAGCGATCCGTATGTCATCCGTGTGCAGTGCGAGGATGTGATTTTCTCGCATATAAGCAACGTGTGACATCTGTATGGCGAGATTTTCTTGTTGGCTTGCAAAATGGACATATAATGGATCTATGGGCTCAAATATTTGTGAAAACATATACAGTATATATATATACTATATAATTGTCTAAGGGTCACTTCCGTCCGTCTGTCTGTCTGTCACAGATATTCATTGGTCGTGGCCTCTGTCTGTCATAGAAACAGCCACGACCAATCAGCGACCGGCACAGTCCGGCGGAAAAATGGCCGCTCCTTACTCCCTGCAGTCAGTGCTCACTCCGTACTGCCCTCCAGTCAGCGCTCACACAGGGTTAATGGCTGCGTTACACCGCGTTATACTGCGCTGTAACGCACTCCATTAACGCTGCTATTAACCCTGTGGGACCAACTTTTTACTATTGATGCTGCCTATGCAGCATCAATAGTGAAAAGATCTAATGTTAAAAATAATTTAAAAAAATAAAAAATCATTATATACTCACCGTCCGTCGGCCCCTCGGATCCACAACAGGCCTCTCCCGCTGCTCGCGACGTTCCGGTGACCGCTCCATGCATTGCGATCTCGACCCCTACGTCATCATCTCGCGAGATCGCAAGGCACCGCGCGACCAATCAGTGACATTGCCGCGGGATTTAAATCCCGCTTCTCTGAATGCTCGCGCTCAGCCGGCGCAACCAATCAGCGACATTGGCGCGGAATTTAAATCCCGCTTCGCTGATTGCTCGCACCCAGCCGACATTGGCGCGGGATTTAAATCCCGCTTCGCTGATTGCTCGCACCCAGCCGACATTGGCGCGTGATTTAAATCCCGCTTCGCAGATTGGTAGCGCTCAGCCGGCGCCCGTGACCAATCAGCGACATTGGCGCGGGATTTAAATCCCGCTTCGCTGATTGGTAGCGCCCAGCCGGCGCGACCAATCAGTGACATTGCCGTAGGATTTAAATCCCACTTCGCTGATTGGTCGAGCCCAATCAGCGACATTGCCGCGCGGGATTTAAATCCCGCTTCGCTGATTGGTCGTGCCCAGCCGGCGCGCGCAACCAATCAGCGACATTGGCGCGGGATTTAAATATTTTACGGACAAGCATACAGGTTTATCTTAACCCCTTACCGGCATCGGACGTACTATACCGTCCGATGCCGGCTCCCCTGCTTTGATGCAGGGCTCCGCGGTGAGCCCGCACCAAAGCCGGGACATGTCAGCTGTTTTGAACAGCTGACATGTGCCCGTAATAGGCGCGGGCAGAATCGCGATCTGCCCGCACCTATTAACTAGTTAAATGCCGCTGTCAAACGCAGACAGCGGCATTTAACTACCGCTTCCGGCCGGGCGGCCGGAAATGACGTCATCGTCGACCCCCGTCACATGATCGGGGGTCGGCGATGCTTGTATATTGGAACCAAAGAGGTCCTTGAGACCTCTATGGTTACTGATTGCCCGTCGCTGTGAGCGGCACCCTGTGGTCGGCGCTCACAGCACACGTGCAATTCTGCTACATAGCAGCGATCAGCAGATCGCTGCTATGTAGCAGAGCCGATCGGGTTGTGCCTGCTTCTAGCCTCTCATGGAGGATATTGAAGCATGGCAAAAGTTAAAAAAAAAAGTTTAAAAAAATGTGAAAAAAATAAAAAAAACATAAAAGTTTAAATCACCCCCCTTTCGCCCCAATCAAAATAAATCAATAAAAAAAATATCAAATCTACGCATATTTGGTATCGCCGCGCTCAGAATCGCCCGATCTATCAAATAAAAAAAAGTATTAACCTGATCGCTAAACAGCGTAGCGGGAAAAAAACTCGAAACGCCAGAATTACGTTTTTTTGGTCGCCGCGACATTGCATTAAAATGCAATAACGGGCGATCAAAAGAACGTATCTGCACCGAAATGCTATCATTAAAAACGTCATCTCGGCACGCAAAAAATAAGCCCTCAACCGACCCCAGATGATGAAAAATGGAGACGCTACGAGTATCGGAAAATGGCGCAATTTTTTTTTTTTTTTAGCAAAGTTTGGAATTTTTTTTCACCACTTAGATAAAAAATAACCTAGTCATGTTTGGTGTCTATGAACTCGTAATGACCTGGAAAATCATAATGGCAGGTCATTTTTAGCATTTAGTGAACCTAGCAAAAAAGCCAAACAAAAAACCAATGTGGGATTGCACTTTTTTCGCAATTTCACCGCACTTGGAATTTTTTTCCCGTTTTCTAGTACACGACATGCTAAAACCAATGATGTCATTCAAAAGTACAACTCGTCCCGCAAAAAATAAGCCCTCACATGGCCAAATTGACGGAAAAATAAAAACGTTATGGCTCTGGGAAGGAGGGGAGCGAAAAACGAACACGGAAAAACGAAAAATCCCCCGGTCATGAAGGGGTTAAAATCCACATTTTTCCTATACCTCAATGGATAAAGACCTATTAGAAGTCTATTCAACCTCATAAACACGCAGATCAAGAACAAAAGTCCTTAAGATATTCCACAGTTCATTAAATACATGTTTGTATGTTTATACAGAGAAAGATCATCTATGGGATATCTCCTTAATCTCATCTCTAATACTATTATTGAAATTTTTTAGAACAATAACAGCTACGACACGACAAACCCCTTTGAAACAGTTTATGTAATGAGGAAAGACAGAAAAGGGTGAAACTATCCTCTTTCCCTACACAACCCCTGACTATTAAAAATCCTACCTGGCGCAGAGGTTGGCACCCTAAAACCTGCGCAGTGGCGCCCCCACTCAACGACATATGTCCTTGCTCTTTAGAGCCCTACTGTGTATCTATGACTAAAGGAAGGAAGAATAGTTCAATTGTTCATTAAGACCTTTAGGACCCGTAGTTTGTAGGCGAAATATCCACATGCTTTCCCTCTGTAGGATGCACTTGTCCCAGTCTCCTCCTCTTTGGGATTGGTAAATTCTGTCAATTCACATAAATTTAACAACTATCAGGTTTCCGTTATGTATCTTATTTATATGGTTTGCCACTGGGGTATCCTTCTTATTTATGGTGTCTCTGTGATGTTCTCCCACCCTTCTTCTAAGTTCTCTACTAGTTTTACCTATGTACTCTAGGCCACATTCGCAGGTCATTTTATATACAACTCCTCTAGTCTTGAAAATGATGAAGTGGTGTATATAATACGTCTTCCCTGTCACATTACTTATGAATTCCTTTCCCTGGTACACGGATCCACAGTATTTGCTACCTCCACACTTGTAGCAGCCCTTCGTCTGGTTGCCTAACCAAGTGGAGTTGGTTGGATGGAGAGGGGGTAAAATGGCTGTGGACAATCCTATCTTTAATAGAACGACCTCTCCTAAAAGTGATCTCTGGCGTGGTTGTCACGATATCTTTGAGATCATTATCCATGTGAAGGATGTACCAATGCCGTTGCATGATCTCTATTAGATCTTTTGCTCCATTCGTGTACCTTGTGATGAATCTAATGGTATTATCGTCTTCTCTTTTTTGAACCGGAGTGAGTAACTCCTTTCTCTCTCTCACAAGTGAAGATTTGTAAGCTTCCTTCAAGACATTATCTGGATAGCCACGCTCGTGAACGCGCGCTATCAGATCATTTGCTTGTTTTTATACACCATGGGGTCCGAACAATTTCTCTGTTTCTGGAGATACTGACCTTTGGGAATGTCTCTCCTGAGGGGGGCCGGATGGTTGGACTACCACCTCAGGAAAGAATTGGGTGCTGTTGGCTTTCTGTATGTACTAGTCATCAATTGACCCTCTTTTCCTCTCTCAAGGCAGGTTAGCTTCACTAAGTACGAGAATCTGTAATCTACTATATACTGTAATTGTCTAAGGGTCACTTCCGTCTGTCTGTCCTTTTGTCTGTCCTTCTGTCTGTCACGGATATTCATTGGTCGCGGCCTCTGTCTGTCAAGGAAATCCAAGTCGCTGATTGGTCGCGGCAAAATAGCCACGACCAATCAGCGACGGGCACAGTCTGGAAGAAAATGGCGGCTCCTTACTCTGCGCCCGCATACTCCCCTCCGGTCACCGCTCACACAGGGTTAATGCCGGCGGTAATGGACCGCATTATGCCGCGGGTAACTCACTCCGTTACCGCCGCTATTAACCCTGTGTGACCAAGTTTTTATTATTGATGCTGCCTATGCAGCGTCAATAGTAAAGGATCTAATGTTAAAAATAATAAAAAAATAAAAAAATCATTATATACTCACGTTCCGTCACCTTTCCCGCTCCTCGCCACGCTCCGGTAACCGCTCCATGCAAGCGGCAAGCTCTGGTGCCAAGGATGGTATGCGACAAGGACCTGCCATGACGTCACGGTCATGTGACCGTGACCTCATCACAGGTCCTGCGCGCCTGCGCGAGAAGGACCTGCCATGACGTCACGGTCATGTGACCGCGATGTCATCACGGGTCCTGCGCTACCAACCCTGGGACCGGAAGCTGCTGAGTAGTGCACCGCACACAGGCGACATGACTACAAGGGCTTCTTCGGAAGGTGAGTATATGTTTATTTTTTAACCTGTGACATACGTGGCTGGGCAATATACTACAGTACGTGACTGGCCAATATACTACGTCACTGGGCAATATACTACGTGGCTCTGTGCTGTATACTACATGGCTCTTTGCTGTACACTACGTCACTGGGCAATATACTACGTAACTGGGCAATATATTATGTGGCTGGGCAATATACTACGTGGCTGGGCAATATACTATGTGGCTGGGCAATATACTACGTGACTGGGCAATATACTGCGTGACTCTGTGCTGTATACTATGTGGCTCTGTGCTGTATACTACATCACTGTGCTATATACTACGTGGCGCTGTGCTGTATACTACGTCACTGGGCAATATACTACGTAACTGGGCAATATACTACGTTGCTGGCCAATATACTACGTGGCTGGGCAATATACGTGGCTGGGCAATATACTACCAGAGAAACGTAAAAAGAACAGCGCTCCATCCGGGTGTAGATTTTCTTAGAACAAATTTATTAAAGCCATGCTTGACAAAGACCGCATACCGGTCGAAACGTTGCTGGATTATGGCTTTAATAAATTTGTTCTAAGAAAATCTACACCCGGATGGCGCGCTGTTCTTTTTACGTTTCTCTGACTATATTGGATCCGGGACGGTTCCCTGGATGTTGAACGGGCGCCCCTATTGAGAGTGCTGTCAGCCGCTATCTATTCTATTGGGCAATATACTACGTGACTGGGCAATATGCTACGTGACTGGGCAATATACTACGTAGCTGGGCAATATACTACGTGACTGGCCAATATACTACGTCATTGGGCAATATACTACGTGGCTCTGTGCTGTATACTACGTCGCTGTGCAATATACTACTTGGCTCTGTGCTGTATACTAAGTCACTGGGCAATATACTACGTAACTAGGCAATATACTACGTGACTTGGCAATATACAACGTGGCTGGGCAATATACTACGTAGCTGGAAAATATACTACGTGACTGGGCAATATACTACGTAGCTGGGCAATATACTATGTGGCTGGGCAATATACTACGTCACTGGGTAATACACTACGTGGCTGGGCAATATAGTGCAATATACTGTGCAATATACTACGTGGACATGCATATTCTAGAATACCCGATGCGTTAGAATTGGGCCACCATCTAGTACAGTATAAATTAGTAAGTTCCATAAAATTATGTCTCCAACGCATTTTTTAACTACAAAGAATGAGCAACCTGGAAGGGGGACAGAGCAGCATGGTAAGACATTGATGAGACTTTAGGTGGATATCAGAGTGCCTCAGACTTCTCTCATACTATATGTAGGCTATCATAAATAGGACTTCAGCAGATTCTCGTGATGCCTTCATTAAACAATGAGGACCCCTTGGTAAACAGCTTTGACCTTAAAGGTTTTTTGTTTTGTTTTTCCAAAATTTCCAAAATTATGGCTAGAGGGAGGGAACAGTATAAACAACAAAAGAACTTGTTTTTCAAGTCATAACATTTTTTGTTGAGAGAGCTTTATGAAGGCTTGTTTTTTTATAAGATAAGTTGAATTATTTAGTTGCATCACTTACGGTAATTTACTTTATAATGTATTGGAAATCAGAAAGAGATATTATTTATATGGCTAAATTTAAAAGAAAAAAACATCAAATAGTTTTTTTGCTTTCAAAATGTTCTCTTATGGTGATACCATAATTGTATAGTCTTTTGCCAAATATGGGGGGAAGGGGTAGATTTTTTAAAATTTTAGCTAATGGGAAAAGGGTGTGATTTAATTTTTTGCATTTCTCTTTACATGTCTTTAACTATTTTTTTTTACAATTTGAATTAGTCCCTATTGGGGAATTAAATCTGCAATCACTATGGCTGGGTGCACAAGATCCAGAAGTAGAAAATCGGAGGAAACAGGAGTATTTAGGGTTAAAAAGTAGTAAGCTTTATTACAAAAACATATAAAGTTATATAAATGTATTCCAAAAACATATAATACTAAAACCGGATGATGTGCCAGATCAATAGCGCCACCTATGCCCCAATAATATATAATACATAGTGAGAGGTACAGAGGAAAGTATGTTCCAAATACAAAGTATCTATGTCCAGACCAAGTGGTCAGAATGTGCAAATATGCGAAAGGAACAACACTCACCAAAAGATAGATGGGGAAGGTGGCACTAGATCGCATCCAAGAGCGCCCCAACGTACGTTTCGCTTTTTAGTATACCAGCTTTGTCAAGGGGATAGCGCTTTGGATGCACTGCATGTTCGCTGCATTCAAAGCGCTGCCGTCTATTTAACGCAGGTGAATCCGCGTGTGTTCACTGAACTGTGCGGATTCACCACGTTCAATGCATTCTATAGGTGAAATTTCTGTTGCAGAGAAATTGACATACTGCAGTCGGAAAGACGCGCCACGCGTCAGTCTCCGTAGGTGATCTACGAACATCTGTTGATGCATAATGGACATGGGATTTCTAGATATCCCATCCACTATGCTGTAAAAGCTGGCCGCTGCGGGTTTGCCGCTGCATAAGCCTGCAGCGTCAAACCCGCAGCAACCCCAGATTGTGTGCATATACCCTTGAACTTCAGCACTTCTGCTATTTTACAGCTCTCCTATGAAGCCTTGTTGATTTGATGGTCTCGAACAGTTTTTGCTCACATGGCTGCAGTGATGCTGTCCCATTACCCTCTTCCACAGCAGCCAAGACTGGTGGCAACTGGCATGTAAACAGTAGGCTCTTTATGCAACTCCTTTAGGGATCATTCAGTCATCATTTTTCTCGTACGAGTGCTATCCATGTTTTTAGAACAAAGTGCTCAGCACGGTGACTTGTCCAATATTGATCTGAGTGTAGGATCAAACTCGCCAATGCATGTCTATGGGTCCGTAAAAAAGCAGACAACACTCACATGTCATCCGTGTGCTGTTTTTTACGGACTGTTCAATGGGAGAAACTTGAAAAACCTACATCAGTTCATTTTTCATCAGCTGAATCTCTGATGGTGAAAACTGATACAGACCAAACTGATGACATTCTAATAAAAAACTGATTAAGTTAGGACTGATTTCCTCTTATGAGAAAATCACTGACACCTATCTGAGCCCCTAGCCTCTGGGGAATGTGGCTGTATTCAATCACTTCCTGGAGAATTACATTTCCATATCATTTGACTCCTATTCATTTCAGCTGTCATACAGCTCACACACTCTTCTGTGCACACTATACAGGAAAGGCAAGAAGGAAGTGTTTTTTACCCAATTCCAAGTATGGTGGTTCCCAGAGGAGATTCTTAAATAAAAAATAATTGGTATTTATAGCATATCCCACAGGTTGCGATAAATGTGTGACAGTTTGTGAATCTTGCTTCTCTTGAGCCCATGCTAATCAAAATTTCTATTAAGTCACTATAGCATGTTGGAGGGTTTTTTATACCTTTGCGACAAAATAACAAATATATATTACATGAGTGCAGGGGACACCACAGGCAGCAGGCTGTAACAAGAGTAACAGCAGCTGGCATATTCTGCGGTCAGACACTGACAGCACAATTTAAATGACTGGCTTGCCGATGGGTGTATGCACCTGCACCTATCTCTTCCCTCAGTATGAGTTTGGGGGTGCTTATAGGTTAACAACCCCAGTCTCTGTCATTTTAGACCTCCTCTGAAGCCCAGTTACTAGAGACAGACTGCACTTCATTCAAGAAAGTCATTTCCCTACATACTTGTCACAGTGGTAACCTGTATGCCTCCTCAGTGTGCCTTTTTCAGCACTTCTGCATGTTTGGGTGGTTTCCATTGTGTCTTTGGGGGTGTGACCAGGCTCTGCAGGAATTTAAACCTGCTGTGTCCTGCAGAGATTAGGTTCCTCAGCCTATCCCATGTCAGCAAGCTCTATATCTGGCAGTTCTTTCCACCACTCATTGCCTGAACATTAGTTCCTGCCCAGTTTGTACCTGGGTATGCTAGACTGTATTCTGATTCTTGTTACCGACCTGGCTATTTTCCCATACTGTCTGACCTCTCCACTCCTGACCCTGGCAATTCATACTGATCCTGTGTTGCCTGATGACTTTGGACCGTTTGACCATGCTTTGCATTTGCCCTCCTGTACAGTGCCTCTGATCCTGCAGCCAGCTGCTACAACCTGGGGATTGCCCTGGAGTGGTACATGGTGACTAACTGTGGCCAAGCCTAACCTCACTATCAGAGGCTCTTGTGAACACCAGATAGTCCCTTAGTCATCCAGGGTAAGCCTGGCGCAGTGGGTCCACAATGAGACTAGCTAATATAGTACTATACGTATGAGAAAAAAAATAAAAAAAAGTTGTGGCTCTTCTAAGAAGGGAGGAAAAAACTGAAGTGAAAAACAGAAAATTGCCAAGTCACGTAGGGTTAAACGGCAAAAGTGGTTTTCTGATGCTTGATTTAATTTAATGCATGGCTTATGTGTTATAACAATAATAAATGACAATATTTAACATACAGGAAAGAAATATATCTTGGTACCGTGTTAGCCAGTAGATAGAAAAATATTTCAAATTGAGAGTCCTCAGTGGTTGATACCTTTTAATGGCTAACTGAAAAGATGAGAGTCCTCATCTTTTCAGTTAGCCATTAAAAGGTATCAACCACTGAGGACTCTCAATTCGAAATATTTTAATATTTAACATATTCAGCCATCTATCCCCTGTGGTCTCCTTTCACTCTCTACCATGCAGCCAGGGTTTTGCACACTGAGTAATATGTATAGTTAATGAATGGAAAAGTAGAAATGTTTCCAAAGTGCTATATTTGAGAACATTTCACAATATTAAATTATGCTAATTTTTTTTACTGTCTATAAGAATCAAAAATTAAGCACTGAACTAAACAATAACTAATAATAACAAAACTGTCTAATTCCATGTTCACATGTTGTGTTTTTGCTGCATTTTTTATGCAATTTAAATGCTGCATTTTACAGTACTAGCAAAAGCTATGATATTTCAGAAATCTCATGCACACACATTGTATTTTTTTCCCTGACTGAATTGGAAAACTGCTGTGTTTTTGAAAAATACAGCATGTCACTTCTTTACGAGTTTTTGGCTTTGCAGTTTGTTCTCACCCAGAGAAAGCAATGAATACGTGCAAAAAAGCAGCAAAAAACATTGATGTTAGTTTTTGCTCATTTAAGTGGAAAAAATAACGTGCAGCAGGATGTGAAACCCATTTATTTTTGTTATTTTCCCAGGTTTAAACCATAATGTCTTGGTCTCCTCACCTGAGAATGGCACTTGGAATTAGTACAGTTTAATTAACTAAGGCCGGGTTCACATTTGCGTCTGTGTGCGCAGCGTACGATCTGCATGTGTCATGCGTACATATCTTTAACATGGTGTACGCAGGGACATGCGTTCGCATGCGAATGCGTACGCATGCGTCGTTTTGAGGTGTGAGGCGGGGACCGGCGAACTCAACATGTTGCATTTTTTGAGGCCCCAAATATTGCGGAATCGTTCGCATGCAGACAATTGTGGATGATTGCGTAAAAAAAAATGCATTACTGTCTATGGGAATGCATTGGTACGCAAGAACATGCATACGAATGCATTCGAAACGCAATGCGTACTTCACACTAATCATGTCCAGGAAACTGTTACCACCTGCAAATTCACTGATGTATAAAAGGGGTGTGGAGACAGGTAGTCTATTACTCTCAAGACTCTTGATGCAGGCACAGGACATTGGATGAAGGCAGAAGACTCTGGATGTGAGCACAGGACATTGGATGAAGGCAGAAGACTCTGGATGTGAGCTTAGAAGCTTTGAAAATGTCTGTCTGTCTCTCAAAGCATTCTGTACTTATGGTTTTTTTCTGTTGCTTCTAGACTGTTTGTTGCTGCCATCCCATTGCTGCTGTCTTGGTCCCAGTGCTGCTGTCTTGGTCCCGATGCTGATGTCTTTGTCCCGGTGCTGATGTCTTGGTCCTGGTGCTGATGTCTTGGTCCTGGTTCTGCTGTCTTGGTCCTGGTGCAGCTGTCTTGGTCCTGATGCTGCCATTTATGTAAGCATAGATTTGAAAATATCTTTCTGTCTTTGCACTCTGTACAGATTTTTGTTTCCACTCCTTGTAGATTAGATGCTGCTGTCCTGGTCCTGGTGCTGCTGTCTTGGTCTTGGTGCTGTTGTCTTGGTCCTTGTGCTGTTGTCTTGGTCCCAGTGCTGCTGTCTTGGTCCCAGTGCTGCTGATTTGGTCCCGATGCTGCTGTCCTAGTGCTGTTCTTCAGTCCTTCCTGGTGCTATGCTTCAGTTCCTGTTGTGTAGTGCCTGCCTGATGTGTGGTTGGACTACTGCCTGTACAATAAGTATATGAGTCCCTTTTTTCTTTTGGCCTACATTGTGTGCGTTCTAAAGCAAGTATATTTTTTCTTTTCTCTAGTGTTTCACTTGACTGCTGCCTGTGATTCCAAGATGTCCTCCAATGAGGCTTCACAGACAGGACATGACACAGATTATGTAATCACATTTGATTGACTGATTGGTATGTATTGACTGGCAATACTATACATGTGTTAAATCATATATTTTCTTTGCAGATTCCTGACAAAAAGAGCAGGAGCAGTCAAGTGGAAATGATTCTTCCCAGGGTCGTCGGCCTCAAGTTGCTGAGGAGGAAAGACGGGGTGTAAGTATCGTTTATCAGAGTTGTAATTGAATTTGTTTTCATTTTTACTAACAAATTATTTTTTTGTATTTCATCTATAGGTTTCACAATGTGACCTAGATAAAGATTTACTTATTCAAGCTGTGCAAGACCAAGCAGCGTTGTGGGACCCCCATGATCAGAATCATTCCGACTCAGTCTTGATCTGACGACTCTGGGAAGAAGTGGCCAGATCGCTGCTGGATGATTGGGACCATGCAACACCAAAAGTCAGAAAGGATTTTTGTAAGTATAGCAATATTGGAAGCATCTGTTTTTCTTTAAATTTTGCTGTCTTTTAACAATTTTTTTTCTTCCCCCTTCACAGAGAAAAGAGGAAAAGTTTGTTGAAGGATCGCTTCAATAAGGACATGAGAGAGGAGTTTCGGGTTCGAAGTGGTGCAGCTTGAAAAAGCAGAAAATACAAATACCACAACCAGCTTTCTTTTCTGAAGCCAGCGGTTGCTCAGCAAACGTGAAAATCTTTTGTGTTGTTTTTTTACTATTATTTAAATTTTTTGTTTTTTAATAATTTTTTTTTAATTCATTTCCACAAAGAACCTGGATCATCTTCTGTTGGAGCTGCTCCTCATCGACCAGCCAACAAACTGGCACCATCTCAATCATCCACCAGCGATGGAGCAGCCAAGCAGGCTTCACAAGAAGTTGAATAGGAAGCCGGTCCTTCTGGCTTTCCCCTCTCCCAGCCCTCTGCCACTACTTTACTTGGGTCTGCTCGCCAGCGGCTGAGGGCATGGGACAGGTCAGTCATGCCCGAGTTTATTCACTTAAGCTCGGTCTTCCAGGCTGGTATGAACACACGTTTCGAGGAAGTTCACAAATGCCTTGACCACCTGGAAGGCGACCTTAATAGACTGGCGCGACATTATTTTTCCACTAAAGAATGGGGCGTGATGGAAAACCTTAGTCCTGATCTCCAGCGGTTTGTGATGAAGGCCTGTCTGGATGCTTATACCGAGGCCATGCAGAGGTCCCAATATCAGCAGCAGGCACAAACTTCATTCCCTACAGGGCAACAAGCTCCAGGACAGCAGCTGTGGCAGAATCAGCCAGCAACGACTCGTCAAGGGACTTATCTACCACCACCACCGCTGAACATTACGACATTTCCAAGAATACCCGGCTTCACCATGCAGCCGAGTGCAGCAGCCCAGCCATCCACATCCACCACCACGCAGCCGAGTGTAGCAGCCCAGCCATCATGTTTGACCATCAAGCCGAGTGCAGCAGCCCACACGTCTACTACACCAACGCAGCACCAGGAAAAACAAGCGGCAAAACCAAAGTCCCGGAGGAGAAAAACCAGGAAAAAAATACACTCCCCTCAACCCTCACCTCATAACGTGTCTGTGTTTACTAGTCTGTCCACACCTTCCCTTGGTTCTTTCCCTTACAATGTGTCAATCTTTTCCAACTTGTTTTCCACTCCTGTGACCTCTTTGCCCAATGTGTCTGACCCAATCCTCCAATTGAATAATAAAGGTATTAAACAGCAACATCACAAAATAACACCAGTATAATATCTCCGTTGCCAAATATTGGATATATATGCACCCAGTCGTTAGACAGCTAAACACAAAAGAGGGGTGTGGAAACCACACAAAAAGACGACCAATATTGGGTATATTACTAATATGAAAAAATCTTTATTGGTACAAATATACATACATTGATATAAATACAATAAAAAAGAGAGAACACACAGATCCCTGGACTACAATGATACAGGTAGAAAAAATGGTGGCGGCAACTGCAACAAATCGCCACTATACAAAAGAGGACGCGCAGACCGGAAAACCCAGACAGCCATATACCATCTAATGTCGACATACGTCAGTAACTAAACACATGTTGTAAACAGATAGCTAGCTAGTCAGTACATGGAGCACCTGCATAGAAATAAGTAACACATGCAGCAAGTAGAAGTCAAACATAAGACTGTATACCACCGTGGGTTATTATAATGCTACACTAAATTAAGCAGGGCCGAAATCTAGCAAAGTGCTGAACAACAGCGGCTAAACCATATACATGAGAGTTACTGTGTTAGAAAAAATGTCTAAGTCCCCCTGAACACACATAATCATGCAGCTGATAGCTTAAATGTCAGGAATATAGTCCGGCAAAATTGCCGTGGACTCAGCTCGTAGTTACCTGAAACGTGGGGGCATAGCATGTATCTGGGTCCGGCGTGCACGTCCGCCCGACGCGCGTTTCGGAGCGGAAGCTCCTTCGTCAGGGGGCGTGCCGGCTAGTACTAATGACGGGGTTTAAATACAGGCGAGACTAGTGATCGCTGGGGCGGCAGCCGGAAGTGACGCAGGCACTACCATGGATACCGGAGTTGCCAGGCGGCGGCGTCATGCATAGGCGTCACCAAGCATGGTAACTGTCCACGCATAATGACGCCACAAGCCGCCAGGGGTCGCCGATCCAGGTGCGCATGCGTACAAGCAGCGCTCCAGCGATCAGACCAAACACATCATAGTGAGGATAGATCTTCGTACAAAATAGAACAGTGCATACGCGTGAGTAAGAATTAATACAGAAGGACATATAAGAAAAAAAGAAAAAGAAAGGGGACAAATAGCATATTTAAGTACCGCATCCGCAGTATCCGGGGGCAAATCAAGCCTACCACATGTATTAACCCTGATCTCGTGGGGTCTGCCACATATGATCCAAAAGAATATAGGGTCACTGCACATAAATCTAAACGGCGTCCTCCACCAAAAGGGTGCCCATATACCAGGCCTATTGCCGCAGGTAATGCTATATGCGGAATAAAGCAATAATAATGAAGGAAAATAAAGAATAAAAAATAAAAACACAATGAAAAGACTAAAGATAAGAAAACACAAACACTAAGGTGCACTGCAAATCAAAATGTGAACATAACAACACAATACAATAAACAAATAAAATAGTTGTGTACAGCAAATCCTTCTGATCTCAATCTTCATATATCTTCGGTAGTCTCCAGAGGAAGAAAAACTTGGATACCATTATCACGTCATAACGACATAGCTGGACAGAAAGAATTTCTAAGGATAAAACAATAAAAATTAATTAAAAACAAAGACAGGAGCGACTGTCCAGGACACCACCACCACCCATACCGAAACCAGGATCACAGAAAAGGAGCAAAACTTATAGTTTCGTTTAATTCATGGGGGTGGACAGTATTTAGAGTCCACATCCACTTCGAATCGAGCTGTGCCAACCGTTGGGAGATATTGCCCCCCCTAATCCCCATTTCTATCATATCAATTCCTTTGACTTTCAGGCCACTACATCACAATTGTTTTTATTTTTTATTTTCCTTCATTATGATTGCTTTATTCCGCATATAGCATTACCTGCGGCAATAGGCCTGGTATATGGGCACCCTTTTGGTGGAGGACGCCGTTTAGATTTATGTGCAGTGACCCTATATTCTTTTGGATCATATGTGGCGGACCCCACGAGATCAGGGTTAATACATGTGGTAGGCTTGATTTGCCCCCGGATACTGCGGATGCGGTACTTAACCCCTTCATGACCCAGCCTATTTTGACCTTAAAGACCTTGCCGTTTTTTGCAATTCTGACCAGTGTCCCTTTATGAGGTAATAACTCAGGAACGCTTCAACGGATCCTAGCGGTTCTGAGATTGTTTTTTCGTGACATATTGGGCTTCATGTTGGTGGTAAATATAGGTCAATAAATTCTGCGTTTATTTGTGATAAAAATGGAAATTTGGCGAAAATTTTGAAAATTTCGCAATTTTCACATTTTGAATTTTTATTCTGTTAAACCAGAGAGTTATGTGACACAAAATAGTTAATAAATAACATTTCCCACATGTATACTTTACATCAGCACAATTTTGGAAACAAAATTTTTTTTTGCTAGGAAGTTATAAGGGTTAAAATTTGACCAGCGATTTCTCATTTTTACAACGAAATTTACAAAACCATTTTTTTTAGGGACCACCTCACATTTGAAGTCAGTTTGAGGGGTCTATATGGCTGAAAATACCCAAAAGTGACACCATTCTAAAAACTGCACCCTTCAAGGTACTCAAAACCACATTCAAGAAGTTTATTAACCCTTCAGGTGCTTCACAGCAGCAGAAGCAACATGGAAGGAAAAAATGAACATTTAGCTTTTTAGTCACAAAAATTATTTTTAGCAACAATTTTTTTATTTTCCCAATGGTAAAAGGAGAAACTGAACCACGAAAGTTGTTGTCCAATTTGTCCTGAGTACGCTGATACCTCATATGTGGGGGTAAACCACTGTTTGGGCGCACGGCAGGGCTTGGAAGGGAAGGAGCGCCATTTGACTTTTTGAATGAAAAATTGGCTCCACTCTTTAGCGGACACCATGTCACGTTTGGAGAGCCCCCGTGTGCCTAAAAATTGGAGCTCCCCCATAAGTGACCCCATTTTGGAAACTAGACACCCCAAGGAACTTATCTAGATGCATAGTGAGCACTTTGAACCCCCAGGTGCTTCACAAATTGATCCGTAAAAATGAAAAAGTACTTTTTTTTCACAAAAAAATTGTTTTAGCCTCAATTTTTTCATTTTCACATGGGCAACAGGATAAAATGGATCCTAAAATTTGTTGGGCAATTTCTCCTGAGTACACCAATACCTCACATGTGGGGGTAAACCACTGTTTGGGCACATGGTAAGGCTCGGAAGGGAAGGAGCGCCATTTGACTTTTTGAATGAAAAATTATCTCCATCGTTAGCGGACACCATGTCGCGTTTGGAGAGCCCCTGTGTGCCTAAACATTGGCGCTCCCCCACAAGTGACCCCATTTTGGAAACTAGACCCCCCAAGGAACTTATCTAGATGCCTAGTGAGCACTTTAAACCCTCAGGTGCTTCACAAATTGATCTGTAAAAATGAAAAGTACTTTTTTTTCACAAAAAAATTCTTTTCGCCTCAATTTTTTCATTTTTACATGGGCAATAGGATAAAATGGATTATAAAATTTGTTGGGCAATTTCTCCCGAGTACGCCGATACCTCATATGTGGGGGTAAACCACTGTTTGGGCACACGGCAGGGCTCGGAAGGGAAGGCGCGCCATTTGACTTTTTGAATGGAAAATTAGCTCCAATTGTTAGCGGACACCATGTCGCGTTTGGAGAGCCCCTGTGTGCATAAACATTGGAGCTCCCCCACAAGTGACCCCATTTTGGAAACTAGACCCCCCCAAGGAACTTATCTAGATGCATATTGAGCACTTTAAACCCCCAGGTGCTTCACAGAAGTTTATAACGCAGAGCCATGAAAATAAAAAAAAAATTTTCTTTCCTCAAAAATGATTTTTTAGCCTGGAATTTCTTATTTTGCCAAGGGTAATAGGAGAAATTGGACCCCAAATGTTGTTGTCCAGTTTGTCCTGAGTACACTGATACCCCATATGTGGGGGTAAACCACTGTTTGGGCGCACGGCAGGGCTCGGAAGGGAAGGCACGCCATTTGGCTTTTTAAATGGAAAATTAGCTCCAATCATTAGCGGACACCATGTCACGTTTGGAGAGCTCCTGTGTGCCTAAACATTGGAGATCCGCCAGAAATGACCCCATTTTGGAAACTAGACCCCCAAAGGAACTAATCTAGATGTGTGGTGAGGACTTTGAACCCCCAAGTGCTTCACAGAAGTTTATAACGCAGAGCCATGAAAATAAAAAAATAAAAAATTATTTTCTCAAAAATGATCTTTTAGCCTGCAATTTTTTATTTTCTCAAGGGTAACAGGAGAAATTTGACCCCAAAAGTTGTTGTCCAGTTTCCCCTGAGTACGCTGATACCCAATATGTGGGGGTAAACCACTGTTTGGGCACATGCCGGGGCTCGGAAGTGAAGTAGTGACGTTTTGAAATGCAGACTTTGATGGAATGCTCTGTGGGCGTCACGTTGCGTTTGCAGAGCTCCTGATGTGGCTTAACAGTAGAAACCCCCCATAAGTGACCCCATTTTGGAAACTAGACCCCAAAAGGAACTTATCTAGATGTGTGGTGAGCACTTTGAACCCCCAAGTGCTTCACAGAAGTTTATAATGCAGAGCCGTGAAAATAATAAATACGTTTTCTTTCCTCAAAAATAATTATTTAGCCCAGAATTTTTTAATTTTCCCAAGGGTAACAGGAGAAATTTGACCCCAATATTTGTTGTCCAGTTTCTCCTGAGTACGGTGATACCCCATATGTGGGGGTAAACTACTGTTTGGGCACATGCCGGGGCTCGGAATTGAAGTAGTGACGTTTTGAAATGCAGACTTTGATGGAATGCTCTGCGGGCGTCACGTTGCGTTTGCAGAGCCCCTGATGTGGCTAAACAGTAGAAACCCCCCACAAGTGACCCCATTTTGGAAACTAGACCCCGATAGGAACTTATCTAGATGTGTGGTGAGCACTTTGAACCCCCAAGTGCTTCACAGAAGTTTATAATGCAGAGCCGTGAAAATAATAAATACGTTTTCTTTTCTCAAAAATAATTATTTAGCCCAGAATTTTTTATTTTCCCAAGGGTTACAGGAGAAATTGGACCCCTAAAGTTGTTGTCCAGTTTCTCCTGAGTATGCTGATACCCCATGTCTGGAGGTAAACCACTGTTTGGGCACACGTCGGGGCTCAGAATGGAAGTAGTGACTTTTGAAATGCAGACTTTGATGGAATGGTCTGCGGGCGTCACGTTGCGTTTGCAGAGCCCCTGGTGTGCCTAAACAGTAGAAACCCCCCACAAGTGACTCCATTTTAGAAACTAGACCCCCCAAGGAACTTATCTAGATATGTGGTGAGCACTTTGATCCCCCAAGTGCTTCACAGACGTTTACAACGCAGAGCCGTGAAAATAAAAAATCATTTTTCTTTCCTCAAAAATGATGTTTTAGCAAGCATTTTTTTATTTTCACAAGGGTAACAGGAGAAATTGGACCCCAGTAATTGTTGCGCAGTTTATCCTGAGTACACTGATACCCCATATGTGGGGGTAAACCACTGTTTGGGCGCACGTCGGGGCTCGGAAGTGAGGGAGCACCATTTGACTTTTTGAATACGAGATTGGCTGGAATCAATGGTGGCGCCATGTTGCGTTTGGAGACCCCTGATGTGCCTAAACAGTGGTAACCCCTCAATTCTACCTCCAACACTAACCCGAACACACCCCTAACCCTTATCCCAACTGTAGCCATAACCCTAATCACAACCCTAACCGCAACACACCCCTAACCACAACCCTAACCCCAACACACCCCTAACCCTAACCACAACCCTAATTCCAACCCAACCCTAATCACAACCCTAATTCCAACCCTAACCCTAAGGCTATGTGCCCACGTTGCGGATTCGTGTGAGATTTTTCAGCATCATTTTTGAAAAATCCGCGGGTAAAAGGCACTGCGTTTTAGCTGCGGATTTTCCGCGGATTTCCAGTGTTTTTTGTGCGGATTTCACCTGCGGATTCCTATTGAGGAACAGGTGTAAAACGCTGCGGAATCCGCACAAAGAATTGACATGCTGCGGAAAATACAACGCAGCGCTTCCGCGCGGTATTTTCCGCACCATGGGCACAGCGGATTTGGTTTTCCATAGGTTTACATGGTACTGTAAACCTGATGGAACACTGCAGCGAATCCGCAGCAGCCAATCCGCTGCGGATCCGCAGCCAAATCCGCACCGTGTGCACATAGCCTAATTCTAAAGGTATGTGCACACGCTGCGGAAAACGCTGCGGATCCGCAGCAGTTTCCCATGAGTTTACAGTTCAATGTAAACCTATGGGAAACAAAAATCGCTGTACAAATGCTGCGGAAAAACTGCACGGAAACGCAGCGGTTTACATTCCGCAGCATGTCACTTCTTTGTGCGGATTCCGCAGCGGTTTTACAACTGCTCAAATAGAAAATCGCAGTTGTAAAACCGCAGTGAAATGCGCAGACAAAATGCGGTAAATCCGCCATAAATCCGCAGCGGTTTAGCACTGCGGATTTATCAAATCCGCAGCAGAAAAATCCACAGAGGACCAGAACACGTGTGCACATACCGAAACCCTAACCCTATCCCTAACCCTACCCCTAACCCTACCCCTAACCCTAGCCCTAACCCTAGCCCTAACCCTACCCCTAACCCTACCCCTACCCCTAACCCTACCCCTAACCCTAGCCCTAATCCTAACCCTATTCTAACATTAGTGGGAAAAAAAAATTATTTTTTTATTGTCCCTACCTATGGGGGTGACAAAGGGGGGGGTGTCATTTATTTTTTTTTTTTATTTTGATCACTGAGATATAATGTATCTCAGTGATCAAAATGCACTTTGGAACGAATCTGCCGGCTGGCAGATTCGGCGAGCGCACTGCGCATGCGCCCGCCATTTTGGAAGATGGCGGCGCCCAGGGAGAAGACGGACGGACCCCGGCAGGATCGGTAAGTATGTGGGGTGGGGTGGAGCACGGGGGGGGGATCGGAGCATGGGGGGGTGGATCAGAGCGCGGGAGGGGTGGAACGGAGCACGGGAGGGGTGGAACGGAGCACGGGGGGTGGAACGGAGCACGGGGGTGGAACGGAGCACGGGGGGGTGGATCGGAGTGCAGGGGGGGTGATTGGAGCACGGGGGGGTGATTGGAGCATGGGGGGAGCGGACAAGAGCACGGGGGAGCGGAGCACAGGACGGAGGGGAGCCGGAGCAGTGTACCGGACAGATCGGGGGCTGGGGGGCGATCGGTGGGGTGGGGTGGGGGCACATTAGTGTTTCCAGCCATGGCCGATGATATTGCAGCATCGGCCATGGCTGGATTGTAATATTTCACCAGTTATAATAGGTGAAATATTACAAATCGCTCTGATTGGCAGTTTCACTTTCAACAGCCAATCAGAGCGATCGTAGCCACGGGCCCCCCCCCCTGGGCTAAACTACCACTCCCCCTGTCCCTGCAGATCGGGTGAAATGGGAGTTAACCCTTTCACCCGATCTGCAGGGACGCGATCTTTCCATGACGTGGCGTCATGGGTCGGGAAGGGGTTAAATATGCTATTTGTCCCCTTTCTTTTTCTTTTTTTCTTATATGTCCTTCTGTATTAATTCTTACTCACGCGTATGCACTGTTCTATTTTGTACGAAGATCTATCCTCACTATGATGTGTTTGGTCTGATCGCTGGAGCGCTGCTTGTACGCATGCGCACCTGGATCGGCGACCCCTGGCGGCTCGTGGCGTCATTATGCGTGGACAGTTACCATGCTTGGTGACGCCTATGCATGACGCCGCCGCCGCCTGGCGTCTCCAGTATCCATGGTAGCGCCTGCGTCACTTCCGGCTGCCGCCCCAGCGATCACTAGTCTCGCCTGTATTTAAACCCCGTCATTAGTACTAGCCGGCATGCCCCCTGAAGAAGGAGCTTCCGCTCCGAAACGCGCGTCGGGCGGACGTGCACGCCGGACCCAGATACATGCTATGCCCCTACGTTTCAGGTAACTACGAGCTGAGTCCACGGCAATTTTGCCGGACTATATTCCTGACATTTAAGCTATCAGCTGCATGATTATGTGTGTTCAGGGGGACTTAGACATTTTTTCTAACACAGTAACTCTCATGTATATGGTTTAGCCGCTGTTGTTCAGCACTTTGCTAGATTTCGGCCCTGCTTAATTTAGTGTAGCATTATAATAACCCACGGTGGTATACAGTCTTATGTTTGACTTCTACTCGCTGCATGTGTTACTTATTTCTATGCAGGTGCTCCATGTACTGACTAGCTAGCTATCTGTTTACAACATGTGTTTAGTTACTGACGTATGTCGACATTAGATGGTATATGGCTGTCTGGGTTTTCCGGTCTGCGCGTCCTCTTTTGTATAGTGGCGATTTGTTGCAGTTGCCGCCACCATTTTTTCTACCTGTATCATTGTAGTCCAGGGATCTGTGTGTTCTCTCATTTTTATTGTATTTATATCAATGTATGTATATTTGTACCAATAAAGATTTTTTCATATTAGTAATATACCCAATATTGGCCAATCCTCCAATTGTCTTGCACTTCCCCTGTTACAACTTCCCCAACCACTCCTAACCTATCATCACAGCCCAACACCCCCCCTGGTCCACCATGTTACTTCCTCCGACAGACCCCGAAAGTAAATATTCATTAAATCATTTTTTGCTTTTTTTATAAAAATTGTACATTTTTTATTTTTGTTAGTAAAATTTGTCTTGATTCACAATACCGGTCTCACTGTGTTTTCTTTATCTCTTTATTTAACCACGTGCGTATTGTTGAGTGAAGTATAAACGGGTGTAACAGTTAAGGTGTTTATTATACAAGTTACATTCAAGGTGTTATTATTAGAGTCAGAAAACATTACCGGTACATAACATTACAGGTAAATAACATTACAGGTACACAACATTACAGGTACATTTTAGTTACAGGTTAAACCATTTCATCTTGCCATGACACGTCCAATATCAGATACAAAATAGGCTGCAAATTTATCCCTCATTTGGGCAACTTCTACTATAGTCGTCAGAGGGTGATGTTGGTAATCCTGCAATGTGGTATTAACAGTTTCCTCAAGTTCAAAGTGGGGTTGCTCTTTTGACAGGATGTAGTTATGCAGAACAACACATGCTTTCACAACCTCATCAATTGTCTCTATTGTAAGATTGATTGGTGTTCCCAAAATGCGCCATTTAGATGCCAGCAAACCAAAGGCACACTTAACAGTTCTTCGTGCCCTTGTCAGTCGGTAGTTGAATATCCTATTTGTGTGAATCAAGTCCAGACTTGAGTACGGTTTTATTTGGTAGGCCCACATTTGAAAGGCTTCATCCCCAACTATAACAAACGGCATTGGTGGTCCTTCAGTGTTAGGAAGAGGTTGTGGTGGTGGAAAATTAAAATCATTCCCATACAATTGTTGTCCCATGTCAGAGTTTTTGGAAGTCTGTGAGTCATTCCCTCATCCAAATGAGCCAAAGTCAATGGCGACAAATCAACAATCTGCATATGCAATTGCCATGAGAACAAATGGCGGCATGAACTCATATGAACTCTTGAGCGTGAGAAAATATTCAGAAACTTTCCCATGCTCAAGAGTTAATTTGAGTTCATGCCGCCAGGGGGCGCAGCTTCGGTGACGGCACCACTAGTCACCGAAGCTCTGCTCCCTGCATTTCATTCATTCCGTAGTCGTTTACAACCGGGAGCGGCAGCACTAGCAGCGCTCCCAGTTGTAAAATGTAAATGCCCCAGATATGGATTACTGCGTGGGACTTGACTGTACAGTGGACAAGTATGGGATATTGTTGCTTTTTAATTTCGGATTTTTTTTACAGGAGAATGAGGGCTTTGCTTGGATTGAGTGTGCAATAAAGATATTAAAAACCTGTGTGTTTCATTGTTTCATTAAAATACTATTTTCTTACTGTGTGTGTGTTTGATTAACTCTTTAACAACTGTGGAATTAGTAATGGATAGGTGTCTTATTGACACCTCTGCATTACTAAGCCGGCTGTTATGACCTGGTGGTTAGGAGCACCCGACCTGATAGTTAAGCTCATACAGGACAAGCTCTGGGATGTGGGAGCTCTGCTGACCGCAAGCCCTAATCCTATCGCACACACTAAAAATAGCCGTGGAGCGCTCCTGACGCTCCCTAGGCGCCTCGTCACAGCCTCAGAGCTAGCTAGCCCTAGAGATAGAAAATAAAGCCTACCTTGCCTCAGAGAAATTCCCCAAAGGAAAAGGCAGCCCCCCACATATAATGACTGTGAGTAAAGATGAAAGTCACAAACGCAGAAATGAAATAGGTTTCAGCATAGGGAGGCCAGACTTACTAAATAGACAGAGGATAGGAAAGGAATCTTTGCGGTCAGCACAAAAACCTACAAAAGACCACGCAGAGTGTGCAAAAGGGTCCTCCGCACCGACTCACGGTGCGGGGTGCCACTCTGCATCCCAGAGCTTCCAGCTAGCAAGACAAAATCAGGATAACCAGCTGGGCAAAGAAACAATGAGCAAAAATAACAATAAGGAACTTAGCTTCTGCAGGAGAAGACAGGTCACCAGGCAGATCCAGGAGCGAACTGAACCAATGCTAAAACATTGACAGCTGGCATGGAGTAACGATCTGAGTGGAGTTAAATAGAGAAGCCAACCAAAGGATAAACCACGTCACCTGTGTAAGGAACCTCAGAAGCAGCAGCTTCACTCATAGCCACCAGAGGGAGCCCATAGACAGAACTCGCCGAAGTACCATTCACGACCACAGGAGGGAGTTCGACAACAGAATTCACAACAGCCGACTTAATGTCACCTTACAATAGCAAGGTGACATTAACCCCTTATTACCCCATATGCCAATGCTACAGGGCAGTGGGAAGAATCGGGCATAGCTCCAGAATTGGTGCATCTAATAAATGCGCCTTTTCTGGGCAGCTGCGGGCTGCTTTTTTAAAGCTGGGGGCCACGGCCCCTAACCAGCCTGAGGATAGCAGCCCGCACCTGTGAGTTTTGCCGGGGTGGTTGGAAAATATAGGGAGGCTGCACGTCAGGTTTTCTTTCATTCAATGTCCCTTGCTCGCGCTGCTGCTTGAACCACAAGCAGGGGACAGCGCTTACTGTAGCGCTGCTTCCCGGCGGCTGTCCGTGTGGTCCTGATGCAGCACACGGGCGGGACACGGCTGCTGCATGGATGGACCAGGTGAGCACACAGACATCTCCGGTACCAATTTTTCCGGTATCAGAAATATCTGGACTTGTGAAACCGCCCCTAGGTAAACTATCCATATACTGAAGAGAAAAAAGGGTGGCACTCACCGTTTTTAAAATCCAATCTTTATTGTGACAATTTAAAATATCTTCAGCTATCAGGAAATCCATCTTTATAAATCTTTTGCTTCCACCAAAGTATCAACAGATTTGCAGTTAGAAAGGGATTGTCTATGCACAGTGGGTCCCTTAGGATTTATGGCAGGCACTAATTCCCTAGCTGACACAAGAGATGATGCAACGTTACTATCGGAATTATCTACTCCACATGTGAGTGAGAAAATATAATACAGCAGGAAAAAGATTTTTCCCCCTTCACAGGAGGAGTAAAATCCTCTTATATGCCACCGATATCTCCGGTGAATGTGATTGATTTATTTGAGGCTCAAGTAGTCAAAGATATAGAGGTGCAGATATATCAAAGATTACCCTCTAATTTGACTTTGCAGGAGAAACAGGCTTTGATGGAAATAAAGGGTTGGTCAGACACGGTCGTCAGAGCCGCCGATAAAGGCAGGAATACAGTTTTGCTGTCTAGGGAACAATACCTTACCGAAGCCTTTAAACAGCTATTGGATGAGGTTAGGTATCAGACTTTACAACAGGACCCCACATTTAAATTTAAAAATGAATTGCACACTTTTTTGAGGAAATATGTGGAAATGGGGATCATTTCCAAAAAGAAGGGAGAAAAACTGCTACCGGAGTTACCCCGTAAACCGCATTGGCACCATATTCCTAAAATTCATAAATCCCGCACTTTACCACCAGGATGCCCCCATTGTATCAGGGATAGGATCCTTGACAGAACACCTGTCCCGATACATGGACTGGCTTCTTCGCCCATTATTACAGGATGTTCCCTCGTATATAAAAGATACAAAATATTTTTTGGACTCTTTGAGAGATTTCACATGGCAGGAAGGTTTCCATCTAGTATCCATAGATGTTGAGAGTCTCTACACCACAGGATATAGGGGTAAGAACAGTTAGAGAAGTATTATCTAACACAGGCAAAACTTCTATTTTTGTTGATTTTATTTATGAGGGATTAGAATTTGTTTTGAAACATAATGCTTTTCAGTTCATGGACAAGTGGTACCTCCAAAGAATCGGTACTGCTATGGGAACTCAGGCAGCATGTACGTTTGCTAATTAGTGATGAGTATACTCGGTACTCGAGATTTCCCGAGCACGCTCAGGTGTCCTCCGAATATTTGTAAGTACTCGGAGATTTAGTTTTCATCGCCGCAGCTGAATGATTTACATCTGCTAGCCAGCATAAGTACATGTGTGGGTTGCCTGGTTGCTAGGGAATCAACCACATGTAATCAAGCTTGCTAACAGATGTAAATCATTCAGCTGCGGCAATGAAAACTAAATCTCCGAGTACTTACAAGTACCCAGAGGACACCCGAGCGTGCTCGGGAAATCTCGAGTACCGAGTATACTCGCTCATCACTATTGCTAATCTTTTTTTTGGCAGTTTTCAAAGAGAGATATGTCTATTCTGAACAAAACAGTTTTTTGAAACATATCAAATTATATATGCAATTTGTGGATGACGTGTTCATGGTGTGGGATGGAAGCAGGGAGGATTTCCAGGGATTCGTGGAGTTCCTCAATCTATCCAAGAACATGAACATGAAATTCACTTCCAATTTTGGAGGTTTATTCCTTGAGTTTTTGGATGTTACAATTCACATTAATCAGGGTACAATAACCACGGAAGTTTATTGCAAGCCTACCTTGACGAACTCCATTCTACATTATAATAGTCAAAAAGGCACACATATACACTATATCCACAGTATACATAAAATAAAGAAATAGAATAATAATCTAAAATTTATAGAACATTAAAATACTTTCTATAAAATCGATATATATAGTGCACAAGGTGTGTGACACAGAAGAAGTGGAGCCCACTCAATATATAGAGAACACCAAACCTAAAGCAAGGATCACAGAAAAGAAGTACCACCAGGCTAGGATGTGCAAATATTCAATTTAATTATTTATTATGGTAACAAATGATAATACAGAAATATAAAATTATTAAAAAGATGTGCACTGCAGGACATATACTGCTATAAACATTATATAAATATGTATAAAGTAGTAACCCTCAATAGGTAAAACCTGATGCTGAAAAAAGAAAAATGTTTTTTGTGTAAAAAATTTTTTTTAAAAACACATACCGGTATATATATATATATATATATATATATATATATATATATATATATATATATCTGTATGAACCACATACACATATATATATCAATAAATGAATAAAGTGCTCAAGTGCTGTGATAAATAAATAATGTTTGCACTGGTCCAATATATTATATACCAGGGCCAGTATAAATATCAGAACACCACTGTGAATAAAAAAGTGATAAAAAAGTAGTTAAGAGCATACAGGTACCTTAGTAGGATTACTGTCCTAGTGCACAACGCGCCCCGACGCGCGTTTCGGTAACATTTCCTTCGTCAGGTGGAGTAAATAACAGTAAAACGCCAGGTTTTTATAACGTGTGCACTTTCGTGATTAGCCGCGGTCCGAGTATCCACGGCGCATGCGCAGCCAGGAGGTCCCGGAAGTCCCGGAGCGCCACGTCACATGACCGGACGCACGGCATTGTGGAGCCGGCGTAACCAAGGCCACAGCGACGCTACACTCCAGGGCATCGGGGGCACAGACCACGCATGCGCACAACCCGGAACGCGCAATCACTGAGTACAAATAATTAAAAAATAGCACAATAATTATGTAGAGAATAAGTGGAAATATATTAAAAATATATATATATATAGTGATGAAGAGGGTCCATAATTCCTAGGCGTGGATAAAAATTCTTTTCTTTTTAAGGGGTCCCTCTACCTACAGCTCCAGGGCACTGCTATGGGGGCGTCCTTTGCGCCCGCTTACGCTAATTTATTCCTGCGGCTGTGGGAGAGGGACCTCTTCTCATCTGATTTATTTTCGTCTGTGGATCGCATCCCATTGTGGGTGCGATTCATAGATGATATTTTTATTATTTGGCAGGATTCAGAGGAGGCACTCCATTCCTTTATGTCCCTTCTGAATCAGAATGGTCAAAATATACATCTAACATAAAAATTTGACAAAAATACGATTGAGTTCCTAGATGTTGTGGTGAAAAGAGGAGAGGATGACTGTTTGCAAACTGATTTATATCGTAAATCCACCTCAGTTAACGCTTTGTTACACGCCACTTCATCACACCCCCCAGCAATGATAAAATCCATCCCTATAGGACAATTTTTACGCCTTCGAAGGCTATGCTCTGATGATAGGGACTTTGAAAAACAGGCAATGGAGCAGGTGCTCTGCTTTACGGCCGGCTGGTGCTGACACAGTGCAGGGAAGCTGACGCCAAGGGACGTGACAGGCACCGGAATGTAAGTAGGTACTGTTTGTTTTTTTTAACTTTTACAATGGTAACCAGGGTAAACATCGGGTTACAAAGTGCGGCCCTGCGCTTAGTAACCCGATGTTTACCCTGGTTACCCGGGGACTTCGGCATCGTTGGTCGCTGGAGAGCTGTCTATATCGCTGCAGCATCGCTAAATGTGACGGTACCTTTAGGGTAATTTTTAATGTGGCCATTGTTCCTTTTGTTCTCAACACCTTGTAGGTCATTCTTTGCAAATAGGTTCCATTCATCATGTTGTACGGGACTTTATTTCATGCAGGACTAATTATGTAGTTTATGATTTATTTTGCCCATGTATTTTGCCCATGTTGCCTTTTATTCATTAGATTTCGGGAACGCGTAAATTCAATTCGTACAGGTAAAGGAGTTCCATAACTTATTAAACATATTAGAGAACAACATGAAGGGGATTCAGGTGTCCTACATTTTGCAGGTTTGTAAAGGGTTACTCCACCACCGCAAAGGGGAGATTTACATATATTACTCCTGAAAAGAGAAGCCAGGTGGATAATGAGTACATGGGCTTTAGAAGCTACAGGCTTCAATGATAAATTAGACATGTCTGTTTTTTTGTGAAAAGGTTTTTTTGACTGAAAGAAAAAATTGAAAAGTTTTTTGAAAAAAGTTTTTGGGGTGAATTTCTCTGAAGAATTTATAAGCTCTGGTCCCTTGAGGATTTGTGTATCGATCTTGCTATTTTAAATGTGAAATAGTATATATTTATTGCACTAGGTATGTTACAGGTATATTGGGAATTGTAAGGGTCACTGTAAGGGTGGAGAAGAGAGAGAAAAAAAAATGGGGGAGGACCCTATTTGCCATAGGGTATTTGTTCTGCCTCGTCACTTCCCAGTACCAACAGGACCTGTAGAAGCACAAGGGAGCGCGAAACGGCCGTTGTTCAATTTTTTTCTTCCCGTTCTACACTCCCCCTGCTGAAGATGTTTTAAATCGTCACAATAAAGACTGGATTTTAGAAACGTGTATTTAATAAATTTGTTTATCTAATAAATCTGACATACTGATTATTGCTAGGTTAGTCGAGGAGCTGTGTGTTTCCCCAGATTAGAAATCCAAATGAGAAAAAACTTGGCACTCTGGTTGAGGGATTGTCATATGCAGAAAAAGTTTTATTGATGTGCATCCATAAAGGCAAGTTAAATTGAACGTTTTCGGTCCACATCCGGTCCTTCATCAGAACAAATATACTGGTGCAGGGAAAAACATATATCCTGGCTCTATAGGTTCCAATAGCGATAGAGTAGCCTGGATGAAGCAGGGAATCCTCACGTCGGCGCATGTATAGTGCGACTGAAGTCGCTGCTTGGATAGTCTTCCCACCCATCATGTTATCACTCTCCTGTGGGCATGAAACTTTGTTTGAGTGACCTTTGCAAATATTGTGCTTGTTCACGACTTTTGTCCTTTCATGTCAGTGTGCAATGAAACCAAGTCTACATTCCCTGGCTTCATAGGCAGACTTCGCATGTCTGGGATGAACATAGTATGCAGTCCACGGAGTAGCCGAAGAGACTATCTGGAAGAAGAACACTGAAAGCATAGCTATTCTCCCTGTCCATGCATAGTGAGTCTATGAAGCCGGGGGAACATACACCTAGCTTCATTGCACACAGACATGAAAAGACAAAAGTCACAAGCATATTTGCAGAGAGCAAGCTTTTGCTAAGCATGTTATGATCTCAGAGCATTTAGGCCTTGAGATAGAAAGCAGCTTCCCAGTTAGGCTGCCGTCACACTATCAGTATTTGGTCAGTATTTTACATCAGTATTTGTAAGCCAAAACCAGGAGTGGGTGATAAATGCAGAAAAGGCGATGTGTTTCTATTATACTTTTCCTCTAATTGTTCCACTCCTAGTTTTGGCTTACAAATACTGATGTAAAATACTGACCAAATACTGATAGTGTGACGGCAGCCTTAGACATCAGGTGCGAGATTTGCAAACAGACAGCAGAAGTTGCCTTTTACACCCTGCATTTATCTTATTTGCATTGGCGGGTTTGGCAATAGATCTGGATCTGGGTGTTGGCCATATTATCACTATTCCTCTAGTGATTTGAACTAATATCTGGAATTTAGACTCTTTCATGCCATGTTTTTGCTACACAATAAAAAAAAACAACACAGAAATGTATAGCTGAATAATCACAAAAATGTATGAAATTCAACCATGCAAAATACAAAAAGTTAAGTGGGAGAACCTTAACAATAAAATCTAGTTTTTATTGAAAATGGTTGCATGTATTTTCACATATTTTTTTAACATATACAACTTTGGCCTTGGAATGAGGTGTGAACGTGTCTGCAAATAAATTATGAATTTTATCTTGTTCTAATGGAATTTAATGTGTGTGGCACTAACAAGATACGATTGTTAACCCCTTCCCGACCTGTGACACAGCGTATGCGTCATGAAAGTCGGTGCCAATCCGACCTGTGACGCATATGCTGTGTCACAGAAAGATCGCGTCCCTGCAGGCCGGGTGAAAGGGTTAACTCCCATTTCACCCGATCTGCAGGGACAGGGGGAGTGGTAGTTTAGCCCAGGGGGGGTGGCTTCACCCCCTCGTGGCTACGATCGCTCTGATTGGCTGTTGAAAGTGAAACTGCCAATCAGAGCGATTTGTAATATTTCACCTAAAAAAATGGTGAAATATTACAATCCAGCCATGGCCGATGCTGCAATATCATCGGCCATGGCTGGAAATACTAATGTGCCCCCACCCCACCCCTCCGATCGCCCCCCCAGCCCCCCGATCTGTGGCCCGCTCCCCTCCGTCCTGTGCTCCGCTCCGCCGTCCTCCTGCCCGCTCCCCCCGTGCTCCAATCACACCCCCCCGTGCTCCAATCAAACCCCCCCGCACTCCGATCCCCCCCCGTGCTCCGAACCACCCCCCCTGCACACCGATCCACCCCCCCTGCACACCGATCCACCCGCCCGCACACCGATCACTCTCCCCCATGCTCCGATCCCTCCCCCCCCGTGCTCCGACGCCCCCCCGTGCCCTGATCTCCCCCCCCTGTGCCCTGATCTCCCCCCCTTATACTTACCGATCCTGGCGGGGTCCCGTCCGTCTTCTTCCCCGAGCGCCGCCATGTTCCAAAATGGCGGGCGCATGCGCAGTGCGCCCGCCGAATCTGCCGGCCGGCAGATTCGTTCCAATGTGAATTTTGATCACTGTGATATAATCTATCACAGTGGTCAAAATAAAAAAACAGTAAATGACCCCCCCCATTTGTCCCCCATAGATAGGGACAATAATAAAATAAAGAATTTTTTTTTTTTTTCACTAAGGTTGGAGTTAGAACTAGGGTTAGGGTTAGGGGTAGGGTTAGGGGTAGGGTTAGGGGTAGGGGTAGGGTTAGGGGTAGGGTTAGGGGTAGGGTTAGGGGTAGGGTTAGGGGTAGGGGTAGGGGTAGGGTTAGGGGTAGGGTTAGGGTTTCGGTATGTGCACACGTATTCTGGTCCTCTGCGGATTTTTCCGCAGCGGATTTGATAAATCCGCAGTGCTAAACCGCTGCGGATTTATGGCAGATTTACCGCGGTTTTTCTGCGCATTTCACTGCGGTTTTACAACTGCGATTTTCTATTGGAGCAGTTGTAAAACCGCTGTGGAATCCGCAGAAAGAAGCGACATGCTGCGGAATGTAAACCGCTGCGTTTCCGTGCAGTTTTTCCGCAGCATGTGTACAGCGATTTTTGTTTCCCATAGGTTTACATTGAAATGTAAACTCATGGGAAACTGCTGCGGATCCGCAGCGTGTGCACATACCTTTAGAATTAGGCTATGTGCACACGGTGCGGATTTGGCTGCGGATCCGCAGCGGATTGGCCGCTGCGGATCCGCAGCAGTGTTCCATCAGGTTTACAGTACCATGTAAACCTATGGAAAACCAAATCCGCTGTGCCCATGGTGCGGAAAATACCGCACGGAAACGCTGCGTTGTATTTTCCGCAGCATGTCAATTCTTTGTGCGGATTCCGCAGCGTTTTACACCTATTCCTCAATAGGAATCCGCAGGTGAAATCCGCAGTAAATCCGCAGGTAAAACGCAGTGCCTTTTACCCGCGGATTTTTCAAAAATGGTGCGGAAAAATCTCACACGAATCCGCAACGTGGGTACATAGCCTTAGGGTTAGGGTTGGGTTGGAATTAGGGTTGTGGTTAGGGTTAGGGGTGTGTTGGGGTTAGGGTTGTGGTTAGGGGTGTGTTGCGGTTAGGGTTGTGGTTAGGGTTACGGCTACAGTTGGGATAAGGGTTAGGGGTGTGTTGGCGTTAGAATTGAGGGGTTTCCACTGTTTAGGCACATCAGGGGTCTCCAAACGCAACATGGCGCCACCATTGATTCCAGCCAATCTTTCATTCAAAAAGTCAAATGGTGCTCCTTCCCTTCCGAGCCCCGACGTGTGCCCAAACAGTGGTTTACCCCCACATATGGGGTATCAGTGTACTCAGGACAAACTGGGCAACAATTACTGGGGTCCAATTTCTCCTGTTACCCTTGAGAAAATAAAAAATTGCTTGCTAAAACATCATTTTTGAGGAAAGTAAAATGATTTTTTATTTTCACGGCTCTGCGTTGTAAACGTCTGTGAAGCACTTGGGGGTTCAAAGTGCTCACCACATATCTAGATAAGTTCCTTGGGGGGTCTAGTTTCCAAAATGGGGTCACTTGTGGGGGGTTTCTACTGTTTAGGCACACCAGGGGCTCTGCAAACGCAACGTGACGCCCGCAGACCATTCCATCAAAGTCTGCATTTCAAAACGTCACTACTTGACTTCCGAGCCCCGACATGTGCCCAAACAGTGGTTTACCCCCACATATGGGGTATCAGCGTACTCAGGACAAACTGGGCAACAATTACTGGGGTCCAATTTCTCCTGTTACCCTTGAGAAAATAAAAAATTGCTTGCTAAAACATCATTTTTGAGGAAAGAAAAATGATTTTTTATTTTCACGGCTCTGCGTTGTAAACGTCTGTGAAGCACTTGGGGGTTCAAAGTGCTCACCACATATCTAGATAAGTTCCTTGGGGGGTCTAGTTTCCAAAATGGGGTCACTTGTGGGGGGTTTCTACTGTTTAGGCACACCAGGGGCTCTGCAAACGCAACGTGACGCCCGCAGACCATTCCATCAAAGTCTGCATTTCAAAACGTCACTACTTGACTTCCGAGCCCCGACATGTGCCCAAACAGTGGTTTACCCCCACATATGGGGTATCAGCGTACTCAGGACAAACTGGGCAACAATTACTGGGGTCCAATTTCTCCTGTTACCCTTGAGAAAATAAAAAATTGCTTGCTAAAACATCATTTTTGAGGAAAGAAAAATGATTTTTTATTTTCACGGCTCTGCGTTGTAAACGTCTGTGAAGCACTTGGGGGTTCAAAGTGCTCACCACATATCTAGATAAGTTCCTTGGGGGGTCTAGTTTCCAAAATGGGGTCACTTGTGGGGGGTTTCTACTGTTTAGGCACACCAGGGGCTCTGCAAACGCAACGTGACGCCCGCAGACCATTCCATCAAAGTCTGCATTTCAAAAGTCACTACTTCCCTTCTGAGCCCCGACGTGTGCCCAAACAGTGGTTTACCCCCACATATGGGGTATCAGCGTACTCAGGAGAAACTGGACAACAACTTTTGGGGTCCAATTTCTCCTGTAACCCTTGGGAAAATAAAAAATTCTGGGCTAAAAAATTATTTTTGAGGAAAGAAAACGTATTTATTATTTTCACTGCTCTGTGTTATAAACTTCTGTGAAGCACTTGGGGGTTCAAAGTGCTCACCTCACATCTAGATAAGTTCCTTTCGGGGTCTAGTTTCTAAAATGGGGTCACTTGTGGGGGGTTTCTACTGTTTAGCCACATCAGGGGCTCTGCAAACGCAACGTAACGCCCGCAGAGCATTCCATCAAAGTCTGCATTTCAAAATGTCACTACTTGACTTCCGAGCCCCGACATGTGCCCAAACTGTGGTTTACCCCCACATATGGGGTATCAGCGTACTCAGGAGAAACTGTACAACAACTTTTGGGGTCAAATTTCTCCTTTTACCCTTGGGAAAATAATAAATTGCAGGCTAAAAAATCATTTTAGAGAAAATAAAATTTTTATTTTATTTTCATGGCTCTGCGTTATAAACTTCTGTGAAGCACTTGGAAGTTCAAAGTCCTCACCACACATCTAGATTAGTTCCTTTAGGGGTCTAGTTTCCAAAATGGGGTCATATGTGGGGGATCTCCAATGTTTAGGCACACAGGGGCTCTCCAAACGTGACATGGTGTCCGCTAATGATTGGAGCTAATTTTCCATTTAAAAAGCCAATTGGCGTGCCTTCCCTTCCGAGCCCTGCCGTGCGCCCAAACAGTGGTTTACCCCCACATATGGGGTATCAGCGTACTCAGGACAAACTGGACAACAACATTTGCGGTCCAATTTCTCCTATTACCCTTGGCAAAATAGGAAATTCCAGGCTAAAAATCATTTTTGAGGAAAGAAAAATTATTTTTTATTTTCATGGCTCTGCATTATAAACTTCTGTGAAGCACCTGGGGGTTTAAAGTGCTCAATATGCATCTAGATAAGTTCCTTGGGGGGTCTAGTTTCCAAAATGGGGTCACTTGTGGGGGAGCTCCAATGCATAGGCACACAGGGGCTCTCTAAACGCGACATGGTGTCCGCTAACAATTGGAGCTAATTTTCCATTCAAAAAGTCAAATGGCGCGCCTTCCCTTCCGAGCCCTGCCGTGTGCCCAAACAGTGGTTTACCCCCACATATGAGGTATCGGCGTACTCGGGAGAAATTGCCCAACAAATTTTAGGATTCATTTTATCCTATTGCCCATGTGAAAATGAAAAACTGAGGCGAAAAGAATTTTTTTGTGAAAAAAAAGTACTTTTTCATTTTTACAGATCAATTTGTGAAGCACCTGAGGGTTTAAAGTGCTCAATATGCATCTAGATAAGTTCCTTGGGGGGTCTAGTTTCCAAAATGGGGTCATTTGTGGGGGAGCTCCAATGTTTAGGCACACGGGGGCTCTCCAAACACGACATGGTGTCCGCTAACGATGGAGATAATTTTTCATTCAAAAAGTCAAATGGCGCTCCTTCCCTTCCGAACCTTACCATGTGCCCAAACAGTGGTTTACCCCCACATGTGAGGTATCGGCGTACTCATGAGAAATTGCCCAACAAATTTTAGGATCCATTTTATCCTGTTACCCATGTGCAAATGAAAAAAATTGAGGCTAAAAGAATTTTTTTGTGAAAAAAAAGTACTTTTTCATTTTTACGGATCAATTTGTGAAGCCCCCGGGGGTTCAAAGTTCTCACTATGCATCTAGATAAGTTCCTTGGGGCGTCTAGTTTCCAAAATGGGGTCACGTGTGGGGGAGCTCCAATTTTTAGGCACACGGGGGCTCTCCAAACGTGACATGGTGTCCGCTAAAGAGTGGAGCCAATTTTTCATTCAAAAAGTCAAATGGCGCTCCTTCCCTTCCAAGCCCTGCCGTGCGCCCAAACAGTGGTTTACCACCACATATGAGGTATCAGCGTACTCAGGACAAATTGGACAAGAACTTTCGTGGTTCAGTTTCTCCTTGTACCATTGGGAAAATAAAAAAAATGTTGCTAAAAGATAATTTTTGTGACTAAAAAGTTAAATGTTCATTTTTTCCTTCCATGTTGCTTCTGCTGCTGTGAAGCACCTGAAGGGTTAAAAAACTTCTTGAATGTGGTTTTGTGCACCTTGAGGGGTGCATTTTTTAGAATGGTGTCACTTTTGGGTATTTTCAGCCATATAGACCCCTCAAACTGACTTCAAATGTGAGGTGGTCCCTAAAAAAAATGGTTTTGTAAATTTCGTTGTAAAAATGAGAAATCGCTGGTCAAATTTTAACTCTTATAACTTCCTAGCAAAAAAAAATTTTGTTTCCAAAATTGTGCTGGTGTAAAGTAGACATGTGGGAAATGTTATTTATTAACTATTTTGTGTCACATAACTCTCTGGTTTAACAGAATAAAAATTCAAAATGTGAAAATTGCGAAATTTTCAAAATTTTCGCCAAATTTCCGTTTTTATCACAAATAAACGCAGAATTTATTGACCTAAATTTACCACTAACATGAAGCCCAATATGTCACGAAAAAACAATCTCAGAACCGCTAGGATCCGTTGAAGCGTTCCTGAGTTATTACCTCATAAAGGGACACTGGTCAGAATTGCAAAAAACGGCCAGGTCATTAAGGTCAAAATAGGCTGGGTCATGAAGGGGTTAAAGAAAAGCACCCTGCTTTCTGGACAACTCTTCATTCACACCGCTGATAAAGCAGACTGTCACAAGCACATTATAGGGTATGAAATCTTTCATCTTGGCCACAAGCTTTGCTTTACAGGACCTTGCCTACTTTTCAAAAGTGACTGAGAAAAATCAGAGAAAATAAATGTTTACAGCATTAACTTCAATTATTCTATTGAGCACTATCTATGTCACTGTCTGGGCATGTACGTGCAAAGATAAAAGCAGCAATTCTGTGGAAATGGTGCTGATT
Source organism: Ranitomeya imitator (assembly GCF_032444005.1). Taxonomy (NCBI): domain Eukaryota; kingdom Metazoa; phylum Chordata; class Amphibia; order Anura; family Dendrobatidae; genus Ranitomeya; species Ranitomeya imitator. The sequence goes on along the minus strand of NC_091287.1, from coordinate 177,361,662 downwards.
TAAAGTTGTTCAGTAAAGCAACCTCCCGGAAGCCCTTCTTACTCATCGTTTCAGTAAATGGCACAGGCCATATCCTCCATCCTGGACCCACTTTTTAATAATGTCACCTGTAATAATGTCCTCCATTCTGGTCCCTTTATATAATAATTTCTCCATCCTGGCCCCTATCCTGTAATAACGTTCCCCATCCAGGCTTCCATCCTGCAATAATGTCAACATCATATAATAATGTCTATTAGCCAAAATCACATTTTGTAATAATGTCCTTCATCTTGCAATAGTGTTCCCAATCCTGTAATAATTCTCTTTATCATGACCCCATCCTGTAATTATGTCCTCCATTCTGGCCCTTTCCTGTAATACTGACCTTTATCCTGGCTCTTTCTTGTAATTATGTCCCCATCCTGTAAAAATATCCCCCATTCTGGGCCCTTTCTTATACCAATGTCCCCTATCATGGGTGCTTCCTGTAATAATGTCCCCGATCCTGGCTCCCTTCCTGTAATAATGTCCCTCATCCTGCAATAAAGTATTCTGTTATGTCCCCAATTTAAGAATGACAAACATGCTGCCCCCTATCCTCTAATAATGTCCCATTGCCTGGTGCGCCTCTCCAAAAGATTTTTTTTTAAATAAACTACTTTTCTTAACCTGTCTTTGCTCCCGCGGTGAGCACTGCAGCATCCTCTTTCTTATCTGTAGTCAGAGCAGTAAGGTGGATGGCACATGGCAGTGACATCATGCGCCATCCCTGACGGACATGCTGAAGTCAGCTGCCAGCCCTGGATTTGCCTGCATTGAACATAGCTGCTGTAATACATTTCAGTTGAATAGGTGTTTGAGGACGTATATTCAGCTGAAACCAACGTTGACATCAGTGGGCCCCCTGACTCCACAAGCCTGGTCACTGTCGTAACCTCTCCGACTGCAATTGTTACGCTCTTGATCATACTGAATGCCATATTTCTGAAGTCACAAAAGAAGAAGCAGAATTTAGGCATTTTGATCAATTAAAGACCCACCTTTTTGGCTTAAAGGTGTTAAAACATCAATCAATGTACCACGAGAATAAGATTTTAGCAAATTTTGTAGTGTGTGGGCCAGTAGGGGCTGAACTAATCCCAGGAGCTCACATCCAACATTCCTAGAAATTTGGCGCGGACTTTGATTTTCTTTCATTGTGTTTCGTAATTGTCTATGGAAGCTTTTGTTAGCTACTAAATTTAAACTGGCTTCTCAAATGGCTTCACTGACTTCTAGGGACTACAATAATTTGTGCCCAGGTGTGGATTCTATATGTGTCCTTATGGTACTTAGATTTCCTCTTGGCTAGAGGCATTAATAGGTGAGTTGTCCAAGAATACCAGCTTCACCAAAAAAAAAATGCAATTTTTTAATGGACATTTTGAGATCTCTTGAGCCAAGAGGAAAGGTAAGGAAGGATACATCTGTGTCTTCCTCCAGGAGATGTATTAATACATTGATGACTGGGTATTATCATTCCCATTGCCAATGGAAAAGTCTCTTCACGCACTGACACAGTTTACTCAGTAGTGACCATGTCAAATTGTAAAGAAACTGAACATTAAGGCTATGTGCCCACGTTGCGGATTCGTGTGCGGATTTTTCCGCACCATTTTTGAAAAATAAACATGTAAAACACACTGCGTTTTACCTGCGAATTTACCGCAGATTTCCTGCGTTTTTCTGTGTGGATTACACCTGCGGATTCCTATTGAGGAGCAGTTGTAAAACGCTGTGGAATCCGCACAAAGAATTGACATGCTGTGGAAAATACAACGCAGCGTTTCCGCATGGTATTTTCCGCATCATGGGCACAGCGGAATTGGTTTTCCACAGGTTTACATGGTACTGTACACCGCATGGAAATCAGCTGCGAATCCGCAGCGGCAAATCCGCAACGTGTGCACATAGCCTTAGGCCGGCGTCACACACAGCGTAAAACAATACGGTCCGTATATTACGGCCGTAATACGCTGAAAAGTCCCGAAAATAGTGGTCCGTAGCTCCTCCGTAGGCAGGGTGTGTCAGCGTTTTTTGCGCATGGCATCCTCCGTATGTAATCCGTATGGCATCCGTACTGCGTGGTTTTCTCGCAGGCTTGCAAAACCAACATACCGCTATAGAAGTGATCCATGTGTCCCAAAAATAAAAAAATATATATATATACTGTCTATATATATATATATATATATATATGTCAGTAGACACATATATGTATATATATTAATATTTTTTCCAGCGCTATGCAGCTTGAAAGCCGGTAATTCAATTACCGGCTTTTTCTTTCTCCTTCCTAAACCCGACATGATTTGAGACATGGTTTACATACAGTAAACCATGTCTTCTCTCCATTTTTTTTGCAGATTCCACACTACTAATGTCAGTAGTGTGTATCTGCAAAATTTGGCCATTCTATCTACTAAATTAAAGGGTTAAATGGCGGAAAAAATTGGCGTGGGCTCCCGCGCAATTTCTCCGCCAGAGTAGTAAAGCCAGTGAGAGTGAGTGAGGGCAGATATTAATAGCCTGGAGAGGGTCCATGGTTATTGGCCCACCCCGGCTAAAAACACCTGCCCCCAGCCACCCCGGAACAGGCACATCTGGAAGATGCGCCTATTCTGGCACTTGGCCACTCTCTTCCCATTCCCGTGTAGCGGTGGGATATGGGGTAATGAAGGGTTAATGCCACCTTGCTATTGTAAGGTGACATTAAGCCAAATTAATAATGGAGAGGCGTCAATTATGACACCTAGCCATTATTAATCCAATTGTAGTAAAGGGTTAAATAAAACACAAACACATTATTTAAAATTATTTTAATGAAATAAAAACAATGGTTGTTGGAGTATTTTATTCTACGCCCAATCCAGTCACTGAAGACCCTCGTTCTGTAACAAAAAAAACATAATAAACCAACAATATCCTTACCCTCCGCAGATCTGTAACGTCCAACGATGTAAATCCATCTGAAAGGGTTAAAATAATTTGCATCCACAAGCTTTGCTAATGCAATGATGCTCATGGCTGCAAAAACCCCGGAAAATGAAGGTAAAGTAGGTTAATGATCTATATTTACCTTCATTTGCGGTGAGGCGCCCTCTGCTGGTTGTTCCTAGATCGTGGGAACTTTCCTAGAAAGCTCCCAGGCTCGAGTTCATAAGAGGCGCCCTCTGCTGGTTGTCCTCATATGAACTCGAGCCTGGGAGCTTTCTAGGAAAGTTCCCACGATCTAGAAACATCCAGCAGAGGGCGCCTCACCGCAAATGAAGGTAAATATAGGTCATTGACCTACTTTACCTTCATTTTCCGGGGTTTTTGCAGCCATGAGCATCATTGCATTAGCAAAGCTCGTGGATGCAAATTATTTTAACCCTTTCAGATGGATTTACATCGTTGGACGTTACAGATCTGCGGAGGGTAAGGATATTGTTGGTTTATTATGTTTTTTTTGTTACAGAACGAGGGTCTTCAATGACTGGATTGGGCGTAGAATAAAATACTCCAACAACCATTGTTTTTATTTCATTAAAATAATTTTAAATAATGTGTTTGTGTTTTATTTAACCCTTTACTACAATTGGATTAATAATGGATAGGTGTCATAATTGACGCCTCTCCATTATTAATTTGGCTTAATGTCACCTTACAATAGCAAGGTGGCATTAACCCTTCATTACCCCATATCCCACCGCTACACGGGAATGGGAAGAGAGTGGCCAAGTGCCAGAATAGGCGCATCTTCCAGATGTGCCTGTTCTGGGGTGGCTGGGGGCAGGTGCTTTTAGCCGGGGGGGGGGGGCAATAACCATGGACCCTCTCCAGGCTATTAATATCTGCCCTCACTCACTGGCTTTACTACTCTGGCGGAGAAAATTGCGCGGGAGCCCACGCCAATTTTTTCCACCATTTAACCCTTTAATTTAGTAGATAGAACGGCCAAATTTTGCAGATACACACTACTGACATTAGTAGTGTGGAATCTGCAAAAAAAATGGAGAGAAGACATGGTTTACTGTATGTAAACCATGTCTCAAATCATGTCGGGTTTAGGAAGGAGAAAGAAAAAGCCGGTAATTTAATAACCGGCTTTCAAGCTGTATAGCGCTGGAAAAAATATTAATATATATACATATATGTGTCTCACTGACATATATATATATATATATACATATATATATATATATATATATACCTATTCTATGTGTACACATTTATTTTACCTACTGGACTGGAAGCTGTCAGTGTGATTTTACTGTACACCGCACTGAATTGCCGGCTTTTCTCTCTAACACCGCTGCGTATTTCTCGCAAGTCACACTGCTTGTCCGTGTGTAATCCGTATTTTTCACGCTTCCATAGACTTTCATTGGCGTATTTCTTGCGCAGTACGGTGACAAACGCAGCATGCTGCGATTTTGTACGGCCGTAGAAAGCCGTATAATACTGATCAGTTTAATACGGCAGATAGGAGCAGGGGCATAGAGAATAATTGTGCCGTATGTTTTGCAAGTTTTACGGACGTAGTTTCTGCGCTCATACGTCCGTAAAACTCGCAAGTGTGACGCCGGCCTTAAGGTTGTGTTCTCTCATGGCAGACTTGTTTCAGAGATTTCGACTAACGAAAATTCCATTGCCTACATCAAAATAGAGATCTAAATGGAGCATGGTGAATAGAATTATGTACAACCCAGTTAAATGAAGGGGACAGCTGCAGAAGTGTCTATGAAAATCTGCCATATTTAAAATAGGTTACCCCTTTATATGTGTTAACCCTGAACAATTTTTGAACAAATATTAATATACCGTAAATTGTCAAGCAAAGAAACATTTCCTGAAAATAAAAACAGCTTTGAAAAAACAATGAGCTGTTAGATTTTGGGGACAGTTCCCCTTGAACATTAGAATAAATGTCTTCAATGATGAATTGTTGTGCCAATTTCAACTATGCTCATTAATGGCATCTGGTCTTGTGCCATGAAACTCAAAAGACGTTTTACAATTTTATGAAAGGGACTACAGGAAGATTCTGGCTTACTGTCTATAAAAACAAAATTAAATTTAAAAAGGTTTTTCCTTTGCAGAACGAATGATGGCAACACACCTCTCCACCTGCTGTACTAAACAAGGCTCCTTTATCCTCAGCTAGTGTGCATTCATGCAGCAACTTTACATTTGAGTCTGTTGGCAGAAAATGCACAGGGGAGATCATAAATTTCTATGCCAGAGCAAGGTCAATACTACACGTGGTGTATGACACATACTGAACCCCCAAAACATCTCTTCTATATCCATTTATAAACCTGTTTATCACAAGTATGAGTACATGTATAGTTGTGACGATGTGGACTGTCTTACGCTGTTCCTACCCTGAATTGTGAACAGTGTCATGCGCTTTATGTATTTAATATGTGTATAATCCCTATGTAATATGTTATGGTAACGTGTAGAATAGCAGGCCAAATGCTGAAACCCCAAGCTAGTGTTTATTAACATAAGTTTATATATATATATATATATATATATATATATATATATATATATATACTAGATTGTGCCCCGATTCTAACGCATCGGGTATTCTAGAATATGCATGTCCCTGTAGTATATGGACAATGATGATTCCAGAATTCGCGGCAGACTGTGCCCGTCGCTGATTGGTCGAGGCAACCTTTATGACATCATCGTCGCCATTGCAACCATTATGACATCTACGTCGATACTGTGCCCGTCGCTGATTGGTCGAGGCGAATTCGCGGCAGACTATGCCCGTCGCTGATTGGTCGAGGCAACCTTTATGACATCATCGTCGCCACTGCAACCATTATGACATCTACGTCGATACTGTGCCCGTCGCTGATTGGTCGAGGCGAATTCGCGGCAGACTGTGCCCATCGCTGATTGGTCGAGGCAACCTTTATGACATCATCGTCGCCATGCTGTGCCCGTCGCTGATTGGTCGAGGCCTGGCGGCCTCGACCAATCAGAGACGCGGGATTTCCAGGACAGACAGACAGACAGAAAAGGAAGCACGGATTATTATAAATATACTGTAGAAGATAGGAAATAAATAAGAAATAGTTAATGTTAGGTACAGGCCCACAGTTGGGAGGGGCAGAGTGTTAATAAAAGGAGAAGAACTTCCTGGTTATGGGTGGTTAGGAGCAGAGGAAGGTGTAAGCAAGTTATTTGTGGAGTTCAAGTATAGTGGGCTGCTAGGTTCAACATGGGGCTATCTCTCGGGGCAGTGGATTACCATACAACTCCTCCATTCGGATCCCTTCATCAGGTTTGGGACCTCGAGATTGTCACTGGGGCCATTGGGCAGATCGCATTTGCAGGTCTAAATTGGAAAATGGACATGGATCCTCAAAGACAGAGGATGATGGAATTCAAATGCACTGCCACCGTTTGAGAAGGATCCCTAGAGGTAGTGGGGACAGGAGGAAAAGAGATGCTCTCTCGGGACGAGTGCTAGGACTGAAATTATGTCAGGTACCTGATGGAAAGACTGACCCTATCCAACATGTTCCACTGTAATGACTGTGAACTGTTCAGTAAAAGTTTGACTGTTGAAAAGCACTTGGTATCCCTGTATTGTGTGCGGTGGTTCCTGAAGATGGAAGCCAGGAGTCAGTGGAGGCCTATAGCCCACAAGTGAGTGCACCCCATACCTAACAGCACACTGGGTATGGGACACAATTTTCCTGTAGGGTGCCAGAACATGCAGAAGCAGCCGCTCACCCCCAACTACCCTGCTCGGGCACCTTACATAGTCATCAAAACTCTATGTGGAGTGTGCAAAGATGAAGAAAATATACATAGCAGCTTAGGATAAATATACACATAACAAAATTCTTAAAGAGTGACCAGACTTGAAAAGTATCAGAAGACACAGATATTCTGCTGTAAGTTCTACTTAAAGGGAATCTAGCAGCAGGTTTTTGCCACCGATGTGAGAGCAGCCTGATGTAGGGGCAGAGACCATGAGTCCAGTGATGTGTCAATTGTTAAGCTACTTGCTGCAATTTTGATAAAATCCCTGTTTTACTTGCTGCAGATTCAGTTTTCTGAAAGCTGAACTCTGTATAAACTCGCCCACTGATTGGCAGCTTTCTGTGTATAACTCCGCCATTACGACTGGTTGGCAGCTTTCTGTGTATAACCCAGCCACTACCACTGGTTGGTAGCTTTCTTTCTATATGGGCAGAGAGCTGTCAATCAGTGGTGTGGATGAGGTTATACAGAGCTCATGAATATGACAGATTCCCTTTAAATGACAGTTGCCCATAATTATAATAATTTTAATAATAATTTTATTTCTATAGCGCCAACATATTCCGTAGCACTTTACATTTTAGAGGGGACCTGTACAGACAGTAGACATTACAGCATAAAAAAAACACATAACGTATATACTTGAGTATAAGCCGAGATTTTCAGCCCATTTTTTTAGGCTGAAAGTGCCTCTCTCGGCTTATACAGTTAGGTCCATATATATTTGGACAGAGACATAATTTTTCGAATTTTGGTTATAGACATTACCACAATGAATTTTAAACAAAACAATTCAGATGCAGTTGAAGTTCAGACTTTCAGCTTTCATTTGAGGGTATCCAAATTAAAATTGGATGAAGGGTTTAGGAGTTTCAGCTCCTTAACATGTGCCACCCTGTTTTTAAAGGGACCAAAAGTAATTGGACAGATTAAATAATTTTAAATAAAATGTTCATTTCTAGTACTTGGTTGAAAACCCTTTGTTGGCAATGACTGCCTGAAGTCTTGAACTCATGGACATCACCAGACGCTGTGTCGCTGTGTTTCCTCCTTTTTGATGCTCTGCCAGGCCTTCACTGCGGTTGTTTTCAGTTGCTGTTTGTTTTGGGCCTTTCTGTCTGAAGTTTAGTCTTTAACAAGTGAAATGCATGCTCAATTGGGTTGAGATCAGGTGACTGACTTGGCCATTCAAGAATATTCCACTTCTTTGTTTTAGTAAATTCTTGGGTTGCTTTGGCTTTATGTTTTGGGTCATTGTCCATCTGTACTATGAAACGACAACCAATCAGTTTGGCTGCATTTGGCTGGATCTGAGCGCACAGTATGTCTCTGAATACCTCAGAATTCATTCGGCTGCTTCTGTCCTGTGTCACATCATCAATAAACACTAGTGACCCAGTGCCACTGGCAGCCATTCATGCCCAAACCATCACTCTGCCTCCGCCGGGTTTTACAGATGATGTGGTATGCTTTGGATCATGAGCTGTACCACGCCTTCGCCATACTTTTCTCTTTCCATCATTCTGGTAGAGGTTGATCTTGGGTTCATCTGTCCAAAGAATATTATTCCAGAACTGTACTGGCTTTTTTAGATGTTTTTTAGCAAAGTCCAGTCTAGCCTTTTTATTCTTGATGCTTATGAGTGGCTTGCACCGTCCAGCGAGCCCTCTGTATTTACTTTCATGCAGTCTTGTCTTTATGGTAGATTTGGATATTGATACGCCGACCTCCTGGAGAGTGTTGGTCACTTGGTTGGCTGTTGTGAAGGGGTTTCTCTTCATCATGGAGATTATTCTGCGATCATCCACCACTGTTGTCTTCCGTGGGCGCCCAGGTCTTTTTCATTGATGAGTTCACCAGTGCTTTATTTTTTTCTCAGGATGTACCAAACTGTAGATTTTGCCACTCCTAATATTGTAGCAATTTCTCTCATGGTTTTTTTCTGTTTTCGCAGCTTAATGATGGCTTGTTTCACCTGCATGGAGAGCTCCTTTGACCGCATGTTTACTTCACAGCAAAACCTTCCAAATGCAAGCACCGCACCTCAAATCAACTCCAGGCCTTTTATCTGCTTAATTGAGAATGACATAATGAAGGAATTGCCCACACCTTTCCATGAAATATCCTTGGAGTCAATTGTCCAAATACTTTTGATCCCTTTAAAAACAGGGTGGGACATGTTAAGGAGCTGAAACTCCTAAACCCTTCATCCAATTTTAATGTGGATACCCTCAAATGAAAGCTGAAAGCCTGAACTTCAACTAACTTAAACTTAAAATTCATTGTGGTAATGTCTATAACCAAAATTAGAAAAATGTTGTCTCTGTCCAAATATATATGGACCTAACTGTACTCGAGTCATTGTCCCTGGGGGGTCGGCGGGGGAGGGGGAGCGGCGGCTGTGACATACTCACCTGCTCCTGGCGAGGTTCCTGCATCTCTGATGGACTCTCTGGCGCGGCAGCTCTTCCAGCTTTGAGCAATCACATGGTACCGCTCAATACAGTAATGAATATGGATGCGACTCCACTTCCATAGGGGTGCAGCCGCATATTCATTACTGTAATGAGCGGTACCAGTGACCGCTCAAAGCTGGAAGAGCTGCCGCGCTCGGAGAGTCCATCAGAGAAGCTGCTAGGAACCGCGCCGGGAGCAGGTGAGTATAATGGGGAGGTGGAGAACGGAGATATTCACCTGTCCTCGTTCCACCGCTGGGCGCCGTCTTCCGCGTCATCTGCCTGTGACGCTCAGGTCAGAGGGCGCGATGACGTGGTTAGTGCGCTCCCTCTGCCTGAGCGTCAGTGTGGAGGATGGGGAAGACACAGCGGAGCCAGGCGGTGGAACGGGAAAGGTGACTATAGCAAGTGGCGGGGGCCTGAGCGACGAGAGGTGAGTATGTCTTTTTTTTTAATCGCAGCAACAGCATATGGGGCATAATAGTCTATGGAGCATCTTAAGGGGTCATAATCAGCATTTGTACAGCATTCTATGGGGCACAATAGTCTATGGAGCATCTTATTGGGCCATAATCAACATTTGTGGAGCATGATACGGGGCAAATGTGTCTATGGAGCATCTTATCGGGCCATAATCAGCATTTGTGCAGCATTATATGGGGCAAATTTCTGTATGGAGCATCTTATGGGGCCATAATCAACATTTGTGCAGCATTATATGGGGCATATTTTAATATGGAGCATCTTATGGGGCCCATCATAAACTTTATGGAGCATTATATGGGGTATATTTTGTATGGAGTATCTTATGGGGCCCATCATGAACTTTATGGAGCATTATATGGGGCTCCTGATTCAATATGGATATTCAAAAACACTTAAACTACTGATGTCTCAATTAATTTTACTTTTATTGGTATCTATTTTTATTTTTGACATTTACCGGTAGCTGCTGCAGATTTTCCACCCTAGGCTTATACTTGAGTCATTAAGTTTTCCCAGTTTTTTTGTGGCTAAATTAGGGGTGTTGGCTTTTACTCGAGTCGGCTTATACTCGAGTATATACGGTAGATCAAAACAGATACAAGCAGAATGAGGACCCTGCTCACAAGCTTACAATCTATGAGGAAAAAGGGAAGACACAAAAGGAGGGTGGCAACAATTGCTTTCTTTGTTCAGACCAGCCATAGTGTAAGAATCAGGTGTTCATGTAATTCTGAATGAACTGGTTATCGGCCTAAGTATGTAACAGTACAGACACAGAGGGCTATTAAATGCACAAAGCATGTAGTAACATGATACGAGGAACCTAGTTATGGTAAAAATTTTGAATGGGCAACACAGGGATATTTAGTTTAATGCGTTGAGGCGGCAGGCCAGTCTGAACAAATGCATTTTTAGGGCACCCTTAAAACTGTGGGTATTGGGGATTAATCGAATTAACCTGGGTAGTGCATAACAAAAACTGGCGCAGCACGTGAAAAGTCGTGGAGACGGGAGTGGGAGGTTCTGATTATTGAGGATGTTAACCTCAAGTCAATAGCAGAACGGAGGGCACAGGTAGGGTGGTAGACTGAAATGAGGGAGGAGATATAGGTTGATGCTGAGCTATGGAGTGCTTTGTGTATGAGGGTAATAAGTTTATACTGGACTCTGGATTGGATGGGTAACCAGTGTAATGACTGGCACAAGGTAGAGGAGTCGGTATAACGTTTGGTGATGAATATGATCTTGGCTCCAGCATTCAAGACAGATTGGAGAGGGGAGAGTTTGGTAAGAGGGAGACCTATTAGTAGAGAGTTACAATAGTCCAGGCGAGAATGAATGAGAGCAACAGTGAGAATTTTTGCAGAGTCAAAAGTAAGAAAGGGTCGAGTTCTAGAAATGTTTTTGAGGTGCAAATAACAAGAGCGAGCCAGTGATCGGATATGGGGGTGAATGAAAGATCGGAATCAAGTATGACCCCAAGACAGCGGGCATATTGCTGGGGAGTAATGATAGATCCAAACACAGAAATGGAAATGTTGGGTAGGTTAGTAGAGGGAGGAAACACAAGGAGTTCAGTTTTTGACAGGTTCAGTTTCAGATAGAGGGAGGACATGATGTTAGAGACAGCAGTAAGACAATCACTGGTGTTTTCTAAAAAGGCAGGCATGATATCAGGAAGAGTGTATAATTGGGTGTCATCAGCATAGAGATGGTACTGGAAACCAAATCTACTGACTGTTTGTCCAACAGAGGCAGTATTCAAAAAGAAGAGGAGGAGGCCTAGGACCGATCCTTGAGGAACCCCAACAGTAAGGGGAAGATGAGAGGAGGAAGAGCCAGCAAAAGATACAGTGAAGGAGCGGTCAGAGATATAGGAGGGGAACCAGGAGAGAAAGGTGTCCATAAGGCCGATGGAGAGGAGCATAGTGAGGAGGAGCTGATGATCCACAGTGTTGAATGCTGTAGAGAGATCCAAGAGAATTAGCATGGAGTAGTGACCATTAGATTTAGCTGTTAGTAGATCATTAATGAAGGCAGTTTCAGTAGAGTGTAAAGAGCGTAAACCGGATTGTAGAGGGTCGAGAAGAGAGTTATCTGAGAAATAGCGATGAGACGGGAGTGGACCAGGCGTTCCAGGAGGTTTGAGATTAAGGGAAGATTAGAGACAGGTCTATAGATAACGGCACAGTTTTGGCTGAGGTGTGTTTTTTAAGTAATAGATGTATGATGACATGCTTAAATGAGGAGGGAAAGATACCAGAAGATAGAGTTTGAATATTTTTGCTAGGTGAGTGGTGACAGCAGGGGAAAGGGACTGGAGGAGATGTGACGGAATGGGGTGATTTGTGAAAGTAGTAGAGTGAGAAGATGCAAGGAGCCTGATTACTTTTTCTTCTGTGACTAGTTCAAAATCAGAGAGTGAGCTAGATGCAGTGGGGGAGGGAGGACAGTGCTTGGAATGAGGAGATTGGGGGAAAATTTCTTGTCGGATATGGTCAATTTTTTCTTTGAAGTAATTAGCCAGATCTTCAGCTCGGAGATCCATGGTTGGGGCCTGCACTCTTGGATTGATTAGGGAACAAAAAGTGTCAAAGAGACGTTTAGGGTTATTGGATAGTGAGATGATGAGGGTGTTGAAATAGGTTTGTTTGGAGAGGTGAAGGGCAGTGTTGTATGTTTTAAGCATAAACTTATAGTGGATGACATCTTCGGGTACATTGGATTTTCTCTACAGATGTTCGCACGTGTTTGCAGCGTGTGCCAGGGTTGTCGCCGTCTGTGCAGAATTTAATAAGCACCAACTATCATTTTCTCTCTCGCTAATGGGAAAATCTGCGCTCACTGAAGAGAGATTTTTACCTGTGAATTGAAAACTATGATTGATCAGTCCTGGAGGAGAAATAAGCATATTTCTCTGATAAGATATATTACAAAGTTTCTTATTAGTCACGTAAAATGTTGAGCGATACCTTCCGATATCCAGAAGTATCGGTATCGGATTCGATCGGCCGATATCCAAAAAATATCGGATATCGCCGATACCGATACCCGATACCAATGCAAGTCAATGGGACACAAATATCGGAATGTAAATAAGCCCTTTCTGTCCTTTTACATCCTGTTCCGGAGGGGGTAAGAGTGTGGGCGGTGCGTGGGCGGACACTGTGCGTGTCTGTGTGTGCAGGCGGGGTCTGAGCGTGCCTGCCGGGGATCTGTACGGGCCTCTCGAGGGTCTGTGCAGGCTGCCGGGGGTCTGTGAGTGACTGCCGGGGGTCTGTTCCGGCTGCTGGGGGTCTGTACGGGCCTGCCGGGGGTCTGTGTGGGCTGCCGGGGGTCTGTGCGGGCTGCCGGGGGTCTGTGCGTGCCTTCCAGGGGTCTGTGCAGGCCTGCCGGGGGTCTGTGCGGGCTCCCGGGGGTCTGTGCGGGCCTGCCGGGGCTCTGTGCAGGCTGCGGGGGTCTGTGCGGGCCTGCCGGGGGTCTGTGGGGGCCTGCCGGGGGTCTGTGCGGGCTGCCGGGTTCTGTGCGTGTGTGCAGGCATCGTCCGATGGGACTACAAGTCCCATCGTACGATGCCTGCTACAGTGACAGTGATTGACATATTAGCCAATGATGGGACAGTAGTAGTCCCATCATCCGGCTAATGTGTTGAAAAAAAAAAAAAAAAAAACATACATACTACATACATACATACTACATACAGTACATTCATACATTACATACAATACATACATATAGACATACAGTACATTAAACATAGAGTACATACTCACCATTACTTGTCATTTTGATCCCCGAAGCCAGTGTCACCTGTAAAAAATTTTAAAATAACAAACAACCAATATACTCCCTGTCCGCAGAAATCCACGAGTGTCCCACGACGATCTCCCATGGAGAAAGGCAGCATCAGCTGATGCGACTGCTCCCCAGGGGCTCCAGGAATTCAATGACGGGAGGAAGGTATCCTTCCGCACTGTATTCCTCCGCCGCTGTAAAAAAATAGTCCCTAGTCTCACTTTTGGCATTGCTGTGTGAGAAATTTTCACACACAGCAATTGCCATAAAGTGAGACTTTGAACTATAGTAACTTCAGTGATGCACTGCAGGAGCCATTGTCTCCTGTCAGTGTGTCACTGAGGGTCCTATAGAGCAGTGACATCACCCGATGTCACTGTTCTATAGGGGAGATCGTCGTGGGACACTCATTATTAATTGGACTACGGCGGACAGGTAGTATACGGTTTATTATTTTACTTTTTTTGCAGGCGCTGAAGTATGGTAAGTATGGTTAAATGAAGAATATTAAAATATTTTGTCCTAATGTGGGTGTTTTATTAACCCTTTATTACTATTGGATTAATAATGGATAGGCGTCTTATTGACGCCTCTCCGTTATTAACCCGGCTTAATGTCACCTTACAATAGCAAGGTGACATTAACCCCTTATTACCCCATATGCTACTACACGGGAGTGGGAAGAGAGGGGCTAAGTGCCGGAATTGGCGCATCTTACAGATGCGCCATTTCTGGGGCAGCTACGGACTGGTATTTGTAGCCGGGGGGGAGGGGGAAATATTCATGGCCCCTCTCTAGGCTATGAATATCAGCCCGCAGCTGTCTGCATAGCCTTTCTGGCTATAAAATATAGGGGGACCCCACGTCATTTTTTTGGGGTCCCCCTATTTTAACCCCTTTCTACCATTGGACGTACTATTCCGTCCATGTGGGGTGGGCCCTACTTCCCAAGAAAGGAATAGTACGTCCAGAGCAATCAGCCGCACTCAAGGGGGAGCGCGGCTGATCGCGGCCGGGTGTCAGCTGACTATCGCAGCTGACATCCGGCACTATGTGCCAGGAGCGGTCACGGACCGCCCCCGGCACATTAACCCCCGGCACACTGCGATTAAACATGATCGCAGTGTTTCGGCTCCTTGCGTGCCCCCCTGGGACATAGTAAAAAGGTTAAAAAAAAAAATTACACGTGTGAAAAAAAAAATTCCTAAATAAAAAAATATATATATATTGTTCCAATAAATACATTCCTTTATCTAAATTAAAAAAAAACCAATAAAAGTACACATATTTAGTATCGCTGCGTCCATAACGACCCGACCTATAAAACTGTCCCACTAGTTAACCCCTTCAGTGAACATCGTAAAAAAAACAAACGCTTTATTATGATACCACCGAACAGAGAGTGGAATAACACGTGATCAAAAAGACGGATATAAATAACCATGCTACCGCTGAAAACGTCATCTTGTCCCGCAAAAAACAACATCGTCAGTGAGAAAATAAAAAGTTATAGTCCTCAGAATAAAGTGATGCAAAAATAATAATTTTTTCTATAAAATAGTTTTTATCGTATAAAAGTGCCAAAACATAAAAAATGATATAAATAAGGTATCGGTGTAATCGTACTGACCCGAAGAATAAAACTGCTTTATCCATTTTACCAAACGCGGAACGGTATAAACGCCCCCCCTTCCCCCATCAAAAAAGAAATTCACGAACAGCTGGTTTTTGGTCATTCTGCCTCACAAAAATCGGAATAAAAAGCGATCAAAAAATGTCACGTGCCCGAAAATGTTACCAATTAAAATGTCAACTCGTTCCGCAAAAAACAAGACCTCACATGACTCTGTGGACCAAAATATGGAAAAATTATAGCTCTCAAAATGTGGTAACGCAAAAAATATTTTTTGCAATAAAAAGCGTCTTTTAGTGTGTGACGGCTGCCAATCATAAAAATCAGCTAAAAACCCGCTATTAATAGTAAATTAAACCCCCCTTCATCACCCCCTTAGTTAGGGAAAAATAAAAAAATTAAAAAAATGTATTTATTTCCATTTTCCAATTAGGGTTATGGCTAGGGTTGGGGCTAAAGTTAGGGTTTGGATTACATTTACGGTTGGGAATAGGGTTGGGATTAGGGTTAGGGGTGTGTCAAGTTTAGGGGTGTGATTAGGGTTACCATTGAGATTAGGGTTAGGGGTGTGTTTGGATTAGGGTTTCAGTTATAATTGGGGGGTTTCCACTGTTTAGGCACATCAGGGGCTCTCCAAACACGGCATGGCGTCCGATCTCAATTCCAGCCAATTCTGCGTTGAAAAATTAAAACAGTGCTCCTTCCCTTCCGAGCTCTCCAGTGTGCCCAAACAGGGGTTTACCCCAACATATGGGGTCTCAGCGTACTCAGGACACATTGGACAACAACTTTTGGGGTCCAATTTCTCCTGTTACCCTTGGGAAAATACAAAACTGGGGGCTAAAAAAGAATTTTTGTGGAAAAAGATTTTTTATTTTCACGGCTCTGCGTTATAAACTGTAGTGAAACACTTGGGGGTTCAAAGTTCTCACAACACATCTAGATAAGTTCCTTGGGGGGTCTAGTTTCCAATATGGGGTCACTTGTGGGGGGTTTCTACTGTTTAGTTACATGAGGGGCTCTGCAAATGCAACGTGACGTCTGCAGACCAATCCATCTAAGTCTGCATTCCAAATGGCTCTTCATTATAAACTGTAGTGAAACACTTGGGGGTTCAAAGCTGTCAAAACACAGCTAGATAAGTTCATTAGGGGGTCTACTTTCCAAAATGGTGTCATTTGTGGGGGGTTTCAATGTTTAGGCCCATCAGGGGTTCTTCAAACGTGACATGGTGTCCCATCTCAATTCCAGTCAATTTTGCATTGAAAAGTCAAACAGCGCTCCTTCCCTTCCGAGCTCTGCCATGCGCCCAAACGGTGGTTCCCCCCCATATATTGGGTATCAGCGTACTCAGGACAAATTGGACAACAACTTTTCGCGTTCAATTTCAACTGTTACCCTTGGAAAAATACAAAACTGAGGGCAAAAAAATAATTTTTGTGGGAAAATTTTTTTTTTATTTTCACGGCTCTGCGTTATAAACTGTAGTGAAACACTTGGGGATTCAAAGGTCTCACAACACATCTGGATGAGTTCCCTAGGGGGTCTACTTTCCAAAATGGTGTCACTTGTGGGGGATTTCAATGTTTACGCACGTCAGTAGCTCTCCAAACGCAACATGGCGTCACATCTCAATTCCTGTTAATTTTGCATTGAAAAGTCAAATGGCACTCCTTCTCTTCCGAGCTCTCCCATGCGCCCAAACAGTGGTTTACCCTCACATATGGGGTATCAGCGTACTCAGGACAAATTGTACAACAACTTTTGGGGTCCAATTTCTTCTATTACCCTTGGGAAAATAAAAAATTGGGGGCAAAAAAATCATTTTTGTGAAAAAATATGATTTTTTATTTTTACGGCTCTGCATTATAAACTTCTGTGAATCATTTAATGGGTCAAAGTGCTCACCACACATCTAGATAAGTTCCTTAGGGGGTCTACTTTCCAAAATGCTGTCACTTGGGGTGGAGGTTCTATGTTTAGGCACATCAGGGGCTCTCCAAACGCAACATGGCGTCCCATCTCAATTCCAGTCAATTTTGCATTGAAAAGTCAAATGGCGCTCCTTCGCTTCCAAGCTCTGCCATGCGCCCAAACAGTGGTTTACCCCCACATATGGGGTATCTGCGTACTCAGGACAAATTGTACAACTTTTGGGGTCCATTTTCTCCTGTTAAAAATAAAACAAATTAAATACCGTTCTCCACGGGAGATCGTTGTGGGACACTCGTGGATTTCTGCGGATCAGGGAGTATATTGGTTGCTTGTTATTTTAATATTTTTTACAGATGACACTGGCTTTGGGGAACAAAGTGACAAGTGATGGTGAGTATGTAATCTATGTTATATGTACTGTATGTCTGTATGTATGTAATGTATGAATGTATTGTATGTAGTATGTATGTAGTATGTATGTAGTATGTAGATTGTATGTAATACAGTATGTATGTATGTAGTATGTATGTATGTAGTATGTATGTAGCATGTATGTATGTAGTATGTAGTATGTCTGTAGTATGTATGTAATATGTAGTATGCATGTAGTATGCATGTAGTATGTATGTAGTATGTATGTAGTATGTATGTAGTATGTAGTATGTAGTATGTATGTAGTATGTATGTATGTAGTATGTATGTAGTATGTATGTATGTAGTATGTAGTATGTATGTAGTATGTATGCAGTATGTATGTATGTAGTATGTATGTATGTATGTACTGTATGTAGTATGTATGTATGTATGTATGTATGCAGTATGTATGTAGTATGTTGTATGTATGTATGTAGTATGTATAGTATTTTTTTTTGTACATTCAACACATTAGCCGGATGATGGGACTACTACTCTCCCATCCTTGGCTAATGTGTCAATCACTGTCACTGTACCAGGCATCATCCGATGGGACTTGTAGTCCCATCGGACGATGCCTGCACACACTCACAGACCCCTGGCAGCCCGCATAGAGCCCCGGCAGCCCGCATAGCGCCCCGGCAGGCCCGTACAGACCCCCGGCAGGCCGCACAGACCCCCGGAAGGCCCGCAGACCCCCGGAAGGCCCGCACAGACCCCCGGCAGCCCGCACAGACCCCCGGCAGGCCCGCACAGACCTCCGGCAGCCCGCACAGACCCCCGGCAGCCCCGCACAGAGCTCCGGCAGGCCCGCACAGACCCCCGGCAGGCAAGCACAGACCCCCGGCAGGCACGCACAGACCCCCGGCAGGCACGCACAGACCCCCCCACGGTCATGCACAGAGCCTGCCCGCACACACACACACAAACAGTCTCCGCCCACGCACCGCCCACACTCCATTATAGTGCATCATTGCACTATGGGAACGTCCGATTCCGGTATCAGATATCACAAAAGTATCAGAACTCGGTATCGGAATTCCGATACAGCGAATATCGTCCGATACCTGATATTTGCAGTATCGGAATGCTCAACACTAGTCACGCACTATTGATTTATGAAAGAAAACGAAATAATAAAACGACCGTTACTCTCTGAGGACCCAGTCAGTGCCAAAAAATGATGACAGCTACTGTATTCCAGACATGTTTTCAAGCCTTGATAGACCCCAGTTGAAGTCAGGGGGTGGAGAGATCTGGTATTTCTGATGGTAAGAATACTGCTGCAGACTACTATTATTACTGTCAGAAATCTTGGATCCCCTGACAGACTAGCAAAAATGTCAGCATGACCGGTGTGAAACGAAAATAGATTATTTACTTTTTTTGCCTTCTCAGGATGGCAGCCTCACAGAAATAAATGGGCTTCTCATTATAACCACAGCATTCAATGGGGCTGTTCAGTTGAATGATTTTTCTCTCATTCCAACCATCTGTGAGAAAAAAAACTACAGCATTCATTACTTAAGTCCTATTTACGTACCAGAATAGTGCATGTAAATGACTGTCAGCTCCTGGACTTGTTTGATATAGTCAGAAGAGCCCACGGATCTGCACTCTGAGCCAGTCATGTCGGTTTTTTCATGTCAGTCGAGTTTTCATACGCTAGTCTGCAGCCAGCATTAAAGGGTTTGTCCACTTCTCTGACAACTCTGACACTTCTAAAATAAAAACAGCCAATACTCACCTCCGGTTTCGGCACGTTCCAGCAATAAGGGCACTGACTAGCGTGACGTTGTTATGTCATGTGAGCCCTGCAGCTAATTAGCAGTTGCACCACTTTCACTTTCTTTGGACAAAACTGACAACGGGATGAATGTCTGTTATGTCCGAAGAAAGTGCAGGAACGGCAATGGCGGTGAGTATAGGCTGATGTTATTTTATAAGTGGAATATAACAATTAAAAACGGGTTGTCCGAGTAGTGGAAACCCCTTTAAAGAGCATTAAAGAGATTGCAGCCTGTAATTTATTTGATATTAGTATTCGGTCCTAATAAACTCCATAAACTCCAGACAGCTCACATTGTCGGGTTGGTCCACTAAGAACATGTATCTCCTATCCATAGGATAGATGATAAAAGTGGGATCGATGGCGGTCTCATTGCTGAGGCCACTATTCATAACAAGAATGCTTTCTGTCTGGGAAAAAAAGGCCTTCCAACATAACAACTACTGAACTAGAGAATGTAGCAATATAAATGGTGCAGAGGCCAGTCTGGAATGGGCCTCCATCTCATAGCAGCTACATTGGGTTCCTCTTTGATATGTGCGCTAATGCCACCATGCTTTCATACAAATATCTATATTGCTGAAAATCTTTGGCAATACATGGAAATCGTATTTGCTCGTTTTACAGCTACACTTTTATCTGTTTTCAAACTTTGGTTTTGGGTCCTTTAGTAAGCTAAAATATTCTGAAAATGTTACCATACTTTGAGAAGCATGCAACTAATTATATCAATGTTACAGAATGTCTAGCTCAGACCTTTTACGTAGAGACTTTGACATATTGATTCTATATTTGGGAGGGCTAAGAACCCATGAACTGTGGGGAGCAGGTGCAACATCTATATGAATGTAGTTCTCTATACAATGTCGGCTTTGTTTCCTAAAGAGCTTCAAGTTATTTTTGTGTCTCTCAGTCAATGTGCAATTCAAGCACTGGAAAGTTGAAACAGTCTTAAAATTAAAAAAAAAAACAACCTATGGTGTTTAAAACAAATGTGCTAACAGTAAAAGGCCGGCGTCACACTAGCGAGTTTTACGGACGTATGAGAGGTGCAGAAAATACGGATTGCATACGGTACAATGATTCTCTATGGCCCAGCTCCTATCTGCCGTATTTTACTGATCCGTATTATACGGTCTTCTATGGCCGTAGAAAATCGCAGCATGCTGCGTTTGTCAGCGTATTGCGCAAAAAAAAAATTGCCAATGAAAGTCTATGGGGGCGAGAAAAATACGGATTACACACGGACCAAGAGTGTGACTTGCAAGAAATACGCAGCGGTGTTCTAGAGAAAAGCCGGCAATTCAGTGCGGTGTACAGTAAAATCACACTGACAGGTTAGAATAGCTAAAATAAATGTCTAGTCTACACATAGTATAGGGGTATATATATATATATATACTAGATGGTGGCCCGATTCTAACGCATCGGGTATTCTAGAATACAGTATGCATGTCCACGTAGTATATTGCCTAACCACGTAGTATATTGCCTAACCACGTAGTATATTGCCCAGCCACGTAGTATATTGCCCAGCCACGTAGTATATTGCCCAGTCACGTAGTATATTGCCCAACCACGTAGTATATTGCCCAGCCATAGTATATTGCCCAGCCATGTAGTATATTGCCCAGCCACGTAGTATAATGCCCAGCCACGTAGTATAATGCCTAGTCACATAGTATATTGCCCAGTGACGTAGTATACAGCACAGACACGTAGTATATTGCCCAGTCACGTAGTATATTGCCCAGCCATGTAGTGTATTGCCTAGCCACATAGTATATTGCCCAGCCACATAGTATATTGCCCAGCCACATAGTATATTGCCCAGCCACGTAGTGTATTGCCCAGCCACATAGTATATTGCCTAGCCACATAGTACATTGCCCAGCCACATAGTATATTCCCCAGCCACATAGTATATTGCCCAGCCACATAGTATATTGCCCAGCCACATAGTATATTGCCCAGTCACGTAGTATACAGCATAGAGCCACGTAGTATACAGCACAGTTATGTAGTATATTGGCCAGTTACGTAGTATGCACCATATCCCTGTTAAAAAAAAAAAGAATTAAAATAAAAAATAGTTACATACTCACCTT
This sequence comes from Ranitomeya imitator, assembly GCF_032444005.1. Taxonomy (NCBI): domain Eukaryota; kingdom Metazoa; phylum Chordata; class Amphibia; order Anura; family Dendrobatidae; genus Ranitomeya; species Ranitomeya imitator. The sequence continues at coordinate 177,340,248 of NC_091287.1, read as the reverse complement.
CCGGATCGAAGCGGCCGGTTACCGATGCTCCTCGCGCGCTCTGGTCTGAAGAGTGCATTGCGGTCTCACGAGATGATGACGTAGCGGTCTCGCGAGACCGCATGTCATCATCTCGTGAGACCGCAATGCATGGAGCAGTCACCGGGGCGTCGCGAGGAGCATCGGTAACTAATCGCTTCGATCCAGGGGCCAACCGAGGGTGAGTATGTAACTATTTTTTTTTTTTTTAATTATTTTTAACATTAAATCATTTTACTATTCATGCTGCATAGGCAGCATGAATAGTAAAAAGTTGGTCACACAGGGTTAATAGCAGCGTTAACCGAGTGCTTTACACCGCGGTCAACGTTGCCATTAACCCTGTGTGAGCGCTGAACGGAGGGGAGTACAGAGTGGGCACTGACTGCGGGGAGGAAGGAGCGGCCATTTTCTTCCGGACTGTGCCCGTCGCTGATTGGTCGTGGCTGTTTTGCTGCGACCAATCAGCGACTTGGATTTCCATGACGGACAGAGGCTGCGACCAATGACTATCCGTGACAGACAGGACAGACAGACAGAAAGACGGAAGTGACCCTTAGACAATTATATAGTAGATATATATATATGGTTAATAAAACACACACACATTATTACAAAGTATTGTAATTGGGAATTCTGGGAACTTTTCAGAATATTTTCCCACGCTCGAGTTCATATGAGGACATCCAGCAGAGGGCGCATCACTGCGACTCGAGGTAACTACAGGTCATTTCCCTGCATTCCATTCATTCCCCAGGTTTTTACAGCCACGAGCACAGCTGCATTAGCAGAGCTCCTGGGTGTAAAATGTTTTAACCCCTTCAGATGGATTTACAGCATGGGACAAGACTGAACAACGGAAGGTATGGAACATTGTTGTTTGTTTTGTTTAACTTTGTTTCAGGTGACAAGGGTCTTCAGGTGGATTAAGAGTATAATAAAGTATTAAAACACCCTGTGTCCTTATTTCATTAAAATACTTTATAATAATGTGTGTGTGTTTTATTAACCATTTCGTACTATTGGATTAATAATGGATAGGTGTCATAATTAACACCTCTCCATTATTAATCTGGCTTAATGTCACCTTACAATAGCAAGGTGACATTAACCCTTCATTACCCCATATCCCACGGCTACACGGGAGTGGGAAGAGAGAGGCTAAGTGCCAGAATAGGCGCATCTTCAAGATGTGCCTTTTCTGGGGTGGCTGGGGGCAGATGTTTTTAGCCAGGGGGGGGCCAATAACCATGGACCCTTTCCAGGCTATTGATAGCTGCCCTCAGTCACTGGCTTTCCCACACTGGCAGAGAAAATTGCGCGGGAGCCCACGCCAATTTTTTTCAGCGATTTAATTTTTAATTTAATAGCTAGAGTCCCCAAAATTTAACCCAAGACATTCCTTACATTACTAAAGAGGAATATGTAATAAAAGAAGGGATATGATATGGTTTTCTGTATGTAAACCATGTCTCATATCATGTCGGGTTTTGGAAGAAGATAGCAAAAGGCGGCGATTGAATTACCGGCTTTTCAGCTATCTAGCTCTGTATGAAATATTACCGTATAGGGTTGAGCGACCTTGACTTTTTTAGGGTCGAGCCGGGTTTCGCGAAACCCGACTATCTCAAAAGTCGAGTCGAGTGAAATCGGCCGATTATGGCGAAAAGTCGAGGATCGACCGAAACACGAAACCCAATGCAAAGCCAATGGGAATTTTCCCCTCCGTCCGTCCCTGAACTGAAAAGCTGGTGTTACACAGTGCAAATCGCTACAGCGCACAAGCAACAACATGGCGATAGGCGTCCACGCCCCTAAGACCTATGTCATCACTCTGCCCATGCCCCTTCATTGGCTGAAAAAAATGGCGCCAAGCGCGTCATACGAAACGCGACTTTGGCGCGAAAGTCGCGTACCGCATGGCCGACCCCACACAGGGATCGGGTCGGGTTTCATGAAACCCGACTTTGCCAAAAGTCGGCGACTTTTGAAAATGAACGATCTGTTTCGCTCAACCCTATTACCGTAATATATATATAGACAGTATATATGTTTTAACGAATATTTGAGCCCATGGATCCATTGTATGTGTCCATTTTGCAAGCCTGCGAGAAAATCTCGCAGTACGGATGCCATACGGATTGCATACAGAGGATGGCATGCGCAAAATACGCTGACACACCCTGCCTACGGATCACTATTTTGGGGACATGTCTGCGTATTACGGCCGTAAAAAACGAACCGTATTTTCATACGCTGAGTGTGACGCCGGCCAAAGACTGTACAGGAAACATTTTGTAGAATCCATAAAATAGTAGGAATGACCAGTAATCAAGTAAGTATAGGAGCACAGAGCACAGTTCAAAAACAGTGCAGATACTAATGTTCTTTTAGGCTAAATTCACGCTGCATTCAGTCAAATGTATGCAACTGTATTCATACATAGGTGCAGTTTTCTGCCACTAACAAAATATGTAATGAAAGGTATCGTTGCACTAAAATGAGCAGCCGACTTTTAAATACAACACTGAACTCTCAATGCATATGAATGCACAGTTTTCTGTATGGGGAGAGGGAAGAAAGCCACTGCCAGACAACTTTGATAGCAGATTATGTCCATTGAGAATGAAAGGATCAAGCATGTTGAAGTTTTCACAAAAATTGAGGGTTGAGCCAGTCTTAGTCTAATTTGTATGGGCACCTTAAATGCCAGCCCTATCCATCAGTAAGATCACAATATTCAGAAGTAAGGGGAATTTTTGTTATTTACACTCCTCAACACTGAAATTGCTATACCAAGAAGGAAAAGTCAAGGAGGAATGAAAATCAAAGGATTATTAGACATGTTAATGATATGCAAATGATGAATAAACAGGGAAAACATTTTCAAACTATCTTAATTTATTCAGTTTTGAGCCACAAGCAGAAATTCACGCACTTACACGCCTTGGCCTTGGCTGCTATCAGTGAGGGTATTAATTGTTGTCCGAGGAATATTCTGCCACATTGAATGCACCTAGGCAAGCAAATGATCACGTTCCAATGTTGGTAGCTTCCTGAAATTGTTGACCTATCAGCTCCCAGATGTGTTTGATGGGAAACAAGCCTGAGACACTGCGGGCTATATAGTAGAACATATCGTCTGGGGTTGTTTTTTTTTAAATAGCTCTTTGGACACTTTGGAGAAATGGCTATACCCAGTCAATGTAGTGCAGAGCTGTTGAAGTACTTGGTGTTAAAAGTATGCCACCTCAGACCATAATCCAAGGAGCAGGACCTGTGTGACGTTCCATTGTAAAGGCATTAAAATGATTTAGTTGTCAAAATTGTGTGGCCATTTCTCCAGTGCTCCAGGAGCTGTTTTCCAACAAGACAAAACCAAAACTGCATGTTGCTGATGTTTCTGTGAGCAGACTGAGAGGTCCAAACATGCTATCATGGATTACAACATCTCCGAACTCCAGCAATTGCAAAGAGAGCTGCCAGCAGCGGACCTTGATGATCTGCAAACCCAAATTCATTTAGCATGGCAGAACAGTCCTCAGACAACCATTAATAATCTAATTTATAGCATGTCAAACAGTTAAAGTGCATGTATTTGTGAGCTCATACTTAATACTCTAAATTTTGATTTAATTTTTTTATCACTTGCATACCATTCACCCATTCATGACATATAATGTATATTTAAGTCATACATGGAGACCCAGACTTTCAAGTGGGCCCGCACGCCAAACCTTCATCTTTACCGATAGATGATAGCTAATCTTCCCGCCTTAGGACACATCGCTTACATCCAGAGGAAGTGAGCGCTGCTGCTCTCTATCTTCTTCTGGATGTATGTGATATCTCTGAAGGCGGTTAGAGAGAAATGGCCTCTGATTGGCCACAGTGTTTGCGTGACATCATACTGATGCGTGATCACCAGGAGAGACAGTGCCGACACCGCTCGAACGGAGGTTAGTAGAAGTGTTATTTGTAAACGTGGATTGAGAAGAGTTTTTCCCAAGTTGTGTACAACCCCTTTAAGAAATCTGTTAACACATATCTGAACAACAATCATTGCCCACCTTTAGTTATGACATTGATTAGGATAGAATTACCACTGTGGCCACAAAATAGATCCCAGCACCTATTATGCTAATATAATGTTTAGCACATTGACCATATATTAAGCAGCTTCATTGGCAAATATAAACTCAAATGTAAGGCCCCATGTACATGACTGTATTTCAGGCTCATATCACACAGATCCTAAACACATCAGGAATGCATTTCAATGGTGTAATAAATGTACAATATATAAAAACACTAAAAAGAATTTATTGCAAGGTTCATGTAAAGACAATCCACTTAAAGTACCGCGTATTGGACACAGTGTTATTGAGAGCCAATTGATACATGATTGTTGCCTCATCTACATTGCAAGAAACATTTACATTTTCTCTTAGATAATAAACTCAAATGAGACCTATCTAGCTGTCAGACACATGCAGCATTATACACCGGTTTATAGCACCAGTGATATAGGACATCACGTCTATTTCTTTGCTATCCAGCCAGGTATGAATGCTGTGAGAGCAGATGTGCTACTTACCCAACTGGCTGCTTTTGTGACATTTCCATGATGATCTCTTGGAAAATATTTTTATAAAATCCTTTTTTTTCAAATCGAGGAGCATACAATCACCATAGTATTCCTTCCCAGCGACTGTGGCTTGTCACCTGAAATTATGGGACATCCCTGAGCTGAAACAGAAAAGTATAGAGAAAGCTGTGAGGCTTTTTATTCTGATGAGTGTTTCATCTTCCTACATCTGTAAGACAAAGGCACATTCAGTTATATAATGTTTGCACAAGTTAAAATAGTCAATTTGGCATGCTTCATTACCTCCTCTCTAAACTCAGAACGCCATGACCGGTTATTCTGAATAAGAGGATCACATGCTTTACTTAAAATACAGATACACATGCGGAGAATTCTGTGCGGCACAGCAGCATGTGATATCTGCCACAGGAAAATAGATAAAGCTAGACATTCGTGAGAACAACCATCACCCAGTAGGATTACCTAGTATGCTGCAAGATGGAAACATTATGAAGTACCCCGTTGAGGCATTGGGATTTTTATAGGGGATCTATCAATTAGATGGAGTGGGGAAAGTCTCCGACTCTCCGGAGAATCACATTACATGGATGGTATCATTTAATGTTAATTTCCCCTGTGTTGAGTCTGCAGGGCAATTAAACACTTGCTGCTCACTTTCCCCACAGATTACAGATGATCTCTGGGAGTCACACCATGTGATCAGGTTATTTCTGACAAACACGTAAAGGGAACCGGTCAATGGGATTTACCCATATAATATTATTAGGAGAGCTTTAACAGGCTCCTAATAATGTTTTTTAAAGATACCTTCATTACAACTGTGACTGCAGTAAAAATAATGTTTAATCTTGGTGACAAGTCTAGGGGCGCCATCACTCATCTCTGCTGATAGCTCCCCCACAGGGGCACGATTGACAAATGTGCAGGAAGGAGAAGTCTGGAGGGCATTTCAGTCGTAATTTACGCCACTCCAGTAATGAGCAGGTCAGCGGTGCTCAGCTCAGAACTCTCAACTAATATCCACCACATTTTTAAAAAGTCATGGGACTGGCATAATAATGCTACAAGTCACAACATTTTTGCAACATTTCAAATATTTTTACACCAGAATTCAGGCTAAGGGAGCAGTCAGATAGGTATATAAATCAGACAAGGTCGGAACGCAGTGCACGGGTCTCCCGACCCAAACGTGACAGCTGTGTAGTAATATATGAAGCTTTCACACTCCGGTCAGGAGAGCCGCCAGCCTGTGCACTGCGTTCCGATCTCGGGCCAATTTGCACGTCCCTCTGACAGAGTCCTATGGCTACGTTCACATTAGTCACAACACCAATAATATACCCTACGGTGGTTAGCTGCACATCAAATATATACCTATAGAAAAAGGCACCACACATTGATAATATGAAAAACCACTTTATTAGTATCAAAGAAAAACCATAAATGGTCATAAAAGAGCCTAAATAGGCAGCAGGTGAGAGACGACAAACACAGAAAAAAAGGTAAACACAGAAAAAAAGGTAGACACCTGGCAAAAGGTCACAGAGATATATACATAAATATACTGGTAAATCCATAAAGCTCACATTGCATACAAATTACATGAAACATTTCAAGAAATGGTTAAATATAGCGTGGCAGTCTAACAAAAAAGCCTAATGAAGTATTATATAAGGATTCAGTATATGGTCTCAGTATAAGGGGCTAATATGCCATGTAAATCCACATAAAAACAGTGTCCAAAAGACTATAGTTAGCTATACAGACATTCATCTAGCATATTATATAGCACACCAACACATATTTACCAGACAATGGAGGAGTAGCCAGGAGTCCACCACACCCGACGCGCGTTTCGCAATGAAATGCTTCGTCCAGGGGTCAAGGGGACAAAGCATTTCATTGCGAAACAGGGTGGAGCCGCATATTAATTTCTGTAATGGGCGGCCCCACGTGACCGCATACAGGAGAAGCTGTGGCCAAGACAGGACACTGCGAGGGAGCCGGGTGAGTATTTTATTAACAGCGGGCGGGCGCACAGAGGGTGGGAGGGGGGTGGTGACAGGGATCTTTATTTTAAACACGAGAAAAACAAAAAAAAAGGATTATTTATATCTTCTCTCCAGCGAACGCTGCTGGAAAGAAGATATGAATCGCGGCTTCAGCACCATGTTGGGGGACAGCGCTTACTGTAGCGCTGTCTCCTGCACAGCACACGGACTGCACACGTACAACGTCCGTGTGCGGTACGTATTTTACACAGACCCATTGACTTTAATAGGTCCGTGTAATCCATGCGCTCCCACGAACAATGACATGTCTCCGTGTTTTGCACACGGACACACGGTCCGTGAAAACACGCTGACATGTGCAGAGACACATTGATTTGAATGTGCCTACGTGAGTCAGTGTCTCCGGTACGTGAGGAAACTGTCACCTCACGTAGCGGAGCCACTGACGTGTGAAACCGGCCTTACTGAAAGTGCTGCAAGGTGAAGAGAAGAAAGAAAAAGGTGTATCAAAAAGGAGATGAGCAGTTGCCCACAACAACCAAATACAGCTCTGCTTTCATTTCTAATGTGCTTTAGGAATATGAAAGCTGACATCTGATTGGTGGCTATGATGAACGGCTCCGTTTTCCTGAGAGGCTTGTGGTGGATGCCTATGGGTCCCTAATGACGGGCACAGAAAAGCTCCATTCACTTTGAATGCTTTACAGCATTTGGTACATGGACTCCAATTCCTTGGAAATGTGGGTCACAGTGTGGAGGTGGTTCCTAAGATTCAGGGGGTCTTAGAGAACCTGAGAGGGCTGCAGTGGTGCACAAGTATGGCACCAAGAATTCTTGACAGGAACATATACTGAGAACTTTCAGGCCGGAAGCCATCAGTATGAGGTGCACAGCACCAGTCTTTGCTTTTCATTCTTTATTGTATCTGTAGCAAATATAACATAAATAATAAATATGTCACTGACAGAATGACGCGTAAAGACGCCCGCCACCGATAACACTGGGGGCTGGGCATGAAAAATAAAGGAAAATTGAAAATGTGCCCACAAAAATGCCATGAGGACCCGAGAAACATCTGTGATGTGGCACAAGGTGCTACCGATACCTGGCATTGCTCACAGCACTGGAAACTTCCCTCAGTCACACTGGCAGAGGTGGTGCCAGTCACAGAGCTGCCCCATGTCTGCACTGACCACCAGGTGCCCTGAGAACCTGCACAGGACCTGCCCCCAGCAACCTGCAGACAACACAGGCACATGGTAACAGAACACCCAGCTCACACACGGCCGGGCAACAGGTGTCCCTGCCAACCCACAGCCTCAGGGGCGAGGAGCTTACCTGGCAGCAGCCGGACACTGAGTGTGAGAGGGAGCTGCTGGAAGCCGTCAGCTGTCAGTCGGGGCACCGGCTCCTGCTCGGTGTTATTATCAGACCTCCTCGTACTGTTGTCTCCCTGTAATCTCCGGAGACTGTATCCCTTCCCCCGCCCCTTGGCAGCAGCTGCCAGCCCTGTGGAAGAGCAGCTTACTTTCCCAAGCCCTCCCCTCCAGGCTGCACCGTGTGAGGGTGACTCCTGCAGGGTACGGGGGCATGGTATGGGGGGCGATAGCACCACGCTGAGAAGCCCCCCGTGTCCCTGCACTGGAACGAGCCCCACTCTAGCTGACTGCTGGACCAAAGACTGGAAACTAAAGACGCCGTCAGCGTTAGGCTGTGTGCACACGATGCAGATTTAGTGCAGATTTGCAGAACTGCAGCGTTTTATTCCGCGCAGAAACACTGCAGAACTGCACTGTGATTTACAGTACAATGTAAATCAATGTGAAAAAAAAGCTGTGCACATGGTGCAGAAAAATCCGCGCAGAAACGCTGCAGTTTTCAAAAAAAGTGCATGTCACTTCTTTTGTGCAGTTCTGCAGGGTTTCTGCACCCCTCCATTATCCGCAGTGGTAAAATCTGCACAAAAACTGCACAAAATCCGCATCAATTCCGCACAAAAAACGAAACCGCATAAAAACTGCAGCAAATCTGCAGCTGCGGATTCTGCCAGGAGGTGCGGATTTTGTGCAGAAAATTCTGCACCTCTTTTCTTACGTGTGCACATTTAGGTTATGTGCGCACATTGCTGATTCTCTGCGGATCCGCAGCATTATATGAGGTGCAGAAACGCTGCAGATCCGAAATTGATTTACAGTACAATGTAAATCAATGAGAAAAAAAAATGCTGTGCACACTTTGCAGAAAATCCGCTGCGGAAACGCTGTGGTTTAAAAGAAGTAGCATGTCACTTTTTTGTGAATCTGCAGCGTTTTTGTACCCATTCCATTATAGAAAACCGCAGGGGTAAAAAACGCAGCAAATCCGCCAAAAAAACACAGCAAAAACGCTGCGGAGCCGCATAAAAAACGCAACAAATCTGCAGGTGCGTTTTCTGCCAGGAGAGGCAGAATCCGCACCAGAAATTCCTAAGCCTAATCTGCAACGTGTGCACATAGCCAAGGCCTCATTCACACGGCAGTGTTTAACCCCTTACCGGCATCGGACGTACTATACCGTCCGATGCCGGCTCCCCTGCTTTGATGCAGGGCTCCGCGGTGAGCCCGCACCAAAGCCGGGACATGTCAGCTGTTTTGAACAGCTGACATGTGCCCGTAATAGGCGCGGGCAGAATCGCGATCTGCCCGCACCTATTAACTAGTTAAATGCCGCTGTCAAACGCAGACAGCGGCATTTAACTACCGCTTCCGGCCGGGCGGCCGGAAATGACGTTATCGCCGACCGCCGTCACATGTCCGGGGGTCGGCGATGCGTCTCCATTGTAACCATAGAGGTCCTTGAGACCTCTATGGTTACTGATTGCCCGTCGCTGTGAGCGCCACCCTGTGGTCGGCGCTCACAGCACACGTGCAATTCTGCTACATAGCAGCGATCAGCAGATCGCTGCTATGTAGCAGAGCCGATCGGCTTGTGCCTGCTTCTAGCCTCTCATGGAGGCTATTGAAGCATGGCAAAAGTTAAAAAAAAAAGTTTAAAAAAATGTGAAAAAAATAAAAAAAACATAAAAGTTTAAATCACCCCCCTTTCGCCCCAATCAAAATAAATCAATAAAAAAAATATCAAATCTACGCATATTTGGTATCGCCGCGCTCAGAATTGCCCGATCTATCAAATAAAAAAAAGTATTAACCTGATCGCTAAACAGCGTAGCGGGAAAAAAACTCAAAACGCCAGAATTACGTTTTTTTGGTCGCCGCGACATTGCATTAAAATGCAATAACGGGCGATCAAAAGAACGTATCTGCACCGAAATGCTATCATTAAAAACGTCATCTCGGCACGCAAAAAATAAGCCCTCAACCGACCCCAGATCACGAAAAATGGAGACGCTACGAGTATCGGAAAATGGCGCAATTTTTTTTTTTTTTTTTTAGCAAAGTTTGGAATTTTTTTTCACCACTTAGATAAAAAATAACCTAGTCATGTTTGGTGTCTATGAACTCGTAATGACCTGGAGAATCATAATGGCAGGTCATTTTTAGCATTTAGTGAACCTAGCAAAAAAGCCAAACAAAAAACCAATGTGGGATTGCACTTTTTTTGCAATTTCACCGCACTTGGAATTTTTTTCCCGTTTTCTAGTACACGACATGTTAAAACCAATGATGTCGTTCAAAAGTACAACTCGTCCCGCAAAAAATAAGCCCTCACATGGCCAAATTGACGGAAAAATAAAAAAGTTATGGCTCTGGGAAGGAGGGGAGCGAAAAACGAACACGGAAAAACGAAAAATCCCCTGGTCATGAAGGGGTTAAAGACGTATAAGAAAAAATACCATGTCATCAGTGTGTCTGTTTTTACCATCAGTGTGTCATCCGTGTGTCTGTTTTTCCCATCCATGTGTCCGTTTTTACCATCAGAGTGTCATCCGTGTGTCCGTTTTTACCATCCGTGTGTCTGTTTTTACCATCAGTGTGTCATCCACAGGGCCGCCATCAGTGCATTACTGCCTTGATTGGCGTATGGGGCCTGGTGGGCAGAGGGGGCCCACATCGGGCCCCGTCTCATCTGCTCACCGGGCCCCTACCGGCAGGCTAAACCGGGCCCTTAGCGGCGCTGCGGCAACACTATTGACGTTCGGGTGCAGGCCCGCGCCCGCACCTCAATAGTTAACAGCCACCAGCCAGTCGGAGGCTGACAGCTGACGTCAGCCGCAGTGCGCACATTGCCGGCGTCTGACGTCAGTGTCAGTTGCTGGCAAGTGCGCGCTTCAGCTGAGTGGAGGGAGCTTTGTCTTCGCCACAGGAGCGCGGCCAGGTAAGAAGAACTTTTTTTTTATTACTGAGAGCGCCAATCCGGGGGGGGGCTTCCACAAAGAAATAGCAATATGAAACAGCCCCCCGCTAGCACTTTGAAGCGGGGTGTTTGTTTCGCTTATAATGATTCCTTTTGCAAATGGAACAATAATTGTAGATTCCGTCACGAATGCTCTTTCTGTGGAAACTCGCACCCAATGGTTAAATGCTTCAAGAAGCAAGCCGCTCAGCAGTCCTCTGTTAAAGAGCACATTAATAAAAGCGCAGACTCCAGTGAACCTGGCAAACATGTCCCCTTGGCTAAGCAAATTTCCAGATCGAGTGATCAGTGAATTGTTGTTTTCTGGGTTTTTAGAAGGATTTTTCGTACCTCAATTTAAAGGGGAGGGTTGTTTAGTCGTTCCTAATTTGCCGTCCTTAAAGGCCAATCAAGATGTTGCTAGGGATAAAATTATCAGTGAAATTCAACTTGGTGGAGTTTCTGGGCCTTTTGAATCACCTCCTTTTGTTAATTTTCGTATATCTCCTTTGGGCTTAGTACCTAAAAAAGATGAGGGCTCTTTTCGTTTGATTCATCACTTATCCCACCCACCAGGTTCTTCTTTGAATGATGAGGTGGATAAGTCCTTAGTTTCAGTAGCTTACTCTTCTTTTGATTCTGCATTAGAGATCCTTAAAAAATTCGGCTGCAATGCTTTGATGTCCAAATCGGACATTAAGTCTGCATTTAGACTCCTTATTTATTTATTTAACTTATGTAACCCTGAATAAACTACGCGGCCATTTTTATCCAAAAAGAACTTAGTGTTTGTGTTTTCTTTGTATGAATGGGTTTTGTGAGGCCATGTTAGCCCCCCCGCGTGAACCCAGAAGAAATACAGCGGGGCTCTCATGGCCTCATAGACCCTATAGTTTTTAATATGACTATTTTTCTATGGGTCATTTAGAGGTCAGGTCAGTCAGATGAGGTGAGGAGAAACTGGTTTTATCCAGTTCCTTCTGGTCTGCCTGGCGACCAATTTTAACTGTTTTGATTGGTTATTGAATTGCTGGGCGCCCAAATATTTGTGTATAAAAACCCTGGTTTCAGGGGATTTAGTCATTCTGCTGGTGAAGAAGAAAAGAAGAAGCCCGCCCTCCTTCCCCCTTTTTTAATGTTTGTAATGCACTGTCGTGTAGTTTAATTGTGGGAAAATCACCCATGTATGGGTGGATTGGTTTATTGGAGTAATATGGAAATTGAGTTTTAATTGAAGTATTTATTTATTGGTATTTATTTATTTAACTTATGTAACCCTGAATAAACTACACGGCCATTTTTATCCAAAAAGAACTTAGTGTTTGTGTTTTCTTTGTATGAATGGGTTTTGTGAGGCCATGTGTTCTGCAAGCGGAGCTCGAGATAACTGTGTTATTTCCTGCAGAGATGAGCCCTGGCTGGATGAAGTGACGACGGTTTGTGCTGGATGACAGATGAAAAACAAAGATGACGGACTTCACCTAGAGACGTCACTGGTGAGTCAGTGTGTTACCTATACACTGACACTATACACTGTATACTAAATACAGAGCTCCTGTGTATAATGTCATCGGTGATCACTGTATTACCTCTACACAGACACTGTATACTAAGTACAGATCTCCTGTGTATAATGGCACTGATGGAGATAGTATTGTGTTTTTTTTAATTACTGATCAGTATTGTAGTATTCAGTCACTATGTGGTGGTAATATGTGGTCTGGACATGGTGTTGCGGTATTTGTCCCTTGTATGTGGTATTTGGTCACTTTGTGGTGGTAATATGTGGTCTGGTCATGGTGCGGTGGTATTTGTTCCTTGTATGTGATATTATTCGGTCACTGTGGTGGTAATATGTGGTCTTGTCATGGTGCAGTGGTATTTGTTCCCTGTATTTGATATTATTCGGTCATTGGTGGTATTATGTGGTCTGGTCATGGTGTAGCGGTATTTGTTCCTTGTATGTGATATTATTCGGTCACTGTGGTGGTAATATGTGGTCGGGTCATGGTGCGGTGGTATTTGTTCCCTGTATTTGATATTATTCGGTCATTGGTGGTATTATGTGGTCTGGTCATGGTGTAGCAGTATTTGTTCTTTGTATGTGATATTATTCGGTCACTGGTGGTAATATGTGGTCTGGACATGGTGCGGTGGCATTTGTTCGTTGTATGTGATATTATTGGTCATTTTAAAAATTGAAAAATAAATAAAAATATACCTAAATTGTATTGCATATTTTAACAAATATTTAGTAGGTTACAGTAGAGTAGAGCCCGGCCAAAAGTGTCTACCTTTTTATGGTGGTGGCTTAAAAAATCTTTTGGCCAAATCAAAAGCTGCTGGCTATATGTGTGATCTGGTGATGGGAACTGTTAATGTGTGATAGGTGAGAAGTGGAGTTTTTCCAAGAGAGAGCTGGGGTACTGTGGACAGTTCGAGGGGTGGAGCCTGGGCGGAGTTTCAAGGGGGCCCCGAAAATTTTGCCAGTATGGGGCCCCGAAATTTCTAGTGGCAGCCCTGGTCATCCATGTGTCTATTTTTACCATCAGTGTGTCATCCGTGTGTCTATTTTTACCATCATTGTGTCATCCATGTGTCCATTTTTACCATCCGCGTGTCCGTTTTTACCATCAGAGTGTCATCCATGTGTCCATTTTTACCATCAGTGTGTTATCAGTGTGTCTGTTTTACCATCAGTGTGCGATCCATGTGTCCATTTTTACCATCAGTGTGTCATTCTTGTGTCCATTTTTACCATCAGTGTGAATGAAGCAGGTACCAGGATGCAGTAACGGTCGGAGGCAGATTAAGGGTTAACAGAGGAATTTAATGTAACAGCGTTACGCCACACAGGGAAGGGATAAATGGAGGGGAGGATAAACAAGTTATACTTTGTAAACTTAAGGGCAACAGTTGTGGGATTGGGTAGGGGAGAGTTCAAAGGTATCAAAACTTATCGATCTGACGTGGATGAGGAACAGTCTCTTCGACGATGACGTCACGGCTTGAACACTTGAAGGATCTGTAGTCTGTGGTGCAGAAGATGTCCTGGGTCCCGATGTCGTCGGTGGTCCTGAGATGTCCAGTCGTGGGTCCTGGATCCAAGAGAGGAACCACTGGAAAGGTGACAGTCCATTTTTTTAAGCACCAGCACAGCGCTACGGTATGCAGGAGCAGATATTTCAGGTAGCCGTATTCTTCCTGCGGCCTGGTTGTCCTGTCTCGAGGTACGCCCCCTGCGGTCGGGTCGTGAAGAGGAATCGCTCACGCTCAGTGGCGTTACGGGAGTTGGAACTGTCAGGGATGCGGGGAGGCGTCTCTGCCTTTTATCTCCGGTAAGTCTCCATGGGTCCCCCGGGCTTCGGCCTACTTTGTCCTGACTATACAGCAAGGGAGGACTCACAGTTGACCTCCGCGCACTACAGCTTCCCGACGCCACTCTGCCTGTTCCCGTTCACTGTCGCCCTTTTATATCCTTCACGCCTCCCGCTCTCAAGTTCAAAGGTCTGTCTAGAGAACTAAACTTACCCACCTGCAACTCGGGTGACAACACCGATGATTCCGGACTCGTCCCGGACAAGGCACACCAGGGTCGTCTCTCCTCCTTACATGTTATCCATGTATCCACTTTTACCATCAGTGTGTCATCCGCGTGTCCATTTTTACCATCACTGTCTCAGGGATGGATAAAGAAAGAAATAGCTTAAAGTTTCTCCTGTACTTTGCAATGTTAACCCCTTAGTAACCAGGTCAAGTTTTACAATTCTCACCAGTGTCATTTTATGTGGTAATAACTGGAACGCTTCAACGAATCCCACTAATTCTGAGATTGTTTTTTTGTGACACACTGTACCTTGTATTAGTGGTAAAAGTTGTCCTCTATAGCTTGTGTTTATTTATGAAAATATTGCAATTTTGCCCAAAATTTTGGGAAAAATATCACAATTTTCAAAATTTCAATCTTTTTATCCTTAAACCAGTTAGTCATGCTGTACAAAATAATTAATAAATAACATTTACCTTATGTACTTTATATCTGCATAATTTTTCAAACATCATTTTATTTTGTTAGGATGTTATCATTCAATATATTTTTATTAAACAATTTGAATATTTTTGGTAACATCTGAAACATTACATATTAAACAAATGAAATAGACAAATACAGAGTCAATCAAACCTCTTCCCCCTTTCAAATGCTATTTCTGTACTAGTATGGTGAACCATTTGTGTTCATGTTATAGCATGTAACTTGTATATAATTCTTAAATGCGGCGAGAGAGAGATTAATATCATTAAGGCTAGGTTCACATTGCGTTTAGTTCAATCCATTTAACGGATGCGTTAAACACATGTACTAAAACGAGCCAAATTTGGGGAAAATTTGGCTTCACCTTAACGCTTGCTTTAACGCACGTGACTGCGTTATGTCATTTTGTTGTCCATTCGTGAAGCATCTGTTTGTCTGCCTTCAGGCACTGTCAAAAAAGTTGTTCTCATTTTTTTTTTCTTTTGTCAGCATCGGGTGTGGGTGCATACACATTCTCCATTTTGAAAGCATTGAGTGAACTTCTGCAAGCAAGATGTTTGTGTCTGAGCTCGTTCGATTTTGCTTGATGCAGTTGCGATTTCGACAGAGAAGGCGTATTTCCCGATATTGGATTCATGAAGTGAATTTTTTACGGACTACATATGGTGCCTTTCACAACCTGTATGTTCAGCTTCGGGATCATCCATTTAAATTTCAACGTTATCTTCGGATGTCCATTGAGACCTTTGATGTTCTGCTCTCGCATGTGAAGGATGAGATACATTATCAGCGCAGCACTTTCCGTGACAGTATTTGTGCGGAGCAACGTTTAGTGGTGACTCTGAGGTAATTATTCTTTTTTTTAACATTGTTCTATTGACAAAGACAGGATGTAATTTATCGTGGATCATGTCTGTACACTTTGGCAATTGTCCTATTCCATTTGCCTTTATTTTAGTTGTCCGTTTAAATCTTAACAATATGTCCATAGTGCTAATTATTTTCTTGGGGGATTGTCGACAGATATCTGGCTACTGGAGAATCATTTGCGTCACTGCATTTTCAATTTCGACTGGGGAAATCAACCATTTGCCAACTAGTTCGTGAAACTTGTGATGCCATTTGGAACAACTTACAACCACTTGTGCTACCAACCCCGACAATAGAAATGTGGCTATCGATTTCCAAACATTTCGAGGATGTGGCTAATTTCCCCAATTGCATTGGTGCCGTGGACAGCAAGCACATTCGGATTCAGAAACCAGTGCTTAGTGGATCCCTATACTATAACTATAAAAAATACTTTTCCATTGTATTGATGGCTATTGCGGATGCTAGATACCGTTTTGTTGCAGTGGATAATGGTGCATATGGACGGACGAACGATTCCAGAATCTTCAAAGAGTCCAACATGGGGAAATGTTTGTACAGCAACAGCTTCAACATACCCTCAGCACGACCACTTCCGGGGACTGAAGGCCCAAGTTTGCCTTATGTTTTAGTTGGGGATGAGGTGTTCCAACTAGGACGCAATCTCCTAAAGCCATACGCAAGCCGTAGTCTAAACCACACAAGACGCATTTTTAATTATCGCTTGAGCCGGGCAAGACGTTATGTGGAGTGTACCTTTGGTATTTTGACCGCAAAATGGCGTATTTTACTAACTTGCATGCAACTGCAACCTGAAAATGTGGACCGTGTAGTGAAGGCATGCATCTGTCTGCACAAATTTGTTTCCAGACATGAACCCCAGGTGGCTGACCCCGATGACTGTGAGTCAAACCTTATGAGCATAGATTCGACAACTGTTCGGTCTACAGTTGAAATAATGAGGATTCGTGATCAATTTGCAAATTACTTCATACATGAAGGTCTTGTTCCATGGCAAGACATACAAGTGTGAAAATGTTGAAGCCTGTTTATATTGGTGCAATGTGTGGGGCAATTCTTTTTTTTTTTTTTTTAGTTTATATAACCTTAATAAATTTTAAAAAGTTAAATCCATACAAGAATATGAAATGTTAATAATAACTGTAAAATTTACTAAAAATATTTTGATGACATTGTTCGTCCAACCTGATTGTTGGTAGTCATTTTTAACATACATTGGTAGGCATTTTAACATATGAGATCCCATAGGGATGAACAAAAACATACACAATAGGTACACAAAAATTTTACCCAAACATTTTAAAGGGTGTAATTGCCAAAGTTTGGTGATTTTTTTAACAGTAGTTACAGACTGTGATATTGCGTGAGCGTATTGTCTGCCCAACTGTACGCTGGACTGCTACATTGCCTTTGCATTTCCATACTCGGTTCACCCTGGCCTCTGTATTGTGGTTTGTATGACGGCATGTCCATGGTTCTTGGTCTCGAGGAAGTGGGTTCCTGAGGGGCCAAAAATTCCTCAAACAGATCATGAAATCTTTGCCTAAACATTAAATTTCTGTGCGGCGGTATCTTTTGGGCTAAAGGCACATATGACAAAAACAGGAGCTTCCACTCATTGGCTGCATATACTGATTTACGGGATTGCAAGTCCGTAATTTCCCGTCTTAGATCTCTGTGTTCACTGCGACACAGATCCTCTAACCGTTGGAGTCCATCAACAATTATGGCATCGACTTCATCTTTGGCAGATGATCGCTTGCGTCCGCGGTGTGCTTGCAAACGGGCACTGACAACAGGAGCCACAGTACTACTTTCCATTGATCGTGGCTCGTTCAGGCCAGACACATCTTCAGCGCCAGTCTGCTGGCTTGTTTCCTGTTGACATGGCTCTGGTTCCTCTGCCTCTCGAAGCGCAGAGGTACTGCATATCGTTCTATAAAAAATATATATTATTTTAAGAGATTTTAATTAAATACTTGGTCCTCTATCACACCGTAAACTTTTTACTTACGAGCGCTGGGACAACGTTTTCTGTAGAAACAACAATTGCTCATAATGAATATACGAGGTGACACATTTGCCACCAGATCCACTGGGGGTGTTTTGGCTGCTGCGGAAGTCCCGTACAAATCGATCTCTAATGGATCTCCACCGGGTATGGACAGCATCGGCTTCAAAGAAAAAAAATTTTTTTCACAACTTGCAATCTTAACATTTGAGGAATTTAAGTTCAGCAATAATTACCAATTTTTTTCTTAGAGGATGCGGACTTATCCAAATACCGTGGGTCCAACTGGCATATTATATTCTCCCACAACTTCCAGTTTTTAATAATATCGTTGTGGGAGCTGTCACTTTGATCCCATATGGACGGATTCGCTTCCACTAGTGTTATAAGTGTCTCGTTTTCTATGTCCAAGGGCTCTTCGTCAACCGCTATGTTCCTTCTTTTTTTGGCGGGCTGCTTGGACTATGTAAACACAAAATGTTATATTAACATGTAGACGTTAATTTTGGGTTGCAAACATTTATCTCATCCCCAAAACTACATTATTTTTAAGGTCAGTTATCCAAATTTTTTACATTTTTTAACACTTTTAACATTTCAAAAATTATACTGCAATGTTTTATCGTTTTTTTGTTGGTGGTCCTTGTACTGTTTGGTTTATGTTATGACATGTACGGTATGTAGTTTTTTAAACCAGTGATTTAAACGTTGTTTAAATATGTTTCTTGTGTTATGTTTGTTTTGTATGTTTAATGATGTATTATTAAAAAAAATGAAAAAAATAATTTAGTATTTTTTGGTAAAAAAGGTATTTTTTGCATGATATTTACCACTTCTAGGTGAGGTGAAGACAGATGGCTAGGCTGAATTTTTTTTTTGCCTTTTTCAACAACCTACAGCGTAGGGAAAAAAAAGAAAAAAACATTACAATTCTTATCAATTAATTTATGTGTAAAAAGACACTTAATTTGTGGCATGTACCTTCTTGGACACTTTGGACACTTTTTTGGGGGGTGGCCTGGCAGGTTCGGGATCAGAAGATTCCTATATGCAATAAAAACATGATTACACATGATTACCTCAATACACTGGAGTGACACACAACATTATTGTGGCTTTTTAAATCGAAAGCCTACCGATTGTGATGAGAACACTGCAGACACGCTGCTGCTGCTGCTGCTCGATCCCTCACTATCCGACATCTGCATACAAACAAAACAATACATTTAGTACACATACATCCGACGGCCACTACACACTCAGATGATGTATACAGAAAAATGTAATACATAGAATTGTACTTACATTGCCTCTGATCGCTCACAAGATACACACCCTGTGTTGCTGGCATTTTCAGAGTGTGTTTGCAGAGTCTCTGCTCCAAAATGGCTGCAATCATATTTCCTGTCACATGACCACATGGACTAGCCTCATTAACGCAATCCAACGCATGGTTTCATTTGGACATTTTGCTTGATTTGCGTCTGGCTGCGTTAGCAATAGACTTCAATGGCAGAATTAACGCTTCCGTTAATCTTGCGTTAGCTTGACCCGACCCGAAAACGCTGCAGGCCGCGTTGGAAGGTGTGTAATAAAAAAACGGAATGTTGGAAACGCATGCCAATTTTGACATGCGTTACGATGCGTCATACAAATGCAAGTCTGTGGGTGCGTTACAATGTCTGTTACATTGCGTTTTACCTACTTAAAAAACGTGTCCGTTAGATGGACTGCCCTAGCGCAATGTGAACCTAGCCTAAGAAGTATGGTTGAAAGAAGGAAAAAGCAAAGTAAGAAAGAAAAGACAGAAGTAAAAGACAGAAAGAAATAAAGAAAGTGGATATCGGAGATCTCATATCCCAACAGCCCCATTTGTCAAGGGATTCAAAAACACACACCTTATGTTAACCACGTCTGAAAATATTGTGATTCTTTAAATTGGATCCATGGGTACCATATCGCAAACCACTTAGTACATGTCTTGTCATCAAATGCCCTGATCTCCTCCATGCGCTGTAAAGCATTCATCGCCTCTACCCAATCTATTTGCTTTGGTAAAACCGTAGATCTCCAGGGTCTAGATATAATTTGACTCATAGCTATTGCAAAAAATGGTAGCAGATCTTTCTTGATTTTCGATATGGTACCTGGAAAAATGGACAACAACTCTATTTCTAGAGATGCTTCCACGTGAGTTTTGGTAATATGGTTATATAGCTGGAATATTTCATTCCACAAGGATCTAACCCCTGGACAGTCCCACCATACATGTAACATTGATCCAATCGCGGCAGTACACATCCAGGACATATCTGAAACCGCTGGGTACATCTTATGTACGTTAACAGGTGTTCTGTACCAGCGCTTCAAGATTTTATAGTTTAGCTCCTGGATCCTGAAAGAGACCGACATCCCATGCGTGAGAGCAAATGATTTAGACCCCATCTTATCCGTAATTTCCTTATTTAACTCCTTTTGCCACTGAATCGTACATTTAAGTGGCCCATCTCCCATCCCCTCCAACACTATCAGACCATATATCATAGCGTGCGCCGGACTCTGTGACAGAAAACACAGGCGCTCAAAAGAGATAGGTGCATGTGGCGATGTCCACCCCAGAACCAGGGATGTAATATAACTCTGAAGTTGAAAGTATTGCAGCCAAAATCCCGGAGCTTGTCTTCTATCTCCCAAAATGTCCTCCATGGACTTGACACCCTTCTGATCAATAACATCTTTAATTCGTGATATTACTCCCTGGATGACGGGAGGTATGATAGAAGTTGATCCTTGCAACATAGTAGGGAGGTGGGGGTTGTCCATAAAAGGAGTCAGCGGTCCACGTATTATTGCCAACGAGAGGCGCTTTGCGAAACGCCTCCAAGCTAATACTATAGTGTATAATGTGGAATACATATCAATCTTCTTTAAATCAATATCATATGGTAGCCAGAACACCCACTGGTAAAGATTTGGAGATAATTCATGCTCAATGTCCACCCACAGTTTAGATGTCCTATTATGAAAAAGATC
Organism: Ranitomeya imitator; assembly: GCF_032444005.1. Lineage (NCBI taxonomy): Eukaryota > Metazoa > Chordata > Amphibia > Anura > Dendrobatidae > Ranitomeya > Ranitomeya imitator. The sequence goes on along the minus strand of NC_091287.1, from coordinate 177,319,309 downwards.
TAATATGCAATTTCCAATGCTCGCCACGTGGTATGCTTCTATGTCTGGAAGGCCCGTCCCCCTGTTATCCTTGTGTCTGATTAGTTGGGTGTGGCTAAGGCGAGAACCACCATTGTGCCAAACAAATTTCCTCATTGTTTCGTACTATTGGATTAATAATGGATAGGTGTCATAATTGACGCCTCTCCATTATTAACCTGGCTTAATGTCACCTTACAATAGCAAGGTGACATTAACCCTTCATTACCCCATATCCCACCACTACAGGGGAGTGGGAAGAGAGAGGCTAAGTGCCAGAATAGGCGCATCTTCCAGATGTGCCTTTTCTGGGGTGGCTGGGGGCAGATGTTTTTAGCTAGGGGGGGCAATAATCCTGGTCCCTCTCTAGGCTATTAATATCTGCCCTCAGCCACTGGCTTTCCCACTCTAGCGGAGAAAATTGCGGGAGCCCACGCCAATTTTTTCTGGGATTTAACCCTTTAAAATTTAATACCTAGAAACCCAAAATTTGACACACGGACACTTCTTACATTAGTAGTGAGGAATATGTAATAAAAGAAGGCATATGAGATGGTTTACTGTATGTAAACCATGTCTCATATCCTGTCGAGTTTGTGAAGGAGATAGGAAAAGCCGGCAATTGAATTACCGGCTTTTCTGCTATCTAGCGCTGAATTAAATATAAATATATATATATATATGTGTCTCACTGACAAATATATATATGTATATAGACTGTATATATGTTTTTAAGAATATTTGAGCCGATTGATCCATGATATGTCCATTTTGAAAGCCTGCGAGAAAAAAATCGCCGTACGGAAGCCATACGGATGACACACGGATAAATTTGTGCGTAAAAATCGCATCCTCGCATTGAATACGGAACAGTGTTTTGGGACAATTACTGCATATTACGGCTGTAAAAAACAGACCGTATTTACTTACGCCTAGTGTGACGCCGGCCTGAGAGTGGAAGATTCTGCCATGTTTCAATCTCCTTTTCCAAAACTCATTTAAGAGGGGGGAAATTGAGATCAAATATTTTCTGAGGGTCTGCAGGAATATTAATTCCTGGATATTTAATATAATGTTGACTCCATCGGAAAGAAAAGTCAGATTAAAGCTGATCCACTTCATACTCAGAGTGATGTTGAGCAATTCTGATTTCTGGAGATTCACCTTAAAGTTACTCAACCTACTAAATCTGTCAAATTCATTCAACATAGATGGGAGGCTAATTTTGGGAGAAGAAATACACATCAAGAGGTAGTCTGCGAATAAGGCTAACTTATGCTCTGTATGCCCCACTTGTATTCCCTTTATAGATGAATTCTGTCTAAGTGCATTTGCCAGTGATTCCAATACTAAGATATATAAATATGGAGACAACGGGCAGCCCTGTCTAATCCCATTCCTTATTGGGAATGAGGCCGACAGGCACCCATTTACCCCTACCCTAGCAGAGGGATCACAATATAGGGCCATAATCCACTGTATCATTCTTGGCTGTATACCAATTGCTTCTAATGTGGCCTCCATGAAGCTCCAGTTTACTCTGTCGAATGCCTTCTTGGCGTCTACTGAGAGTATTCATAATGGGATCTTCCTAATTCGGGACCTCGAGATCAGGAACATGGTTTTTACAGTGTTGTCCCTTGCTTCTCTACCCGGTACAAACCCCACTTGTTCTCTATGAATTATATTCGGGATATGGGGAGTTAATCTTAGAGCTATCATCTTGGAATATAGCTTAACATCGACATTGATCAAAGATATCGGGCGAAAACTAGAACATAATGAGGGGTCCATACCTTCTTTAAGCATCACTGTAATATGTGCCTGCGTGGAGTGGAGTGAAATGGGAAATGGCAAGTCTCAGATATTGTATTGAAAGCTTTCAACATTAATGGGGAGCATAATTCCTGGCAGGTTTTATAGAACCTGGGTGTGAACCCCTCAGGTCCCGGACTTTTTCCTACTATTAAATTCTGGATAGCCTCATTCAGCTCCTCGTCAGAGAAGTATTGTTCTAATGAATGAGTCACCTCTTGGAGAGCACTCGGAGAATAACTCTCCAAATACTCCGCTAATTTCTGTTTTGTGACTGAAGTAGAAATATTAATCTGCTGAAATAAATTATAGTAAATAGTATAATGTGCTCGAAATTCCTTCAAAATTTCAGATGTTGAATGAATTAAAGTCCCAGATGAAGAATTTATATTAAGAACTAGCTGAAGAGCCCGGCGTTGCCTGGGCATAGTAAATATCTGTGGTTAGTTATAGCACCTCACTTCTCTTATTTTCCCATCATGCCTCTCATTTTCCCAATCACATCTTTCATTTTCCCCCTCACATCTCTCATTTTCTCCCTCACACCTCTCATTTTCTCCCTCACTCCTCTCATTCCCCCCTAACACTTGTCATTTCAACCTCACATCTGTCATTTTCTGATCACTCCACTATTTTTCCTCACTTCTCTCATTTTGCACTCACACCTTTTCATTTTCATCTCACACCTCTCATTTTCACCTCATCACCTCAGTATATACATGTTTGTCATCTCCCTTATATATAGTATACATTTGTATGTCATCTCCTGTATATAGTATATACCTGTATGTCATCTCCCCTGTATATAGTATATACCTGCTGTGTGTCATCTCCCCTATATATAGTATATACCTGAATGTCATCTCCTTCTATATATAGTATATACCTGTATGTCATCTCCTCCTGTATATAGTATATACCTGTGTGTCATCTCCCCTGTATATAGTATATATCTGAGTGTCATCTCCTCCTGCATATAGTATATACCTGCATGTCATCTTCTATATATAGCATATACCTGTATGTCATCTCCTCCTGTATATAGTATATACCTGTGTGTCATCTCCCCTGTATACAGTATATATCTGAGTGTCATCTCCTCCTGCATATAGTATATACCTGCATGTCATCTTCTATATATAGCATATACCTGTATGTCATCTCCTCCTGTATATAGTATATACCTGTATGTCATCTCCTCCTATATATATATGTACCTATATGTCATCTCCTCCTCTATATAGTATATACCTGTGTGTCATCTCTCCTGTATATAGTATATATCTGTGTGTCATCTCCCCTGTATATAGTATATACCTGTGTGTCATCTCCTCCTGTATTAGACCTCGTTCACACGTTATTTGCTCAGTATTTTTACCTCAGTATTTGTAAGCTAAATTGGCAGCCTGATAAATCCCCAGCCAACAGGAAGCCCTCCCCCTGGCAGTATATATTAGCTCACACATACACATAATAGACAGGTCATGTGACTGACAGCTGCCGTATTTCCTATATGGTGCAATTGTTGTAGTTTGTCTGCTTATTAATCAGATTTTTATTTTTGAAGGATAATACCAGACTTGTGTGTGTTTTAGGGCGAGTTTCGTTTGTCAAGTTGTGTGTGTTGAGTTGCGTGTGGCGACATGCATGTAGCGACTTTTGTGAGATGAGTTTTGTGTAGCAACATGCGTGTAGCAACTTTTTGTGTGTCGAGTTACATGTGACAGGTTAGTGTAGCAAGTTGTGTGCAGCAAGTTTTGCGCATGGCGAGTTTTGCGCGTTGCGAGTATTATGTGTGGTGCCTTTTGAGTATGTGCAAGTTTTGTGTGAGGCAACTTTTGCATGTGTTGCAACTTTTGTGCATGTGGCAATTTTTCCGCGTGTACAAGTTTTGCGTGTGGCGAGTTTTTCATGAGGAGAATTTTGCACTTGTGGCGAGTTTTGCAAGAGCCTAGTTTTTGCATGTGGCGAGTTCTGCGCGTGGCGAGTTTTGAGTGGCGACTTTTGTATTTTGACTTTTATGTGGCGAGGTTGGTGTATTTGTGGTGAAATGTGTGCTGAGGGTAATATGTGTTCAAGCACGTGGTAGTGTGTGGCGCATTTTGTGTGTGTTCATATCCCCGTGTGTGGTGAGTATCCCATGTCAAGGCCCCACCTTAGCAACTGTACGGTATATACTCTTTGGCGCCATCGCTCTCATTCTTTAAGTCCCCCTTGTTCACATCTGGCAGCTGTCAATTTGCCTCCTACACTTCTCCTTTCATTTTTTCCCATTATGTAGATAGGGGCAAAATTGTTTGGTGAATTGGAAAGCGCGGGGTTAAAATTTCACCTCACAACATAGCCTATGACGCTCTCGGGGTCCAGACGTGTGACTGTGCAAAATTTTGTTGCTGTAGCTGCGACGCTTCCAACACTTTTCCTTTCACTTTTTCCCCATTATGTAGATAGGGGCAAAATTGTTTGGTGAATTGGAACGCGCGGGGTTAAAATTTCACCTCACAACGAAGCCTATGACGCTCTCAGGTTTTTGAAATGTATTCTCTAGCCTTCTGATCGTGCACTCCCCGCCTCCTAGCTTCAGGTGTTTTAATTATAGTAGGTCCAATACCCCTCCACATAGAGAGAGAATTTGAGTCCAAGAAGAGGTTTTTACATGTACCCATTCAGATGGAGATGTTTATTCTCAGTGAGGTAGGTCAAGCGTAGGACCTCGTATAAGAGAGATGCCTTAACGTGGCTACGAGGTACACATAAAATTGGCCATTTTTGTGTGCTAAAAGCTCTCATTTTTCATATTTCTAGTGCAGTAATGCAGTTCAAATTTCGTTTTTTCAAGTTTGCATGTTTTGGCGCTGCAGTGTGCTGCCCTATTTATTTAACTATGACGCTCTCAGGGTCCCGACGTGTGACTGTGCAAAATTTTGTTTCTGTAGCTGCGACGCCTCCAACACTTTTCCTTTCACTTTTTTTCCCCATTATGTAGATAGGGGCAAAATTGTTTGGTGAATTGGAAAGTGCGGGGTTAATATTTCACCTCACAACATAGCCTATGACGCTCTCGGGGTCCAGACATGTGACTGTGCAAAATTTTGTTGCTGTAGCTGTGACGCTTCCAACACTTTTCCTTTCACTTTTTTCCCCATTATGTAGATAGGGGCAAAATTGTTTGGTGAAATGGAACGCGCGGGGTAAAAATTTCGCCTCACAATATAGCCTATGACGCTCTCGGGGTCCAGACGTGTGACTGTGCAAAATTTTGTGGCTGTAGCTGCGACTCCTCCAACACTTTTCCTTTCACTTTTTCCCATTATGTAGATAGGGGCAAAATTGTTTGGTGAATTGGAACGCGCGGGGTTAATATTTCACCTCACAACGTAGCCTATGATGCTCTCGGGGTCCAGACGTGTGACTGTGCAAAATTTTGTTGCTGTAGCTGCGACGCTTCCAACACTTTTCCTTTCACTTTTTTCCCCATTATGTAGATAGGGGCAAAATTGTTTGGTGAATTGGAACGCGCGGGGTTAAAATTTCGCCTCACAACATAGCCTATGACGCTCTCGGGGTCCAGACGTGTGACTGTGCAAAATTTTGTGGCTGTAGCTGCGACGGTGCAGATGCCAATCCCGGACATACACACATACACACACACACACACACATTCAGCTTTATATATTAGATTGGTGTCTGAGCAATCCTAGGATGAAGCGACCTTGCCAGTAAGCATCCACATTTATCTCCAAATTCAAAATAATTTTTACGCATCTTGTCTCTCATACATAGAGTCTTTTGTTCCAAAATAGAAAGAGCTTTTTGTCTTAGAGACAAAATTTCTGCTTTAAGTATATCATTGGAGGCCGCTTTATTGGCTGTTTCTTTGGTACCCAGCAAAACAAGAGTATCTTTTAAGGTTTGGGCCCTTTCTTTCTTGAGTCTAGATCCATGAGTTATAGAAAATACCCCTCAATATACATTAAAGTGCTTCCTATTTAATAGGTTCCGGTGTGCAGTCATTAGAATGATCTATTGAGAAATTGTTAACCGCCCTTTTAATATCCGCCATACATGATTCATCCTTTAGGAGGTTGTCATTTAATCTCCATATGTATCCCCTACCTCCTCCCCCCTCGTGTATCTCCAGCTTTCCATATACCGGAACATGATCTGACCACAGAATAGTATCTACAGAGCAACCTGGATTATTGTCTAGTAGAGCGTGTGAAATTAATATATGATCTAGTCTAGAGTAACTGTTGTGTGCCAATGAGTGATAGCTATTGTCCCTGATCCCTGGGTTGAGCACCTGCGACATGTCCACCAGACTAAGAGCAAGCAGATCCTTTTTTAATTCACGCGGTGCCGGAAGGGAGACAGAGGACCTACCCGAAGATGAATCCAATGAAGGGTCCAGAGTGAGATTAAAATCTCCTCCCAAGATGATGTTAGAGCCATCTGCAAAATCCGTCAGCAATCGCAGGACCTCAGAACCAAAACTCACTTGACCCTGGTTTGGAAAATATAGTTCAAGAAAGTAGAGTTCAAGAAAGTAAGCTTGAAGAAAATAAATCTCCCTTCTGAGTCTATCTTTGTGTCAGTTACCTTAGGTTGGAATGTCTTGTGGAATGCGAACGAGACCCCACAAACCTTACGGGAAGGATGAGGGCAGTGATACCAGACTGGGTAGAATTTAGAGACACATTTGGGTTCATTGGTGGCTAAGAAATGAGTCTCCTGGAACATAACTACATTTATTTTTTTCCTATAAAAGCGATATAGTACTTGTCTCTGTTTTTCAGGTTTATTAAGACTCCGTGCATTATAGGTGCAAAATGTTAACCCTGACATCCACAAAAGTCGTCAGAAAGATTAGAAAAGATAATAGAAAAGAAAGATATAGAAAAAGAAAGCAAAAAAGAGAAAAATATAAAGGGTTATCTTTAGGATAACAACCCCAGAAAGTTTCTAATATAGACAATTGTCTAAAACAGCAGTTACGCTGTAAACCCTAGGTGAGGCAACAAAGCTGCACATGGCCAGTGGCAAGCTCCCCGCGTCTCAGCATATATATATGAGACCCCTCGGGTCATCTGCATAAAGAGACATATGAGAATATATATGCATGATATATAAGGCATAGGGAAGAAAAGGAGAAAAAAACTTAAATCAGTTCCTTTCCAGAAACTTCTGGTGAATCATGTTATAATATTTCCATGCCTTATCGGTATATTAACAGTAAACATGAGAAGAGACACAATAAGAAACATAGATCAAACCAAAGTATAGCTAAATAGGTAAGACTATTTCCATCTTCTTGAATCCAACTGCACAGTGGGAAAACCACTTCCAAAAGAACCATTCTCAGAAAGATATAAGTGCCCTGAGTGAGTTGAAGCCGACATCCCTTCACGGAACAACCGGGGACCGATTGTCTCCGGTCTGTCTTGATCTTGGAGAGGCTGGTTGCCATTGTTCTCTGGAAGGCAGGGGTTTCAGGGATTTCAGCGTCGGCCAGTCTGGAAGTTTCATCATAGGTATTTCAAATGTTCCAAGGAACTTTGGACGATCACTCAGATGACGAAAAATTGCTGTCTTTCCTCCTTTTCTGGCAATCAGTTGAAAGGGATATCCCCAACGAAATTGAATATCTCTGTCTTTAAGCGAGCTCAACATAGGCTTCAAAGCCCGGCGGAGCTGTAATGTTTTGCGAGCCAGGTCAGGTAATGCTAAGGAGGGAATGTCTTTATATGAAATGGGGCCTCCATCCCTGATTCCTTTTAGAATTGCTTCCTTTTCTTTATAAAAATGGATCCGTCATATAACATCCCTGGGTCTAGTTGAATCCGTGGGTTTGGGCCCCAGAGCTCTATGTATGCAATCAATTTCAATATTGCCCTGTTTTGTATTTTGCAATATGTCACTGGAAAATGTTTGGGCCCATTTTTCCAGTTGTGGAGGTTTCACTTCCTCACTAAGGCCACGAATACGTAAATTATTACGCCTGTGTCTGTTTTCAATGTCATCCAAGTGAGTGAGAATATCATTGATTTGAATGGAGTGATCTTGTAGCACTTGTCAATGACAGTATAGCTGTTTGTAATGCTGTTCCTGTATACCCTCCTTGTCCACAATGCGCTGTCCCACATGTTTTACTTCCCTTTTGAGAGTAAGGCTATGTGCACACGTTCAGGAATTCATGCAGAAAATTCCTGACAATTCCGGACATTTTCTGCATGAAATCCGCAAGAAAACCGCGTGCGTTTTTGCCGCGATTTTGCCGCGGTTTTGACGTGTTTTTGCCGCGGTTTTTTCCGGACACTTCCCAATGCATTTTGGGGTGGGAAATCCGCAAAAAAAACGCAAAAAGATAGAGCATGTCCGGATTTTGTGCCTGATGCGTTTTTTTGCGGAAAAAAACGCATCATGTGCACAAAACATGCGGAATTCATTATAAATGATGGGATGCTTATTGTATGTGGTTTTTTTGCGGTTTTATAGCGTTTTTATCGGGAAAAACCGCGAAAAAACCGCGAAAAAACCGGAACGTGTGAACACAGTTGGGATGGCTTTAATATGTGTTTTCCAGTCCCATTCCTTGTCTGCCATCTGCACCTGTGGGGTTTGCCCGCGCCCCGAGGACGTGCTGCAGGGGGAGGATGATGGTGATAGGGAGTTCTCACAGTGTCCGGGTGGCTAAGCCCGATATGATACGTGGGATGGGGTTTCTTTTGGAGTGATGCTGCTCCATTTTGTTCCCGCTCCCTTCCGCTGCCCGGAACCTGTTGCATACGAGGAACGCCAGCCAGCGCCATCTTGGACAGCATGTCTCCGGTCTGCTGGAGCGTGGCATGTTCGAAAAAGCAGGTAATTTCACCTTTTCCTCTGTTCAGGGATGCTGTAGCTGACGAGGATTTCGTCTTACGTCTCATTCCAGGAGCCTTGTTGTGGTTTTATGTCTCTGTGTTGGGTTTTTGCTGAAATCACGCCGGATCTCTGCCTCCCTGCTTCCTAACCGGCCATAGGCAAGCCACGCTCACCTATTTCGTTAGTATGTTAGAGGGGTTAAAAGTTTAGCAACAATTTCTCAATTTTTCAACAAATTTACAAAATCTGTTTCTTTAGGGACCTATACAGATTTCTATGGAAACTCCCCAAAAGTGATACCATTTTAAAAACCACACCCCTCAAATACTTGAAAACTACTGTCAGAAAAAAAATTAACTTTTCACTTGCTACACTGGAATTAATGCAATGCGGAATGAAAAAAGCTGCATTTTAATTTTAACTCTAAAATGTTGCTTTAGCCCCAATTTTTTCACTTTTGACAGAGGAAACACCAAATAGTGGACACCACAGTTTTTTACCCACTTTCTTACGAGTGTTTCGATACCCCACATATAGTCCAAAAGTTCTGTGTGGACAAATGACAGGGCTCGGAATGGAAGGAGAAACGTTTGAATTTTGGAACTTAAATAGACTGAAATAGATTGTGGGCGAATTGTTGCATTTGTAGGGCCCCTAAGCAGCAGAAACCCCCACAAATGACCTCAACTTGGAAACTACACCACTCAAGGATTTTATCCAGAGGTATAGTGATCATCTTGAACCCGAAGGTGCTACACAGAATTGTCGTCATTTTGAATATGTTGTCATTAGTGTTGGAAGAAACAAAACTTGAAGTAATGGGTTAATCTGCACTGCCGCAGCAAAAGAATGAGGGATGCAGATCTAAGTTTAGACGATTTAATGTCAACTCTTTTCAAAGTTTTACAACTTCTTCATCAGGACAAACCACAATATAGTCACAATCAGCCTGTTTTAAATCGGCGATGAGGGATTAAGGCTCCTTAGCGGGCACCATTTTAATGCATGTCGGCAGACGTTAAGGAGATAAACACGAACAACACACAGCTGGCTAAGGCCTCATTCAGACACCGGAGTTGCATGTGCGTGATCTATCTGTTCTTTTCATGGATACAACATGTGCCCATTATAATCTATTCACATGGGCTGAGCAAACAAGAAAAAAGACTAATGATGGTACAGTTATATGAAAAAGTTTGGGCACCCCTATTAATCTTAAGCTTAAAGGGACACTGTCACCTGAATTTGGAGGGAACAATCTTCAGCCATGGAGGCGGGGTTTTTGGGTTTTTGATTCACCCTCTCATTACCCGCTGGCTGCATGCTGGCTGCAATATTGGATTGAAGTTCATTCTCTGTCCTCTGTAGTACATGCCTGCACAAGGCAAGATTGCACCTTGTGCAGGCGTGTACTATGGAGGACAGAGAATGAACTTCAATCCAATATTGCAGCCAGCATGCAGCCAGCGGGTAAGGAAAGGGTGAATCAAAAACCCAAAAACCCCGCCTCCATGGCTGAAGATTGTTCCCTCCAAATTCAGGTGACAGTGTCCCTTTAATGTTTTATAAAAATTGTTTTTTTGCAACAGCTATTTCAGTTTCCTATATCTAATAACTGTTGGACACAGTAATGTTTCTGCTTTGAAATGAGGTTTATTGTACTAACAGAAAATGTGCAATCTGCATTCAAACAAAATTTGACAGGTGCATAAGTATGGGCACCCTTATCATTTTCTTGTTTTAAATACTCCTACCTACTTTTTGCTGACTTACTAAAGCACTTTTTTGGGTTTTCTAACCTCATTGAGCTTTGAACTTCATAGCCAGGTGTATGCAATCATGAGAAAAGCTACTTAAAGTGGCCACTTGCAAGTTGTTCTCCTGTTTGAATCTCCTCTGAAGAGTGGCATCATGGGCTCCTCAAAACAACTGTGTTTTTCGAGTACACAAAAATGTCTGAACAGAGCTTCCAAGAATTGCTGCTACGTGTCAGAGGATCCATCACCAGGCAGGACTCACAGCTACGTAGAGCAATTCCTGCTGAGGAACGTCTTTTGGTGACCCTTTGGTACGTAATTTTGAAAAAGAAACACCTGTCATTAATATTCTTGTAATAAAAGCCATGTACTGATTTTGTTTTCCCATTTTATTTTCAACAAATTCCTGGTTACCGGAGAGACCTTAAGATCTCTACATTTTCAATTTCGGATTGGACTGTGCACCCTTTCTGTGATTGTTGGAGACACCTGCCGTGCATTGTGTGACTCTCTGTGTGCAGAATTCCTCCCCCAACCGACAACTGAACTCTGGCTGAAAAATGCAGAAAAATTCAATGAAATTTGTAATTTTCCAAACTGTGTGGGGGCTGTGGACGGCAAACGTATTTGGATTCTTACACCTGCTGGAAGTGGATCCGAGTACTTCAATTATAAAAAAATACTTTTCCATTGTTCTCATGGCGATTGCAGATGCTGAGTGTCGATTTGTCGCTGTTGACGTTGGCTCATTTGGATGAGGAAATGACTTACAGACTTTCAAAAACTCTGACATGGGACAACGTTTGTATGGTAATAATTTTAATATTCCACCACCACAACCTCTTCTGAACAATGAAGGACCGCCAATGCCATTTGTTGTTGGGGATGAGGCGTTTCAAATGTGTGCCAACCTCATAAAACAGTGCTCGAGTCTGGACTTGATTCAAACAAAAAGGATTTTCGACTACAGACTGACAAGGGCACGAAGGACTGTGGAGTGTGCCTTTAGTTTGCTGATTTGTAAAAAATTAGTCTGCACTCTGCTAAAGAATTGTTTGGGGTGCTGGTGTAACGGACTAGAGTCCTAAGTACAGTAATCAGAGAATACACCGCACTCACAGGTGGAATATAATGCAACATTTTTTAACAATTTATTGTGTACATACACACATGAATCAGTGTTAACCATATATAGTGAAAAGCGTTACAAATACATGACATTTCGAACCCATCGGGTTCTTAATCATATATCGCTTTTACAAAATATAGAAAATATCAATACAATCCCAAATGTTTTCCCATTTGGGATTGTATCAATATTGCCTTTAGTTTGCTGGCAGCTAAATGGCACATTTTGGGAACACCAATCAATCTTACAATAGAAACAATTGATGATGTTGTGAAAGCATGTGTTGTTCAGCACAATTACATCATGTCAAAAGATCAACCCCACTTCGAACTTGAGGAACCTGTTAACACTACATTGCCGGATTACCATGCTCACCCTCTGAGGACAACAGTGGAAGTTGCCCAAATGAGGGATACATTTGCTGTCTACTTTGTCTCTGATATTGGACGTGTGGTATGGCAAGATGAAATGGTTCAAGCTGTATAAGTCAAATGTAGCTGTAATGTTATGTACCTGTAATTTTTTCTGACTAATATTAACACCTTGACTGTAACTTTAATAATAAACACCTTAACTGTAACACCCGTTAATACTTCAGTCAACAATACACTCAGCAATGCACACATGTTTAACCCCTTCCTGACCTGTGACACAGCATATGCATCATGAAAGTCGGTGCCAATCCGACCTTGATGCATATGCTGTGTCACAGAATGATCGTGTTACTGCGTGTCAGGTGACCAGGGTTAATGAAAGGTCACCCGACCCGCCCCCCCGGGGCTACGATCACTGCTGCTGACCTTTTTGTCACCTCCCTCAGACCTGATTGAAGCTAGCGTCCATGTGACGCTAGCCCTCCAATCAGATGTGAAGGGGTGGAGTAAATCAATGGCTGCCTCGCTCTTCAGCATCATCCCATCCGTGGAAGCTGAGGAGCGAGGTGCCTGACTTCTCACCTGTCCCACAGAACCCGTGATTGCCACCGCATGCTCCTGCACGCTGCTGCCACTGCCACTGCCAGCACCACCGCTGCTGCTGAGAACAGGTACCTCCCCTCTCCTGTCCTCCACTCCCCCTGACCTCCCAATCACCCCCCCCGCTCCGGTAATCACCCCCTGCCCCCCTTTATCACCTGCTGCTGTCTGCTCCATTTGCTCCTCACCTGCCCCCCCTGTGCCTGACAGCCCCCTCCTCCCCAGGTGTTGTCATGATTAAGGGAGCTTAGTCTCCAGAAATGCGTTGAGATTATTACCCATATGGTTTGTGCTGAAGTCTGTAGCCTCCATGTTTAAAGTTTGTGAATAAAGAAAACTCTTTTTACAGATTCAGTGAAGCTGGACATTCTCTTCTTTTTTCCTCCTGCCATCCCTGTGCCTGACAGCTCCATCCTCCCCTGGTGATCATCCCCTCAGTGATCACCCCCCGGCCCCCCTGACTGATCACCCCCTGCCCCCTGATCATCCCCTGCCCCCTGATCACCCCTTGCTCACCTGCTGCTGCCGGCTTCATCTGTAGCTGGTCCTCTGCTCCCCTTCTCCCCCCGTGTCTGACAGCCCCATCCGCCCTTGGTGATCACGCCCTCAGTGATCACCCCAATTACCCCTTGCCCCCCTGATCACCCCTTGCCCCCGATCACCCCCTGATCGCCTGCTGCTGCCGGCTTCATCTGTAGCTGGTCCTCTGCTTCCCTTCTGCCCCCCAGTGTCTGACAGCCCCATCTACCCCTGGTGATCACCCCAATCACCCCTTGCCTTCCTGATTACCCCCTGCCCCCCTGATCACCCCCTGATCACCTGCTGCTGCGGGCTTCATCTGTGGCTGGTCCTCTGCTTCCCTTCTGCCCCCTCGCACCTGACAGCACCATCCACACCTGGTGATCACCCCTCCAGTGATCACCCCAATCACCTCTTGCCCCCCTGATCACCCCCTGCCCCCTGATCACCCCCTGCCTCCCTGATCACCCCTTGATCACCTGCTGCTGCCGGCTTCATCTGTAGCTGGTCATCTGCTTCCATTCTGCCCGCAGCACCTGACAGCCCCATCCACCCCTGGTGATCACCCCCCAGTGATCACCCCCAGTGACCACCCCAATCACCCCTTGCCCCCGATCACCCCGAGCGCCCCTGATCACCTGCTGCTGTCGGCTTCATCTGTAGATGGTCCTCTGCTTCCCTTCTGCCCCCCAGTGCCTGACAGCCCCATCTACCCCTGGTGATCACCCCAATCACCCCTTGCCCTCCTGATCACCCCCTTCTCCCCTGATCACCCCCTGCCCCCCTGATCATCTGCTGTGGGCTTCATCTGTAGCTGGTCCTCTGATTCCCTTCTCCCCCCCGCGCTTGACAGCCCCATCCACCCCTGGTGATCACCCCTCCAGTGATCACCCCAATCACCTCTTGCCCCCTTGATCACCCCCTGCCCCACTGATCATCACCGCCTCCTGATCACCCCCTGCCTCCCTGATCACCCCGTGATCACCTGCTGCTGCCGGCTTCATCTGTAGCTGGTCCTCTGCTTCCATTCTGCCCCCCGCACCTGACAGCCCCATCCACCCCTGGTGATCACCCCCCAGTGATCACCCCAATCACCCCTTCCCCCCTGATCACCCCCCCCCCGCCCCCCTGATCACCCCCTGATCACCTGATGCTGTTGGCTTCATCTGTAGCTGGTCCTCTCCTCCCCTCCTGCCCCCCCTCCCGTGCGTGACAGCTCCATCCTGCCCTGGTAATAACCCCCCAAGAGATCATCCCAATCATCCCCCAGCCCCCCTGACTGCTCACCCCCTGCCCACTGATCATCCCCTGCCCCCCTGATCACCCCTTGGTCACCTGCTGGTGTCGGCTTCATCTGTAGCTGGTCCACTGCTCCCCTTCTGCCCCCCGCGCCTGACAGCCCCATCCACACCCCTCAATGATCACCCCAATCACCCCTTGCCCCCTGATCACCTCTTGCCCCCTGATCACCCCCTGATCACCTGCTGCCAGCTTTATCTGCAGCTGGTCCTCTGATTCCCTTCTGCCCCCCGCGCCTGACAGCCCCATCCACCAATGGTCATTACCCTCCTATTGATCAACCCAATCACCCCTTGCCCCCCTGATCACCCCCTTCCCCCTTGATCACCCAATGCCCCCCTGATCACCCCCTGATCACCTGCTGCTGCCGGCTTAACTGTAGCTGGTCCTCTGCTTCCCTTCTGCCCCCCAGTGCCTGACAGCCCCATCTACCCCTGGTGATCACCCCAATCACCCCTTGCCCTACTGAGCACCCCCTTCCCCCATGATCACTCCCTGCCCCCCTTATCACCCCCTGATCACCTGCTGCTGCGGGCTTCATCTGTAGCTGGTCCTCTTATTCCCTTCTGCCCCCCCGCGCCTGACAGCCCCATCCACCCCTGGTGATCACCCCTCCAGTGATCATCCAAATCACCTCTTGCCCCCTTGATCACCCCCTGCCCCCCTGATCACCCCCTGCCCCCTGATCACCCCCTGCCTCCCTGATCACCCCTTGATCACCTGCTGCTGCCAGCTTCATCTGTAGCTGGTCCTCTGCTTCCCTTCTGCTCCCCCGCACCTGACAGCCCCATCCACCCCTGGTGATCACCCCCAGTGATCACCCCAATCACCCTTTGCCCTCATGATCACTCCCTGCCCACCTGATCACCCCCTGATCACCTGCTGCTGCCGTCTTCATCTGTAGCTGGTCCTCTGCTTCTCTACGCCCCCCCGCACCTGACAGCCCCATCCACCCCTGGTGATCACCGCCCAGTGATCACTCCAATCACCCCTTGCCCCCTTGATCAACCCCTGCCCCCCTGATCACTCCCTACCCCCCTTATCACTCCCTGCCTCCCTGATCACCCCCTGATCACCTGCTGCTGCCGGCAACATCTGTAGCTGATCCTCTGCTTCCCTTCTGCCCCCCCCCCCCCCGCACCTGACAGCCTCATCCACCCTTGGTGATCACCACCCAGTGATCACACCAATCACCCCCTGCCCCCTGATCACCTGCTGCTGCCGGCTTCATCTGTAGCTGGTCCTCTGCTTCCTTCCCTTCTGCCCCCCCACGTCTGGCACTCCCATCCACCCCTGGTGATCACTTCCCCAGTGATCACCCCAGTCACCCCTTGCCGCCCTGATCACCCCCTGATCACCCCCTGCCCCCTGATCACCTGCTGCTGCCGGATTCATCTGTAGCTGGTCCTCTTCTTCCCTTCTGCCCCCCCGCACCTGACAGCCCCATCCACCCCTGGTGGTCACCCCCAGTGATCACCCCAATCACCCCTTGCCCCCCTGATCACCCCCTGCCCCCCTGATCACCCCCTTATCACCTGATGCTGTTGGCTTCATCTGTAGCTGGTCCTCTGCTACCCTCCATTCCCCCCCCCTCCCCTCCCCCCCGTGCGTGACAGCTCCATCCTGCCCTGGTAATAACCCCCCTAGTGATCATCCCAGTCACCCCCTGGCCCCCCTGACTGATCACCCCTTGCCCCCCTGATCACCCTTTGTCACCTGCTGGTGCCGGCTTCATCTGTAGCTGGTCCTCTGCTCTCCTTCTGCCCCCCCCCCCGTGCCTGACAGCCCCATCCAACCCCAATCACCCCTTGCCCCCTGATCACCCCTTGCCTCCCTGATCACCCCCTGATCATCTGCTGCTGCCGCCTTTATCTGTAGCTGGTCCTCTGCTTCCCTTCTGCCCCCCCCCGCGCCTGACAGCCCCATCCACCAATGGTGATTGCGCCCCCAGTGATCAACCCAATCACCCCTTGCCCCCCTGATCACCCCCTTCCCCCCTGATCACCCCCTGATCACCTGCTGCTGCCGGCTTCATCTGTAGCTGGTCTTCTGCTTCCATTCTTTCCCCCACACCTGACAGCCCCATACACCCCTGGTGATCACCCCCCAGTGATCACCCCAATCACCCCTTGCCCCCCTAATCACCCCCTGCCCCCCCTGATCACCCCCTTATCAACTGATGCTGTTGGCTTCATCTGTAGCTGGTCCTCTGCTCCCCTCCTGCCCCCTCCCCGCCCCGTGCGTGACAGCTCCATCCTGCCCTGGTAATAACCCCCCTAGTGATCATCCCAGTCACCCCCTGGCCCCCCTGACTGAACACCCCCTGCCCCCTGATCACCCCTTTGTCACCTGCTGGTGCCGACTTCATCTGTACCTGGTCCTCTGCTCTCCTTCTGCCCCCCCGTGCCTGACAGCCCCATCCACCCCTGGTGATCACCCCCCAGTGATCACCCCAATCACCCCTTGCCACCTGATCACCCCTTGCCTCCCTGATCACCCCCTGATCATCTGCTGCTGCCGGCTTTATCTGTAGCTGGTCCTCTGCTTCCCTTCTGCCCCCCAGTGCCCGACAGCCCCATCTACCCCTGGTAATCACCCCAATCACCCCTTGCCCTACTGATCACCCCCTTCCCCCTGATCACCCCCTACCCCCCTGATCACCCCTTGATCACCTGCTGCTGCGGGCTTCATCTGTAGCTGGTCCTCTTATTCCCTTCTGCCCCCCACGCCTGACAGCCCCATCCACCCCTGGTGATCACCCCTCCAGTGATCACTCAAATCACCTCTGGCCACCTTGATCACCCCCTGCCCCCTGATCACCCCCTGCCTCCCTGATCACCCCTTGATCACCTGCTGCTGCCGGCTTCATCTGTAGCTGGTCTTCTGCTTCCATTCTTTCCCCCACACCTGACAGCCCCATACACCCCTGGTGATCACCCCCCAGTGATCACCCCAATCACCCCTTGCCCCCCTAATCACCCCCTGCCCCCCCTGATCACCCCCTTATCAACTGATGCTGTTGGCTTCATCTGTAGCTGGTCCTCTGCTCCCCTCCTGCCCCCTCCCCCCCCGTGCGTGACAGCTCCATCCTGCCCTGGTAATAACCCCCCTAGTGATCATCCCAGTCACCCCCTGGCCCCCCTGACTGAACACCCCCTGCCCCCTGATCACCCCTTTGTCACCTGCTGGTGCCGACTTCATCTGTACCTGGTCCTCTGCTCTCCTTCTGCCCCCCCGTGCCTGACAGCCCCATCCACCCCTGGTGATCACCCCCCAGTGATCACCCCAATCACCCCTTGCCACCTGATCACCCCTTGCCTCCCTGATCACCCCCTGATCATCTGCTGCTGCCGGCTTTATCTGTAGCTGGTCCTCTGCTTCCCTTCTGCCCCCCCGCGCCTGACAGCCCCATCCACCAATGGTGATTACCCCCCAGTGATCAACCCAATCACCCCTTGCCCCCCTGATCACCCCCTTCCCCCCTGATCACCCCCTGATCACCTGCTGCTGCCGGCTTCATCTGTAGCTGGTCCTCTGCTTCCCTTCTGCACCCTGCGCCTGACAGCCCCATCCACCTCTGGTGATCACCCCCCCAGTGATCACCCCAATCACCTCTTGCCCCCTTGATCACCCCCTACCCCCCTGATCACCCCCTGCCCCCTGATCACCCCCAGCCTCCCTGATCACCCCTTGATCACCTGCTGCTGCCGGCTTCATCTGTAGCTGGTCTTCTGCTTCCATTCTTTCCCCCACACCTGACAGCCCCGTACACCCCTGGTGATCACCCCCCAGTGATCACCCTAATCACCCCTTGCCCCCCTGATCACCCCCTGCCCCCCTGATCACCCCCTTATCACCTGATGCTGTTGGCTTCATCTGTAGCTGGTCCTCTGCTCCCCTCCTGCCCCTCCCCCCCCCGTGCGTGACAGCTCCATCCTGCCCTGGTAATAACCCCCCTAGTGATCATCCCAGTCACCCCCTGGACCCCCTGACTGATCACCTCCTGCCCCCCTGATCACCCCTTTGTCACCTGCTGGTGCCGGCTTCATCTGTAGCTGGTCCTCTGCTCTCCTTCTGCCCCCCCCCCCCCCGTGCCTGATAGCCTCATCCACCGCTGGTGATCACCCCCCAGTGATCACCCCAATCACCCCTTGCCCCCTGATCACCCCTTGCCTCCCTGATCACCCCCTGATCATCTGCTGCTGCCGGCTTTATCTGTAGCTGGTCCTCTGCTTCCCTTCTGCCCCCCCCCGCGCCTGACAGCCCCATCCACCAATGGTGATTGCCCCCCCAGTGATCAACCCAATCACCCCTTGCCCCCCCAGATCACCCCCTTCCCCCCTGATCACCCCCTGATCACCTGCTGCTGCCGGCTTCATCTGTAGCTGGTCCTCTGCTTCCCTTCTGCCCCCCAGTGCCTGACAGCCCCATCTACCCCTGGTGATCACCCCAATCACCCCAATCACCCCTTGCCCCCTGATCACCCCCTTCCCCCTGATCACCCCCTACCCCCCTGATCACCCCCTGATCACCTGCTGCGGGCTTCATCTGTAGCTGGTCCTCTTATTCCCTTCTGCCCCCCGCGCCTGACAGCCCCATCCACCCCTGGTGATCACCCCTCCAGTGATCACCCAAATCACCTCTTGCCCCCTTGATCACCCCCTGCCCCCCTGATCACCCCCTGCCCCCTGATCACCCCCTGCCTCCCTGATCACCCCTTGATCACCTGCTGCTGCCAGCTTCATCTGTAGCTGGTCCTCTGCTTCCATTCTTTCCCCCACACCTGACAGCCCCATACACCCCTGTTGATCACCCCCCAGTGATCACCCCAATCACCCCTTGCCCCCCTAATCACCCCCTGCCCCCCTGATCACCCCCTTATCACCTGATGCTGTTGGCTTCATCTGTAGTTGGTCCTCTGCTCCCCTCCTGCCCCCTTCCCCCCCGTGCGTGACAGCTCCATCCTGCCCTGGTAATAACCCCCCTAGTGATCATCCCAGTCACCCCCTGGCCCCCCTGACTGATCACCCCCTGCCCCCTGATCACCCCTTTGTCACCTGCTGGTGCCGGCTTCATCTGTAGCTGGTCCTCTGCTTCCCTTCTGCCCCCTGCGCCTGACAGCCCCATCCACCTCTGGTGATCACCCCCCCAGTGATCACCCCAATCATCCCTTGCCCCCCCGATCACCCCCTACTTCCCTGATCACCTGCTGCTGCCGGCTTCATCTGTAGCTGGTCCTTTGCTTTCCTTCTGCCCTCCTCGCCTGACAGCCCCAACCAGCAATGGTGATCAACCTCCAGTGATCACCCCAATCACCCCCTGCCCCCCTGATCACCCTCTGCCCCATGATCACCCCCTGATCACCTGCTGCTGCCGGCTTCATCTGTAGCCGGTCCTCTGCTTCCCTTCTGCCCCCTCTGCACCTGACTGCCCCATCCACCCCTGGTGATCACCCCCAGTGATCACCTTAATCACCTTTTGTCCCCCTGATCACCCCTGCCCCCTTATCACCCCTTGCCCCCCTGATCACCACCTGATTACCTGCTGCTGCCGGCTTCATCTGTAGCTGGTCCTCTGCTTCCCTTCTGCTCCCCCGCACCTGACAGCCCCATCCACCCCTGGTGATCACCCCCCAGTGATCACCCCAATCACCCTTTGCCCCCCTGATCACTCCCTGCCCACCTGATCACCCCCTGATCACCTGCTGCTGCCGTCTTCATCTGTAGCTGGTCCTCTGCTTCTCTATGGCCTACCGCGCCTGACAGCCCCATCCACCCCTGGTGATCAACCCCCAGTGATCACTCCTATCACCCCTTGCCCCCCTGATCAACCCCTGCCCCCCTGATCACCCCCTACCCCCCTGATCACTCCCTGCCTCCCTGATCACCCCCTGATAACCTGCTGCTGCCGGCTACATCTGTAGCTGATCCTCTGCTTCCCTTCTGCCCCCCTGCACCTGACAGCCCCATCCACCCTTGGTGATCACCACCCAGTGATCACACCAATCACCCCCTGCCCCCTGATCACCCCCTGATCACCTGCTGCTGCCGGCTTCATCTGTAGCTGGTCCTCTGCTTCCTTGCCTTCTGCCCCCCCACGCCTGACACTCCCATCCACCCCTGGTGATCCCTTCCCCAGTGATCACCCCAGTCACCCTTTGCCCCCCTGATCACTCCCTGCCCACCTGATCACCCCCTGATCACCTGCTGCTGCCGTCTTCATCTGTAGCTGGTCCTCTGCTTCTCTATGGCCCCCCGCGCCTGACAGCCCCATCCACCCCTGGTGATCAACCCCCAGTGATCACTCCAATCACCCCTTGCCCCTCTGATCAACCCCTGCCCCCCTGATCACCCCCTACCCCCCTGATCACTCCCTGCCTCCCTGATCACCCCCTGATAACCTGCTGCTGCCGGCTACATCTGTAGCTGATCCTCTGCTTCCCTTCTGCCCCCCTGCACCTGACAGCCCCATCCACCCTTGGTGATCACCACCCAGTGATCACACCAATCACCCCCTGCCCCCTGATCACCCCCTGATCACCTGCTGCTGCCGGCTTCATCTGTAGCTGGTCCTCTGCTTCCTTGCCTTCTGCCCCCCCACGCCTGACACTCCCATCCACCCCTGGTGATCCCTTCCCCAGTGATCACCCCAGTCACCCCTTGCCCCCCTGATCACCCCCTGATCACCCCCTGCCCCCTGATCACCCCCTGATCACCTGCTGCTGCCGGATTCATCTGTAGCTGGTCCTCTTCTTCCCTTCTGCCCCCCCCCGCACCTGACAGCCCCATCCACCCCTTGTGGTCACCCACCCAGTGATCACCCCCTGCCCCCCTGATCACCTTCTGCTGCCAGCTTCATGTGTAGCTGGTCCTCTGCTTCCCTTCTGCCTCCCGCGCCTGACAGCCCCATCCACCCCTGGTGATCACCCCAATCACTCCTTGCCTCCCTGATCACCCTCTGCCCCCCTGATCACCTTCTGCTGCATCCGGCTCCATCTCCATCTGCTTCTGCATCTCCTCAGTGCCCCCTGCGCCTGACAGCCCCCCTGCGCCTGACAGCCCCCTCCTGCAGAAGAAAGTTTCACCAAACACTCGCACATACACACGCAACACTATAATAAAGTTTAGGTTTTTTTTACACACTCACACACACCACACGCACAATGTCCCGCTCTTCCCAGTCATCCCAATCACAAAGGCTGTACTCAGCTGAGGAGGCATATTTCTTTATTGCCTCCGAAGCTGATAGTGAGGGAGAGGACCCCACCTTTCTCTATTCCTCCCACTCTTCCTCCTCCAGAGACACGCACTCACCACCACCAAGAAGTCGCAGGACGAGAAATCATCGGGAGCCCAGGGAAGAAGAGCCGGAGCCCAGGCGAAGAGACCTACAGCAAAGTGTAAGTAACCCCCAACCCAGTGCTGGTCACGCCCAACCTAGCACTAGTGCCCCCGTCTGGACCCCCGACCCTGTAAATTTTGCTCCACGGATTCCTGATTTCATTCCCCAATCAGGAATCCAGTTCGAAAGTGCCAATCTCAGGGAAATAGACTTTTTCAATGTCTATTTCTCAGAGTCAATCGTCAGTCTCATGGTGGAACAAACAAACTTGCATGCCCTCCAATTTTTTTGCCCAAAACCCAAATTCATCATTTTCTGCTTGGAGTCCCGTTGACTCTGTAGAAATGTTGAAATATTTGGGACTTGTCCTTCACATGGGGATTGTGAAGAAACCAGAAATTTGCCATTACTGGAGTACTGATATTTTATATCAAACTCCAATATATGGCATGGTTATGATTAGCAAATTTGGTTATGATTCATAATTTTCTTCATTTTAGGAACAATACGGACATCCTTCCCCGTGATGACCCGAATTTTGATAGACTGTTCAAAATTCGGCCAGTCATCGAACACTTCAGCAACAAGTTTGCTGAAGTGTACATTCCCCGAAGGGAAATTTGTGTGGATGAATCCCTCATCCACTTCAAAGGGAGGTTTCAATTCCGTCAGTACCTGACCAGTAAGAGGGCGAGGTACGGGATAAAACTCTACAAGCTATGTGAGAGTACCTCAGGGTACACTCTCAGCTTTAGAGTTTATTAAGGAAAGGACACCAGGATCCAACCCCAGAATGTCCACCTGCTCTGGGGATGAGTGGGAAAATAGTGTGGGATTTGGTCCACCCACTGCTTGATAAAGGTTACCATCTGTACTTTGATAACTTTTATACAAGCATCCCACTCTTTCAATCCCTCTCTGCCAGACCTACCGTCGCTTGCGTACCGTGCGCAGAAACCAGAGGGGTCTCCCTTTGTCATTAATTGAGCAGGCTCTCCCAAAGGGTGAGAGCCGAGCCCAATGTAGTGACAACATGCTTGTGGTCATGTTCAAAGACAAAAGGGACGTCTTTTTCTTGATATGAATCCATGGTCCCGGCACCTCGGCCACCACCGTTTGAGGTACCCCAGCGCAGGTCCACAAACCGGTCTGTGCCCTGGGGTACAACAAACACATGGTGGGAGTTGATCTTTCTAATCAAGTCCTCCAGCCCTATAGTGCCATGCGGAAGACGAAGGTGTGGTATAAAAAAACTGACTGTTCACATCATACAAATGGTACTGTATAACGCATACGAGCTATCACAATGTGCAGGTCAAACCAACAACACCTTCCTTCAGTTCCATGAGGTGGTGATAAAGGCCCTGATGTTTGGAGATGAGGAAGGAGTGGGACCCAGCACCCCTGGACCTCAAGTTTCCCGTATGGTACCAGGGCAACATTTTCCCAGAGAGGGGATAAGAAAAAGGTGCCGAGTGTGCTATAAAAGGGGGACAAGAAAAACAACTAGTTTCCAATGTGAAACGTGTCCTGACAAACGTGGACTGTGAATGAATGCTTCAGAATTCATCACACGTCCGTGGACTAAACACATCGTGACATTCCACTACAGAACTCACCCACACCAGCCTGACATACACAACACCACACACACACCAACCTGATGTACACTACACCACACACCAACCTGACATACACTACACAACACACACCAACCAACCTGATGTAGTGTGTCAGGTTGGTGTATGTGGCGTAGTGTACGTCAGGTTGGTGTGTGGTGTGGTTTAGTGTACATCATGTTGGTGTGTGTGTGCTGTATACTACACCACACACACCACCCTGACGTACACTACACCACACACCATCCTGACATACACTACACCACACACACCAACCTGACGTACATTACAACACACACACCAACCTGACGTACACTACACCACACACACCAACCTGACGTAGTGTGTCAGGTTGGTGTATGTGGCGTAGTGTACGTCAGGTTGGTGTGTGGTGTGGTTTAGTGTACGTCAGGTTGGTGTGTGTGTGTGCTGTATACTACACCAAACACACCAACCTGACATACACTACACCACACACCATGCTAACATACACTACAACACACACACCAACCTGACATACACTACACCACACACACCAACCTGACGTAGTGTGTCAGGTTGGTGTGTGTGGCGTATTGTACGTCAGGTTGTTGTGTGGTATAGTGTACGTCAGATTGGTGTGTGTGTGTGGTGTGTACTACACCACACACACCAACCTGACGTACACTACACCACATACCAACCTGACATACACTACACCACAAACACCAACCTGACGTAATGTGTCAGGTTGGTGTGTGTGGCGTAGTGTATGTCAGGTTGGTGTGTGGTGTGGTATAGTTTACGTCAGGTTGGTGTGTGTGTGTGGTGTGTACTACACCACACACACCAACCTGAGGTACACTACACCACATACCAACCTGACATACACTACACCACACACCAACCTGATGTAGTGTGTCAGGTTGGTGTGTGTGGTGTAGTGTACGTCAGGTTGATGTGTGTGTGTGGTGTATACTACACCACATACACCAACCTGACGTAGTGTGTCAGATTGGTGTGTGTGGTGTAGTGTACGTCAGGTTGGTGTGTGTGTGCGCGGTGTATACCACACACCAACCTGACGTACACTACACCACACACACCAACCTGATGTAGTGTGTCAGGTTGGTGTGTGTGGTGTAGTATACGTCAGGTTGGTGTGTGATGTGGTATAGTGTACGTCAGGTTGGTGTGTGTGTGTGGTGTATACTACACCACAACACACAGACCAACCTGACATACACTACACCACACACCAACCTGACATACACTACACCACACACCAACCTGGTGTAGTGTGTCAGGTTGGTGTGTGTGGTGTAGTGTACGTCAGGTTGATGTGTGTGTGGTGTATACTACACCACACACACCAACCTGACGTACATTACACCACACACCAACCTGACGTACACTACACCACACACCAACCTGACGTACACTACACCACACACCAACCTGACATACACTACACCACACACACACCAACTTGACGTATACTACAACACACACCAACCTGACATACACTACACCACATACACCAACCTGATGTAGTGTGTCAGATTGGTGTGTGTGGTGTAGTGTACGTCAGGTTGGTGTGTGTGTGCGCAGTGTATACCACACACCAACCTGACGTACACTACACCACACACACCAACCTGACATACACTACACCACACACCAACCTGACATACACTACACCACACACACACACACCAACTTGACGTATACTACAACACACACCAACCTGACATACACTACACCACATACACCAACCTGACGTAGTGTGTCAGATTGGTGTGTGTGGTGCAGTGTACGTCAGGTTGGTGTGTGTGTGCGCAGTGTATACCACACACCAACCTGACGTACACTACACCACACACACCAACCTGATGTAGTGTGTCAGGTTGGTGTGTGTGGTGTAGTATACGTCAGGTTGGTGTGTGATATGGTATAGTGTACGTCAGGTTGGTGTGTGTGTGTGGTGTATACTACACCACAACATACACACCAACCTGACATTCACTACACCACACACCAACCTGACATACACTACACCACACACCAACCTGACATACACTACACCACACACCAACCTGATGTAGTGTGTCAGGTTGGTGTGTGTGGTGTACGTCAGGTTGATGTGTGTGTGGTGTATACTACACCACACACACCAACCTGACGTACATTACACCACACACCAACCTGACGTACACTACACCACACACCAACCTGACGTACACTACACCACACACCAACCTGACATACACTACACCACACACACACACCAACTTGACGTATACTACAACACACACCAACCTGACATACACTACACCGCATACACCAACCTGACGTAGTGTGTCAGATTGGTGTGTGTGGTGTAGTGTACGTCAGGTTGGTGTGTGTGTGCGCAATGTATACCACACACCAACCTGACATACACTACACCACACACCATCCTAACATACACTACAACACACACACCAACCTGACATACACTACACCACACACACCAACCTGACGTAGTGTGTCAGGTTGGTGTGTGTGGCGTATTGTACGTCAGGTTGTTGTGTGGTATAGTGTACGTCAGATTGGTGTGTGTGTGTGGTGTGTACTACACCACACACACCAACCTGACGTACACTACACCACATACCAACCTGACATACACTACACCACAAACACCAACCTGACGTAGTGTGTCAGGTTGGTGTGTGTGGCGTAGTGTATGTCAGGTTGGTGTGTGGTGTGGTATAGTTTACGTCAGGTTGGTGTGTGTGTGTGGTGTGTACTACACCACACACACCAACCTGAGGTACACTACACCACATACCAACCTGACATACACTACACCACACACCAACCTGATGTAGTGTGTCAGGTTGGTGTGTGTGGTGTAGTGTACGTCAGGTTGATGTGTGTGTGTGGTGTATACTACACCACATACACCAACCTGACGTAGTGTGTCAGATTGGTGTGTGTGGTGTAGTGTACGTCAGGTTGGTGTGTGTGTGCGCGGTGTATACCACACACCAACCTGACGTACACTACACCACACACACCAACCTGATGTAGCGTGTCAGGTTGGTGTGTGTGGTGTAGTATACGTCAGGTTGGTGTGTGATGTGGTATAGTGTACGTCAGGTTGGTGTGTGTGTGTGGTGTATACTACACCACAACACACAGACCAACCTGACATACACTACACTACACACCAACCTGACATACACTACACCACACACCAACCTGGTGTAGTGTGTCAGGTTGGTGTATGTGGCGTAGTGTACGTCAGGTTGGTGTGTGGTGTGGTTTAGTGTACATCATGTTGGTGTGTGTGTGCTGTATACTACACCACACACACCACCCTGACGTACACTACACCACACACCATCCTGACATACACTACACCACACACACCAACCTGACGTACATTACAACACACACACCAACCTGACGTACACTACACCACACACACCAACCTGACGTAGTGTGTCAGGTTGGTGTATGTGGCGTAGTGTACGTCAGGTTGGTGTGTGGTGTGGTTTAGTGTACGTCAGGTTGGTGTGTGTGTGTGCTGTATACTACACCAAACACACCAACCTGACATACACTACACCACACACCATGCTAACATACACTACAACACACACACCAACCTGACATACACTACACCACACACACCAACCTGACGTAGTGTGTCAGGTTGGTGTGTGTGGCGTATTGTACGTCAGGTTGTTGTGTGGTATAGTGTACGTCAGATTGGTGTGTGTGTGTGGTGTGTACTACACCACACACACCAACCTGACGTACACTACACCACATACCAACCTGACATACACTACACCACAAACACCAACCTGACGTAATGTGTCAGGTTGGTGTGTGTGGCGTAGTGTATGTCAGGTTGGTGTGTGGTGTGGTATAGTTTACGTCAGGTTGGTGTGTGTGTGTGGTGTGTACTACACCACACACACCAACCTGAGGTACACTACACCACATACCAACCTGACATACACTACACCACACACCAACCTGATGTAGTGTGTCAGGTTGGTGTGTGTGGTGTAGTGTACGTCAGGTTGATGTGTGTGTGTGGTGTATACTACACCACATACACCAACCTGACGTAGTGTGTCAGATTGGTGTGTGTGGTGTAGTGTACGTCAGGTTGGTGTGTGTGTGCGCGGTGTATACCACACACCAACCTGACGTACACTACACCACACACACCAACCTGATGTAGTGTGTCAGGTTGGTGTGTGTGGTGTAGTATACGTCAGGTTGGTGTGTGATGTGGTATAGTGTACGTCAGGTTGGTGTGTGTGTGTGGTGTATACTACACCACAACACACAGACCAACCTGACATACACTACACCACACACCAACCTGACATACACTACACCACACACCAACCTGGTGTAGTGTGTCAGGTTGGTGTGTGTGGTGTAGTGTACGTCAGGTTGATGTGTGTGTGGTGTATACTACACCACACACACCAACCTGACGTACATTACACCACACACCAACCTGACGTACACTACACCACACACCAACCTGACGTACACTACACCACACACCAACCTGACATACACTACACCACACACACACCAACTTGACGTATACTACAACACACACCAACCTGACATACACTACACCACATACACCAACCTGATGTAGTGTGTCAGATTGGTGTGTGTGGTGTAGTGTACGTCAGGTTGGTGTGTGTGTGCGCAGTGTATACCACACACCAACCTGACGTACACTACACCACACACACCAACCTGACATACACTACACCACACACCAACCTGACATACACTACACCACACACACACACACACCAACTTGACGTATACTACAACACACACCAACCTGACATACACTACACCACATACACCAACCTGACGTAGTGTGTCAGATTGGTGTGTGTGGTGCAGTGTACGTCAGGTTGGTGTGTGTGTGCGCAGTGTATACCACACACCAACCTGACGTACACTACACCACACACACCAACCTGATGTAGTGTGTCAGGTTGGTGTGTGTGGTGTAGTATACGTCAGGTTGGTGTGTGATATGGTATAGTGTACGTCAGGTTGGTGTGTGTGTGTGGTGTATACTACACCACAACATACACACCAACCTGACATTCACTACACCACACACCAACCTGACATACACTACACCACACACCAACCTGACATACACTACACCACACACCAACCTGATGTAGTGTGTCAGGTTGGTGTGTGTGGTGTAGTGTACGTCAGGTTGATGTGTGTGTGGTGTATACTACACCACACACACCAACCTGACGTACATTACACCACACACCAACCTGACGTACACTACACCACACACCAACCTGACGTACACTACACCACACACCAACCTGACATACACTACACCACACACACACCAACTTGACGTATACTACAACACACACCAACCTGACATACACTACACCGCATACACCAACCTGACGTAGTGTGTCAGATTGGTGTGTGTGGTGTAGTGTACGTCAGGTTGGTGTGTGTGTGCGCAATGTATACCACACACCAACCTGACATACACTACACCACACACCATCCTAACATACACTACAACACACACACCAACCTGACATACACTACACCACACACACCAACCTGACGTAGTGTGTCAGGTTGGTGTGTGTGGCGTATTGTACGTCAGGTTGTTGTGTGGTATAGTGTACGTCAGATTGGTGTGTGTGTGTGGTGTGTACTACACCACACACACCAACCTGACGTACACTACACCACATACCAACCTGACATACACTACACCACAAACACCAACCTGACGTAGTGTGTCAGGTTGGTGTGTGTGGCGTAGTGTATGTCAGGTTGGTGTGTGGTGTGGTATAGTTTACGTCAGGTTGGTGTGTGTGTGTGGTGTGTACTACACCACACACACCAACCTGAGGTACACTACACCACATACCAACCTGACATACACTACACCACACACCAACCTGATGTAGTGTGTCAGGTTGGTGTGTGTGGTGTAGTGTACGTCAGGTTGATGTGTGTGTGTGGTGTATACTACACCACATACACCAACCTGACGTAGTGTGTCAGATTGGTGTGTGTGGTGTAGTGTACGTCAGGTTGGTGTGTGTGTGCGCGGTGTATACCACACACCAACCTGACGTACACTACACCACACACACCAACCTGATGTAGCGTGTCAGGTTGGTGTGTGTGGTGTAGTATACGTCAGGTTGGTGTGTGATGTGGTATAGTGTACGTCAGGTTGGTGTGTGTGTGTGGTGTATACTACACCACAACACACAGACCAACCTGACATACACTACACTACACACCAACCTGACATACACTACACCACACACCAACCTGGTGTAGTGTGTCAGGTTGGTGTGTGTGGCGTAGTGTACGTCAGGTTGATGTGTGTGTGGTGTATACTACACCACACACACCAACCTGACGTACATTACACCACACACCAACCTGACGTACACTACACCACACACCAACCTGACGTACACTACACCACACACCAACCTGACATACACTACACCACACACACACCAACTTGACGTATACTACAACACACACCAACCTGACATACACTACACCACATACACCAACCTGACGTAGTGTGTCAGATTGGTGTGTGTGGTGTAGTGTATGTCAGGTTGGTGTGTGTGTGCGCAGTGTATACCACACATCAACCTGACGTACACTACACCACACACACCAACCTGACATACACTACACCACACACCAACCTGACATACACTACACCACACACACACACACACACACACCAACTTGACGTATACTACAACACACACCAACCTGATGTACACTATACCACACACCAACCTGACATACACTACACCACACACCAACTTGACATACACTACACCACATACACCAACCTGACGTAGTGTGTCAGATTTGTGTATGTGGTGTAGTAAACGTCAGGTTGGTGTGTGTGTGCGTGGTGTAGACCACACACCAAACCTGACGTACACTACACCACACACACCAACCTGACGTAGTGTGTCAGGTTGGTGTGTGTGGTGTAGTATACGTCAGGTTGGTGTGTGAGTGTGGTGTACACTACACCACACCACACACACCAACCTGACGTACACTACACCACACACCAACCTGACATACACTACACCACACACCAACCTGACGTAGTGTGTCAGATTGGTGTGTGTGTGTGGTGTAGTGTACGTCAGGTTGATGTGTTTGTGGTGTATACTACACCACACACACCAACCTGACGTACATTACACCACACACCAACCTGACGTACACTACACCACACACCAACCTGACGCACGCTACACCACACACCAACCTGACATACAGTACACCACACACCAACTTGACGTATACTAAAACACACACACCAACCTGACATACACCACACCACACACCAACCTGACGTATATTACACCACATACCAACCTGACATACACTACACCACACACCAACCTGATGTAGTGTGTCAGTTTGGTGTGTGTGGTGTAGTGTATGTCAGGTTGATGTGTGTGTGGTGTATACTACACCACACACACCAACCTGACGTACATTACACCACACACTAACCTGACGTACACTACACCACACACCAACCTGACGTATGCTACACCACACACCAACCTGACATACACTACACCACACACACACCAACTTGACGTATACTACAACACACACCAACCTGACATACACTTCACCACACACACCAACCTGACGTAGTGTGTCAGGTTGGTGTGTGTGCTGTAGTGTACGTCAGTTTGGTGTGTGATGTGGTATAGTGTACGTAGGTTGGTGTGTGTGTGTGTGGTGTATTCTACACCACACCACACACACCAACCTGACGCACACTACACCACACACCAACCTGACATAGTGTGTACGTCAGGTTGGTGTGTGCGTGTGGTGTATACTACACCACACACCAACCTGACGTACACTACACCACATACCAACCTGACATGCACTACATACTTTCAATATGTGACATGGTGTCCGCTAACGATTGGAGGTAATTTTCCATTCAAAAAGTCAAATAGCGCTCCTTCCCTTCCGAGCCCTGCTGTGCGCCCCAACAGTGGTTTATGACTACATATAAGGTATCAGTGTACTCAGGAGAATTTGCTCAACAAATTTTAGGATCCATTTTATCCTGATGCCCATGTGAAAATTAAAAAAATTGAGGCTAAAAGAAAACTTTCGTGAAAAAAAAGGACTTTTTCATTTTTACTGATCAATTTGTGAAGCACCTAGGGGGTTCAAAGTGCTCACTATGCATCTAGATAAGTTCCATGGGGGGTCTAGTTTCCAAAATGGGGTCACTTGTTGGGGAGCTCCAATGTTTAGGCACACAGGGGCTCTCCAAACGTGACATGGTGTCCGCTAACGATTGGAGCTAATTTTTCATTCGAAAGTCAAATGGCGCTCTCTCCCTTCCAAGCCTTGTAATGTGCCCAAACAGTGGTTCACCCCCACATGTGAGGTATCGGTGTACTCAGAAGTTTCCCAACAGATTTTAGGATACATCTTATGCTGATACCCATGTGAAAATAAAAAAATTGAGGCTAAATATAATTTTTGTGGAAAAAAGTACTTTTTCATTTTTACGGATCAATTTGTGAAGCACCTTGGGGTTCAAAGTGCTCACTATGCATCTAGATAAGTTCCTTGTGGGGTCTAGTTTCCAAAATGGGGTCACTTGTGGGGGAGCTCCAATGTTTAGGCACACAGGGGCTCTCTAAACTCGACATGGTGTCCGCTAAAGATTGGAGCCAATTTTTCATTCAAAAAGTCAAATAGCGCTCCTTCCCTTCCGAGCCCTGTCGTGCACCCAAACAGTGGTTCCCCCCACATATGGGGTATTGGCGTACTCAGGACAAATTGTACAATAACTTTTGTGGTCCAGTTTCTCCTTTTATCCTTGGGAAAATCAAAAAATTGTTGCTAAAAATAATTTTTGTGACTAAAAAGTAAAATGTTCATTTTTTCCTTCCATGTTGCTTCTGCTGCTGTGAAGCACCTGAAGGGTTAATAAACTTCTTGAATATGGTTTTGAGCACCTTGAGGGGTGCAGTTTTTAGAATGGTGTCACTTTTGGGTATTTTCAGCCATATAGACCCCTCAAACTGACTTTAAATGTGCGGTGGTCCCTAAAAAAAATGGTTTTGTAAATTTTGTTGTAAAAATGAGAAATCGCTGGTCAAATTTTAACCCTTATAACGTCCTAGCAAAAATAATTTTGTTTCAAAATTGTGCTGATGTAAAGTAGACATGTGGGTAATGTTATTTATTAACTATTTTGTGTCACATAACTCTCTGGTTTAACAAAATAAAAATTCAAAATTTGAAAATTGTGAAATTTTCAAAATTTTCGCCAAATTTCTATTTTTTTCACAAATAAACGCAAAAATTATCGAACTAAATTTACCAAAAACATGAAGCCCAATATGTCACGAAAAAACATGAAGGGGTTAAATAAAGAGATAAATACTTCACTCAACAATACACTTAACAATACACATGTGGCACCCCAGGAGTCCGGTTGCCACAGTGGCATTGCTTCCCTTACAGGGAGCAATGTCATGCCTGGAAGCAAGGAGGGGTCCCCTTACCAGGTGTTAAAGGGACACTGTCACCTGAATTTGGAGGGAACAATCTTTAGCCATGGAGGCGGGGTTTGGAGGTTTTTGATTCACCCTTTCCTTACCCGCTGGCTGCATGCTGGCTGCAATATTGGATTGAAGTTCATTCTCTGTCCTTCATAGTACACACCTGGGCAAGGCAAGATTGCCTTGTGCAGGCATGTACTTCGGAGGACAGAGAATGAACTTCAATCCAATATTGCAGCGAGCATGCAGCCAGCGGGTAAGGAAAGGGTGAATCAAAAACCCCAAAACCCCGCCTCCATGGCTAAAGATTGTTCCCTCCAAATTCAGGTGACCGTGTCCCTTTAATAGGAGAGAAGTAGAGCAGAACCTGGGGAGTGGAGTGATTAAACTAGCCCCCGAGCTGAGAGCTAGGAACCAGATACCAGAGTCCGTGGTTGTGTGGGTATTGAAGTCCCAGTAACTAAATCCGGAGGGCAGGGGACTGCAGGTCTCCTGGCCCAATCTAATACCCAGCGGCACAGCAGCATACCAGAGCCTGGAGCCGACACAAAGGAGCTGCACCTGTGATAGGCTCGAGCTGCCTGCCATGCGGGCAACAGTCCTTGTGTCCTCCAGTGATCTCTTGCGTCCTGAGTCCTGCACTACAAGGTACATGAAGCCTGACATAAACAGAACCGGTAGCCCTGGGGCCCTGCTCCACCTGTAGGTAGTAGAACCATCCCAGCTGCCTCACCATTAACCCCAGCGGTCTCCTTTAGCAGCGTTGGCCATACGTTGCCAAACACCACAGGTTGCGTCACGTTAAATCCCATATACATATTCCCCATTTTAATAATAATAATAATAATAATTTTATTTATATAGCGCCAACATATTCCGCAGCGCTTTACAAATTATAGAGGGGACTTGTACAGACAATAGACATTACAGCATAACAGAAATACAGTTCAAAACAGATACCAGGAGGAGTGAGGGCCCTGCTCGCAAGCTTACAAAGCAAGCTTATAAACTATTTTACTGCACAGCCAGGGCCACGGAGTCGAGTCACGGCCCCGTGACTTCCCCAAAGAACTGTCTGACCCGTTCCCGAGTACCCCATGGCCCTGGTGGGCATGTCACACACATGTTTAAATGTTTAAATAAAGAGCTAAAGAAAGCACAGTGAGACAGTTATTGTGAATCAAAATAATTTTTACTAACAAAAATAAAAACAATTTGACATTTTAATTAAAAAAGGACAATGTGATTTACTTTCGGGGTCTGCGGGAGGAAGTTACATGGTGGACCTGGGGGGTGTCGGGCTGAGATGGTAGGCTGGGGGTGGTTGGGGAAGTAGGGGAAGTGGAAGTGGCAATCAATTGGAGGATTGGGTCAGAAACATTGGCAGAGGACACATTAGGGGAGAGGACACATTAAGAGTGGAAAACAAGTTGGAAGGGTTTGACACATTGAATGGTAAAGAGCCAAGGGAAGGTGTGGACAGACTTGAAAAAAAGACACATTCGGAGGTGAGGGTGGATGGGGTGGGTAATGTCTCTTAGCAGCTTTTCGTTTCCTGGACTTTGTTTTGCTGCTTGCTCGGGCTTTTGGTTCCTTTTGCTGCATGTTGGAAGTGGAAGTCTGGGCTGCTGCACTCGGCTGCATGGTTGAAGTGGAAGGCTGGGCTGCTGCACTCAGATGCGTGATTGAAGGGGAAGGCTGGGCTGCTGCACTCAGCTGCATGGTGTAGCTGTGTACTATTGGAACAGTCCTAATGTCCAGCGGTGGTTGTGGTGGTGGTGAATAGTGCCACTGATGCTGTCCTGGAGCTTGTTGCTCTGTAGAGAATGAAGTTTATGCCTGCTGCTGATATCGGGACCGCTGCATGGCCTCTGTATAAGCAGCCTGACAGGCCTTCATCACATAGTGCTGGAAATCAGTACTAAGGTTTTCCGTCACGCCCCATTCTATAGCGGAAAAATAATGTCGCGCCTGGCTGTTAAGGTCGGCTTCCACGTCAAGGCACCTGTGGACTTCCTGGAATAGCATGTTCACATGAGTGAACCCACTATCCCGTCTTTCTACAACTGCCTTCATCCCAGCCTGGAAGACTGAGCTTAAGTGAATAAACTGGGGCATGACTGACCTCTCCCAGGCCCTCTGCCATTGGCTAGCAGACCCAAGTAAAGTAGTGGCAGAGGGCTTGGAGAGGGGAAAACCTGATGGCCCGGCTTCCTGTTCCTCAGCCTGTGAAGCCTGCCTGGTTGCTCCATTGCTGGTGGATGAATGGGACTGGGCTTGTTCGTTGGCTTGTCAATGAGGGGCCGCTCCAACAGAGGACGATCCAGGTTGTGTGGTGCTGCAACAGCTTCTGTGTGGAAAATAAATGAAAAACATTAGTAAAAGAAATTTGAAGTTTAAATAATAGTAAGACAACACAAAGATACTCATGTATGCTGAGCAAGCGCAAGCTTCAGAAAAGAAAGCCGATTATGGTACTGGCAGACGCGGTACTGAATAAGGTGCACGTCTCTGACTGGGGAGCACCCATGGAGAGCAGCAAGAAAAGGATGTCAGTGCCAGTTCCCTCCCTAGCATCACTCCCCCTTAGTGATGCACTAATTAGAAGACCCCCAGCCGGCCAGTGGTTACTAGAGGGGAGGGGTCCTACGGCCACTCCTACAGGGGTTAAATCCAGGTGTCCGGCCGAGAACTTCCTCTTTTCCTCTCGGCGGACACCTGGAAGCTTTTGTCCCACCCACCCTCCCTTTTTAAGGGCTATTGATGATACTAACCTGCGGTATAATGTAAATGTGTAAATTATGTTGTAATATTAAAAAAAAAAAAAATAATAAAATGTATATACGTATGTGATATAACTAACCTAGTAACTTTTATTCACAGCAGAAGAAGCGGAGGAGGGCAAAGGTCGTAACCACTCGTTGGGCCAATTCCCCTGTCAATCACGGACAGGAGCTCGGCGCGAGCCGCCCGTTACGATATCTAATTGCCTTTCTCTGCTTATTTAATTAATAAACTGTGACCGACCTGTTCAACCCATCCAGGACTGTGGGTGTTTCATTACGGAAGCGATGGGAGGGGGGAAGGCACTGGTTACGACACCCAGGTCTCCACAGTCTTATATTTCCTGACTTTTGGATCAGCATCACTTCAAACCCGAATCTCCTCTCCCATGTCCTTATTGAAGCGATCCTTCATCGAATGATGGAAGAAGCATAACGTGAAGCGGCTCTGTCGGGGTGAGCGCACGAGGTAGCAGGGAGTCTTTACATTCAGCACTTTACAGGTATTGTGCTGCTTATAACATTATGGGATACACAACAGACCTTTACTGGCATTTATCGCATTTATTAAGATTGGTTTGAAACCCATGCACAATTCATGGTAAATATTAATATTGCACTATGCACTATGCATTTTATTTGTAATTCATGAATTAGAACTGACTCTATGCCAAATTTTCTTTGCATGGGCTTTTTTTCCATTCATTCTAGGCAGTACAATTTTCCTTTATGCAGACAAATATTTTTCATGTCCCGATGCTCCTGCATTACTCGTATGTTCCTCAGCTTGAGTTCACTGTATTTAATATTTATTTTATTTCATGTTCATAATGAAAATTCAATTTTTTACCATACAACAGTTGTTGCAATTTATCGTCATGCCTCTATACTTACATTGATGTTGTGTTTGTAGATATTTAGAATAGACGTTTTTGCTCATTATTGTTTTTCTTGGACTGTGTTAATTTATGATTTTACATTAATACATGTATAGTATTGACAGTCAATACATACCAATCAGTAAACCAAATGTGATTACATAATCAGTGTCATGTCCACTTTCGGAAGCTTCAGTGGAGGACATGTTGGAAGAGCAGGCAGCAGTCAAGTGAAACACTAGAGAAAAAGAAAAGATAAGAAAAATTTAACTTGTTAAGAGCCAAACAAAATGTAGTCCAAAACAAAAAACAAACAATGGACACCAATACTTACATTACAGGCAGTAGTCCAACAGCACAGCAGTCAGGCAGCACCAGGACAGCAGCACCAGGAAGATAGCAGCACCAGGAAGACGGCAGCAGCACCAGGATGGCAGCAGCACCAGGAAGGCAGCAGATAAAGGGCGTTGATCCAGGGAACGAGTCTGATTGCCATATGTGGAGTCGGGAAGGAATTTTTTCCCCCAATGTGGAGCTTACTCTTTGCCTCATGGTTTTTTTTTGCCTTCCTCTGGATCAACATGTTAGGGCATGTTAGGTTAGGCTATGGGATGAACTAGATGGACTTAAAGTCTTCCTTCAGCCTTAATAACTATGTTACTATGTAGATAAAGGAAGATGGCAGCACCACTAGGACGGCAGCAGCACCAGGATAGCAGCAACAGGATGGCAGCACCAGGAGCAAAGCAGCACACAGTCTGCAAGGAACAGAAAAAAATTAGTACAGAGTACAGACTGCAAAGACAAGCATTTTTAAAGATTCTATACTTACATATAGAAACCAGGGATTCAAGCTTGAGGAGGATAATTTGCATATTCCAGGTGCCTTCTGGGAAAAGCGAAGAGTCTCCCTCAGCAAGAAGATCGTTGGGTACAGCCGGGACCAGCTGCTTGGAAAGCATCACCAAACCAGGGATTCAAGCTTGAGGAGGATAATTTGCATATTCCAGGTGCCTTCTGGGAAAAGCGAAGAGTCTCCCTCAGCAAGAAGATCGTTGGGTACAGCCGGGACCAGCTGCTTGGAAAGCATCACCAAACCAGGGATTTAAGCTTCAGGAGGATAATTTGCATATTCCAGGTGCCTTCTGGGAAAAGCGAAGAGTCTCCCTCAGCAAGAAGATCGTTGGGTACAGGCGGGACCAGCTGCTTGGAAAGCATCATCAAACCAGGGATTCAAGCTTGAGGAGGATAATTTGCATATTCCAGGTGCCTTCTGGGAAAAGCGAAGAGTCTCCCTCAGCAAGAAGATCATTGGGTACAGCCGGGACCAGCTGCTTGGAAAGCATCGCCAAACCAGGGATTCAAGCTTGAGGAGGATAATTTGCATATTCCAGGTGCCTTCTGGGAAAAGCGAAGAGTCTCCCTCAGCAAGAAGATCGTTGGGTACAGCCGGGACCAGCTGCTTGGAAAGCATCACCAAACCGCTCGCCTTACGGCGTGTGAATTTTTGCCTGTAGGACATTATTGCAAGAAAGCTTGGCTGAGTAGATTACACAAGAAGGAAAACACACAGCAAGTCAGCAGGATCTAGGAGCAACATGGCAGATGTGACAACCTACATAGTGAGCTGCAGCATGTGCTACATGTTCACAGATCAACCAGAAGAAGAATCCAATTTCACCTGTCAGAAGTGTAGACTAGTGGCCCTTTTAGAAGAAAAGTTGCAGGGTCTGGAAGAAAGAATAGCAACTTTGAAACTCATCAAAGAGAATGAAGACTTCCTAGACAGAACAGAAGCATCTCTACTGGTCACAGAAGGTGAAAAAAGTGTCAGAGAACCTCCAAAAGCAGATGAGTGGAAGCATGTGACCAAAAGATGCAAGAAGACCATGGAGAAATCACCAACCACACAACTGAAGAACCGATATCAAATCTTTGTAGAGGATGAAGATGGCACACCTAAGGATGAAGCAATACCAGCAAGCAAAAAAGAAAAGGGCACACAGCAACAAGTGACAGCAAAAGTACAGCCAAGAAGCAACGAAGAGTGGTGGTGGGAGACTCACTACTGAGAGGCACAGAAGCAGCCATCTGCAGACCGGACATAACCGCAAGAGAAGTATGCTGCCTTCCAGGTGCGATGATCAAGGATGTGACCGATAGGATACCAAAGCTCTTCAGCTCCAAGGACGTCCACCCATTTCTTCTGATACATGTTAGCACCAATGACACGGCAAGGAAGGACCTACCGACAATCTGCAAGGACTTTGAAGAGTTGGGGAAGAAAGTAAAGGAACTGGATGCACAGGTAGTTTTTTCTTCTATCCTACCAGTAGACGGGCATGGCACCAGGAGATGGAACAGGATCCTTGATGCGAACAACTGGCTAAGACGATGGTGCAGACAACAAGGATTCGGATTCCTGGACTACGGTGTGAATTACTTGTACGATGGACTCCTCGCCAGAAACGGACTACACCTCAACAAACCTGGGAAACACACATTCACCAGAAGACTCGCTACACTCATCAGGAGGGCGTTAAACTAGAAGAAGAGGGGACGGGAAGAAAAACATTAGACTCGAACAAAGAAGACCCAGGAAAACATACTCAGAAGGGAGGTAAGAACATTTCTAAAACAATCCACAGCGAGGAGATTAGAACAAAACAAAATCCTCTAAACTGCATGCTCGCAAACGCCAGAAGCCTGACAAACAAGATGGACGAACTAGAAGCAGAAATATCTACAGGTAACTTTGACATAGTGGGAATAACCGAGACATGGTTAGATGAAAGCTATGACTGGGCAGTTAACTTACAGGGTTACAGTCTGTTTAGAAAGGATTGTAAAAATCGGAGAGGAGGAGGGGTTTGTCTCTATGTAAAGTCTTGTCTAAAGTCCACTTTAAGGGAGGATATTAGCGAAGGGAATGAGGATGTCGAGTCCATATGGGTCGAAATTCATGGAGGGAAAAATGGTAACAAAATTCTCATTGGGGTCTGTTACAAACCCCCAAATATAACAGAAACCATGGAAAGTCTACTTCTAAAGCAGATAGATGAAGCTGCAACCCATAATGAGGTCCTGGTTATGGGGGACTTTAACTACCCGGATATTAACTGGGAAACAGAAACCTGTGAAACCCATAAAGGCAACAGGTTTCTGCTAATAACCAAGAAAAATTATCTTTCACAATTGGTGCAGAATCCAACCAGAGGAGCAGCACTTTTAGACCTAATACTATCTAATAGACCTGACAGAATAACAAATCTGCAGGTGGTCGGGCATCTAGGAAATAGCGACCACAATATTGTACAGTTTCACCTGTCTTTCACTAGGGAGTCACAAAAACACTGAACTTTAGGAAGGCAAAGTTTGACCAGCTTAGAGATGCCCTTAATCTGGTAGACTGTGACAATATCCTCAGAAATAAGAATACAGATAATAAATGGAAAATGTTTAAGAACATCCTAAATAGGCACTGTAAGCGGTTTATACCTTGTGGGAATAAAAGGACTAGAAATAGGAAAAACCCAATGTGGCTAAACAAAGAAGTAAGACAGGCAATTAACAGTAAAAAGAAACCATTTGCACTACTAAAGCAGGATGGCACCATTGAAGCTCTAAAAAACTATAGGGAGAAAAAATACTTTATCTAAAAAACTAATTAAAGCTGCCAAAAAGGAAACAGAGAAGCACATTGCTAAGGAGAGTAAAACTAATCCCAAACTGTTCTTCAACTATATCAATAGTAAAAGAATAAAAAATGAAAATGTAGGCCTCTTAAAAAATAGTGAGGAAAGAATGGTTGTAGATGACGAGGAAAAAGCTAACATATTAAACACATTCTTCTCCACTATATTCACGGTGGAAAATGAAATGCTAGGTGAAATCCCAAGAAACAATGAAAACCCTATATTAAGGGTCACCAATCTAACCCAAGAAGAGGTGTGAAACCGGCTAAATAAGATCAAAATAGATAAATCTCCGGGTCCGGATGGCATACACCCACGAGCAGGGCCGTATTTGCCACTAGGCACGCGATGGCACGTGCCTAGGGCGGCGACATTGCGGGGGGCGGCACCTGAGCAAGGTGTGTTTATTTTTTTTTTATTTTTTATTTTTTTTATAAGTCCCGGCCCAGGTCAAAAACGCGCCTGACGGCCCCGCCACCCCGCCTCCAAGTCCCCCCAGGCCCCCACCTCCGAGTCCCCCCACCTCCAAGTCTCCGAGTCCCACCCACCCTCCCTGAAGAGAATACTCACCTGCTCCAGCGATGCCTGGTCTCAGCGTCTGTAGCGCGTCCTGAGTGAGCGGTCATGTGGCACCGCTAATTAAGGTCATGAATATGCACATATTCATGACCTTAATTAGCGGTACCACATGACCGCTCACTCAGGAAGAAGGCGCTGCGGCGCCGCGGGACAGAGCCGGAGCCGGAGGGATGTCGGCGCGGCGTGTGGGACAGACAGGCAGCTGATAGGTGAGTATGACTGAGGGACGGGGGACGGGGGGAGGATGGAGGATGGGAAACCACCCGCGCCATGCAAGATGGCCTGGGAGAAGTAGCGGGGGAGGGGGTGGAGAGATGAGCCATGCCATGCATAGGGAGGGTGTTGTGAATTCTGTGGCCAAGCTCCCTCCTGTGGTCGTGAGTGGTACTTCGGCTGGTTCTGTCTATGAGCTTCCTTTGGTGGATGAGAGTGGTACTGCGGCTTCTGAGTTTCCTTCCTCAGGTGATGAGGTTAAGTCGTTAGGTGCTGCTCTATTTAACTCCACCTGGTGCTTTGATCCTGGCCTCCAGTCAATGTTCTAGTATTGGTCTTGCTTCCTCCTGGATCGTTCCTGTGGCCTGCCTATCCTGCATAAGCTAAGTTCTGCTTGTGTTACTTTTTGTTTGCTATATTTTCTGTCCAGCTTGCTATATTGGTTTTTCTTGCTTGCTGGAAGCTCTGAGGCGCAGAGGGAGCACCTCCGTACCGTTAGTCGGTGTGGAGGGTCTTTTTGCCCCTCTGCGTGGTTGTTTGTAGGTTTTTGTGTTGACCGCAAAGCTATCTTTCCTATCCTCGGTCTATTCAGTAAGTCGGGCCTCACTTTGCTAAATCTATTTCATCTCTGTGTTTGTATTTTCATCTTTACTCACAGTCATTATATGTGGGGGGCTGCCTTTTCCTTTGGGGAATTTCTCTGAGGCAAGGTAGGCTTATTTTTCTATCTCCAGGGCTAGTTAGTTTCTCAGGCTGTGCCGAGTTGCATAGGGAGCGTTAGGCGCAATCCACGGCTACCTCTAGTGTGGTGTGATAGGATTAGGGATTGCGGTCAGCAGAGTTTCCACGTCTCAGAGCTCGTCCTATGTTTTTGGTAAATGTCAGGTCACTTTGTGTGCTCTGAACTTCAAGGTCCATTGTGGTTCTGAATTACCTGTTCATAACAGGAGGGATAGGGAGGGGGGGGGGAATTATGAGCGCCATCAGCCATGCATAGTGAGGGGGGGGGAATTATGAGCGCCATCAGCCATGCATAGGGAGGGGAGGGGGGGGATTAATTATGAGCGCCATCAGCCATGCATAGGGAGGGGGGGGGAATTATGAGCGCCATCAGCCATGCATAGGGAGGGGGGGGGAATTATGAGTGCCATCAGCCATGCATAGGGAGGGGGGGGAATTATGAGCACCATCAGCCATGCATAGGGAGGGGGGGGGAATTATGAGCGCCATCAGCCATGCATAGGGAGGGGGGGGAATTATGAGCCATCAGCCATGCATAGGGAGGGGGGGGGGATTATGAGCCATCAGCCATGCATAGGGAGGGGGGGGGAATTATGAGCCATGCATACAGGAGGAGGGGAGGGGGATATGAGCCATGGCCATTATACAATATGGAGCATCATGTGCGGCCATTATACAATATGGAGCATCATGTGCGGTCATTATACAGTATTGAGCATCATGTGCGGCCATTATACAGTATGGAGCACCATGTGTGGTCATTATACAGTATTGAGCATCATGTGCGGTCATTATACAGTATGGAGCATCATGTGCGGCCATTATACAGTATTGAGCATCATGTGGGGCCATTATACAGTATGGAGCATCATGTGCGGTCATTATACAGTATTAAGCATCATGTGTGGTCATTATACAGTATTGAGCATCATGTGTGGCCATTATACAGTATGGAGCATCATGTGCGGTCATTATACAGTATGGAGCATCATGTGGGGTCATTATACAGTATGGAGCATCATGTGCGGTCATTATACAGTATGGAGCATCATGTGGGGTCATTATACAGTATTGAGCATCATGTGTGGTCATTATACAGTATTGAGCATCATGTGTGGCCATTATACAGTATGGAGCATCATGTGCGGTCATTATACAGTATTGAGCATCATGTGGGGCCATTATACAGTATGGAGCATCATGTGCGGTCATTATACAGTATGGAGCATTATGTGGGGTCATTATACAGTATGGAGCATCATGTGCGGTCATTATACAGTATTGAGCATCATGTGAGGCCATTATACAGTATGGAGCATCATGTGCGGTCATTATACAGTATGGAGCATCATGTGTGGTCATTATACAGTATGGAGCATCATGTGCGGTCATTATACAGTATTGAGCATCATGTGTGGCCATTATACAGTATGGAGCATCATGTGCGGTCATTATACAGTATGGAGCATCATGTGTGGTCATTATACAGTATGGAGCATCATGTGTGGTCATTATACAGTATGGAGCATCATGTGCGGTCATTATACAGTATTGAGCATCATGTGTGGCCATTATACAGTATGGAGCATCATGTGTGGTCATTATACAGTATTGAGCATCATGTGAGGTCATACAGTATGGAGCATCATGTAGGGCCATTATACAGTATGTGGAGCACTGCGTAGCCATTATACAGTATGGAGCACTGCGTGGCCATATTTTTTTGGTTTTAAATATTGTATATGAAACAGTGAGATCAGCAGTGCTGAATGGGTGTGGTTGGGACTTGGATATGGGTGTGATTAGTTGTGAAATGGGTGTGGTCAGAGGTGTGGCCCAAAATTTGCCGCAACCTTTACACCTTTTTCCCTTCTTCAAAAGTTGGGAGGTATGGTACCGCATTTCCCAGATCACAGCAAGTACCGCAAATCCCATAGGGAATGAATGAAACCAAACGCAGTGTTGCCGTAAGTGATCCGTTACGCGGCAGATGCAGAAAAACTGCCCGATCTGCTGCAAAAGGCGACTTTCACATCAGCGATTCTTGCCAAAGTCACTGCGGATAGTGTCATACTCACCAATGGGGGAGGA
This sequence comes from Ranitomeya imitator, assembly GCF_032444005.1. NCBI lineage: Eukaryota > Metazoa > Chordata > Amphibia > Anura > Dendrobatidae > Ranitomeya > Ranitomeya imitator. The sequence goes on along the minus strand of NC_091287.1, from coordinate 177,275,374 downwards.
AGCACTAAAAGTGCCTAGGGCAGCAGAAACTCTAAATACGGCCCTGCCCACGAGTACTAAGAGAACTAAGTAATGTAATAGATAAACCATTATTTCTTATTTTTAGGGACTCTATAGCGACGGGGTCTGTTCCGCAGGACTGGCGCATAGCAAATGTGGTGCCAATATTCAAAAAGGGCTCTAAAAGTGAACCTGGAAATTATTGGCCAGTAAGTCTAACCTCTCTTGTTGGTAAAATATTTGAAGGGTTTCTGAGGGATGTTATTCTGGATTATCTCAATGAGAATAAGTGTTTAACTCCATATCAGTATGGGTTTATGAGAAATCGCTCCTGTCAAACCAATCTAATCAGTTTTTATGAAGAGGTAAGCTATAGGCTGGACCACGGTGAGTCATTGGACGTGGTATATCTCGATTTTTCCAAAGCGTTTGATACCGTGCCGCACAAGAGGTTGGTACACAAAATGAGAATGCTTGGTCTGGGGAAAAATGTGTGTAAATGGGTTAGTAACAGGCTTAGTGGTAGAAAGTAGAGGGTGGTTATAAATGGTATAGTCTCTAACTGGGTCGCTGTGACCAGTGGGGTACCGCAGGGGTCGGTATTGGGACCTGTTCTCTTCAACATATTCATTAATGATCTGGTATAAGGTTTACACAGTAAAATATCGATATTTGCAGATGATACAAAACTATGTAAAGCAGTTAATACAAGAGAAGATAGTATTCTGCTACAGATGGATCTGGATAAGTTGGAATCTTGGGCTGAAAGGTGGCAGATGAGGTTTAACAATGATAAATGTAAGGTTATACACATGGGAAGAAGGAATCAATATCACCATTACACACTGAACGGGAAACCACTGGGTAAATCTGACAGGGAGAAGGACTTGGGGAACCTAGTTAATGATAAACTTACCTGGAGCAGCCAGTGCCAGGCAGCAGCTGCCAAGGCAAACAGGATCATGGGGTGCATTAAAAGAGGTCTGGATACACATGATGAGAGCATTATACTGCCTCTGTACAAATCCCTAGTTAGACCGCACATGGAGTACTGTGTCCAGTTTTGGGCAACATTGCTCAGGAAGGATATAATGGAACTAGAGAGAGTACAAAGGAGGGCAACAAAATTAATAAAGGGGATGGGAGAACTACAATACCCAGATAGATTAGCGAAATTAGGATTATTTAGTCTAGAAAAAAGACGACTGAGGGGCGATCTAATAACCATGTATAAGTATATAAGGGGACAATACAAATATCTCGCTGAGGATTATTATTATTATTATACATTTTTATAGTGCCATTTATTCCATGGCGCTTTACATGTGAATACGAGGCAAATATAGACAAATACATTAAACATGAGCAGATAACAAGGCACACGGGTACATAAGGAGGGAGGACCCTGCCCGCGAGGGCTCACAGTCTGCAGGGGATGGGTGATGAAACACTAGGAGAGGGTAGGATCTGTTTATACCAAGGAAGGTGACGGGCACAAGGGGGCATTCTTTGCGTCTGGAGGAGAGAAGGTTTTTCCACCAACATAGAAGAGGATTCTTTACTGTTAGGGCAGTGAGAATCTGGAATTGCTTGCCTGAGGAGGTGGTGATGGCGAACTCAGTTGAGGGGTTCAAGAGAGGCCTGGATGTCTTCCTGGAGCAGAACAATATTGTATCATACAATTATTAGGTTCTGTAGAAGGACGTAGATCTGGGGATTTATTATGATGGAATATAGGCTGAACTGGATGGACAAATGTCTATTTTCGGCCTTACTAACTATGTTACTATGTTACATCCAGCAGCACCACGACGGCGGCAGCACCGGGAAGGTGGCAGCACTAGGAAGACGGCGGCAGCAGCAGGAAGACGGCAGCACTAGGAAGATGGCAGCACCAGGACCGGAGCAGCAAACGGTCTCCAAGGAAAGAAAAAAATTAGTACAGAGTACACACTGCAAAGACAAACAGACATTTTCAGAGATTCTATAATTACATCCATAGTCTTGTCTTGAGTCTTGTGCTTGATTCCAGAGTCTTGAGAGTAATGAACTTCCTGTCTCCATACTCCCTTTTATACATCAGTGATTTTGCTGGTGGTAACATCATTTCCTGGACATGATTAGTGTGAAGCACACATGTCCTTGCGTACCAATGCATTCCCTTAGAGAGTAATGCATCTTTTTGACGTAATTATCCGCGTGCGGACGTTTGCGCAATATTTGACGCCTCAAAGAATGCAACATATTGCGTTCGCCGGACACCGCCACACACCGCGAAACGATACATGCGTATGCATCCATATGCGAATGTATGTCCCTGTGTACACATGTTAAAGATATGGCCGCATAACGCATGCGGATGTATACGGATCATACGTTGCACACAGAAACGCTAATGTGAACCCGGCTTAAAGCAGCGAATTCTTGTTCAATAGAATTTATTCAAAATATCATAGAAATAAATGACAAATCATTGAAGAAAGTTGAACAAGATATTGAATGTCTGTGAAAAAATCTGCAACAAGAAATGAAAGCTGATGAATTTAAAGAAGCTCTTCTAACTTTTCACAAAGATTTTGAAAAGTGGGAAAAGACAATTAGCGCTGACAAACAGAAGAAATATGAACGAGACCTCAATGATTTTCAAAATCAGAAAATCTTCCAATGGCTGCAAAGAAAATTGACAAACAAAAGGGACATGTCCAGGACCTCTTCAACTCAGTCTTTGTCATCTCTCTAGGTGAAATTAGTACTTGTTTTTCTGAACCTGAAAGACCAAAAACTTGTCATTCTCAAAAGAAGAGAACATATGGAACTTTCTCCAACAGTTACTGTAGGGATGATTCTTTGAAGGTAGTTAATTTATCTTCACATATCCTGACGACAGAGCAAACAATGATTTTACAAAAAGGTTTAAACTTTTCTCCTTCATCCTGTTTAGACACGTTTTCAGCAAAAAAGGATATACACTTATTTGCGAGAAAACTGGTCTTAAAGGGAACCTGTCACCCCCAAAATGGAAGGTGAGCTAAGCCCACCAGCATCGGGGGCTTATCTACAGCATTCTGATAAGCCCCCGAAGTATCCTAAAAGATGAGAAAAAGAGGTTAGATTATACTCACCTGGGCGGGCGGTCTGATCCAACAGGCGTCGCGGTCCGGGGCCTACCATCTTCTTACGATCACGTCCTCTTCTTGTCTTCACGCTCCGGCGCAGGTGTACTTTATCTGCCCGTTTGAGGGCAGAGCAAAGTACTGCAATGCGCAGGCGCCGGGAACGGTCAGAGAGCCTGCTGTTATGAAAGGCAATTCAGTACTACAATGGACATAGCGGTCAGAGCACATACAGTGATCTGACAATAACCCAAAATCATAGAACGAGCTCTGAGACGTGGGAACTCTGCAGACCGCAATCCCTAATCCTCTCCAAACAACACTAGAGGCAGCCGTGGATTGCGCCTAACTCTGCCTATGCAACTCGGCACAGCCTGAGAAACTAACTAGCCTGAAGATAGAAAATAAGCCTACCTTGCCTCAGAGAAATACCCCAAAGGAAAAGGCAGCCCCCCACATATAATGACTGTGAGTTAAGATGAAAAGACAAACGTAGAGATGAAATAGATTCAGCAAAGTGAGGCCCGACTTTCTTAACAGATCGAGGATAGAAAAGGTAACTTTGCGGTCTACACAAAACCCTAAAGAAAACCACGCAAAGGGGGCAAAAAGACCCTCCGTACCGAACTAACGGCACGGAGGTACACCCTTTGCGTCCCAGAGCTTCCAGCAACAAATTAGACAAGCTGGACAGAAAAAATAGCAAACAAATAGCAAAGAAGAACTTAGCTATGCAGAGCAGCAAGCCACAGGAATGATCCAGGGAAAAGCAAGTCCAACACTGGAACATTGACAGGAAGCCAGGATCAAAGCATTAGGTGGAGTTAAGTAGAGAAGCACCTAACGACCTCACCAGATCACCTGAGGGAGGAAACTCAGAAGCCGCAGTACCACTTCCCTCCACCAACAGAAGCTCACAGAGAGAATCAGCCGAAGTACCACTTGTGACCACAGGAGGGAGCTCTGCCACAGAATTCACAACAGCCTGCACTCTGCAGTACTTTGCTCTGTACTTTGCACAAAGTACGCCTGCACCTGAGCCGCAGCATGAAGACAAGAGGAGGACGTCATCTGATGAAGATAGGAGGCGCCAGACCAGACCGCGACTCCCATCGGACCGGGACTGTGACCGCCGCCCCTGAGTGAGTATAATCTAACCTTTTTTTCTCATCTTTTAGGATACATCGGGGGCTTATCTACAGCATTACAGAATGTTATAGATAAGCCCCTGATGCTGGTGGGCTTAGCTCACCTTCCATTTTGGGGGTGACAGGTTCCCTTTAAAGAAGTTACACCATAAAACTGACCTCTATGAAATGTTTCCAGCAAATGAAGAGAGAGAGGCAGTGAACATTTTGCAATCACTGATCGAGGAGAATGAAAATGAGGTGAGTTCTTTCCCCACACAATTAGTGACTAGCTCCAAAAAAATCTCCCCCTCTTTCTCTGGTACCAGCCGTTAAGGTATTCACTAAAGTAATGAGCAAGGAAATAGAAAAATTGGCAGGAAATTCTGTACATTACTTAAATTCCAGAGAGAGAGAGAGTCACCCTGAAAGAGATGGAACAATGGAGTGGTGTTGTTTTCAAGAATGCTGATAATGGTGGCAATACTGTCATGTTATAAACTTTTAACATGTAATCCTACTAAAAAATGTCTGGAAGAATTGGTGGCAATCCTAATTTGAGGCTTTTGAAAAGGGCATCATTCCCAAGAGACTATAGGATCTCTACAAGAATTTGCATCCTAAATTAGCAACATTTTATTTAATTCCAAAAATACATTAAGATGCAGAGAATCCTCCAGGGACAACAATAGTCTCTGGGAATGATAGCCTTTGTGAATTGATTTGCAAAATTGTGGATCATTATTTGAAACCCTTGGTGTCAGAATTGCCATCACAATTGGAAAATTTGGACCACATGATTTTGAATGAAAATATGATGCTTGTAACAGCTGATGTTGAATATTTATATACGTCAATTCAAAATCATGATGGTCTGAAGGCAGTAGATTGTTTTTTTAGTCATGTAACATTGACAAACCTATGGTGAGTCTTTTGGTCACTCTGTTAAATTTCATCTTGACCCATAATGCTTTTAGTTTTAAGAAAAAAATCTATCTGCAACAACAAGGGATAGCAATGGGGGCAGCTTGTGCTCCCTCGTATGCAAACCTTTTTTGGGGGTATTGGGAATGAGAGATCTTTCAGAGTGAATCCATTCCTGGTATTGATAAAATCCAGGAACAGATAACATAGATGACATTCTGTTTATTTTTGAGGGATCAATAGAGGGCCTGACCAAATTAATGGAGAGACTCAATGCCAACAATTATAATATAAAACTAACCTTTAAATATGGTAAATCAGTTGAATTTTTAGATTTATTAATCTCTGGCTTTGATGGACATTTAACTACTACCATATTCAAAAAACCAACCGCGACCAATTCACTTCTTGAGGCCACATCCTCTCATTCAAGATCTATAATTAAAGGAATACCAGTCTGGCAATTTTTAAGATTAAAAAGAATCTGTTCAGAAGAAAGTGATTTTTTGACACAATTCAAACAGCTATCAATGTGCTTGACAGAAAGAGGCTATAGCCATTGCAACATCAAAAGAATCTTTCAACCAGCCAGAGATACTTCAAGAAATTCTCTACTATACAAAAATGATTCTAGAGATTCAAAAAGGACAATTGAAGATGAGGTACGATTAACTACTAACTTTCATTCACAGTGGTATGACTTTAAACAAATTATAATACGTCATTGGGACATTCTATCAACTGACCCCATTCTAAAAAGAATTCTAACCCCCAGCCCTTCTATTGTGGCTAGATGCTCAAAAAATGTGCGTGATCTCTTCATCCACAGCCATTATGAACCGAAACAATGGGGAAATAAAATTAAGAATGAAACCAATGGATTTTTCCCATGTGGGTTATGCAAGGCTTGTGCAAACTTGATAAAAAGCAAAAATTTTACCTCCAGGACTTATGAGATATGTAAACACATGTAGCTCAAATGGTATAATCCATCAGGCTAAATGTCCATGCCAGAAAATTTACGTTGATCTCACTAGTAGAGAAAAAGCTAAGAGCACAACCGATGACTCCACTCTTAAAATGCTCCCTAGGCATTTCAAGAGATTCCATTGATGTAACCCTAAACTTGTTAAAGTTCGAGGGATAGACCTTGTTTCCATGGGATTCATATTTGGTGATTTATGTAAACTGTTGGCAAAAAAAGAAAGTTGGTGGATTTTCAAGCTTGGTTCATTAAAACCACAAGGCCTTAATGAAAGCTTTTGCTTTGGGACTTTTCTTTAAAATTATTTGTGACGCCGCAGGGAGGTGAGCCCTAAGAGTGGACCCTCTGGACCGTGGAACAGACCTACCCCTGGGCAAGCTGGCCTAGTGAAGTCTGACCCCTATACAAGGATTGTCAGGAGCAAGCCTAGAAGTCACTAGACCACAGTAGCCGATACCAAAAGGGGCGGCTCAGACATTGAATGGAGACCGAGACTGAGTGGAACCATGGGAGAGCGCTGGATCCAGTAGTACAGGAGCCGGGGACACGGATGCAAGGACCCCATACGGGTACAGGAAGCAAGGACACTGGAAGTGAACGCCAGGATAGGACTACAGGAGGGCTGAAATGGGAGGCAGCTGTGAAGAGAGAAGGCATTAAACGGGAAGGGGAATATGCCGCTAGGGCAGTATACTGGAGTACTGCTATTCAGCTATTGACACGGTTGCCCCTCTCGTCCATGGCAGAGCGCGACGTATCAATAGACAACCTTGGCATAATAACACCACCAAAAAGCTAAGGCAAGTGTCCAGGGTTGCGGAGCGGCGTTGGAAGAGAACACACTCGCAAGACAACTTCACTGTATTCAAACAAGCAACACTCGCTTTTAAATCTGCACTCACCTCTGCTAAACAGGCCTACTTCACAACCCTCGTATCTTCCCTATCCCACAACCCCATACAGTTATTCAAAACATTTAACTCCCTCCTCCGCCCCCCACTGCCCCCTCCAACCTCCCTCATCTCTGCTGAGGACATTGCCACACACTTTAAAAATAAGATCGACCAGACAAGGCAAGACTTTATTGTTCAACCACCACAACCCCTTTGTATACGAGACCAATGCCCAAACCCCATAACCTCCCTATCCAACATCACTGAAGGGGGACTTAATTGTCTCCTCTCCAAATCCCACCTCACCACCTGTGCGCTCGACCCCATCCCATCCCACCTCCTCCCCAACCTCACCACCACACTTTTCCCATCCCTAACCCACCTCTTCAACCTATCACTAAATTCTGGCACCTTCCCCTCTGCGTTCAAACATGCCACAATCACGCCTATCCTTAAAACCAACCAACCCTCGATCCAACTGCTATGTCCAGCTATCGCCCAATATCGCTGCTCCCATTTGCTTCCAAACTCCTGGAGCAGCACGTCCATGCTGAACTCTCCTCCCACCTCTCATCTAACTTGTTGTACGACAATCTACAATCTGGTTTCCGCCCCCATCACTCAACTGAGACTGCCCTGACCAAAATCACTAACGACCTACTTACCGCCAAAGCTACAGGACAATACTCTGTACTCCTCCTTCTAGACCTGTCCTCTGCTTTCGACACAGTTGACCACTGCCTCCTACTACAGATCCTCTCCTCCTTTGGCATCAAAGACCTCACCCTATCCTCGATCGCCTCGTACCTTTCCAACCGCACATTCAGCGTCTCCCACTCCCATACTACCTCCTCATCCCACCCTCTCTCTGTTGGAGTCCCCCAAGGCTCTGTTCTAGGACCCCTACTCTTCTCAATCTATACACTTGGCTTGGGACAACTCATAAAGTCCCATGGATTCCAGTACCACCTCTATGCTGACGACACTCAGATCTACCTCTCTGGCCCAGACGTCACCGCTCTGCTGTCCAGAATCCCAGAGTGCCTATCAGCCATATCCTCCTTCTTCTCCTCTCGCTTCCTCAAACTCAATGTGGACAAATCTGAACTCATCATCTTTCCTCCATCCCACAAATCTTCCTTACTTGACCTATCTATCGCAGTCAATGACATCATGCTTTCCCCTGTACCCGAAGTCCGCTGCCTCGGAGTAACCTTCGACTCTGCCCTGTCCTTCAAACCACACATCCAAGCTCTTTCCACCTCCTGTCGCCTCCAGCTCAAAAATATCTCCAGGATCCGTCCTTTCCTCAACCCCCAATCTACTAAACTGCTTGTGCACGCCCTCATCATTTCCCGCCTTGACTACTGCAACATCCTTTTCTGTGGCCTCCCTGCTAACACCCTTGCACCTCTCCAGTCCATCCTTAACTCTGCTGCCCGACTAATCCATCTCTCTCCTCGCTACTCCTCCACTTCCCCCCTCTGCAAATCTCTTCACTGGCTCCCATTCCCTCAGCGTATCCAGTTCAAATTACTAATACTGACCTACAAAGCCATCCACAACCTGTCTCCTCCATATATCTCTGAACTAATCTATCGATATCTTCCCTCACGTGACCTCCGGTCCTCCCAAGACCTCCTTCTCTCCTCCACACTTATTCGCTCCTCATCCAATCGCCTCCAAGACTTCTCCCGAATATCCCCCATCCTCTGGAACTCTCTGTCCCAACACGTCCGACTATCAACCACAGTCGGATCCTTCAGACGGAACCTGAAAACCCATCTATTCAGGAAAGCCTACAGCCTGCACTGACACCGCTGCTGCCTCATCACCAACGAAGCTACCGCCTCACCAACACCGGAGCTACTGCCTCACCAACACCGGAGCTACCGCCTCACCAACACCAGAGCTACCGCCTCACCAACACCGGAGCTACCGCCTCACCAACACCGGAGCTCCTGCAACCCTCAACCTACTGTCTCCTTCCCCATAATCCTGTAGAATGTAAGCCCGCAAGGGCAGGGTCCTCGCCCCTCTGTATCAGTCCGTCATTGTTAGTTTGTTTACTGTATGTAATATTTGTAACTTGTATGTAACCCCTTCTCATGTACAGCACCATGGAATCAATGGTGCTATATAAATAAATAATAATAATAATAATAATAATACAGAGAGCAGGCAAAGCACAAAGACACGAGCGTACAGGTTGCAGGCAGGACAGCGCAACAGAGCAAGTGTACTTGGGTAGCAGAAGGAACGCAAGCGCATAAAGTAGCAGGCGCAGGCCAAAGTTACTGAGCAGAGAACAAACTAATAACCAGGCACCTCCCCTTAGAGGAGGTGTCCTGAAATACCCCATGATTTACCCAGATCGGCTGCCTGGGATTTCCGGGCTAAGGCATCCGAGGGCATAAAATGCTGAAGAAGTGTGTGGTTGCCTTTTAAGGGACCAAGGGCACATGCGCAGATGCCGGGAAGTCCTGGCAGATCGTGAAAGCGGAAGCTGAGGGGAAACATGGCGGGACCGAGCAGAGACAGTGCATCGGGGCCCGGGAGCGTAGCCAGAGGGGTCATCACCCACAGCGGAAGGGTTGACCGCAGCGGACCAAGTAAGTGACCGGTGGGCAGGCACAGCAGGGGTGAGATTATTCATGAGGGTTTGTCAATCATATAATGGTGTATTGAATTGGAATGACATTTTATTTGTAATTTACAATGGTTTTAGGATTTTTGTGTTATTTGTATTATATGGTGGATATGGTTTTAATTATTGTTTTTTTTATCAATTCTAGTCTGTGCATACTTACATGATGTTTTGGTCATGGCATCGATCATTGTGAGGACTGTATGTTGTCTTCGGGTCAAATCTGAAAAGAGAAAAAAGAAATTTAGGATAATGTCCAAGAATTATTTGTCTTTTTCGGAATGAAAAAGGAAAAGACATGAAACAATAGGAAATATTTTTTCCATAGTTTTTATGGACATGTTTTTTTCCTTATGATATTAATTAAAGTCATCTGTTCATCCTCAAATAATTACTGTGGCATTATTTGCAATACTGGTATATGGGGTACTAAATGGGGAAAAAATTAAGTATGTGAACAACACTATTCTTTTTTTCCTCAGTCAGTCCTTGTATGGTCTGAAAATTGTTGTATTATGAGGATCTGGCCATACATACCTCTTTTCTAGAATTTTCCATGTGATCTTTTTAGATCTTGTTCATCTTTTCATGTTATTCTACTTTCTTCATATTCTTTTGAATATCTGAGGTGGTTGGCAATAAAAATTACTATTTTATTTTTACTCTTTTGTCTTATTTTGTTTTATTTTTCTTCACCATTGCACATCTTTTCCTTAATATGTCATTATATTCACTTAATTAACTGTTGGTTAAAAAAATAAAGGGAACACTAAAATCCCACATCCTAGATATCACTGAATGAAATAGAAATATTCCATTTGTAAATCTTTATTCATTACATAGTGAAATGTGTTCAGAACAATAAAATTTAAAAATTATCAACGTAAATCACAATTAATATCTCACGGAGGTCTGGAGTTAGAATGATGCTTAAAATCAAAGTGGAAAATAAACTTACAGGCTGATCCAACTTCAGTGGAAATGCCTCAAGACAAGGAAATGATGCTCAGTAGTGTGTATGGCCTCCACGTGCCTGTATGACCTCCCTACAACACCTGGGCATGCTCCTGATGAGGCGGCGGATGGTCTCTTGAGGGATCTCCTCCCAGACCAGGACTAAAACATCCGCCAACTCCTGGACAGTCTGTGGTGCAATGTGACGTTGGTGCGAGACATGATGTCCCAGATGTGTTCAATTGGATTCAGGTCTGGGGAACGGACGGGCCAGTCCATAGTTTCAATGGCTTCATCTTGCAGGAACTGCTGACACACTCCAGCCACATGAGGTCTGGCATTGTCCTGCATTAGGAGGAACCCAGGGCCAACCGCACCAGCATATGGTCTGACAAGGGGTCTGAGTATCTCATCTCGGTACCTAATGGCAGTCAGGCTACCTGTGATGAGCACATGTAGGGCTGTGTAGCCCGCCAAAGAAATGCCACACCATTACTGACCCACTGCCAAACCGGTCATGTTGAAGGATGTTGCAGGCAGCAGATCACTCTCCACGGCATCTCCAGACTCTGTCACGTCTGTCACATGTGCTCAGTGTGAACCTGCTTTCATCTGTGAAGAGCACAGGGCAAATTTGCCAATCCTGGTGTTCTGTGGCAAATGCCAAGCTTCCTGCATGGTGTTGGGCTGTGAGCACAACCCCCATCTGTGTATGTTGGGCACTCAGACCATCCTCAAGGAGTCAGTTTCTAATCATTTGTGCAGACACATGCACATTTGTGGCCTGCTGGAGGTCATTTTGGAGGTCTTCGGCAGTGCTCCTCCTGTTCCTCCTTGCACAAAGGCTGAGGTAACGGTCCTGATGCTGGGTTGTTGCCCTCCTACAACCCTCTCCACATCTCCTGGTGTACTGGCCTTTCTCCTGGTAGCGCCTCCAGCCTCTGGACATTACTCTGACAGACACAGCAAACCTTCTTGCTACAGCTTGCATTGATGTGCCATCCTTGATGACCTGCACTACCTGAGCCACTTATGTGGGTTGTAGAGTCCGCCTCATGCTACCACGAGTGTGAAAGCACAACCAACATTCAAAAGTGACCAAAACAAAATGTTAGGACTATTTTTTCAATATATATACACACACACACACTGTATACGATGAATGCAAGATTGTGCGAGGTAGCACCAGCGGAACACCATCGCGTACACGCCGCTGGGATCAGCTAAATGATTTACTGACTGCAGCCATTTTTGTACAGGAGGAGCTCATGCGCAGTTTTAGTGTGACCGCTGCTATCTGTTTGCACAAAGATGGCGGCGGTCTTATTTATTGCACCTGCGCGAATTCCGCAATGAATCATTCGGCTGATCCCAGCGGCAGATGCACAACATGTCTACAGGCAGAGGAAGCCGGCCACATTAAAGGGGTTTTCCCACGAACGAAAGTTAATTTTAAAAATTGTCCGTGTCTGACGATTTACGGAGCATGCTACATCTCCTTGGCAGGGGGAGGTAGCAAAAGACAATACTGACATTACAGCAGGAGATCACAGAGGATTTCTTTTGTCAGGTAAAATATTTCACTGACTGTTTCTAAACAATATTTTACCTCTCAAAATGTATCCTCTGTGATTAAAGCGCACAAGGGTGAGAGAGACAGAGCACAGGGGGGAGGCAGCTCAAACGGGACAGCACATGAGGGGATAACACATAACAGGAAGGAGAGAGACAGCAGACAAGGGGATAGCACATGGGGTAGACAGGTCAAAGAAGAGAGCACAGATGTGAGTAGTCAGCACATGGAGAAAGAGAGAGTGGATAGGTGTGTGAGCACATGGGGGGTAGAGATTCTCAACACTGCAAAGCCTGCCTCCATCCTGACATTACCGCACTTCCGATGCGATAGCATCGAGCCTCCATCTAATATACACTACCATTCAAAAGTTTAGGGTCACTTAGAAATTTCCTTATTTTTGAAAGAAAAGCACATCAGGCGCAGGCCTGTACTACGGAGGACAGAGAATGAACTTCAATCCAATATTGCGGCCAGCATGCAGCCAGCGGGTGAGGAAAGGGTGAATCAAACACCTGAAAACTCCGCCCATATGACCCAAAACCAGTCCCGCCAAATTCAGGTGACAGATTCCCTTTAAATCCCCCTTTCGCCCCATTCAAAATAAAACGATAAAAAAAATCAAACCTACACATATTTGGTATCGCTGCATTCAGAGTCGCCCGATCTATCAATAAAAAAAGGATTAACCTGATCGCTAAACAGCGTAGCGAGAAAAAAAATTGAAACCCCAGAGTTAAGTTTTTTGGTCGCCGTGACATTGCATTAAAATACAATAATGGGCGATCAAAAGAACGTATCTGCACCAAAATGGTATCTTTAAAAACGTCAGCTCGGCACATAAAAAATAAGCCCTCACCCGACCCCAGATCACGAAAAATGGTATCGGAAAATGGCGCAATTTTTTTTTAGCAAAGTTTGGAATTTTTTTTACCACTTAGATAAAAAATAACCTAGACATATTTGGTGTCTATGAACTTGTAATGACCTGGAGAATCAAACGGCAGGTCAGTTTTAGCATTTAATAAGCCTAGCAAAAAAGCCAAACAAAAAAACAAGTGTGGGATTGCACTTTGTTTGCAATATCACCGCACTTGGATTTTTGTTTTACCAATTTTCTAGTACACGACATGCTAAAACCAATGATGTCGTTAAACAGTACAACTTGTCCTGCAAAAAATAAGCCCTCACATGGCCATATTGATGGAAAAATAAAAAAGTTATGGCTCTGGGAAGGAGGGGAGCGAAAAAGTAAAACGCAAAACCAAAAAAAGCTGGGGTCATGAAGGGGCTAATGTTAGGCCAGTTTCACATTAGCTTTGTGGACGGCTGCGGACTTCCTCCTTGAAGCCCCACCCTCGGCCGCACCTCCGCCGCTAGCTCCGCCTACTTCTGCATGCTGCTGGCATGCTGCCTGCGTACCTATCTTTAACATTAGGTACGCAGGTCATGCCGCTGTATGCGAATGCTTCCGCATGCGTCGTTTTGACGATGCGGCGACCAGCGTAGAACGCAGCTTGTAGCAATTTTTCATCCGCATACAGCGGCATGACCTGCGTACCTAATGTTAAAGATAGGTATGCCTGCTGCATGCCGGCCGCATGCAGAAGTAGGCGGAGCTAGTGGCCAAGGGCGGGATTTCATGGAGGAAGTCCGCAGCCCTCCGCACCTCCTCCAAACGTTAGTGTGAAACTAGCCTTAGATTGTTTGAAAACTTCAGAAAGTTTTGTATCTTAACCCCTTAGCGACCGCCGATACGCCTTTTAACGGCGGCCGCTAAGGGTACTTAAACCACAGCGCCGTTAATTAACGGCGCTGTGGAAAAAGTCAATAGCGCCCCCCAGAGGCCGATTTTCTCCAGGGTCTCGGCTGCCGAGGGTAGCCGAGACCCCAGAGAACATGATTCGGGGGTTTTTTAACCCACCCCGCATTTGCGATCGCCGGTAATTAACCGTTTACCGGCGATCGCAAAAAAAAAAAAAAAAAAACGCGATCTCTTTTTAATTTCTCTGTCCTCCGATGTGATCGAACATTGGAGGACAGAGAAAAGGGGTCCCAGGTGGCCCCCCAATACTCACCTAGCTCCCCCGATGCTCCTTGTGTCTCCCGGTGGGCGCCGCCATCTTCAAAATGGCGGGCGCATGCGCAGTGCGCCCGCCAGCCGGCACCGGGAGAATCTTTGGGATCTCGGCTGCCAGGGGTAGCCGAGACCCCAAAGAGCATGATCGGGGTCGGTATTACCGACCCCTGTTTAGCGATCGCCGGTAATTAACTGTTTACCGGCGACCGCAAAAAAAAAAAAAAGTAAAGTGTAATTCTCTGTCCTCTGATGTGATCGCACATTAGAGGACAGAGAAATAGGGGGATTCGGGGACCCTAGCATACTCACCTAGGTCCCTAGATCCTCTTCTGCTCCTCCTGGCCGCCGGCAGAAGAAAATGGCGGGCGCATGCCCAGTGCGCCCGCCATCTGTCTCCATCTGCCGGCCGGCAGGAGAACAGCAGTTGGGGCTAAACTTAGGGTTAGGGTTAGGGGTAGGGTTAGGGTTAGGGGTAGGGTTAGGGGTAGGGTTAGGGTTAGGGTTAGGGGTAGGGTTAGGGGTAGGGTTAGGGGTAGGGTTAGGGGTAGGGTTAGGGGTAGGGTTAGGGTTAGGGGTAGGGTTAGGGTTAGGGGTAGGGTTAGGGTTAGGGGTAGGGTTAGGGGTAGGGGTAGGGTTAGGGGTAGGGGTAGGGGTAGGGTTAGGGTTAGGGGTAGGGTTAGGGTTAGGGTTAGGGGTAGGGTTAGGGGTAGGGTTAGGGCTAGGGTTAGGGTTGGGGCTAAATTTAGGGTTAGGGTTGGGGCTAAATTTAGGGTTAGGGTTGGGGCTAAATTTAGGGTTAGGCTTCTTTCACACTTACGTCGGTACGGGGCGGTCGCAATGCGTCGGCCCGACATACCGACGCACGTTGTGAAAATTGTGCACAACGTGGGCAGCAGCTGTAGTTTTTCAACGCATCCGCTGCCCAATCTATGTCCTGGGGAGGAGGGGGCGGAGTTACGGCCACGCATGCGCGGTCAGAAATGGCGGATGCGACGTACAAAAAAACGTTTCATTGAACTTTTTTTGTGCCGACGCTCCGCCAAAACACAACTGATCCAGTGCACGACGGATGCGACGTGTGGCCATCCGTCACAATCCGTCGGCAATACAAGTCTATTGGCAAAAAACGCATCCTGCGGGCACATTTGCAGGATCCGTTTCTTGTCCAAAACGACGGATTGCGACGGAATGCCAAACGACGCAAGTGTGAAAGTAGCCTTAGGGCTAGGGTTAGGGTTGGGGCTAAAGTTAGGGCTAGGGTTGGGGCTAAAGTTAGGGTTAGAGCTGGGATTAGGGTTAGGGTTTGGATTAGGGTTGGTATTAGGGTTAGGGTTGGCATTAGGGTTACGCTTGGGATTAGGGTTAGGTTTGGGATTAGGGTTAAGGTTAGGGTTGTGATTAGGGGTGTATTGGGATTAGGGTTAGGTTTGAGGTTAGGGTTGAGATTAGGATTAGGGGTGTGTTGGATTTAGGGATTTGATTAGGGTTATGGTTAGGGTTGACATTAGGGTTGTTTTGGGGTAAGGGTTGTGATTATGGTTAGGGTTAGTGATTAGGATTATGGATCAGGTTGGGATTAGGGTTAGGGGTGTGTTGGGGTTAGGGTTGGAGCTAGAATTGGGGGGTTTCCACTGTTTAGGTACACCAGGGGGTCTCCAAACACGACTGCCAATTTTGCGCTCAAAAAGTCAAATGGTGCTCCCTCCCTTCTGAGCTCTGCCGTGTGCCCAAACAGTGGGTTACCCCCATATATGGGGCATCAGCGTACTCGGGATAAATTGGACAACAACTTCTGGGGTCCAATTTCTCTTGTTACCCTTGTGAAAATAAAAACTTGGGGGCTACAAAATCTTTTTTGTGAAAAAAAAAATATTTTTTATTTTCACGACTCTGCATTCTAAACTTCTGTGAAGCACTTGGGCATTCAAAGTTCTCACCACATATCTAGATAAGTTCCTTGGGGGGTCTAGTTTCCAAAATGGGGTCACTTGTGGGGGGTTACTACAGTTTAGGTATATCAGGGGCTCTACAATCGCAACATAATGCCCACAGACCATTCTATCAAAGTCTGCATTCCAAAAAGGCGCTCCTTCCCTTCCGAGCTCTGCCGTGCGCCCAAACAGTGGGTTACCCCCACATATGGGGCATCAGCGTACTCGGGATAAATTGGACAACAACTATTGCAGTCCAATTTCTCCTGTTACCCTTGTGAAAATAAAAACTTGGGGGCTACAATATCTTTTTTGTGGAAAAAAAAATATTTTTTATTTTTACGACTCTGCATTCTAAACTTCTGTGAAGCACTTGGGCATTCAAAGTTCTCACCACACATCTAGATAAGTTCCTTGGGGGGTCTAGTTTCCAAAATGGGGTCACTTGTGGAGGGTTTCTACTGGTTAGGTACATCAGGGGCTCTGCAAACGCAACATAATACCCGCAGACCATTCTATCAAAGTCTGCATTCCAAAACGGCGCTCCTTCCTTCCGAGCTCTGCCGTGCGCCCAAACAGTGGTTTACCCCCACATATGGGGTACCAGCATACTCAGGACAAATTGGACAACAACTTTTGGGGTCCAATTTCTCTTGTTACCCTTGTGAAAATAAAAACTTGGGGGCTAAAAATCTTTTTTGTGGAAAAAAAAAATATTTTTTATTTTCACGGCTCTGCATTATAAACTTCTGTGAAGCACTTGGGCATTCAAGGTTCTCACCACACATCTAGATAAGTTCCATGGGGGGTCTAGTTTCCAAAATGGGGTCACTTGTGGGGGATTTCTACTGTTTAGGCACATCAGGGGCTCTCCAAACGTGACATGGCGTCCGATCTCAATTCCAGCCAATTCTACATTGAAAAAGTAAAACGGCACTCTTTCTCTTCCAAGCTCTGCGGTGCGCCCAAACAGTGGTTTACCCCCACATATTGGGTATCAACGTACTCAGGAGAAATTGCACAACAACCTTAGTGGTCTAATTTCTCCTGTTACCCTTGTGAAAATAAAAATTTGTGGGCAAAAAGATCATTTTTGTAGAAAAAATGCAATTTTTTTTTTCACGGCTCTACGTTATAAACTTCTGTGAAGCACATGGGGGTTCAAACTGCTCGCCACACATCTAGATAAGTTCCTTAAGGGGTCTAGTTTCCAAAATGGTGTCACTTGTGGGGGGTTTCCACTGTTTAGGCACATCAGGGGCTCTCCAAACGCGACATGGCGTCCAATCTCTATTCCAGCCAATTCTACATTGAAAAAGTAAAACGGCACTCCTTCTCTTCCAAGCTCTGCGGTGCGCCCTAACAGTGGTTTACCCCCACATATTGGGTATCAGCGTACTCAGGAGAAATTGCACAACAACTTTTGTGGTCTAATTTCTCCTGTTACCCTTGTGAAAATAAAATTTGTGGGCAAAAATATCATTTTTGTAGAAAAAATGCGATTTTTTTTTCACGGCTCTACATTATAAACTTCTGTGAAGCACATGGGGGTTCAAAGTGCTCACCACACATCTAGATATGTTCCTTAAGGGGTCAAGTTTCCAAAATGGTGTCACTTGTGGGGAGTTTCCACTGTTTAGGCACATCAGGGGCTCTCCAAAAGCGACATGGCGTCCAATCTCAATTCCAGCCAATTCTACATTGAAAAAGTAAAACGGCGCTCCTTCACTTCCAAGCTCTGCGGTGCGCCCAAACAGTGGTTTACCCTCACATATGGGGTATCGACGTATTCAGGAGAAATCGCACAACAACTTTTGTGGTCTAATTTCTCCTGTTACCCTTGTGAAAATAAGAATTTGTGGGCGAAAAGATCATTTTTGTGTAAATAAAAGCGATTTTTTTATTTTCACGGCTCTACGTTATAAACTTCTGTGAAGCACTTGGGGTTCAAAGTGCTCACCACACATCTAGATAAGTTCGTTAAGGGGTCTAGTTTCCAAAATGGTGTCACTTGTGGGGAGTTTCCACTGTTTAGGCACATCAGGGGCTCTCTAAACGTGACATGGCGTCCGATCTCAATTCCAGCCAATTCTGCATTGAAAAAGTCAAACGGCGCTCCTTCACTTCTAAGTTCTGCGGTGCGCCCAAAAAGTGGTTTACCCCCACATATGGGGTATTGGCGTATTCAGGAGAAATTGCATAACAAAATTTATGGTTACATTTCTGTTTTTACACTTGTGAAAATAAAAAAAATGGTTCTGAATCAAGATGTTTGCAAAAAAAAGTTAAATGTTCATTTTTTCCTTCCACATTGTTTCAGTTCCTGTGAAGCACGTAAAGGGTTAATAAACTTCTTGAATGTGGTTTTGAGAACCTTGAGGGGTGTAGTTTTTAGAATGGTGTCACACTTCATTATTTTCTATCATATAGACCCCTCAAAATGACTTCAAATGTGATGTGGTCCCTAAAAAAAAATGGTGTTGTAAAAATGAGAAATTGCTGGTCAACTTTTAACCCTTATAACTCCCTAACAAAAAAAATTTTGTTTCCAAAATTGTGCTGATGTAAAGTAGACATGTGGGAAATGTTATTTATTAACTATTTTTCGTGACATATCTCTCTGATTTAAGGGCATAAAAATACAAAGTTTGAAAATTGCAAAATTTTAAAAATTTTCGCCATATTTCCGTTTTTTTCATAAATAATCGCAAGTAATATCGAAGAAATGTTACCACTAACATGAAGTACAATATGTCACGAAAAAACAATCTCAGAATCAGCGGGATCCATTGAAGCGTTCCAGAGTTATAACCTCATAAAGTGACAGTGGTCAGAATTGCAAAAATTGGCCTGGTCATTAAGTACCAAATTGGCACTGTCACTAAGGGGTTAATTTAAAATAGGTAAATATTTATGTATGATGTTAATTATTTCAGGATATTGAGGACTATAATCTGTAGAAAAAGCAATAAAAGACTTGTTGAGAATTTCCCTAGGATGATCTGATAATAGTTTTTGTCTATCAATTTTGCTAACAATAGATGCAGCTCTGTTAAGATGATGATTGGTATATCCTCTTTGTTTTAGTCTATTAATAGTTTTTAGTTGTTCTGTAGAGAAAATATCATTAGAAGAACAATTCTAGTTAATTTCCCAACAGGAATATTATGTACTAGATGGTGGCCTGATTCTAACGCATCAGGTATTCTAGAATATATATGTAGTATATAGCACAGCCCTCGTACTATATTGCACAGCCACACAGTATATAGAACAGCCCATGCAGTATATAACACAGCCATGTAGTATATAGCACAGCGCACGTAGTATATAGAACAGCCCATGCACTATATAACACAGCCCTCGAAGTATATAGCACAGCCCACGCAGTATATAACACAGCCCACGTAGTATATAACAAAGCCCACGTAGTATAGAGCACAGCCCATGTAGTATATAACACAGCCCATGCAGTATATAACACAGCCACGTAGTATATAGCACAGCCCATGTAGTATATAGCACAGCCCACGTAGTATATAAGAATTAAAATAAAAAATAGTTATATACTCACCTTCCGGCGGCCCCTGGATCCAGGCCAGGCCTTGACCGATGCTTGTCGCGATGCTCCGTTCCCAGTAATACATTGCGGCAATAACACGTGATGATGTAGCGGTCTCGCGAGACCGCTACGTCATCATCTCGCGAGACCGCTACGTGATCTCGAGTCATTGCGGCAATTCATTCTTGGGCCCGGAGCGTCGCGAGGACCGGAAAAGGCTGGCGTGAATGGCGGAAGGTGAGAATATAATGTTTTTTTATTATTATTTTTAACATTATATGTTTTTACTATTGATGCTGCATAGGCAGCATCAATAGTAAAAAGTTGGCCACACTGATACGGTAATGGCAACGTTAACGGACTGCGTTAGACCGCGTTATGTTGTGGTGTAACGCAGTCCTAAAACGCTATGTGGGCACTGACTGGAGGGGAGTAGGGAGGGGGAACTGACTGGATGGAAGTAGGGAGGGGCTAATTCACGGCCAGACTGTGCCTGTCGCTGATTGGTCGCGGCCAATCAGCGACCCGGGATTTCCGTTACAAACAGACGGAAGTACCCCTTAGACGATTATATAGATAGATAACATGTGGGGGAAGACTAGCCTTCCTCTGGATCAACATGTTGGGGCATGTTAGGTTAGCCTATGGGTTGAACTAGATGGACTCAAAGTCTTCCTTCAACCTTAATAACTATGTTATTATGTTACTATGTAAGATAGAATTGCTATCTGTAGGTTGTTTATATGGTAGAATTGAAATTTGATTAGTATTGTGATCTCCTATAAGAGTGACATCTAGATAATTAACATGTGTAGTAGACAAAATATGTGTAAATTTTAAATTAAAATTATTGTCGTTCATATAGGATATAAATGCATTAGCATTTGATTGCATACCTTTCCAAAATATAATTACATCATCAATGTAACAACCAAAAAATCTTGTTATGGAAAATATTTTTTGAGGAAAATATAAAATATTATTCCCAAACATGTACAACCACGTTAGCAAGGGAGGAAAATATTAACATCCCCTTGTCTGGAGAAAGAAATGACCTGCAAAAAAAAAAATAGTGCGATAATAAAAAAGAAACTGCTAGCAATAAAAAATCCTGTTTCTCCTTCTTGTAGTTGCTACATTTAGCCCAAAAAATTTTTAAGCTCGATAAGGCGACATCATGCGGAATAGAGCGATCTATTTGGACTATCTGTATTGTGCCTACACTGGCTGTATGATTTTAATGGACTAATTAAAAGCAAAAATCCAAACAATTACATTCTGAACATCTTTTAGAAAACAATGTAAAGAACAAATACAGAGATTAGAAGGACAAATACACAGTACAGTTAAATGAAAAATAAGGGATCACACCCCCTAGTGGTGAAAAACCAAAGTGTAAAGTGATACAATAATAATAATAATAATAATAATAATTTTTATTGATATAGCGCCAACATATTCCGCAGCACTTTACAATTAAGGCAGCACTTTTACAATGAATGTAAAAATTATGAAATATTTCCCAATAAAGGAATGTTTAACCCCGCTATGAACTACCTCCATCCATTAATCTACTATCTGATAACTGAATTTCACATAAAAAGACAAGGCTTAAACATTAAAGGATGGGGAGGAGGCAGCGTTGGACTGGAGCACCTTGGGCCCACCAGGGAAAATAATTCTTGGAGCCCACTATGTAGCTACATAGAAATAGATACAAGACCACCAATTGTGCGGTAAAAAGCGCTAATATCAGGGTATAATATAAGGTAGTACACGTCTCAATTATGTAGCAAGGGTTGGGGTAGCCCCCTCGCAGAATATAATTTAGCCCCCTCATAAAATATAACTCAGTCCCCTCTAATAGAATATAATGCAGCACCCCACAAAATATAATGCAACCCCCTCAGGTATAACGCAGTCCCCACCATAGAATATAACGTAGCACCCTCATAGGGTATAATGCAGCCCCCTCATATAGTATAATGCAGCCACCACAGAATATAATGTAGTCAACTGAGAGAATGCAGCCCCACCACAGAATATAATGCAGCCCCCATAGAGTATACTATAGCCCCCTCACATAGTATGATCTAGCCCCCATAATATAATGTAGTTTCCTGAGAATAATGCAGTCCTCCCACCGAATATAATGTAGCACCCTCATAAAGTATAATGCAGCCCCTCTCCACCCCCATCATTGTCCTGATCACTACCTCCATCATTGCCTTTTCCCCCACCACCCCTATCATTCTCCCCCACCACCTCCATCACTGCCCATTCCACCACCTGCATCATTGCCTCCTCCCCCACCATCATTGTTCATTTCATCACCTCCATCATTGCCTCCCCCACCATCATCATTGTCTCCCCCACCACCATCCTTGCCTCCCCCACCACCATCCTTGCCCATCACCTCCATCATTGCCTCCCCCCACCACCATCATTGCCCATTTCATCACCTCCATCACTGCCTCCCACCACCACCATTGCCCATCACCTCCATCATTGCCTCTCCCCCACCACCATCATTGCCCATCGCCTCCATCATTGCCTCCCCCACCACCATTGCCCACCACTATTGCCCATCACCTCCATAATTGCCTCCCCCCACCACCATCATTGCCCATTTCATCACCTCCATCACTGCCTCCCACCACCACCATTGCCCATCACCTCCATCATTGCCTCTCCCCCACCACCATCATTGCCCATCACCTCCATCATTGCCTCCCCCCACCACCATTGCCTATCACCTCCATCATTGCGTCCCCCCCACCACCATTGCCCATCACCTCCATCATTGCCTCCCCCCACCACCATCACTGCCCATCACTTCCATCATTGCCTCCCCTCACCTCCATCATTGCCTCCCCACCTCCACCATCATTGCCCATCACCTCCATCATTGCCTCCCCCATCATCATTGCCTCCCATCACCCTCATTGACCATCACCTCCATCATTCCCTCCCTCACCATGATTGCCCATCACCTCCATCATTGTCTCCCCCACCATCACTGCCCATCACTTCCATAATTGCCTCCCCTCACCTCCATCATTGCCTCCCCACCACCACCATCATGCCCATCACCTCCATCATTGTCTTCCCCCCACCATCATTGCCCATCACCTCCATCATTGTCTCCCCCAACCAACATCATGGCCCATCACCTCCATCATTGTATCCCCCCACCAATATCCTTTCCTTCACCACACACACACAGCTCACTACAGCTCATCACACACACACACACACACATACATGCACACACACACACACTCACACACACACACACGCAGGCAGGCACGCAGCACAGCTCACCTCCCCGCAGCAGCAGCTCATTCCAGCAGCCTCTTCCTCGCTGGATTCCTGGAAGCTTTCTGAATGAGACAGCAGCACGCTGGATGATGATGTCATCCAGCTGGGCTGTCTCAGACAGGAAGCAGCAGGACGTCGGGAGGTGAGCTGCTCTGTGAGTCTGTGTGCCTGCGTGTGTATGTGTGCGGTGCAGTGCTGTGTGGGTGTGTGGTACTTTGTGAGTGTGTGTGTGTGTGGTGCGGCTTTACATGCGCGCAGTGTTAGCTGCACCCTGCGGCTAACGCTGCCCGCTATTAAAGAGAAATGGTATTCACGCCTCTCCACTCCCATAGGAGCATGGGGAAGCGTGAATAATCATTTGGCTTTAGCAGCGGGGACAGGATCCTGTCTCCAGCTGCTGCTACTGGCACAGGGCGGGCCCCCTTGACTCAGGGGCCCATAGCCACTGGCAAGGGGCCCCTGGAGCAGTGGGGGCCCTAGGCAGCTGCTGGCCAGTATGCCAGCAGGTGTCAGTGCCTGGGCCCACCAGAGAATCCTGGGAGGAGGCACAGGTCCTAAAGAAGTAGTAAAAGAAGAAACACCCAGCCGCTAATCTGAGCCCAATAATAGTCCCAAGGGGCCAAAACTGTATCAAATATACCCAATTTCACTCCCAACAAGGCTGTCATATATTCCATCCTAAAAATGCCTGACATTCTGTTCAGTAAATGTTGATGAGAGGGGGGAGAGGTCTGCTTCCAGTTAAGAGCTATCAAGCGCCTTCTGCAGTAAGAATGTGGAGTGATAGTCTAGCTGAATCCTTCCCCATCCCTATAGGAGAGACTTTTAGGAGATAGATAGCTGGGTCCATCTCAACCTTCACAAAAGAACCCTACTTATTAAGGCTCTTACATCTTATCAAACACTAATGATCTCCAAACAAGACCAAAAGATGTGGTATTGAGAGGCCATCTCTGAGCCACAACGCCAACAGAGGATCGAGAACTGAGGGTTCAATTTGTGAAGGAGCTCTGGTGTATACCGTATCATCAAAATTTTGTACTGATTCTCCTTATAGAGAGTGAAAATTTAAGACTTGTCAGGGGTGACAACCCCTTCCTCAAAATTGACTCCCATCTACTCATGTATTATTATTATTATTTATTTATTTATGTAGCACCATTGATTCCATGGTGCTGTACATGAGAATGGGTTACATACAAGTTACAGATATCACTTACAGTAAACAAACTAACAATGACAGACTGATACAGCAGGGCGAGGAACCTGCCCTTGCGGGCTTACATTCTACAGGATTATGGGGAAGGAGACAGTATGTTGAGGGTTGCAGGAGCTCCGGTGTTGGTGAGGCGGTAGCTCCGGTAGTGATGAGGAGGCAGCGGGGTCAGTGCAGGCTATAGGCTTTCCTGAAGAGATGGGTTTTCAGGTTCCGTCTGAAGGATCCGAATGTGGATGATAGTCGGATGTGTTGGGGCAGAGAATTCCAGAGGATGGGGGATATTCGGGAGAAGTCTTGGAGGTGATTGGATGAGGAGCGAATAAGTGTGGAGGAGAGAAGGAGGTCTTGGGAGGACCAGAGATTACGTGAGGGAAGATATCGGGAGATTAGTTCAGAGATATATGGCGGAGACAGGTTATGGATGGCTTTGTAGGTCAGTATTAGTAATTTGAACTGGATACGCTGAGGGAATAGGAGCCAGTGAAGAGATTTGCAGAGGGGGGAAGCGGAGGAGTAGGGAGGAGAGAGATGAATTAGTCGGGCAGCAGAGTTAAGGATGGACTGGAGAGATGCAAGGGTGTTAGCAGGAGGCCGCAGAAAAGGATGTTGCAGTAGTCAAGGTGGGAGATGATGAGGGCATGCACACACAGTTTAGTAGATTAACGGTTGAGGAAAGGATGGATTCTGGAGATATTTTTAAGCTGGAGGCGACAGGAGGTGGACAGAGCTTGGATGTGCGGTTTGAAGGACAGGGCAGAGTCGAAGGTTACTCCGAGGCAGCGGACTTCCGGTATGGGGGAAAGCATGATCTCATAGATAGGTCAGGTAAGGAAGATCTATGGGATGGAGGAAAGATGATGAGTTCAGATTTGTCCACATTGAGTTTGAGGAAGCGAGAGGAGAAGAAGGAGGATATGGCTGATAGATACTCTGGGATTCTGGGCAGCAGAGCGGTGACGTCTGGGCCAGAGAGGTACTGTAGATTGCTAAAGGATCAGTTTATTGAGGGACTCCTGTCCAACACCCACAGGACACAGCTGCACATCATGGCCCTACAAAACTCTGACCTGGACTTTGCGCACTTTAAAGATAGGGCCATCCGGGTGCTGCTTGAGCCAAATTTCAGCGGCATCGCGCCATCTAGGCACCCAAAAATTACATACCACCAGGAAACGGAATCCTTTTCCCAGACCCTCGTGGAAGCCGACGTGCAGACCCTAGATAATGAGCCTTCTGCAGAACTTCATCTCCAGGTCCAGGAGCTGACCAAAAGTGTGGCTGCACTAAACAAAACCATGCGGTCCATGCAAGTGCCCCCAAAGGAGAAGATCCAGCTGGCCTCCACTCCAGATGATATCCCATGGCAACGGAGCAAGAGAATCACACTGACCAGAGGGAGAGGCAGCGCTCGCTATGATGAGGATGGACAGCCCATCTGTCGCCGCTGCAACAAGGAGTGCACATCGCAAGATTCTGCAATTTAAACGCGTAACCACTGGGGCAGAAGCCAACCGTCAAGAATAAGACAACCAGGCCCACAAAGCTGGGGAGACAAGTATGTCGGAGGACGACCAGTCCAGCCCATTGTGATTGATGGCATCCCGATGAATGCTTTACTGGACACGGGCTCCCAGGTGGCGACTATGCCATACAGTATATTATTTACGTTACTGGGCTGACTCTGATATTACCCGCAACCCAGATCATAATTTAACAATAGTCGCCAGCAATGGTCAGCCTTTGCCACAAGTGGGGTATAAAGAGGTGACTATTAAGGTGGGGTGAGTAGTTGAAAACCCAAGGTCTGATAATTGTAGATATTGATCGCGAGAATGTAACCCAATGATGACCTTAGGTACCAATGTGATAGAAAATTGTCTTGGCGAGGTTATTTTTTTATTGCAGCAGGTAGCCGAAACAGTCAGTTACGGTGAGGAGCGAGTCCTGCAAAAAGAGATAAAATCCCTGATGCAGAGGCAATAGGTAAAGCTATCTGGTGGAGAAGTCGGCAGTGTCTGAGTGAGTGACCCAATCCTCATTGCAATACCCTTTAGGAGTGAAATGTTAATCTGGTGTCAAGCAGCAATAGGCCTCAGGGTTCAAGACTACCAGGCCCTGGTAGAATCCGTGTACTCTGATAGTAGGCCCACTATCCTGACAGCCAGAGGGGTAGTCGATGTCCATAAGGGGAGGGTACCGATACACATTCTTAATTGTGGGGAAAAAGAGGTCTATTTACCCCGATACACCACCCTTGCTAAGCTGTTCACTGTTAGTAACAACGCAATACAGGCAGTAGAACCCTTGGTCCCATCCGACCAGGTGGAGGAAAATGGCTCTGCATAACAGCTGGAGGATTGGTATCAGAAAATGCACGTAGTCATTGACTCCACCCCTTTGCACCAAAAGCATGGGGCTTACCGAGTGGTCCAAGAATATGATCGGGTCTTTAGCAAAAACCCTCTAGACTTTGGGCAGGTAAAAGGGATCCAACACCATATCCCCACCAGAGATCATCCGCCCATTAAAGAGAGGCACCGTCCTGTACCTCCAGCCCCACTATCAATGTGCCACGGGTATGTTACGGGAGATGAAGGAGGCTGGGGTGATGAGAGACAGTTGTAGCCCCTGGTCAGCTCCGTTAGTCCTCATTAGAAAGAAAGATGGTACAATGAGTATGTGTGTTGACTACAGGCAGGTTAACCACATTACACATAAGGACGCCTATCCATTACCCAGAATTGAGGAATTATTAGCTGCCCTGAAATCCGCTAACTATTTCTCCACCTTAGATTTCTCCAGTGGGTATTGACAGGTTCCAGTGGCAGAGACGGATAGAGAGAAGACAGCGCTTACAACACCAATGGGCCTCTACGAGTTCAACTGCGTGCCATTTGGGCTCTGCAATGCTTTGGGAATGTTTCAGTGGTTAATGGAATGCTGCCAAGGACATAAATACTTCTGTTGTACCTGGATGACGTTATCGTCTTCTCCAAAACCTATGAAGACCACTTGAAGCTCCTGGCCGAGGTGTTCGAAGCCCTGTACAACTTTGGCCTGAAAGTGAAGCCGACTAAGTGCCACCTGTTGAATCCCAAGGTGCAGTACCTCGGCCACGTGGTAAGCACCGAAGGTGTGGCATCAGATCCTGACAAAGTCACCGTTATCAGGGAGTGACAAAACCCCAACACCATTCATGAAGTACGGCAGTTCCTTGGGTTGGTAGGCTACTACTGGAGATTCATCAAGGGCTTCATCAAGATAGCCACACCCCTGCAAGACCTTCTAGTGGGCCAATCCAAGAAGGCCAAGAACAAGAATCCGCTGTTCAAGTGGAACAGCAGGCTAGAAGAATCCTTCACCTGGATGAAGTTGGCTCTCACGGGAGATGAAGTCCTGGCCTATCCGGACTATGACCAACCATTCATACTTTACGCTGACACCAGCAACGTGGGAATGGGAGCAGTGCTGTCACAAGTGCAGAAAGGCAGAGAGAGAGAGAGTGATTGCCTATGCCAGCAGGAAGCTTCATCCCACTGAAAGGAACCCAGACAACTAAAGTTCATTCAAGTTGGATTTTCTCGCCATAGTCTGGGCTGAGACCGAGTGATTGAAACACTACCTGGCTTCAGCGAAGTTTACTGTCTTCACGGATAATAATCCACTGACTCACTTGGAAACCGCAAGGCTGAGTGCACTGGAACAGCGATGGATATCCCGGCTGTCAAACTACAAGTTTACCATCAAGTAACGAGCGGGGCATAAGAACGATAATACTGATGCGCTGTCCAGGATGCCCAATTTACCAGATGAGTGAGAAGAAATCAAGATACCAGCCTTCCACCACCGCGAGGCGATCCAGTGCTCCCATTGCGTGAGGAACAAGCGCTATGTCATGCAAGAGGCCACGTTTAACCTGTTGCCCCTCCATGGATGGGCAGATATGCAAGATAGCAACCCAGCAGTCCGCCTAGTAAAGGAGTTGCTGACATAAGCTGACTCACACCCTGGCTCAGATGCTCCACAGGAAACACAACAGTTTTGGAAGGAGAAGGGCAAGCTGTTCATCTATGAGGGTAAGCTGTGTCAGAGGAACATCAACTCGCGCACACACGAACTGGTCTGGCAAGTGGTAGTCCCGAAGTAGGATGCGCCAATGGTCTTAGAGGCGTACCACAATGGAGCAGGACACTTCAGATGGAAGAAGCTGGAGGTCCTACGTCGTGAAAGATTCTACTGGATTGGTGTGAGGAAAGTCATTGAGAGGTGGTGCCAAGAATGTGGCCCATGCAACCTGTGCAGGAAAGACCGTAACAGCCAGCGAGCCCCATTACAGACGATCATCAAAAAGCAGGTGCTTGAACTGGTAGCTTAGGATCACGTGAAGTTGACTCCGAGTAGGACTGGCTACATCTACGCTCTGACCATAGTGGACAATTACGCAAGGTTCCTGGGAGTCATGCCTGTCAAAGACCAAATAGTAACCGTGTTGTTGTTTTATCTTTTTGGGTTTTTGTAATTTTTTAAATTTTTTAAGACTTTGTAAATTTTCATTAATTGTTATTAATTGTTCACTTATTAATGTTTTATGTTTAGTCAGTCCTGGAATATTGAATTGCACTAGGGAGAATGTGGCACACCAGGAGTCATGTTGCCACAGTGGCATTGCCTCCCTCACAGGGGGTGATGTCATGCCTGGAAGCAAGGAGGGGTCCCCTTACCAGGTAATACCAGCATCCAACACCTTCCTGACTTCAGACCAGAAGGGGGAGCTCTAACACCCAGTTTCAGGGGAGCTTCCCTATAAGTTGTGGCCTGGGGGTGGAGTTAGTGGGTTTGAATGTAGTGAGGAGTCTGAGAGGGAGAGGGGAGCAGGCAAGTCTAGGAGAACCTGGGGAGTGGACCTGTAGCCAGGCTCACCCCAGAAGAGAGCGCTGACAAGAAAGGACACTAGAGTCCTTGGCTGTGTGAGTGCTGTACGCACCGACAGCCGAATCTGGAGGGCAGGGAACTGCAAGCTCCCTGGCCACACTGAATGCCTGGAGGCCCTGCAGCAGACCAAGACCTTGGGCTGCCAGTGAAGAGGCAGTGCTCGTGATAGGGTCACGCTGCCTGCCATACAGGTTAGAAGCAACACGCAGGAGAGGATCTTGAACAGAGCTTAAAGCAGCAAGGACCTAGAAGAATAATGCATAAGGAAGGCCTCCAAACCCACCTGGCTAGGTGGATCCCAAGTTGCTTCCAGGTTGCCCGGACCCCATCACTACCTGTTACTCGTGCCCCGGACTGCACCTGCAACTGGTAAAGGAAACTGCAATCCTTGTGTCCTCCAGTCATTTCCTGCACCCTCAGTCCTGCACCCCACCGTCTACGATCCCTTACCAACGATACCGGTTGCCCTGGGGCCCTGCTCAACCTGTGGGGAACAGAACCATCCCAGCTGCATCACCATCGGCCCCAGCGGTCCAATTAAGCAGCGTCGGCCATCCATTGCCGAACACCACAGGTGGTGTCAGGAACTAACTCCCTATAAACTCTATTTCCCCTTCATTTCATTAATTTTATTGGACGCCCAGGGCCACGGACCCGGTGACTGCTGCTGTGACGACCCCCTTGAGAACCATTGGACCTGGCCCGAGTACTCCATGGCCCTAGCGGGCGCTCCATTTACATGGCTTAGGTTTCCTGCTTGGCGATTGGTGTGGAACCAATATAGGGTAGGTAGGGTAGACAGGATGTTACTAGATCTCCCTAGGGGTCTCCACCCCCCCTTCCCCTAGCATTTGGGCTTCCTTTCCCTCATCCCCTCATGTTGCACTTAGTCTTCCTACACTATGCGAGACTATATCATCAGCCATGCATATTTTAGAAAAAAAAGAAAAGAAAACTGACACATTGTTTTATTTGTGTTTGTTTTTTTTCCTTGGGTGTGTTTTTTTTTTCTTTCTCCCTTTGTTATGGATATGGTCTCAGGGCTGGCAAAGCAGCTACGCTGTCTGTCTCTGGTGGTGAATGACCTCCGCTATGAGGTTCAGCAGCAACAACAGTGGCTGCAGGCCGATGATGTTGGGAACTCTGCAAGTAGGCCGATTGAGCTGGACCCCAAGATTCCTTCCCGGACAGATTTTCAGGAGGTAAGGACAAGTCTTTTGTGTTCAAGGAAGCTTGCAAACTGTATTTTAAACTTTCTCCTCACGCCTTTGGAAATGAGGAGCAGTGAGTTATAATTGTGATCTCTCTCCTGCAAGGAGATCCTTAATCCTGAGCTTTCTCTTTGCCGCAGGATTCGGTTTGCCTCCAGTCTGTGGTGGAATTTTTGGGCTCTAGCCCTTATCTATGATGATCCTGACCGAGTCTCCTTGGCTGAGTCCAGGTTGCATTACCTTCAGCAGGGAAATCGATCAGTTGAAACATCAGTTGAAACATACAGTTCCGAATTCGACAGATGGGCAACTGATACTAAATGGAATGATCCGGCTCTCAGAAGCCAATTTCTTTAATGTCTTACTGAAAGGTTGAAGGATGCTTTGGCAGTGTATGAAACCCCTAGGTCCTTGGAGGCTGCCATGTCATTGGCTATACATGTTGATAGACGTCTTTGGGATAGGTGGGTAAGGCCACCTTCTCCAGAGCCTCCTTTTTTGGGTATTGAATCAGTTCTGGGGAAAGTGGAGGGGGTGCTTCTGCATCGTACATTTCCCCAGAGATTCGCAAAAAGAAGGGAGCGTGGGTTTTTGTGGAAGAAAAGGTACATTTTATTGCGACCTGTCGTTTGATGCCTAAGCAAAAGGAGACTCGTTTAACCCTTGGTATTCTGGAGTTGAATAAGCAAGGGGTTATTTATTGTCAACCTGCAGATGCCGGTTTGTCCTGACAGTAGAGGTGGTGCTGGAGAGCAAAACCGAGGAGATTTCTATGTTTGTTGACAGTGGAGCTGGAGTCAGCATGGTTAATGCTGAGTTTGCTAGAACTCATGGGCTTGCTTGCTGTACTTTAGCTAAGCCCATTCCCATCTTCGCCATCGGCTCTGCGCCACTTGCACAGAAAGCTCTGACTCAGATTGTATATAATGTAAGACTGTGGGTGGGGTCGGATCATTATGAGATAATTTCTTGCTGTGTCCTAGACGGTCTTCCCACCCCAATTGTATTGGGTCTTCTCTGGTTGATGAAACATAATTTGTTGGTGGATTAGCAAGTCGGGGAGATAATTGAGTGGGGAGATTACTGCCATGAGAACTGTTTAAGGATTTCATTGGGGAAATTCTAGGGAAGGGACATATCCGACCCTTATCTTCGCCCGTGGCGGCAGGGTTCTTTTTCGTGAAAAAAAAAGATTGCTGTCTACATCCCTGTTTAGAAATGCAACACTCGCTAGGGCCGTGGGGTACTCAAAACTGGGACGGATGGCTCTTAAAGGGGTGATCACGGCAGCAGTGACCCGGTCTGTGGCCCTGGGCACGCAATAAAAGGGATGAGGGAAATGTATGTAGGTGATTATTCGTGATGCCACCTGTGGTGTTTGGTTAGAGATGGCCGACAATGCTTAAGGGGACCGCTGGGGCCAGTGGTGTTATAGCTGAGATGGTTCGACTCCCCACAGGTGGAGCAGGGCCCCAGAGCTACCAGAACAGTCTATGAGAGGTTGTGGATGTTGGGGTGCAAGCATAATTGGAGGACACAGGGACTGTAGTTTCTTTACCTTTAATTTTAGGTGCAGTACAGACACAGGTAACAGGTGGTATTAGAGATCCGGGCAGCCTGGAAGCAGTTCAGAATTCCCCTTGCCAGGTTGTGTTGGAAGCCTCCTTACTGCGCTGCTCTCTGATTTCCTGATGCTTGTAGTTCTCCTCAAGTCCCACTCTCAGTCTGTCCACTTAGTGAAATGCTAGCCGCATGGCAGGCAGCTTGAGCTTTTTCCAGGGGTGACTCCATCGTGGTGACTCCGGGGTCTGGTATGCAACTGTGCCTTCGGGTGTCAGTTGTGGCCAGGAGACCTGCAATCTCCTGTCCTCCAGATTTGGCTGTGGGGCCTGAAGTTCCCACACAACCACGGACTCCATTGTCTTCTCTGTTATGCTCAGTCCTGGGGTAAGCTCAGTCGCAGCTCCACTCCCAGGTTCTCCTAACATGCTTCCTCTCCCTTCACTATCTCATACTGAACTCACTAACCCCGCCTCCAGACCAGAACTTATAGGGAAGCTACCCTGAAACCGGGTTTAGAGCTCCCGCTTCTGGTCTGGAGTCAGGAAAGGTATTATAAGCCAGCATACCTGCTAAGGGAATACCTTCTTGCTTCCAGACATGGCATCATCCCCTGTGAGGGAAGCAATGCCACAGTGGCAATCGGACTTCTGGGGTACCACAGATTTCCGGAAATTAAATCAGATCTGAGATCCATTCCATCTTCCTCTGATTCCGGATCTGTTCAGCCAGGTCGTGGGAGCTAAGGTGTTCTCCAAGTTGGATTTAAGGGGGGCCTACAACCTGGTTAGAATCAGAGAAGGGAATGAATAGAAAACGGCATTCAATACTCCTGAGGGTAGGTAATTTCGAGAGTCTGGTCATGCCTTTCGGTCTGACTAATGCACCTGCACTAAATATATTTTCCATCATTTAGTGGGCAGGTTTATAGTGGTCTATCTGGACGATATTTTGGTTTAGGCTGGTTTCACATTTACGTTTTTTGTCGCTGCATTTTAGCGCAAAAAAACACATGCTTTTTTTTATATACTTAACATTAAAAATGCATGCGTCGTTTCTATGCTTGCGTTTTGTTGCAGAAATGCAACATGTAGTAATTTCTAGCTGTGTTTTTTTGCGGCAAAAAAAGTATTGCTGTCTATGTAAACGCATGCATTTTTAAGCACATGTGTTTGCATGCATTTTTAAACGCATGCGTTTCAATAGAAAAACACAAGAATACAAACTGATAAGCCACTCCCCAACCCTAACCCTAACCCTAAAGGGATCCTAACCCTAACCCTAACTCTAACCATAACCATAGGGATCCTAACCCTAACCCTAACCCTAGGGATCCTAACCCTAACCCTAAGGGTTAGGGTTAGGGTTAGGATCCCAAGGGTTAGGGTTAGGGTTAGGATCCCTAGGGTTAGGGTTAGGATCCCTACGGTTAGGGTTAGGATCCCTAGGGTTAGGGTTAGGGTTAGGATACCTAGGGTTAGGGTTAGGGTTAGGATCCATAGGGTAACTAGGGATCCTAACCCTAACCCTAGCTATTTCTGTTTATAGTGGGTTCTCTAGTTGATTTTGATGATTGGCAGCTGTCACACACTTCTCATCATGCGTTTCAAAAACGCAGGAAAAAATGTATGTAAACGCATCAAAACACCATGTTTGTTTTAACACATGCAAAAACGCATGTGTCTAAAAAATGCAGCGTTTGCACGCGTTTACATGCGTTTTTTTCACCACCTGCGTTTGCGTTTTTATCGCTGCATTTTTAAACGCAAATGTGAAACCAGCCTTACTCACTGGAATTTTGAGACACATCAAGTTAAGCACCACACCATGTTAAACAGGTGCTGCAAATATTAAGGGATAACAAACTACAGTGGGTACGGAAAGTATTCAGGCCCCTATACATTTTTCACTCTTTGTTTCATTGTAGCTATTTGGCAAATTCAAAAAAGTTCATTTTTTTCTCATTAATGTACACTCTGCACCCCATCTTGACTGAAAAAAACAGAAATGTAGAAATTTTGCAAATTTATTAAAACAGAAAAACTGAAATATTACATGGTCATAAGTATTCAGGCCCTTTGCTCAGACACTCATATTTAAGTCACATGCTTTCCATTTCCTTGTGATCCTCCTTGAAATGGTTTTACTCTTTCATTGGAGTCAAGCTGTGTTTAATTAAACTGATAGGACTTGATTTGGAAAGGCACACACCTGTCTGTATAAGACCTCACAGCTCACAGTGCATGTCAGACCAAATGAGAATCATGAGGTCAAAGGAACTGGCCAAGGAGCTCAGAGCCAGAATTGTGGCAAGGCACAAATCTGGCCAAGGTTACAAAAGAATTTCTACAGTATTCAAGGTTCCTAACAGCACAGTGGCCTCCATAATTCTTAAATGGAAAAAGTTTGGGACCACCAGAAATCTTCCTAGACCTGGCTGTCCAGCCAAACTGAGCAATCGTGGGAGTAGAACCTTGGTGAGAGAGGTAAAGAAGAACCCCAAGATCACTGTGGCTGAACTCCAGAGATACAGTAGGGAGATGGGAGAACGTTCCACAAAGTCAACTGTCACTGCTGCCCTTCACAAGACAGGCCTTTATGGCAGAGTGGCCAGACGGAAGCCTCCCTTCAGTACAAGACATATGAAAGCCTGCATAGAGTGCTAAAAAACACATGAAGAACTCCCAGACTATGAGAAATAAGATTCTCTGGTCTGATGAGACGAAGATAGACATTTTTGGTGACAATTCTAAGCGGTATGTGTGGAGAAAACCAGGCAATGCTCATCACCTGCCCAATACAATCCTAACAGTGAAACATGGTGGTAGCAGCATCATGCTATGGGGGTGTTTTTCAGCTGCAGGGACAGTATGACTGGTTGCTATTGAAGGAAACATAAATGCGGCCAAGTACAGAGATATCCTGGATGAAAACCTCTTCCAGAGTGCTCTGGACCTCAGACTTGGCTGAATGTTCACCTTCCAACGAGACAATGAGCTTAAGCACATCGCTAAAATAAAGGAGTGGCTTCAGAACAAGTCTGTGACCATTCTTCACGACTGGCCCAGCCACAGCCCTAAACCCAATTGAGCATTTCTGGAGAGACCTGAAAATGGCTGTCCATCAATATGTAAGAGGGTGGTGCTGTTATGGACAATAAGAAACACGCTGTCACTTTAAGAGGCTGCATCCCCTTGTCTGGTGTGATGGTATGTTCTGCTGTTCTCCCCTGCTCTTATGTTTGCTATGAACTGGTCGGGGCTGTGTGCAGGGGTGGAGCTGAAGCAGCGTGTGGAGGAAAAGTTTCAGAGGGAACTGAGAGAACTTTGTGCTGTCCTGTCTGCAAGGAAGAGTCGTTGGCTGCAAGAAAGATTACACAGCTTGAGAAGAACTGCATTTGTTAAATAGACTTTCCCGGTTTCAGCAAAGGGTGGCTGTTCTGTGCTGGTTTGTGAAGCCACGAAGATACTGAGAAGGGGACTTACAGTTTCCAGGAGCAAGGAGAAGACCACGCTTTGCAGAGCTGACAGGAATCCGTGCGCACCACCGTTTTGGACTTCGGGGTCCCCCTGGGACTGGACCTGTGTCCCCAACATCACCATGAGTTTGTTCCTGTATGGTGCACCAGTGAGGGCCTAGTGTAGGCTTCAGTAGTTAGAGCACGGTAGCCGTGCGGCCTGCGTAGTAAAGGCCAGGGAGGTTATATGCAGAGTAGCATTGATATATGTTTTATTGTGTAAAGTTGCTTGTGAGACAGATTCTGAGTTTGTAATTGTTGAAGCACTGTGCTATTTTACAGACAAGATAACTCATGTGCATTATCTTTTGCTATTGTAAACCCCTGTTTGCACCTTCCTTGTCCCTTCCATTCCCTGTCTCCCAATAAATCTATCCTTTGTTGTTTGCACCTCATCTTGTGTACAGTAGTCTTCCTGCACCGTGGTGGTCCCCCGGCTATCGCTTCAAGTGGCGCTGCGAGCAGGGTACTGTCACCAAGATGGAGGCAGCAGACAGCAATGGCGGGAATGCTAACATTAATAGGGATGCTGTGGGCATTGGTGGAACCCCTGCAAGGACACTCCCTATGGGCACCATATTTAGTGTGCTCCCAAAGTTTGATGGCAAGAATATGCCACTATCCGACTGGGTGTCCCGGCTGCAATGCACCCTGAAGATTTAAAACATCAGCCCAGACCTTGAAGCGGACATTGCTTTAACTGCCCTAGAGGGGGAAGCCCGCAGAAACGTCTGCTTACAACCAGAACTCACCCACAGTACCCTGAAGGAGCTAGTGAAGTTCCTGGAAGAGATCTACGGCGAGACTGCTAGCGCGGGACATCTAGCTAGCTAGCGCGCCAAATTTTTCTCTAGGCTGCAGCGGGAAGAAGAAGGAATTTCTCAGTATGCAACAGCACTGCAAGAAGTGTTTGAAGAGGTGCAGAGAAAGGAGGCAGATGGATTTGGCAGCATGGGCTCTAAAGACACAGCACATCCTTGAGGCGAGCACTGTCAGAACGGGTCCGGGCAGATCCAGCCCTTACGTTTCGTCAAGTTCTGGCGGAAACAGTGGCCCGAAGTAAAGAAGAAAGCAATGCGTCTGGAATGATGCGTGTCCAGGGCGCCAATTCCAGAGGGGACCCAAACCATCAAGACGTGCTGGTCCAGGTAATGCAAGACTTGCAGCGGTCCCTTGTTAACGTGCAAGAGAAACTGACCCAGATGGAGCGAAGAGTGGGGGAACTACAAGAGACTGACCCACCATACTCATGCAACAGTTCTTCAGCCCGATCGACAAGGGATCAGTGGGAACAAGCCCCCTCCCGTCAGGCATCGGCGGCACAAGGACAAGCTCGAAGTACCCCTCGGCGAGGAGGAGGCATTCAATGCTGGGAGTGTGGAGGACGGGGGCACCTTGCCAGAGACTGTCGGAACTATACTCAAGGCCAGTGGAAGCCGCCGTTAAACTACCAACCCCCGCAGTATTGCACTCTGCGGGGGAGGCGAGAAGAGAGGCCGCTTCATATCATAATGAACACTTGATTGCTGGGAGCCCCATCCTACGTGCTGAATTTGAAGGAGTTCTGGTGGATTGCCTGGTAGACACCGGGTCACAAGTGACAATGATGCCAGAAGCGTACTTCAAGCAGCATTTCCAGAACCTGGCCAAGCCAGAAAAAGAGACATTGATTCGCTTGTTTGCTGCCAACCAACAACTGATTCCGGTCACAGGGGTCGTGTGGATGAATATTCGAATCTGTGGGCAAGAAGTTGGAAGAAAAGGGATCCTGCTAGTCCCTGAGCCTGTCAAGGAAGATGTGCCTGTAGTACTGGGAATGAATATCCTACGTGAACTCGATCAGATTATGTTTACCAAACGGGGACCTGGATATTGGAAGAAGTCTACTCCACATAAGCCTACTCAAGAAGCCCTTCAACGACTGATCCGCATCTGTGGGACGCAGAAGAGTGTGCCATCTTATCAGACGGTAGGGGTCATCCGGGCTCCTGGTAAAGAACCTGTAATCCTACCTCCCGAGCGAGAAACTATAGTATACCTTCCAGTGGGGACTCACCGCAATCTTGATGGGTTGGAAGTGGTTGTTCAGCCTGTGGTAGGTGGAGGAGTGGATCAAGAAGTCATGATAGCTCGTACGATAGCTGTGGTCCAGCGAGGACATGTCCCCATAAGAGCTTTGAAGGTGAGCCCCAGGGAGGTCACCTTGCCACGAGGGACAGATCTGGCCCTGGGGTACCTACATAAGGGTGAAGTGGTGAGTCAGAAGGAGATGTCTTTATCACCGAAAGAAGGCGTGGGGTGGACCCTAGCAGTTGCTGCGGGAGATGAAGAGACACCATCCCTGGAGTGGACGGGTCATCCTTGAGCAAATGGAAGTGGATGTGAAGGCTATGGGCCCTGAGCATGTGCAAGCAATAGAAACTATGCTGTGGGAAAATCAGGCCGCATTCGCCCGTCATGCCGAAGATTTCGGTTGTACTGAAGCCATCACGCATGAGATCCCGACTGGGGAAACTCGTCCAATTCGAGAACGATACTGGCAGATCCCGCCCAAGATGTACCAAGAGGTGAAAACATTATTGAGGCAGATGCTGGATTCAGGAGTGGTGCAGAGAAGTCAGAGCCCTTGGGCAGCCCCGGTGGTGCTCGTCAAGAAAAAGAATGGGACCATCCGGTTCTGTGTAGATTACAGGAAACTCAATGCCTGCACTGTTCGAGACTCGTATCCATTGCCCCGCATCGAGGAATCCTTGACAGCGTTGGGGAAAGCCAAGTACTTCTCCACCCTGGACCTAGCAAGCGGATACTGGCAAGTAGCTGTTGCAGAGAAAGACAGAGAGAAAACCGCCTTCATCCTCCCTATGGGACTGTTCGAGTTTAACCGGATGCCCTTCGGGCTCTCCAATGCTCCAGGCACCTTTCAACGGCTGATGGAAAAGTGTTTGGGAGATTTAAATTTCGAGGCTACCCTGATCTATCTGGATGACATCATTGTGTTTCATCCTCAATCGAAGACCACCTTGCCCGGCTTGGACAGGTAGTCGGAAGACTGAGGGCGCATGACCTGAAGTTGAAGCCAAAAAAAAATGCCACCTCTTCAAGAGGGAGATCGAGTACCTAGGCCACATACTGTCGCAAGATGGAGTTCTACCCTCGCCAGAAAAAGTGGCTGCTATCCAGAAGTGGCCAGTCCCTCAAACAGTGAGAGAACTCCAGGCCTTCCTGGGACTCGCGGGGTACTACCGCTGGTTTGTTAAAGACTTCGCAAAGGTGGCAGGTCCTTTCAATGAGTTGCTGAGGGGGACCGCTGGAGTGCCGAAGACCCAGCGCATCCCCTGGGCACAGGGACAACACGAGGCCTTCCAGGCTATAAAGAATGCCCTTACTTCAGCCCCGATTTTGGCCTACGCAGACTTCGATCAACCGTTCCTGTTGTACACCGATGGTAGCCTTCATGGACTCGGTGCAGTACTTTCTCAGACACAGGATGGACATGAGAGAGTTATCGGGTATGCTAGCAGATCCCTGCGAGACAGCGAAAGAAACCCTGACAATTACAGCTCCTTCCGGTTAGAGCTCCTGGCCCTGGTGTGGGCCATGACAGAAAAGTTTGCAGGCTTCCTGACAGGAACCAAAATTCAAGTTCGAACAGACAATAATCCCCTGGCCCACCTTGAGAATGCTAAACTGGGGGCCTTAGAACAACGGTGGATGGCTCGCCTGGCCAAGTTTGACTTTACCATCCGTTATCGCTCTGCTACCGAAAACGCAAATGCGGATGGGCTGTCAAGAGTGTCTGTGGAGACTCCAGTGGGGGATCTTGATGAGCAACTCGAAGAGGAGGAAACCCCAGACTTCAATAAGTTCAAGCCCCCAATGGTTGTGGCCCAGTCAAGAAGGGAGGCCTGCGCATTACCCCGGTCCCTGGGGAGAACCAATGCGGAATGGGGACACTTTCAGGATGAAGACGAAGGGCTGAGACAGATGAAATGGTGGGTAACGCAAAAGCAG
This sequence comes from Ranitomeya imitator, assembly GCF_032444005.1. Taxonomy (NCBI): domain Eukaryota; kingdom Metazoa; phylum Chordata; class Amphibia; order Anura; family Dendrobatidae; genus Ranitomeya; species Ranitomeya imitator. The sequence goes on along the minus strand of NC_091287.1, from coordinate 177,235,814 downwards.
AAGCCTGGCAAACAAGAGAGAGAGATAATCTGGACTCTGAAATGAGGAGTGTGTTGCACCAGTGGGATAGACTGCAAGTGCGAGAGTCAGTACTATATCGTAAGAGGCAACAGCCAAAAGATATCGAAGTAAGGTGGCAAGTGGTCATCCCAGGAAGAATGGCTCAAGAAATAGCTAAAGTAGCCCACGAATTCGGAGCGCACTTCGGCCCCACAAAGACCTACCAATGGTTGCAGCGGTATGTGTATTGGCCCCGGTTGGAGCTTGTGGTGGAAGAGGTTTGCCGGCAGTGTCGAGTATGTGACCTCATTAAGAGTACTGAACAGAGGGCACCTGTTATGAATAGGTAATTCAGAACCACAATGGACCTTGAAGTTCAGAGCACACAAAGTGACCTGACAATAACCAAAAAACATAGGACGAGCTCTGAGACGTGGAAACTCTGCTGACCGCAATCCCTAATCCTATCCAACCACACTAGAGGCAGCCGTGGATTGCGCCTAACGCTCCCTATGCAACTCGGCACAGCCTGAGAAACTAACTAGCCCTGAAGATAGAAAAATAAGCCTACCTTGCCTCAGAGAAATACCCCAAAAGGAAAAGGCAGCCCCCCACATATAATGACTGTGAGTTAAGATGAAATTACAAACGCAGAGATGAAATAGATTTAGCAAAGTGAGGCCCAACTTACTGAACAGACCGAGGATAGGAAAGATTGCTTTGCGGTCAACACAAAACCCTACAAACAACCACGCAGAGGGGGCAAAAAGACCCTCCACACCGACTAACGGTACGGAGGTGCTCCCTCTGCGTCCCAGAGCTTCCAGCACGCAAGAAAAACCAATATAGCAAGCTGGACAGAAAAAACAGCAAACAAAAACAACACAAGCAAAACTTAGCTTATGCAGGATAGAAAGGCCACAGGAACGATCCAGGAGGAAGCAAGACCAATACTAGAACATTGAGTGGAGGCCAGGATCAAAGCACTAGGTGGAGTTAAATAGAGCAGCACCTAACGACTTAACCTCATTACCTGAGGAAGGAAACTCAGAAGCCGCAGTACCACTCACATCCACCAACGGAAGCCCATAGACAGAATCAACCGAAGTACCACTTGTGACCACAGGAGGGAGCTCGACCACAGAATTCACAACAGGCACCCATCCAGACCATACAAACTAAGGAACCGTTGGAAGTCTTGATGATCGACTATCTCCTCGTGGGACACTCGGCCCGGGGGCTGCAATACTGTTTGGTGATGACTGATCATTTCTCTAAATTCGCAGTAGTCACTCTGACTAGAGACCAGACTGCGGAATCGGCGGCGCGGGCCATCTGTCAAGACTTCATCCGGGTGTATGGGTGCCCAAAGCGCATCCACTCCGACCAAGGCGCATGTTTCCAAGGCAAGGTGATGGAAGAATTGTATCGCATGTATGGCATCGAGCGGTCCCGGACCACCCCTTACCATCCTCAAGGCAATGGAGCTTGCGAACGCTTCAACAGAACCTTGCTTCAGATGCTGAGAACATTGGAGGAGGATAAGAAGGTGTGTTGGCCAGACTATCTGCCAGAATTGGTCTGGACCTACAACAATCTGGTCCACTCCACCACGGGTTATACCCCCTATCTACTGTTGTTTGGAAGAGCTGGACGAGAGATCATTGAGCTGAATGTGGAACACCCAGAGGAGCTGATGGGGCGAAATGTCACCTCATGGGTGAAAGAGCATCGGCAACATTTGCAAACGATACGGCGGTTGGCGGGTCAGCAACTGCAAGAAAAAGAACATACGGCCCACAAACCGACTCAAGAGTTACCGCTCCAACCTGGAGACCGGGTATTGGTTAGAGAGAAACGCCCTAAGGGAAAACTAAGTGAGAGATGGGAAGTACAGCCGTACAAGGTTATCGAGCGAGTGTATGCTAACGGCCCTGTCTACAAGGTACAGATTGAAGATGGGGCATCTGCCCCTAGAGTACTTCACAGAAATATGCTGCGGCCTTGCCGGTCTGAGGTCTGTTCTATGCCATTGTCGCCTCGAGGCGCCACTCTACTTCCTGAATCTGTCATACCTTATGACCAAATCGATGATGGGTGGTGGACCGTCCCTGACACAGTAGGGGGTCCTCAGCCGCCCAGAGACGGTAATCTCATGGATGTACCAGTACCGCCATGCGAGGATGAGACCAGACAAGAGCGCACAATGTCCCCTGCAACAAGTTTTCCTCTGGAAGATAGTCAAGCCTTGCCTGACAGCCAAGAGCTTCGGAGATCCCAGAGGGCTAATGCAGGGGTTCCACCAGTCCAATATGTAGAACAGTGTGCTCTGTCTGTTTTTACACCTTTGTTGCCTCCTCCATTACACTTTTACCCTGATGCTGTGATGGCCGAGGACGACCATCAATAAGAAGGGTGGCATGTAAGAGGGTGGTGCTGTTATGGACAATAAGAAACACGCTGTCACTTTAAGAGGCTCATCCCCTTGTCTGGTGTGATGGTATGTTCTGCTGTTCTCCCCTGCTCTTATGTTTGCTATGAACTGGTCGGGGCTGTGTGCAGGGGTGGAGCTGAAGCAGCGTGTGGAGGAAAAGTTTCAGAGGGAACTGAGAGAACTTTGTGCTGTCCTGTCTGCAAGGAAGAGTCGTTGGCTGCAAGAAAGATTACACAGCTTGAGATGAACTGCGTTTGTTATATAGACTTTCCCGGTTTCAGCAAAGGGTGGCTGTTCTGTGCTGGTTTGTGAAGCCACGAAGATACTGAGAAGGGGACTTACAGTTTCCAGGAGCAAGGAGAAGACCACGCTTTGCAGAGCTGACAGGAATCCGTGCGCACCACCGTTTTGGACTTCGGGGGCCCCCTGGGACTGGACCTGTGTCCCCAACATCACCATGAGTTTGTTCCTGTATGGTGCACCAGTGAGGGCCTAGTGTAGGCTTCAGTAGTAAGAGCACAGTAGCCGTGCGGCCTGCATAGTAAAGGCCAGGGAAGTTATATGCAGAGTAGCATCGATATATGTTTTATTGTGTAAAGTTGCTTGCGAGACAGATTCTGAGTTTGTAATTGTTGAAGCACTGTGCTATTTTACAGACAAGATAACTCATGTGCATTATCTTTTGCTATTGTAAACCCCTGTTTGCACCTTCCTTGTCCCTTCCATTCCCTGTCTCCCAATAAATCTATCCTTTGTTGTTTGCACCTCATCTTGTGTACAGTAGTCATCCTGCACCATGGTGGTCCCCCGGCCATCGCTTCAAATGTTCACCATCCAATCTGATGGAACTGGAGAGGATCTGCAAGGGAGAATGGCAGAGGATCCCCAAATCCAGGTGTGAAACACTTGTTGCATCATTCCAAAGAAGACTCTTGGCTGTAGTAGCTCAAAAGGGTGCTTCTACTCAATACTGAGCAAAGGGTCTGAACACGTATGACCATGTGATATTTCAGCTTTTCTTTTTTAATAAATTTGGAAAAAATGTCTACATTTCTGTTTTTTTTCAGTCAAGATGGGGTGCAGAGTGTACAATAATGAGAAAAAAATATACTTTTTTGAATTTACCAAATGGCTGCAATGAAAGAAAGAGTGAAAAATGTAAAGGGGTCTTAACGCTTTATGTACCCACTGTATATGCCAAACTAGAAAAATGTGTTTTCGCCGTTCTGGAGGTGCTGTTTTTGGGGTACCTGTTGTCATCTTCAGATTTTCGGATGGATCTGGAGGTTTGATTGGGACCATCCCTAGAACCTGGTTCTCTACAACGTTTTCGGGGCTTTACTAATTTTTACCGGAAATTCATCCAAAATTATTCATTAATTGTGAAACCCCTTACTGTCATGACAAGGAAAGGGTCTGATTTTTCCAAATTGTCAGATGCTGTCCTACAGGCTTTTTCCTTCCCAAAGAGCTGTTTAACCATGGCCATGGCCCCCAATAGTCAACCCAGTGTTTCCCAACCCTTTGTTGTAGAGATTGATATGTAGGAGGTGGGGGTTGGGGCTGTGTTGTCTCAGGGTCCGTCCCCTGGTAAATGGCATCCATGCTCTTTCTTTTCTAGGAAATTGTCTTCAGCTGAAATTATGGCATGGGCAATAGGGAGCTTTTAGCGATTAAATTGGCATTTGAAGAATGGTGACATTGGTTGGAAGGGGCTGTCCATCCCATTACTGTTAATACTGACCATAAGAACCTTTCAAATCTTCAATCGGCTAAACGTCTCAACCCTAGGCAATTTAGATGGTCCCTGTTTTTTACTAGGTTCAATTTTGTTGTCACTTTCCATCCAGGGATCAAAAATGTCAAGGCAGATGCTTTGTCTAGGAGCTTCCCTGGTGACAGTGACCATGAGAACCCTGCCCTGATTTTGCTCAAGGGGGTAGTTATTTCAGCATTGTACCCTGAGCTGGAGGGTGAGATGTTGGAGGCCCAGAGGGACACCCCTGCCTCCTGCCCTTCAGGAAGGTTATTTGTACTATCTAATCTGCTCCGCAAAGTAATTAAGGACTCTGTGCTTGCTGGTCATCCAGGTGGTAAGGGTAACTGTGGACCTCACTTTTCATCTTTTTTGGTGGGCGTGGTTGCATTGGGATGTGGTTGAACACATATCTGCTTGTTGTATCTACACACGTTCTAAAGTATCGCATACCTGTCTGATTGATACTCTTCTTCCGCTACCTATTTCTAGCAGGCCATGGACACACTTGTCCACAGATTTTATTACTGACCTACCAGTATCTGCAGGCAAGACTGTGGTTTTGGTGTTTGTAGATAGGTTCAGTAAGATGGTTCATTTCGTCGCATTACCAGCACGTCCGAATGCCAAGACTCTTGCTCAGGTGTTTATGAATGAGATTGTGAAGCTTCACTGGGTTAATTTGAAGATCATGAGATACAGGTGCAAACAAATGGATGACAGAAAACGTTTGCCAGGTCTGGACCTGAATGTGAATGATTTTGTGTGGTTGTCTACCAGGAATATCAACTTGAGGGTTCCTTCCTTGAAGTTGGGTCCTAGATTTATTGATCCCTATAAAACAACTTCCGTCATTAACCCAGCAGCGTTTCGCCTTGAGCTACCTCAGGCCTTTAAGATCCACAATGTCTTTCAGAGGTCTCTGCTCAAGAAATATGTGAAACCTCGTGAGTCCTCACCCCTACCGCCACCCCCAATAATGGTTCATAGTAGTCTAGAGTTTCAGATTTCCAGGATTGTAGATTCTCACCTCCAAAGTCGTTCCCTACAATATTTGGTGCACTGGAAGGGTTATGGCCCAGAGGAAAGGATGTGGGTTTCAGCATCAGAGGTGAATGCCCCCAGGCTGGTTCGTTCATTCGAGATCTCTTATCCTAAGAAACCTTGTTCTGAGTGTCCGGAGGCCACTGGTAGAAGGGAGGGTACTGAGATGCAACAGACAGTCGCTCTGCATCTTGCTGCATAAGGTCTCTGCATTTGGCATTGTAGACACCTTCTTAATCCTTCTGAATTTTGGACCCAGTGGCAATCTCCCTCCGGCTCTAATTGACACACCTGTATCTGGGTATTTATAGACTCTCAGTCTGCTTCAGGGAGCCGCTGGTGATATTCACATTTTCCATTGTGAAGGCTTGGAGCTATAGCAGTTGGCTTACTTTCTCTATGGTGCTCTTGGAGGGTGTTTGGTGTTTCATCTCTGAAGTCTGCTCAAGCTAAGTTTCCTCACCCTTGTTTAACTCCCTTCTTGTCTTAAGTGTACAGTGGGAACAGATTGGTGCTCATCCCCCCTTCCCTATTCAGGGCCTAGCTCTAGGGATATACAGGGCTTAGGTTTCCTGCTCTGCGATTGGTGTGGAACCAATATAGGGACGGTAGGGTAGGCAGGGTGCTATTAGCTTTGCCTAGGGGTCTCCTCCCCCCTTTCCCAAGCATTTGGGCTTCCTTACCCTCATCCCCTTGCTGCACTTGGTCTTCCCACACTGTGTGTGACAGTTGATCTCTGTAATCAAGTCCTCCAGCCCTACAGTGCCATGCAGAAAGCTAAGGTGTGGTAATCAATTTGTCGGAACATGTACTTACTCAGCCGCAAATAGAGGTTCTTTCTAAGGCGTTAACTTTTTCTCCTGTTAACAACTTAGACTCTTTTACAGCAATAAAGGACCTTTTCCTTTTTTCACGGAAACTGATCTTTAAGAAGTTGCATACAAGGGGAGTAGGTGGGCAGCGTGTTAATGATCAGGCTGAGGAGGAGGCCCTATGGGCCATGGAAGAACTACTAAATGAACAAGAACCTGGTGCCGCAGGTTTGTTCCCTCTGTCAATATACCCACATTCCACCGGCTTTTCCCTCTTGTCGGTCTGCCCGGCAGTTGATATATTCACAAGGCTAGTTATGGATGATTTCAGACGTATATCTGAAACATGGGGAAAAGATAACCTCACGTCTGTACAACGAACTGCCTTAAAAGAGCTTAAGAACTATGATCATATAAAGCCGGCTGACAAGGGGGGAAATATAGTGATATGGCCACAACATCTGTACGAAAAGGAAGCACTGAGACAGTTAAGGGATAAAAGACATACCTTCGATTGGACTCTAGCCCATTGGCAGCTTTCTCTTCAGAATTGGAAATGATACTTTACCAGGCCTTTGAGAAGGCAATTATCCCCAAAAAGGTCTTGGAGGGACTGCTAACTAAATCCCCTAGAGTCCCTACAATATATTTCATACCAAAAATCCATAAGGAAGCAAAAGAGGGGAGAAGCCAGCGCTTCCTATGGTTAAAACGCAATACATAAATACAGTTAGAAATCAATATGTGCATTTGCACTTTATGTATTGCGTTTTAACCATAAGCAGTGCTGGCTTCTCCCCTCTTTTGCTTTGATATTGGTACGTGGCTGACCACCACTGTTGCCGTGCGCGCAGGGTTACGTGCGCCATTCTTTCTGTGTTTCTGTGATTGATAGGCTGCTGTACACACATACAGCAGCCCTGCCCTGCCCTAGGCTTTGTTTAATTTTGCACCTGTGTCTCAGCCTGTCTCACCCTTTATCTGTGGTGCTGGCTGGGCAGTGTGGAGGTTGGACCTGAAATGTCTATGTCTGCACCTGGTCAACCTTTGTCCTTGCTTGCCCCTTTGGCACCATGGGAGTGATTCAGTAATGCTCCAGGTACAGCTTGCATTTAATGTGGTCTAGCTTTTAATTCGTTTAGGAGGCCTTTATGGCACAGTGAATATAAAAAACGTAGAGTAGGACTGCCCCATTATGAGAATGCCGTGAAGTGGCGTAGTAGCTCAAAGAATTGATCAATTGTTTGCTAAATGTCTCATTTTGAAAATACAGTTAGAAATCAGTATGTGCATTTGCACTTTATGTATTGCGTTTTAACCATAGGCAGCGCTGGCTTCTCCCCTCTTTTGCTTTAAAAATCCATAAGGATCCACTTGATCCACCTGGCCGACCCATCGTGTCCGGCATTGGAGGGCTATGCGAACCCATATGCAAATTTATAAATTATTATCTGAAACCATTAGTGGAGTCTCTGCCCTCCTATGCTCGGGACACGATGGATGTTTTGGTCAGGATTGATGGTATGACCCTGGACCATGACATGTTGTTAGTTACAGCTGATATTGAGTCGCTGTACACATGCATCCGGCATCGTGATGGGCTGGCGGCCTTTCGCTTTTTCCTCTCCAACAGAAACTGGGATGGCCCCATGTGTGATTTTATTTTGGAACTGCTTCAGTACAGTTTGACTCACAACTTTTTCCGGGATATTTTTTATCTACAGAAATGTGCCACTGCCAAGGGGGCGGCCTGTGCGCCCTCTTTCGCTAACCTCTTCCTGGGTTTTTGTGAGAGGGGGTGTTTGGCGGGGAGGGCGCCAAGGCCGCGGACCATGTGCAGTGCTGGCTACGATATATAGATGACCTCCTCATTATTTGGCAGGGTAGTGAACAACAATTGCGGTCCTTTATGCCTAAATGCAAATGTATTCAATATTAAATTGACTTATAAGTACAGCAGGACTGAGGTGGACTTCCTGGATATTAAAATACTTGTTGATAGGCATATGCAATTGCAGACAGATGTCTACCGGAAGCCCACCTCGGTCAATTCATTGCTGCACGCGGGATCCAGCCATCCGCAGAGCACCATTAGGGCCATCCCGGTTGGCCAATTTCTGAGGATCAGGCGAATTTGTTCGTTTGAGGAGGGTTTTGAGCGGCAGGCCGCCGACCTAAGTGATCGGTTCCGGATGCGTGGGTACAGCGGCAAATCTATTAGAAGAGGGTACATACGAGCTTGGGGAAGCAGTCGTGCTACACTCTTGCATTCTCAGCCTAAGACCAAAAAAGGACAGGATCAGATTAGATTTATCTCAACATTTAATGGACAGTGGGCACAGATGAGGGAATGCCTCCAACGCCACTGGAATATCCTGCAGACTGCATGCATGCATGTTACTTGCATGATTGTATGGCTATTTTATATTTTTTCTGTCTTGTGTACTCACTTGTTGTTTTCTTTTTCTACTAAGTGACGAATTTTATCCACCATCCTATTTTCCTGACTAACAAGGGGTATTTCCAAGATGGATGAAGATTCCTCTGTCTTTCGCTTTCTGGATGGACAAAGTTTTTTACAATGTCGAAGAGAGGAGGGGCCACGGTCTATGAATTGACCGAAGAAATGGACTCTATATTAGTGCACTTTATTCTCCCTTTCCCTCGTCCCTCTTTTCTCTGATATTAAGAAAATGTGGACTTCTGATATATTGAGCTATACAAATGTTTATACATGAATTTGATGCATGTTGACATATGGATTATATATTTATATACGTGGCTAGCTATATGTATTTTTTGCAGTGGCTTTGTTATGTATTTGTTCTCACTATGTAGTTGTCCTTTGTCCCCATACATGGTCAGCTCTGGTGCGCGTGGGGTACGGTCCTATGTCTTCGCCCTGTGTGTCGGCGTCACGGTCTGTATACCTGGTTGCGTGGTGACGGCTAGGCGCCTGCCGCCCGACGTGACTGGGTTCGGATTGGTGGCGTCGATGTGCAGCGGTGAGCAGCGCTGTGGCCGTGCGCACGCGCACCAGGCATCCCCTTTGTTGATGTCTGGTTGCACGGCAACAGCTAGACGCCGGCTGCCCCATGTGATCGGGTCTGTTACTGTTAACGTCAGTGCATGTGTGCACTGGGCATCTGAGTTATTGGTGTTCTCCTGCCATGTGATCAGTTAGCCGGATATAAAGACAGGGATTCTCCCCTCCTTAAGCCATACCCCCTGAAGAAGGAGATCTGTACCGAAACATATGTCAGGGAGTGAGTTCCTGCTCACCTGCTCTGCACCATCATGGGTAATAGAATTTAACCTTACTTATTGATCTTTTTACTGCCTTCATATGTGGTATATAGTAAATGCGGCTAACATATATAGCTATTTGGGGCCAAGAGGTCTTTTCCTTGAACTCTTTGCTGGTAGCTGGTTGCACCTATTAGAAATTTACTATGACCACTAAAGGCATCTTAGCTGAGCCAAATCATTAGCCACTAGTGAATTAATATTTATAGCAGTAACTGTACACTTCTTTTTCTATATTTACCCACGGTGCTACGCATTGTGAGCGGTACTCATCATCTTGGAGTTTTTTATCACTGACCCAGTATACATATTTCATTTCTATACTGCTCTATACGTCGCTTTTTTAAATTTTGTATTGACTTGTGCGATTTACGGGCTTGAAATAAAATATTATCAACTTTGTTAAACTAGCATTGACTCAGTTTTTCTTTTGTTTATACGGTGTGATACAAAAGCTGGCCCTGCACATTGTACAGATGGCAATTATGTGCAGGCCAGACTGGGACTGTTAGGTTGAACAATTTAATAATAAAATGTTCACTTCACTTAAGTTGCCTACTCCTGGCCTAATGGATATTGATCAGGTGCGCACCAATGAAATAAACATATAACAACACACAGTCATATGTAAACTCTCCATGATCAATCTATGGCCCAGCTGCAAGGGAAAAAGAGACTTTATTCAGGCAAGACACAGATTTATATATCCCCTGTAAGGGGGCTCGGTTAGCTCTAAAATGGGAGTGATCGGATGCATTCCATTGGTTAGTGGGTTGGGCAATGAGCAAGTCCATGGGTGGATCCATGAGGTCATCAGGGTGGGTTGGTCCATGAGGTCATCAAGGTGGGCGTCACTGTGGGTGGATCCATGAGGTCATCAGGGTGGGCGTCATCTTGGATACCAGCCAGGCAGCCGCATGGTTCTCTGATACAGGAAATGGCAGCCATCTTTAGTGTCTTACTTTCATCTAAAAAAACTTATGTAAGATCAAACAATACCTGTTATGGGTTGCTTCTCTCAATCTCTTATGTCTTGGGGTTAATTAAGTATTTGATCTTATGGCTCTCCTCAACAGTCCCCCCTAAATACTTTATTAACCCTTTTTTTTATCTTGATCCCACCGTGGTTCCCTAACCCACCAGTGTTAAGTGTCACTATGACATCAGAGGCTTCATGACAATACAGATGCTATAGACACCAGAGAATGTGTGACCAATCATGGATATATCAGGAGGTATCTCGGAGCGCGCTACCAGCGTCCTCGGGACTTTTCTACCTGCTGGATCTATTACACTCCAATCTCCCATCTCCATGGTTACATAAAATACACATGTCACTCACCCTGATGTAACACATCCTAGATCTGACCGTCTTGCCCGGGAGGGGGGAATTGGAGTTTTCACCAGTTTGAGACAAGTTTTCCCTTGTGGAAAACCTCCCTTTGTAGCTGGACTTTGACAAGCAGGTCAGATCCTACTCTGTCCCTAACTGTCTAACAAGTTTATAACGTGAGAGATGGATTAAATGGCGCTATAACAATAAATAATAATAATAATAATAATATGGATCCAGGAGATGCTCAGCAATCCTGACTGAAGTAGGAGTAGTCAGGAGCACTTGGTAGGAACCCTCAAATCTCGACTCCAGGGATGTCTTTCTGATGAACTTCTTTACCAGCATGTAGTCACCAGGTTGGAAATCATGGGTACTTTCACTGGAATCTGGATCTGGAATGGATGATAAAACTTGTGATGTGTTACTGACAGTTCTTTTAGTAAGGACAATTACATAAAGAGTATCACTTCCTAAAGCTAGTTGTTGTGGAAAATATTGACCCAACCTTGGAGGCTCCCCCCAAAAAGAATCTCATGTGGTGTGTTTGGTGGGACCCCTTGGAGTGTTTCTGACTGAGTATAAGGCAATGGGCAAAATGTCTGTCCAAGTCTGACCTCCTAACTGGCTTTCAGTATTTTATTTTTCAAGGTAACATAGTAACATAGTTAGTAAGGCCAAAAAAAGACATTTGTCCATCCAGTTCAGCCTATATTCCATCATAATAAATCCCCAGATCTACGTCCTTCTACAGAACCTAATTGTATGATACAATATTGTTCTGCTCCAGGAAGACATCCAGGCCTCTCTTGAACCCCTCGACTGAGTTCGCCATCACCACCTCCTCAGGCAAGCAATTCCAGATTCTCACTGCCCTAACAGTAAAGAATCCTCTTCTATGTTGGTGGAAAAACCTTCTCTCCTCCAGACGCAAAGAATGCCCCCTTGTGCCCGTCACCTTCCTTGGTATAAACAGATCCTCAGCGAGATATTTGTATTGTCCCCTTATATACTTATAAAGAAGATGAACACTCTGGTTCCCCCACAGAGAAAGAGTAGGGCTCGTCCGGTGCCATTCAGTGTTTCTACTCTCCCACTGCTCTGTGGGTGATATGGAGTATGTAAACCCAAATCAGCTCCCACCAATGTCCATAGTTCCTTAGTCAGTGCTGCAGTGAACGCAGGTCCTTGGTCACTCTCAATTGTCTCTGGGACCCCATATCTGCATACTACTTCAGTCATCAGTCTCTTAACAGTCACTCTGGCAGTCATGTTGGTTACTGGATAGGCTTCGGGCCATCCTGAGAACATGTCAGTCACTACCAGTACATACTCGTACTTCCCTACTATTGGCATTTGAATGTGATCAATCTGAATCCTCCGAAAGGGAGAGTGGTTTAGCCAATGTTTCTGAGTAACTTTCTGGGGCGGTGCTGGATTGCATGTTGCACACACAAGGCAGGAATTGCAGTATTTTTGGGGTGACAGTAGATGTCCCAAGTGCCATGTAAGTCTTCCAAATCAGGTCAATCATCTGATTCCTGCCTCTGGGCGATACCGTGTGCCCATTCTGTCTCCGAGGAATACAGATTACGGGGTAGACAGAACTTTTTGTTCACCCTCCAGACGCCATCTTCATCCTTTTTTAGCTCCTCCTTCTTGCCATGGCTTCTTTTTATCATCCGATGTCTTGATGTAGATGGATAATCCTCATAAGAGAGCCTTTAGTCCCTTCTTCAGTGTTTTGTGACACGCACACCGCTGCTTTCTCTTTCCCAAATGGATCCGCAGCATAGGTTTTTGCTGTTTTGTCAGCAAAGAAGTTCCTCCTTGCTTCTGGAGAATCCAATCTTCCGTGAGCTTTGATCTTGATCACTTCAACCTCCGAAAGTAGATCAAGAGCGGCCACAAGTTCTTGTATGGTAGCAGCATGTTTTACAGGAGTTCCACTGGACGTTAGGTATCCTCTGGCTGCCCAGATACTGCCGAAGTCATGAGCCACTCCAAAAGCATATCTTGAATCCGTGTAGAGGTTGACCACCTTCTCCGTTGCTTCCAGACAAGCCAGCATCAAAGCTTTAAGTTCAGCTTCTTGTGCAGACATGTGCGGTGGTAGTGATCCAGCTGAGATGACCTGGTCATGTGTAACCACGGCATATCCCGTATGGAACCTTCCCGTTTCATCTGCAAATCTGGAACCATCAGTGAGGAACGTCAGGTCAGCATGTGGGAATGGGTCTTCAGACACGTTTTTCTTGGAGGCTACTTCTTTCTGCATTTGTTCAAGACAGTCATGATCCTCCTTTGAGTGTGTAGAGGCATCTTCTCCGAGAGCATCAGCATCATCATCCACATCCCCCCTGGAAAGAGGAAGCAGCATGGACAGTTTGAAGATGCTGCAGCGGACAAGAGTGACATTATCCGGAACCAACAGCGAATATTGTAGTCTCATATGACGCTGCACCAACAGATGTTTAGGGTTGCAGGAATAGCAATTATGTCGTGTGGAGCCATTAAGAGAACTGGATGTCCTCAGATGATATCAGAATTTGGGATTCCAAAAGCTGGTGCAGACTGTATGGCCTGTTTAAGAGCGTAGAAAGCTTCCACGGATTTGGTACATAGTGGAAACGCTGATGTCTTGAGGTCTTCGTACAATGGCTGCATCAGCTTTGAGGCATCTGGAATCCTTTGGCGACAATAAGTGATAGGTCAGCCAGCTCATCCGAGGCCCATGTCTTGGGTTCTTGGCAGAACTCAACACCAGAGTCCCATGTTTTGTCACTGGCAAGTGAGTCATCATTGAACACGATATCCATAACAGGCCAATATGCATCGACTGCTTTAAGATTTGCCAGGGAAATTAGATCTTGCCACGTAGCTGGGTAAGTACTTTGGATTTGAAGCATGCTTCTGTAGAAAGGCATCGGCTGTTTTTCTGGATCTGGAGCTTGGTACAACAGAGTAGCAGCTTGCTGGGGTGTAAACTTGACGTAGAGGGTGGGCTCCTCAGACATGAGCATTGGCACTGTTGGTGGTGACACCTGAGGCGGGAGTAGAGATGGCACCGGAATTGTCAAGGTCTCAATTTGCTCACTAATATTCGCATACTCTAAAATGCGAGTAATTGCTGCATGAAGTTGTTGAGCACTAACGTCTGGATGAATACGGTCAAAAGTAGGGGTCACAGCGTGTATGATCATTCTACATGGAAGATTGCCAGCTTTAGTCACCACTATGTCCCCAACAGCTATCTGACCACGTGACTCAACAATGATTTGACTGTCTGCTTGAATAGTCGCCCCTCCTGCTTCCACTATAGCTCTAGCTACACCTCCATTATGCTCTAACCGAGAATTAGCAGCATTAACAATAGCGTCTGTCTCCATTTTTGTTATGTCACCCTTTCCCACCACTAACAAGGGTCCCTCAGGAAGTTCTTTTTCGAAAACAGGTTGCCAACATTCCCTCCCCTTTGTGCTTCCTGTGCTATTGACATCCCCCTCCCAGATTGAGCCCCCCCTTGATACAGTTGCCACCGTCCCATACAGGTGTACGCTTGGCTGCGAGAGAGCCTGTGAGGTACCGGGTATAGGGTTAGGTACACTGCGTGAGAGTGCTGTTGTAGTGGAAGCATTGGGAGGAGAGGCCGTTGCTTGGAGCATCTCGTGTGGGTGTGTGGCTAAATTGGTAGTGGAAGTGACAGTAGAAAGGGTCGGTGCCGGGGACGATCCAGGTGGGAGGATAACTGGATTCACGACAGGAGTGATAGGGGAAAGGGTCGGTGCCCCATTGGAAACCACTGAGACAGGAAACATGGGTAAAGCCTGTTCACTTCCCGAAGGAATATAGTATTGGCCATTAGTGGTCATTACTGGGTAACAAGGGTTTGGTGATGTGGTGTGTAGCCTTAGACTAAGATGTTCACCACGAGTAGCATCACTTTTGCCAACCACAGAATGACTGCTGCTAGAACTAGTACCTTTGTCATTCACAGAATGGCCGCCGCCAGCATGAACACATTTGCCATCCATAAAATGGCTGCTACCAGCATTAACAAATTTACCATTCACAAAATGGTTACTACCAGCATTAACAAATTTACCATCCACAAAATGGATGCTACCAGCATTAACAAATTTACCATTCACAAAATGGCTACTACCAGCATTAACAAATTTACCATCCACAAAATGGCTACTACCAGCATTAACAAATTTACCATCCACAAAATGGATGCTACCAGCATTAACAAATTTACCATTCACAAAATGGTTACTACCAGCATTAACAAATTTGCCATCCACAAAATGGATGCTACCAGCATTAACAAATTTACCATTCACAAAATGGCTACTATCAGCATTAACAAATTTACCATTCACAAAATGGCCGCTGCCAGGGTTAGCACATGGCTCTGGGCCACCATTATAAGGTGGTGGCCGCTCACAGGATATATTTTTGTAATACACATAATTCAAAACTCTGCCCTTTTTATTCCTTTCCTCTTCTACCCAATTTTCTCTATACAGACTTTCAGAGACTCTCTCCCATGCCCTAGTAGTAGACAAAAATCCATTATCTTCTAGGATACCCTTTCTTTCTTTCAAGACAATCTTCCACTCCAGGGGCTGTAACCTTCCCCTTCTGGCATTCCACACAACTTCATAAGCTTTTTACATTGTTTAACATGACTCTTCCCTTCACAAGTCGCTACTAATGTGCACGAGTCTATCTTGCCATCTGAATTTGGCTTAGTGCCAATACAGCAGAACTGCATTAATTTCTCCATCTTTCTATAGATATCTATATCTCTCTCAAGATAACAAACACCAAACAAACAATAAGACGGGGGAGATGACTCAACCCTGAGATTCTAAAGAGAACTGAGTCTGCAGCACTCAGTTCCTACTCCCTCTTGTCACGTGGTCCCTGTCTGACTTCCGTGTTCCGTACTTTAGAAACCAATTATTCCCTACTTAGTCAAATTGCTCCCTAACTTACCAGTCCTCGTGCAGAGTCAACTCACTCGATGCCACGGGGCAAAAAAACTGCTCCCTAACTTACCAGTCCCCGTGCAGAGTCAACTCACTCAATGCCACGGGGCAATAAATTTATTTATTTGGCTCGAACTGAGTCATCTCACTCCAAGTTTTACCGGGCCCCCCTAGGCCGAGTCAATCACTCAAGGTCCTAGTCTCTCTTATACAGAACTGAAAATCTTATCACAGGCGACAACCATGTACTGTACCACAGACAAAAATAATAATAATTTTTTTTTTCTTACACTTGCTTGCTTTTCTTTTCTAAAAACTTGCTTTTCCTGTTCTAACACTTGCTTTTCCTTCTCTAAAAAAAAACTTGCTTTTCCTGTTCTAACACTTGCTTTTCCTTCTCTAAAAAAAAAACTTGCTTTTCCTGTTTTAACTACCAGTCATCTCCCCTCCTCACAAAACATACCAGGCAGTAGGCAACTAAAACATGTGACGGTTCTTGCAATTAAATGACCAGCAGCGGAAAGACCCTTCTGCCGTCTTACAGATACCACGAAGACCGGACACGGTCAGGCAATCTGCACAGGATACCCCGAAGGACACAGGTAAAGACTACAGATTATAAAAATCAGCAGACTTACAGTGTTCTGATAAGGAAGTGATCAGTCTCCACGTTCGGGGTATTCAGCGCGTTCTGCCGTTCCAGTCGCCGGTCCTCAGGGTTCAGGGCTCTTCCTCTGCTGGCCCCACGTTGGGCGCCAAATTGTTAGGTTGAACAATTTAATAATAAAATGTTCACTTCACTTAAGTTGCCTACTCCTGGCCTAATGGATATTGATCAGGTGCGCACCAAAGAAATAAACATATAACAACACACAGTCATATGTAAACTTTCCATGATCAATCTATGGCCCAGCTGCAAGGGAAAAAGAGACTTTATTCAGGCAAGACACAGATTTACAGTGGGGCAAAAAAGTATTTAGTCAGTCAGCAATAGTGCAAGTTCCACCACTTAAAAAGATGAGAGGCGTCTGTAATTTACATCATAGGTAGACCTCAACTATGGGAGACAAACTGAGAAAAAAAAATCCAGAAAATCACATTGTCTGTTTTTTTATCATTTTTTTTGCATATTATGGTGGAAAATAAGTATTTGGTCAGATACAAACAATCAAGATTTCTGGCTCTCACAGACCTGTAACTTCTTCTTTAAGAGTCTCCTCTTTCCTCCACTCATTACCTGTAGTAATGGCACCTGTTTAAACTTGTTATCAGTATAAAAAGATACCTGTGCACACCCTCAAACAGTCTGACTCCAAACTCCACTATGGGGAAGACCAAAGAGCTGTCAAAGGACACCAGAAACAAAATTGTAGCCCTGCACCAGGCTGGGAAGACTGAATCTGCAATAGCCAACCAGCTTGGAGTGAAGAAATCAACAGTGGGAGCAATAATTAGAAAATGGAAGACATACAAGACCACTGATAATCTCCCTCGATCTGGGGCTCCACGCAAAATCCCACCCCGTGGGGTCAGAATAATCACAAGAACGGTGAGCAAAAATCCCAGAACCACGCGGGGGGACCTAGTGAATGAACTGCAGAGAGCTGGGACCAATGTAACAAGGCCTACCATAAGTAACACACTACGCCACCATGGACTCAGATCCTGCAGTGCCAGACGTGTCCCACTGCTTAAGCCAGTACATGTCCGGGCCCGTCTGAAGTTTGCTAGAGAGCATTTGGATGATCCAGAGGAGTTTTGGGAGAATGTCCTATGGTCTGATGAAACCAAACTGGAACTGTTTGGTAGAAACACAACTTGTCGTGTTTGGAGGAAAAAGAATACTGAGTTGCATCCATCAAACACCATACCTACTGTAAAGCATGGTGGTGGAAACATCATGCTTTGGGGCTGTTTCTCTGCAAAGGGGCCAGGACGACTGATCCGGGTACATTAAAGAATGAATGGGGCCATGTATCATGAGATTTTGAGTGCAAACCTCCTTCCATCAGCAAGGGCATTGAAGATGAAACGTGGCTGGGTCTTTCAACATGACAATGATCCAAAGCACACCGCCAGGGCAACGAAGGAGTGGCTTCGTAAGAAGCATTTCAAGGTCCTGGAGTGGCCTAGCCAGTCTCCAGATCTCAACCCTATAGAAAACCTTTGGAGGGAGTTGAAAGTCTGTGTTGCCAAGTGAAAAGCCAAAAACATCACTGCTCTAGAGGAGATCTGCATGGAGGAATGGGCCAACATACCAACAACAGTGTGTGGCAACCTTGTGAAGACTTACAGAAAACGTTTGACCTCTGTCATTGCCAACAAAGGATATATTACAAAGTATTGAGATGAAATTTTGTTTCTGACCAAATACTTATTTTCCACCATAGTATGCAAATAAAATGATAAAAAAACAGACAATGTGATTTTCTGGATTTTTTTTCTCAGTTTGTCTCCCATAGTTGAGGTCTACCTATGATGTAAATTACAGACGCCTCTCATCTTTTTAAGTGGTGGAACTTGCACTATTGCTGACTGACTAAATACTTTTTTGCCCCACTGTATATATCCCCTGTAAGGGGGCTCGGTTAGCTCTAAAATGGGAGTGATCGGATGCATTCCATTGGTTAGTGGGTTGGGCAATGAGCAAGTCCATGGGTGGATCCATGAGGTCATCAGGGTGGGTTGGTCCATGAGGTCATCAAGGTGGGCGTCACTGTGGGTGGATCCATGAGGTCATCAGGGTGGGCGTCATCTTGGATACCAGCCAGGCAGCCGCATGGTTCTCTGATACAGGAAATGGCAGCCATCTTTAGTGTCTTACTTTCATCTAAAAAAACTTATGTAAGATCAAACAATACACGTTATGGGTTGCTTCTCTCAATCTCTTATGTCTTGGGGTTAATTAAGTATTTGATCTTATGGCTCTCCTCAACAGGACCTTCCTTCAGTTCCAGGAGGCAGTGATCGAGGCTCTAATATTTCTAGATCTGCAAGGGGAAGGGCCCAGTACCTCTGTAAGTGAAGGTGCCCGTATTGTATCAAGTCAACATTTCCTTGTTGAGGTCCCTCAAACAGAAAAGAGAGGATGGTTGCAAAATAGGTGCGAAGTGTGCTACAGATGGGGGATACGAAAGCAGAACACTTGTCTATGTGACACCTGCCCTGAGAAACTTTGCGTAACTTTCCCTTATCATCCCCTCTTTTGAAGTCAACTCTGTCCACATCTACTCTTTCTCCAGCCTCCAAATGACCGTCATATACCGACCTCCGGGCCCAACCACTGCCTTTATTGACCAATTCTCCACCTGGCTCCTTCACTTTCTGTCTGCTGACATTCCCACCATCATCATGGGTGACTTCAACATTCCCATTGACACTCACCACTCAGCAGCCTCCAAACTCCTGTCCCTTCATTCATCTTTTGGACTTATTCAGTGGTCCTCCTCAGCCACCCACACAGACGGACACACATTAGACCTGGTCTTCATCCATTTCTGCTCCCTGTTGTGAATTCTGCTCTTGGGCTCCCTCCGGTGGTTATGAGTGGTAGTGCTGCGGTAGTTGGATCGCAGCATTTATCAGGAGTATCTATTTTTTGCAATTTGGGCTGGGCTATATAGCCTTGCTTGTTCCTTTAGTCAGTGCCAGTTGTCCATTGTTTTTGGAGGATTCACATCCCTTCTGGTCTCTCCTGTTTGCTGTGCTTTTCTTCAAAGATAAGTCCTGGCTTTGTTTTTGCTGTCCACCTGCTGTGGACCTTATAGTTCTGTGCATTTTTCATGTTTTGTCTTGTCCAGCTTTGTTGTGAAGGATTTTTTGCAGCCTAGCTGTGTCTCTGGAGATGCAGATATACCCTCCATGTCTTTAGTCAGATGTGGTGTTTTGTATTTTCTGTGGTGGATATTTTCTAGTGTTTTAATACTGACCGCATAGTGTTCTATCCTTTCTTTTTAGCTAGTATGGCCTCCTATGCTAAATCCTGATTTCATGTCTGCGTATGTTATTTCCCTCTCCTCTCACAGTCAATATTTGTGGGGGGCTGTCTATCCTTTGGGGATTTTCTCTGAGGCAAGATAGGTTTCCTGTTTCTGTCTTTAGGGGTAGTTAATTCTTAGGCTGTGTCGAGGGGTCTAGGGAGCGTTAGGTACCCCCCATGGCTGCTTCTAGTTGCGCTGCTAAGTTCAGGGTTTGCGGTCAGTACAGGTGACACCTTCTCCAGAGTACGTCTCATGCTGCTCCAAGGCCACCAGATCATAACAGCTCCCTATCTAACTTCACCACCTCCCCTTTCACTCTATCTGACCACCATCTACTAACTTTCTCATCACTGTCCTCCACATCTGTCACCCATGTCCAGCAACATGCACACCTCTGCAGAAACCTCACACTGCCACTAATTTCTACAATGCCACTCTGGCATCAGCCATCAACTCAGTCGCTCCAGTCATGCATAGCAGAGTGCAATTAATCAATAGACAACCCTGGCACAACAACATCACTAAAAAGCTTCGGCAAGTATCCAGAATTGCAGAATGGCGTTGGAAGAAAACGCATTCGCAAGATGATTTCATTGCACTCAAACAAGCAACACTCACATTCAAATCAGCTCTCACCTCTGCTAAACAGGCCTATTTCACATCCCTCGTATCTTCTTTATCCTACAACCTCAAGCAGTTGTTAAACATCTTTAACACCCTCCTCCGCCCACCACTGCTCCCTCCGACTTCCTTAATCTCTGCTGAGGACTTTGCCACACACTTCAAGATAGACCAAACGAGGCAAGTCTTTGTATGACAACCCCTTTGTATGCCATACCAATGCCCTAACCCCATAACTTCCCTCTCCAAAATCACTGAAGGACAGCTTGCTCATCTTCTCTCCAAATCACACCTCACCACTTGTGCGCTTGACCCCATCCCATCCCACCTCCTCCCCAACTTCACCACTACACTAATCCCATCCCTAACCCATCTCTTCAATCCATCACTAACTTCTGGTACCTTCCCCTCTGCTTTTAAACATGCCACAATCACACCTATCCTCAAAAAGCCTTCCCTTGACCCGAGCACTATGTCCAGCTACCGCCTCAAATCTTTGCTCCCATTTGCTTCCAAACTACTTAAGCAGCATGTCTACGCTGAACTTTCCTCTCACCTTGCATCTAACTCTATTGTCAACAGCCTACAATCTGGCTTCCGTCCCCACCATTTCACTGAGACTGCCCTGACCAAACTTACAAGCAACTTACTTACAACCAAAGCTAACAGACAATTCTCTATAATCCTCCTTCTAGACCTGTCCTCTGCCTTTGACACAGTTGAACACTGCCTCCTACTACAGATCCTCTCTTCCTTTTGTGTCAAAGACCTCGCACTATCCTGGATCTCCTCATACCTCACCAACCGCACATTTAGCGTTTCCCACTCCCATACTACTTCGTCATCTCGCCCCCTTTCTGTTGGTGTCCCTCAAAGCTCTGTCCTAGGACCTCTTCTCTTCTCAATCTATACCCTTGGCCTGGGACAACTTATAAAGTCCTATGGCTTCCAGTACCATCTATATGCCGATGACACTCAGATCTACGTCTGTGGCCCAGATGTCAACTCTCTGCTCTCCAGAATCCCAGAGTGTCTATCAGGCATATCCTCCTTTTCCTCTCGCTTCCTCAAACTCAATGTGGACAAAACCAAACTAATGATCTTTCCTCCATCTCGCACACCTTCCCTACCTGATCTATCTATCACAATAAATGAATTCACACTTTCCCCCATCCCGGTAATCCGCTGCCTTGGAGTAACCCTCGACTCTGCCCTGTCCTTTAAACCACACATCCAAGCTCTTGCCACCTCCTGTCACCTCCAGCTCAAAAATACTTCCAGAATCCGTCCTTTCTTCAACCCTCACTCTACCAAAATGCTTTTGCATGCCCTAATCATCTCTCGCCTCGACTACTGCAACATCCTCCTTTGTAGCCTACCCTCTAACACCCAGTCCATCCTTAATTCTGCTGCCTAACTAATTAATCTCTCGCCTTGCTACACTCCTGCTTCCCTTCTTTGCAAATCCCTTCACTGGCTCCCAATTTCCCAGCGTATCCAGTTTAAACTACTAACACTGACCTACAAAGCCATCCATAACCTTCGTCCTCCATATATGTCCATACTAATCTCTCAATATCTTCCATTGTGTAATCTCCGGTCCTCCCAAGACCTCCTTCTCTCCACCACGCTTATTTGCTCCTCACCCAATCGCCTCCAAGACTTCTCCCGAATATCACTCATCATCTGGAATTCTGTGCCCCAACATGTCCGGTTATCCACCACATTTGGATCCTTCGAACGGAACCTGAAAACCCATCTCTTCAAAGAAGCTTACAACCTGTAATGACCACATGACCACCTCAACACCATCGGACCTACCGCAACCCCCGACCCACTGTCTCCTTCCCCACAATCCTGTAGAATGTAAGCCCGCAAGGGCAGGGTCATCTCCCCTCTGTATAAGTCTGTCATTGTTAGTTTTGTTTACTGTAAATGATATTTGTATTTTGATGTAACCCCGTCTCATGTACAGCACCATGGAATTAAAGGTGCTATATAAATAAATAATAATATTAATAATAATAATAATAATAATGAAAGACTGTTTCAAGGTCTAACATTCATCCATGGACTACTAAATTTATTTCTGCACAACTTGATGTACTCTACACAACTTAGATATGCCCACCTGATACACTCTACACAACTCGCATGTCAACCTGATATACTCTATACAACTCACATATTATAACACGATGCACTCTACACAACTCATATATTCTAACCCAATGCACTCTACAGAACTCACATATGCCAACATGATGCACTCTACACAACTTACTTATGCCACCATATTATGAAATTCACACACCAGGAAAACAGTAGTTCGATTTCAAAATAGGGTCATTTGTGGGGGGTCCATTTTGTCATGCTCCCCTTGAGAAAAGGAAAACCTTTGCCCTAAAGCAACATTTTTATAGGAAAAATCAAATTATTTCTTTTTCGTAGTTCAATGTTGTAAAATTCTGGGAAGCACCTGTGGGTTCAAGGTGTTCATGACCCATCTAGATAAATTCCTTGAGGGGTCTAGTTTCCAAAATTGGGTCACTTGCAGGGGGTTTCCATTGTTTAGGCACATCACGTGCTTTCCAAACATGATATGGTACCGACAGACGATTCTATCTAAGTCTGCAATTGAAAATGTCACTCCTTTTTGGAGCTTGGCAGCAATGTCAGACTGGGGTGCCAAGAGCCCTCCAGTAACCAAAACCAAGGCCAAACTTTTCAACTACATGTAAATGTGACAATATCCTCAATTACAAATACAGTGGGAAAAAAAGTATTTGTCAGCCACCAATTGTGCAAGTTCTCCAACTTAAAATGATGAGAGAGGCCTGTAATTGACATCATAGGTAGACCACAACTATGAGAGTCAAAATTGTGAAAACAAATCCAGAAAATCACCTTGTCTGATTTGGCAAGATTTATGTTCCAAATTATGGTGGAAAATAAATATTTGATCATTAATAAAAGTTCATCTCAATATTTTGTTATATATCCTTTGTTGGCAATGACAGAGGTCAAACGTTTTCTGTAAGTGATCACAAGGTTGGCACACACTGTTGGTGGTATATTGGTCCATTCCTCCATGCAGATCTCCTCTAGAGCAGTGATGTTTTGGGCCTGTCACTAAGCAACATGGACTTTCAACTCCCTCCAAAGGTTTTCTATGGGGTTGAGTTCTGGAGACTGGCTAGGCCACTCCAGTACCTTCATATGCTTCTTACAAAGCTACTCCTTCATTGCCCTGGCGGTGTGCTTGGGATCATTATCATGCTGAAAGACGCATCCATATTTCATCTTCAATGCCCTTGCTGATGTAAGGAGGTTTGCACTCAAAATTACATGATACATAGCCCCATTCATTCTTTCATGTACACAAATCAGTCGTCCTCATAGTTTTGCAGAGAAACAGCCCCAAAGCATGATGTTGCCACCCCCATGTTTCACAGTAGGTTTGGTGTTCTTTGGATGCAACTCAGTATTCTGTCTCCTCCAAACATGACGAGTTTTGTTTCTACCAAACAGTTCTACTTTGTTTTCATCAGACCATTTGACATTCTCCCAATACTTTTCTGGATAATCCAAATGCTCTCTAGCAAACTTCAGATGGGCCTGGACATGTACTACCTTAAGCAGGGGTACACGTCTGGCACTGCAGGATCTGAGTCCATGACAGCGTAGTGTGCTACTGATAGCAGCCTTTGTTA
Organism: Ranitomeya imitator; assembly: GCF_032444005.1. Taxonomy (NCBI): domain Eukaryota; kingdom Metazoa; phylum Chordata; class Amphibia; order Anura; family Dendrobatidae; genus Ranitomeya; species Ranitomeya imitator. The sequence goes on along the minus strand of NC_091287.1, from coordinate 177,211,818 downwards.
CGGTAATCCCAGCTCTATGCAGGTCATTCACTAGGTCCCCCTGTGTGGTTCTGGGATTTTTGCTCACCATTCTTGTGATCATTTTGACTCAACAGGGTGAGATATTGTGTGGAGCCCCAAATCGAGGGCTATTATCAGTGGTTTTGTAAGTCTTCCATTTTCTTATTATTGCTCCCACAGTTGATTTCATCACACCAAGCTGCTTGCCTATTGCAGATTCAGTCTTCCCAGCCTGGTGCAGGGCTACAATTTTGTTTCTGGTGTCCTTCGACAGCTGTTTGGTCTTCACCATAGTGGATTTTGGCGTGTGACTGTTTGAGTTAGTGGACAGGTGTCCATACTGATAACAAGTACAAACAGATGCCATTACTACAGGTAATGAGTGGAGGACATAGGAGCCTCTTAAATAAGTAGTTACAGGTCTGTGAGAGCCAGAAATCTTGTATGTTTTTAGGTGACCAAATACTTATTTTCTACCATAATTTGCAAAAAAAATGTTTTGCCAAATCAGACAAGGTGATTTTATGGATTGGTTTTCTCAATTTTGATTCTCATAGTTGTGGTCTACCTATGATGTCAATTACCGGCCTCTCTCATCTTTTTAAGTGGGAGAACTTGTACAATTGGTGGCTGACTAAATACTTTTTTCCCCACTGTATATATAACAATGAACCTGATTGTTAAATGAATAAGATGCTGCCTTTGCCTGTAGATAGTGATTCAAGTATATTATGCCAAGTACTGCTCATATAAGAAGTATGTGGCCCACTCTTGCACAGGGGTCCTTCAGAGGATTTTTTTCTTCTCTGAGCCAGTAAAGGCCTGCTTTGCAGAGTATCAAAATAGTAGTTTCCCACCACATTTTGGGTATCTGCGTACTTAGGAAGAATTACACAACAAATTTTGGGTTCCATTATCTCCTGTTAACCAGATGATACAAAACTATGTAAAGCAGTCAATACAAGAGAAGATAGTATTCTGCTACAGATGGATCTGGATAAGTTGGAAACTTGGGACGAAAGATGGCAGATGCGGTTTAACGATGATAAATGTAAGGTTATACACATGGGAAGAAGAAATGAATATCACCATTACACACTGAATGGGAAACCACTGGGTAAATCTGACATGGAGAAGGACTTGGGGATCCTAGATAATAATAAACTTAACTGGAGTAGCCAGTGCCAGGCAGTGGCTGCCAAGGCAAACAGGATCATGGGGTGCCTTTAAAGAGGTCTGGATACACATGATGAGAGCATTATACTGCCTCAGTACAAATCTCTGGTTAGACCGCACATGGAGTACTGTGTACCAGTTTGGGCACCGGTGCTCAGGAGGGATATAATGGAACTTGAGCGAGTAGAAAGGAGGGCAACAAAATTAATAAAGGGGATGGGGGAACTACAATACACAGAGAGATTAGCAAAATTAGGATTATTTAGTCTAGAAAAAAGACAACTGAGGGGAGATCTAATAACCATGTATAAGTATATAAAGGGACAATACAAATATCTCTCTGAGGATCTGTTTATGCCAAGGCAGGTGATGGTCACAAGGGGGCATTCTCTGCATCTGGAAGAGAGAAGGTTTTTCCACCAATATAGAAGAGGATTCTTTATTGTTAGGGCAGTCAGAATCTGGAATTCCTTGCCTGAGGAGGTGGTGATGGCGAACTCAGTCGAGGGGTTCAAGAGAGGCCTGGATGTTTTCCTGGAGCGTAACGATATTGTATCTTACAGTTATTAGGTTCTTTAGAAGGACGTAGGTCTGGGGATTTATTCTGATGGAATATAGGCTGAACTGGATGGACAAATGTCTTTTTTCGGCCTGGCTAACTATGTTGCTATGTTACTTGTGAAAATGAAAAATTTGGAGCTTAAACAGCATTTTTGTGGTGAAAAATGTGCTCTTTTATTTCCACGGCTCAAATTTTAAAAATTCTGTTCAGCACATGGGAGTTCAAAGTGCTCACCACATGTCTAGATCAATTCCTTGAGGGGTCTAGTATCCAAAATTAGGTCACTTGGGGGGTTCTACTGTTTAGGCACACTGAGGGCTCTCCTAATGCAACACGGCATCCACTATCAATTCCATCCAATTTTGTGCTGAAAAATCAAATAGAACTTCTTCATTCCAAACCCTGCCGTGCACCCAAACAGTAGTTTTTCCCCACATATGAGATATTGTTGTACTCAGGAGAAACAACAAGTTGTAAGGTCCATTTTGTCCTGTTACCCTTGTGAAAATAAAAAAAAATTGGGGGTTAAAATAACATTTTTGTGAAAAAAGAAAAATGTTAATTTTTTTTCTTCCACATTGCTATATTTCCTGTGAAGCATCAGAAGGGTTAATACATTTCTTGAAAGTGGTTTTGAGGGCTAAAATAAACTTTCTGTAAAAAAAGAAAAAAAAACGAAGATGTTATTTCTTTTTTCCCTCCACATTGCATTAATTCCTGTGAAGCACCAGAAGGGTTAATAGACTTCTTGAATGTGATTTTGACGACTTTTTGGGGGCAGTTTTTAGAATGGAGTCACTTTGGGGTATTTTCTGTCGCATAGCCCCTGAAAGATGCTTCAAATGTGATGAGGTCCCTAAAAAGATTGTTTTGTAAATTTTTTGGGAAAAATGAGAGTTTGCAATAAAATTTCCACCCTACTACCTTCCTATCCAAAAAATGATATTTAAAAAATGATTTAGATGTAAAGTAGACATGTGGTAAATGTTATTTATTAACTACTGTATTTTGAATGACAAATTTCTGGGTTAAGGGCACTAAAAGTTTGAAAATTGCAACATTTTCAAAATTTTCTCCAAATTTCCCATATCTTCACAAATAAATTCAAGTCACGTTGAGCAAATTTTACCACTATCATGAAGTGCAATACGTTACGAAAAAACAACCTCAGAATCACTGGGATCCACTAAAGCATACTTTAATTTTGGTTTTGGCCCCCCAAAAAAGTGTGAAATAGCTATGAGTTGGATTTTTCTTTGGTTGCGCTCACATTATGTTCTTTTCCCTCTGTTGTTACCTGTTGGTTGGATGTAAATATTGCCAACTAATCACGGCATCTGCAAGCCCCGATGACAAGCCCCGAGCATATAAGTACAAGCTTAATGTATTCATAAATCAAACTTATTATATACACAGTAGCAGCATTAAATAATATCAGAAGAAATGCTTTAGCTATTTTGTTTATTTGTATTCAGCCAGCTAGAGAGGATGGATAGGTACAGGACACTTACATTATGACAAGAGGCTTTGTAGGACATTCAGTGTCAGAAAAGCAACGAGTTAAAGAAGTTATTTTCACAATTTCTTCTTGTTCTCTGTCACCCCATCCTGCACTCGGTTACTATCGGGAGTCTTGATACCCTTGTATGAACCCAATTTTTTTTTTATAAGCCTTCACCACCTGTCGTTCTGTATTCCACTTGTGTCTTTCTGCAGTTGGTAAAACTTTCTAACTTCAGACAATACTAATACACTGAATATTAATATCGCCATCTCCGAAGTTCTCTATCGGTGTTCATATGTAAGAGAATGGCAAAAAAGACACAGTAGAACTATCAGGACCTGAGGGGACACACGTGTGTGTGTATATATATATATATATATATATATATATATATATATATATACACACCCGATTTGTGATTTGCATAGACAGTTCATTTATAGAAATGTCCTGACATCCGTCCCTTAGTTGCAATAGTTCTCCAGTTCATACAACGAGCATGTGCTATGGCAGCACTGTTCAACGATGCCTCTCTTCCTCATCTGATATTCCTGTGATGGGAGCTGCATGCCATCCAGATCACTGCCTTGGCCTCCGTTCACTGCAGAAACAGGAAAATATAGAAGCACATTGTTAGATTAGACCAAGGTCTGGCCCCATAAAACTGTCCCAGCATCTCTACGTGAAAATATATTGCTATACTATGATACTATTATGGTGGTTTCATGATACTTTATGTTGGTCGGTAGAAAAAAATGAATTATAGTTTATTAGTTCATAAGGACAAAGTTAGATCAACTTTTATTTTTCTTCATTTATACAGTGCCATTACAGTATACTCTGCAGAGCTATAAAGAGATACTTACGGTATCTTTCATCGGTCATGGTCTCCAATAGGGCCCACTATCTACATTTTCAATGAATGCCTTGGGATAATTGACCTACAAAGCCGTGCAAGGGTGTGTACTGTACTATCTCTTTCCTGTCCCTGAGGACAACAATCACGTCTTGTCAACAGTGTCATGCGTTTTAATATATAGATACTGTATGTTGTGCCATGTGAAGTGTGAACTATGTCATGTGGTCCTTGGACGTGTTAGGTAGTCATCTGATGTGATGTGAATTGCATAAGCAATAAGAGGAAAAAAAATGATCAGGCAGCCCAAGAGTGAATAAAAATATAAATACTTTATTATCATAATTGTATCAAAACGCATGATGCTAATTGTGCCGCTTTATACCTTCATGGCCCAGCCACAATACCAGCTTATTTTACCTGCTATTTGACATCACACCACTTGGTACTGATTCTGGGCTATTGGTCTGTAAATTCTACATACTAATGTGATGACCTTTGGCCAAATGTAATATACTGTATTTACTGTTTGACCATCAGTTTGCACCGTGTATCCTGCACTCTGTACTGCACATATTCACTTTTTTCTCTCCCCTTTCATCTGTTTTGATACAATTATGATAATAAAGTGTTTATATTTTTATTCACTTTTGGGCTGCATGATCGGTTTTTCCTCTTCTTTGCTTACCTATGTATAGGTATCATAATGGATATTAATTATTAAATATTACTTATTAATTGATAACGGTACGGTTATCCCCGTTGGGCTATTTTTAATGTACAAATAATGTAAAGTGTAGGGATGATCGAGAACTTAAATGCTCAGCTGCTCGTTACTCGAATTGAGCAATTCCTAATGCTTAGATGCTCAAGTAGCGAGTATAATGGGAGTGAATGGGAAATCCAAGAATTTTTCTGGCAGACCCTACAAGGAGGCCTGGGGGGGCAGTGAAAATGTTGAAATGGATGGGAAAAGTGCTGAATGGAAGAACAACATCATGGGGAAGACCCCTGGAAGCATCTCTGATGCCCAGATCACTTCTGAGAACAATGGTGTAACACTTTTACTCCACTTTAAGGACTGACAATAAAGTATTCAAAGTCAACGAGAAATTGGAGTTTACAGGTAAAAAAAGTTAAGAAACCTTTTTTCATGTATACTTACTTGAATAAAAGTAACATTTTAAAATGATTAACAAAAAATAAGTAAACAAAATTTTTAATTTTTATTAAATCATTGGAAGTTTCAGTGTAATTTATGAATTATGCAAGAACTGCCAAAAATTTGGATAGAAGAGGGACTCAGAACCTGTATTAGACATAAAGGAGGGCTTGATTCACATTTTGTTCAAATGGTCATGTAGTAGTATGCCTAGATTCATAAAGGCTATGCACTAAATGCAAAGCCTGCCAAAAATTACAAGCAGGGTCATCCATACACCCTTGAAGACACCAACTGTAGTGCCTAATTCAAATATTGTGAGCAAACTGTAGTTGTAGTACTCTTACATTCATAAAAGCTTTGCATACAGTGCAAAACCTGTCAAATATTACAAGCAGGGTTATCCATACACCCTTGAAAACTCCAACTGTAGTGTCGCATTCAAATATTAAGAACGTGTAGTAATGGTACTCCTACACTCATAAAGGCTCTGCACACAGTGACAAGCTAGAAATAAATTATAAGGAGGGTCATACATACACCCTTGAAGGCACCAATTGGAGTGCCTCATAAAAAAATTATGCAAGTGTAGATATGGCACTTCCACACTCATAAAGGCTTTGCACACAGTGCAAAGCCAGGAAAAATTATAAGGATGGTCATCCAGTCATCCATCGACTCTTGAAGGTAAGAACTGGCGGGCCTCATTAAAATATTTTGAATGTGTAGTTGATGTACTCCTATGCTCATAAAGGCTTTGCACAAAGTGAAAGGCAGGAAAAAATTATAAGGATGGTCATCCAGTCATCCATCGACTCTTGAAGGTAAGAACTGGCACTCCTTATTAAAATATTTTGAAAGTGTAGATGATGTACTCCTACATTCATAAAGGCTTTGCACAAAGTGCAAAGCTAGGGAAAAATTATAAAGAGCATCATCCATAGACAACAATGGCATCAACAGGAGGACCTCATTAAAATATTTTGAAAGTGTAGTTGATATATTCCTACACTCATAAAGGCTTTGCACAAGGTACAAAGCCAGAAAAAAAATTATAAGTGCAACCATCCAGTCATCCATATACCTTTGAAGGCAACAACTAGTGAGCCTCATTAAAATATTGAAGATTAAAAACATCTTATGTGCTGCTGTCATTTGGTGGTGTAGAAAAGTCAGGGCTAATCCAGGCTTTAATTATTTTTATCAGAGTGAACCACCTTTTAACATTTTCTGTTGCCAGGTGAAAGTGCCTTTCTATTATGACCCCCTGCTGGCACTGAAACCCCTTTCAGACAAGACACTACCGGCAGGGCAGCAAAACACCTCCAAGGCATAAAGGAACAGCTCATGCCAGGTGTCCAGCTTTGAGATCCAATAGCTTAAGGTTGCAGAGGAATTAGGGAGTATGCTGTTTTTTCAGCCAAGTATTGCTTGACCATCTTAAAAACCTTTTCTCTACTTATCAAAAATACTTTGTCATCAGGGCTTGGAAGCTGTGAGGGTACAACGACATTAAAATAAATCTCAATAATTTTTATAAATACATCAATGTGAAAAAGAAAAAGATGGTATCGGGGCCTTAATGACAAGATAAATATAGTGGGCAAAGAAGAGGCTGAGATATTAAACAGGCACTTTTCATCCATTTTCACCAATGACCTGTCTGTGCATTGATTTTCAATAAGGCAAAACTCAAAGTTCACCAACTGATATAATTAGTTTAACACAAAAAGCAGTATGCCTGAGTCTCAGAACATTGACAAATCCAGCGATCCAGATGGAATTCCTCCTGATACTGAGGGAATTGAGCTCAGTAATTGACAGACCGCTGTATCTCTTATTCTTAGACTCTCTTGTAACAGGGGTGGTGTCACAGGATTGGAGGATGGCTGATGTGGTACTGATATTTAAGAAATGTAAGAAAGTGGATCCAAGTAACTATCATCCAGTAAGTCTGACATCAGTAGTGTGCAAAGTTTTGACAGCATCATAAGATATGGCCTGCAGAGAATTGCAGAATATAATCTAATAAATGACAGCTAGCACAGACTTCATGAAAGTTAGGTCGTGTCTAACCAACATGTTGAATTTCTGTGAAGAGGTAAGTGTAAATCTGGATGTTGGTCATGCGACTGATGTGATTTATCTAGACTTTGCAAAGGCATTTGATACTGTATCACATAACAGCCTTATACTGAAGTTATAGAAGCAAGGACTGGGGGAAACTATATGCAGATGAGCAAGAAATTGGCTAAATGACAGGAAACAAAGTCGTCATAAATAGTACGTTCTCTAAATGGGATACAGTCAGCAGTGGGGACTGCAGGGATCTGTGCTAGGACCGATTCTTTTTAACTTCTTTATTAATGACCTAGAGGATGGGATTGAGAGTAAAGTGTCAGTCTTTGCTGATGACCAAACTATGTAGGATATTAAAATCTGACCTTGACATTGCAATATTGCAAATCTATCTGGATAAGATGACTGGATGGGCAAACACTTGGCAAATTAGGTTTAATGTAGATAAATGTAAAGTAATGCACCTAGAACGTAATCCTATTGCTGCATATACATTAAATGAGAGTATACTCGGGACTACAGAACAGGAGAAGAACTTGGGTATTCTGGTTATAAGTAAGCTGAGCAGCAGTACTCAATGTCAAGCAGCAGCTGCAAAAGCAAACAAGATTTTATGATGTATAAAAAGCTAGATAAAATGCAGCAATCCCAACATATTGTTATTCCTTTATAAATCACTGGTGAGGCCACATTTAGAACATGGGATCCAGTTTTGGGCTTCATGTTTTAAAAAGGATATTCAGAAGTTAGAGTCAGTTGAAAATCAGGCAACTAGATTATTATAAGGGATGGAAGGCCTCTCATATGATGAGAGGATGGAAACGTTGGGCTTGTTTAGCTTAGAAGAAAAGATGCCTCAGAGGAGATCACATTTACATGTATAAATATATGTGTGTGGTCAGTACAAATGACTTGCACATGACTTATTCCTTCCAAAGACATACTGAGGACCAGGGAACATTCATTATGGGTGGAAGAAAGGCGATTCCAGCAGCTAAATAGGAACAGGTTCATTACAGTTAGAGCAGTCAGACTGTGGAATTCTCTACCACAAGAGGTAATAGTGGCAGACACTATAACTGCTTTTAAAAAAGGACTGGATTATTTCACATAACATTGTGGGTTATAGTTAAATTAGTGACAAAATGTACAATTGGTGGAGAATGGTTGAATTTGATGGACCTAGGTCTTTTTTTCAACCTATGTAACTATGAGAGGGTCACGGGAAAGGTATAGGTACATAAATTCGGCCATATGTGCCAAGCTACCTATAGTAAACCCTTCCCTGTCTCCACCATCATGACTACTCTCCATCTCCTCTTCTTCCTTTATTTCTACCTCCTCAATCCCTACCTCAGTCAATCCATGTAGGAGAGACAGGATGAAGCTTGTGTGGCTACTAGCCTCTGTTGCGCTATCAACTACCTCCTGTTCCTCCTACTCAGACCTCCTCCTCATTGGTACCCAAGCTGCGTTGAGCAGATGACTTGAGGCTTGGCTGGGTAGTACCTCCCTGTCTCATGTCTTCCTCCATCTCCAACTGGTCCATATGCAAAGCTTCAGATTTAATTGTGTGTAGTGACTGTTTAAGTAGGCACAGAAGCGGGATTGTTGCGCTGATTATGGTGTCATTGCCGCTTACCATCTTTGTGTAGTGCTCAAAGTCTTGGAGAGCAACACAAATCGCAGACATCCATTCCCACTCTTCAGTTGTTATGTGTGGAGGCTGACCAGAATACAGACGGGCATGATCTAGCTGGTATTACACAACTCGCCTCTGCTGCTCACAATGCCTTGACTGCATTTGCAGTGGGGAGTTCCAGAGCATGGTCACGTCACACACCAATTGATGTGCTGGCACTTGCATGCGCTGCTGCAGCATTGCCAGAACAGCGGCAGTTGTAGCCGGAAATGGATGCTGATGTGGCGTACCCTGACCAGAAGCTCTGGCAAATCTAAGTAGGTTTTCAGAAATTTATGAACCTCCAAGTTTAGCACGAGAGTTAAGCATGGTACATGTGTGATTTTGCCAAGCACCTCCAGGATGTGGCTATAATCACACACAACCATGCCTGATTATAGGTTTAGTGGGTAGAGCCACACATCTGTCTGGTTTGTTATTCCTTTCACTAACTGCCACGGTGTGTGGTTTGTCTCTTCGACATATTAGCTTAAACAGAGTCTGTTGCCGCTTCGCTGAGGAAGTGCTGTAGAGCTTCAAGCTTCAGGCTGATTTTGACCACATGCTCTGAGATAACATAGGTAACTTTTATTTTGTGGTTGAGGAAAGTCTGCTTGATAATGGGCGTAGCTAGAAAATTAGTTTGGCATTGAAATGGGCATGTGTTTTTAAAAGAGCGTGGTTTCCAAACACAAACTGGGAACCCGTTGTTAAAAAATTGATTCCCACCCTTGGCTGTGCCTCAATTGAAGCTGCAAATGGGGGTTCCCTGACTACCAAAATTTTAACCACATCTTGTGAATAGCGCATAAATGCTTTCAATGGGAAACGTTGGCACACAAGTAAAACCATCATATAAAAAAACATAATAGTCACTTATTTTACCTGAGATTAGTTATATTCCAGATTAGAAATTTTCAGTAAACCAGAATGATTTAGGTTACATAAAAAAGAATTATATAATTCACTCTTATGTGGAACATTACTATCAGGATATTGAAAATGATTATTCAAACCAACCACAAGCACTCGGTGCACCCTTAATGTGGCTCAGCAGTGCAGTGCAAATTTCATCTATCTCCCCATCCCTATTGCTCCTATAAATCCAGACCTGTCAATCAAGAAAGAAGAGCGCAAGTATAGATTATAAACAACTATGTGGGAATGGTGCACTGAACTGCGTGGCCACGCGAAGTGTGCATAAAAGATATGTGCTTGGTTAGAATAGTCACTTTTTGGCTTTTCCTTAAAGAGAAAATCTAAGATAAAAGTAAAGTGAGCAAATACCCTGCAGTAAATAAAAAAAATAGTAATAGTGCATAAAAATAATATAGGGTACTTGGTTAACATAATTTTGATCAAAAAAGTCAAAGCCACCCTACCACATCACAGGGAACCTTATCTGGATGCTCCTAACCTCTAATATTAAAACCTTACCATATGTCAAATGATGTAAATGTGAATAAGGACCGAGCAGGACCAATACCCTGACCAATGGACACCTAGCAATGAGGAGCTATATAAATGTAATGTCCAGCTCAAAGAAAAGTGAGGCCATTTCATTTTTTGTGCAGTGTGCAAAACCCTGAAGCAAAAACCTAAAGAAATGAACTGCACTTACAAGTTGGCATGCATGCATCATGTAGGCACATGTTCACACTGGCCAATAAACAAACAAAGCCTAAGAAAATAATAAGGTGAGCAAATACCCTGTAGTAAATAAATAGCAATAGGACATGAAAATAATATAGGGTACTAGGTTAAATTGGTTAACATAATTATTCAAATCAATAAAGGACGGATGTGCAGTACACGGCCACAACCATTATTAGTAAACTGAGCAGTTCCGTATCGGCTGGGGAAGTGTCCCAACGCAGTCTGACACTATAATTTGGTGTGAGTTTGGCATAAATACACATGGCCGCCTTTAGACGCATAGAATGTAAAATATATTGGGGCTTATGTTCAACTATTGCAAATAAAAAAGTAAAATGTGGCAAATGAAGAAACTGAAAGTAAGCTTTAGGCTGTTGTCATAGTCAGGGCCACTCTTACATTTTAGCACCAATTTTTAAGGATAATTCACCATTATCTACCAATCTGATCGACAAAATTATTTTGGCTCTATTGTCAAAATCTGAAACTTTATATCTGAATTTTGAAATTACGTTCACATCTTACCTAATGGCTGTTCAAGGTCTCGTCTGACCTTAGGGTAGTAATAGAAGCCTCTTTCACCGCACACCAAGTACAAGGCTTCTACAAGGTGAGGCCCACATAGGTGCTGGTTAGCTAAGGCTTGGGTGGTGGGTGTAAATAGGATTAGAAGAACTGCCAACGGGAGACATTGTATCCACAGGGCCATGATGGAAGGTGGATCTGTGCACAGAAGTAAAGGATTTATGAGCCGTACTTAACTGTGAGAAATATGCTGAAATAGTACATAATTTAAAGGGAACCTGTCAGCAAGATTGTGCGCAGTATCTTACACACAGCATCAGGTCGGCACCACTATACTGATTAAAATCATACCTTGATTGATGAAATCCGCCTTGTGTTAGTTGTTTAATCTTAATTTTCAGTTTTCAGTTAATGAGATTCTCGTGCTCCGGGGCGGCCTGTGGGGGAGGTCTTTATGTGGTGCTCTGATTAGCTATTCATCTGTATGGCTTCTGACAGGTCACTGATCCTTCAGTGACCTGCCCTCTAGTTTATATAATGAATATTTTATATATATATATATATATATATATATATATATATATATATATATATATATATATATATATATATATATATATATCTTGAAGAAAGAAAAATCCCCTTCTGCAGGCATTACTGTATATATGCATTATCACATATATAATGTGTATGTAATCCTTTTCTTTCATTTTATCCATACATTTCTAAAAAAAAAAACAGTTTGAAAATGGCACCAACAGCGCCTGCACAGTAGCAGCTACCAGCGGCGCCATCTTGGAGGAGGTAATTTTTCTTATCTAGCAAGATGGCGCGCTGGCGCCTGCGCAGTAACAGCTATCAAATCACCGATAGTGGACGCCGTTTTCAAACTGATATTTTTTTTAGGAATTTATGGATAACATGAAAGAAAAAGATTACAGACACATTATGCATGCGATCATGCTGCAGCGCAGATGCCACCGCTGGAGCCTGCATGCAGAAGGGGATTTTTTTTCAAGATATATATATAATATTCATTATGTAAAATAGGGGGCAGATCAATGACCTGTCAGAAGCCATACTGTCGAATACTTAATCAGAGCACCACATGAAGTCTCCCCTACAGGCCGCCCCAGAGCACGGGCATATCATTACCTCAAAGCTGAAAATAAAGATTAAACAACAACCACAAGACAAATTTTATCAACCAACGTATCATTTTAATCAGTATAATGGCGCCGACCTGATACTGTCTGTAGGTTACTGTGCACAATTCTGCTGACAGTTCCCTTTTATGAGTGTATAAAATAAAAAACTGAAATATTCTTTCACCCTTTATATATAGAAAAAAATATATATATATACTGTATATATATATTTGTACTGTTAGCCAGTAGAAAGAAAAATATAAACATTTGAGATTCCTCAGTGGTTGATACCTTATAATGGCTAACTGAAAAGATGGTAAATTGCAAGCTTTCGAGACTACTCAGGTCTCTTCATCAGGCATAGAATAACACACAATACTTATTCCTGAGTCCTGTTGCATATAAATAATGTTTTGTGTTATTCTATGCCGATAGAAGAGACCTGAGTAGTCTCAAAAGCTTGTAGTTTGTTACCATCTTTTCAGTTAGCCATTAAAAGGTATCAACCACTGAGGACTCTCAAATGTAAATATTGTTCATGCTTTATGTAGTGATTTAACATTGACATTAATCTTTACACAGACATAAATGGTACAAATCTATTGTTAAACGGTGGATATACAGTAGCTACAGTATGTCATTGGTTTAAATCAACATTTAAAGGCCATTTTTTCAGTAGGATCAACCCTCCTACGAAATGTGCATGGGCATGCAGTCATAGGAAGCTGAATAAAATGACACCTTGATATCTCTGATAAGATGTTTTATTACAAAAAAATCCATGTTTTTCTTAATATGTAAATGAGTTGTTACATATTATGGGCCTATGGGCTGAACATAGATATCCCTGAGAATCTGCTCCAAAGCTTATGAGCTTATTTTCAATAAAAGGAGGCATGGCCAGTGGGAAATATGTAGATCAGGAGATTAGACTGTCAGTTATTACATGGCTCACACTGCTAACACCCCCTTTATCTAATATAAGCTCTGGAGGCAGATTCTCAGGGAGATCTATGTCCGGCCCATAGATCTTAAACGTTCATTGCATATTAAGAAAATGTGGATTTCTCTGTAATAAGACATCAGACTGCAGATATCAAGGTATTATTTTATTCAACTTTCTATGATCTGTGTGCCTAAAGGAGAGTGGATCCTACTGATAGATTCTTTCTACTTCTCTGCCTCAGTATATATATTAGGTGGTGATTTGGTAGAAATTAATACACATAAAGAAACCAAACAAACTAGTACATAATGTAAGATTCTTAATCTTTTTTTCCACTCTATATCCAGCTTCAAACTTCTAAGCTAACCTCTTGTTAAGTAGCCATCCAAACCCCAACCACAATGACATGACACTTACCTAGAGAAGTGCTAGAGAAGGACCTTAAGGAGGGATAGCAGGTGTAAGTGTGATCTTCATGCTCCTGCAAACCCATTTTATACATCACAAAGCACCTTAGCTAAGCAGCCCTGCCAAATTCTGCCAGCTCATTAGCTGCTCCTCCCAATGAGGTGAACAGTTACCTATTAAATTTGCAAGTTCTCTGGAAATAAGGATCATTGACTTAATTTCTCAGCATCAACACTTGTTCTAATTAAATGACCACCTGCCAGACTAATTCTGCAAAAACGAATACACAAGGAAATAGAGCAAAGATATCTGTAGACATGACAATTTTAAAAACAGAAAACAAAATAAATGTCATTATATATACAGTTAGGGCCAGAAATATTTGGACAGTGACACAATTTTCGCGAGTTGGGCTCTGCATGCCACCACATTGGATTTGAAATGAAACCTCTACAACAGAATTCAAGTGCAGATTGTAACGTTTAATTTGAAGGGTTGAACAAAAATATCTGATAGAAAATGTAGGAATTGTACACATTTCTTTACAAACACTCCACATTTTAGGAGGTCAAAAGTAATTGGACAAATAAACATAACCCAAACAAAATATTTTTATTTTCAATATTTTGTTGCAAATCCTTTGGAGGCAATCACTGCCTTAAGTCTGGAACCCATGGACATCACCAAACGCTGGGTTTCCTCCTTCTTAATGCTTTGCCAGGCCTTTACAGCCGCAGCCTTCAGGTCTTGCTTGTTTGTGGGTCTTTCCGTCTTAAGTCTGGATTTGAGCAAGTGAAATGCATGCTCAATTGGGTTTAGATCTGGAGATTGACTTGGCCATTGCAGAATGTGCCACTTTTTGGCACTCATGAACTCCTGGGTAGCTTTGGCTGTATGCTTGGGGTCATTGTCCATCTGTACTATGAAGCGCCGTCCAATCAACTTTGCAGCATTTGGCTGAATCTGGGCTGAAAGTATATCCCGGTACACTTCAGAATTCATCCGGCTACTCTTGTCTGCTCTTATGTCATCAATAAACACAAGTGACCCAGTGCCATTGAAAGCCATGCATGCCCATGCCATCACATTGCCTCCACCATGTTTTACAGAGGATGTGGTGTGCCTTGGATCATGTGCCGTTCCCTTTCTTCTCCAAACTTTTTTCTTCCCATCATTCTGGTACAGGTTGATCTTTGTCTCATCTGTCCATAGAATAGTTTTCCAGAACTGAGCTGGCTTCTTGAGGTGTTTTTCTGCAAATTTAACTCTGGCCTGTCTATTTTTGGTATTGATGAATGGTTTGCATCTAGATGTGAACCCTTTGTATTTACTGTCATGGAGTCTTCTCTTTACTGTTGACTTAGAGACAGATACACCTACTTCACTGAGAGTGTTCTGGACATCAGTTGATGTTGTGAACGGGTTCTTCTTCACCAAATTAAGTATGCGGCGATCATCCACCACTGTTGTCATCCGTGGACGCCCAGGCCTTTTTGAGTTCCCAAGCTCACCAGTCAATTCCTTTTTTCTCAGAATGTACCCAACTGTTGATTTTGCTACTCCAAGCATGTCTGCTATCTCTCTGATGGATTTTTTCTTTTTTTTCAGCCTCAGGATGTTCTGCTTCACCTCAATTGAGAGTTCCTTTGACCGCATGTTGTCTGCTCACAGCAACAGCTTCCAAATGCAAAACCACACACCTGGAATCCACTGCTGACCTTTTAACTACTTCATTGATTACAGGTTAACGAGGGAGACGCCTTCAGAGTTAATTGCAGCCCTTAGAGTCCATTGTCCAATTACTTTTGGTCCCTTGAAAAAGAGGACGCTATGCATTACAGAGCTATGATTCCTAAACCCTTTCTCCGATTTGGATGTGGAAACTATCATATTGCAGCTGGGAGTGTGCACTTTCAGCCCATATTATATATATAATTGTATTTCTGAACATGTTTTTGTAAACAGCTAAAATAACAAAACTTGTGTCACTGTCCAAATATTTCTGGCCCTAACTGTATATATATACTGTATAGTATGATGGCTCCACAGCTCCTTATCTATATCATGATGGCCTCCCAGCCCATTATACGTGGAATTATGGCCCAACAGTCCACTAAATATACCATGATGGTGTCACGAGGGTGTCACGTCCATCTGGAAGACCTGGAGTTAGATGGTCACATTGGGTAATGAATCGCAGGTCTTCTTTAGAGATGGTGTGATTTGTGTCCCATATTAAATGGATTTAGTTTCTTCTGGTGCTGAAGCAGTTAATGACCTGTTGTATGCTGGTCAGAGAACATACAGTCCCATTCGGCTGCTTCTAATCATTACCTCTTCCTATATAAACTGGTCAGACCTTTTTGTCCCTGCCGGTGATAGATTAGTCTTCTTGTGCTGTGTGCTAAATCAAAATGTTTAGAGTAGAGTTGTTGTAATAGTGTTCTGTGGTCTGTTGTAGTACATGTGTGTTTATCTACTGGTCCCTGTTCCCGTTTAGTTTATTCCTCCATGTCTCTATCCTCCTCCCTATTGTTGGTTAGTGCTTTTGTATGATAGAGATTTCCTGTTATCCTTGTTTTGTTTTTTGTGTCTTGTTTACATTACATTTCTGTCCCTTGCCTTATGGGGTGGGGGAGGGGACAGACCAGGGCTTAACAGGAGCATAGTAAAATCGGAGACTCAGGTCTCCAGGGACAGTTTGATGCACCCTTCCTCACTGAGATAAAGCATGATGGGCCATTAGTCCTATTTTAAATAGTATGATGGCCCCACAACCCCTTTATATATAATATGATGTTCTTCATCCCCTCTTTATATATAGTATGATGGCCCCACAGCCTGATCATATGAAAAACAATAAATATTATACTCAACTAATCCTGATTGCCATCTCCTCTTCTATGACGGGCCTGCAGAGCAGCGAAATGCAATGACATCATCGCGCTACCTACGTGAGTATGCTGACCTCTCATAAACCCTTCTGTCTGTGGCTTTGAGACGAACAGTGATAGAACAGGAAGCTTGTTCCTCACTGCTCTATCACTAAATTGAATTGTGTCAGCGTCATTTGAACACTGACACAGTTCAATGCGGCAGTCATAAGAGATTCATGGCTCAAGGCAAGACGTTTGGGGCCGGGGCCTCGGAACCTTGACTCTAATGATGACCTTGAGTCTCACCAAGGGGAGGTATGTGAGCGTCACCTTGATCTAATAAAAAGTAGAATTTGGGTTATTGTATTTTGTCAGTCCTGGAAGTTACAACTTGATTCTGTCTGTTTTCCTAAGGAGTACCTCTCTCCACTAAGCTCTGATCCATTCCTGTGAAACAGGTTCAGTACTTTTTCTTTTGTTATCCCTTTTAGGCTATGTGCACATGTTCAGGAATTCATGCAGAAAATTCCTGTGGAAATCCGGACATTTCTGCCAGATTTCCATATGAAATCTGCATGCGTTTTTTTGCACGTTTTTGTGCGGTTTTGATGTGTTTTTTGCTCGTTTTTTGCGCGTTTTTTCCCGGACATTTCCCAATGCAATAGACAGTGGAAAATCCGAGAAAAAAACGCAAAATTAATGAACAGGTTCATTATATTTCCGCAATGCGTTTTTCATGCGGAAAAACGCACATCATGTGCACAGAAATTGCGGATTCCATTATAAATGATGGGGTGCTTAATATATGCAGATTATTTGCGGTTTTATAGCGTTTTTATAGCGCAAAAACGCTAAAAAACCTCAAATAATCTGCAACGTGCAACTATGTGATTGTATATGCTATATTGTTTTGTTCCCGTTTTGTAACATAACATCATTGGATATTTTTTTTATAAACACTGATTAAATTTCCAGATTAATTATATAAAATGTAATAGCTCTGTCCCTCTTGCTCTGTAAACCAAAGCCCTGAAACTATACTCTACCTGTAATAGGTGTCAAATTGGCCTATGTAAATGATTGGTGGTGCAACCGTAATGTCGACATCCCTGCATGATCCACCTCCCTCCTCCTGGCAGGGACACTGACATGATCACCGCCACAGGCGCTCTGTTCCAGTCCCTGCCACAGTTTCCTGCTCCAAGGGCCTGTGCATGCCATGCAGGTTTCCCAGCAACGCGCTTAAGGTGCGCGTGCTCCCAGCTTCTTAAAGGGGCAGTGCGTGCACTCAGGAAATGTCTACAGCTTATAGCTGGGAGGCATCAGGTACTTAAGGCACCCTCCTCTGTAGGGAGGTGCCTGAGCCATGTTAGTTCCTAGTTAGTGTTTGTATCCATTAGTCTGTTGTCAGGTCCCTTTTCCTGAACCCATTCTGTCTGAACCTGAACATGTTTCTAAGCCTGTCTTCTCTGAACCTATTCCATTCCTAAGTACTTCCTGACTGTACCTGATTCTGAGTCCTAAACCCATCCAGTCTGAACCTGCACCTGCATGCTCTGCCATTGTACCAGAACCTGTCTAAGGCCGGGATCACACTTGCAAGTGCAATGCGAGAAACTCACGCAAGTTTCTCACCTCAATACCCAGTACTGGGGCCGGAGCATGCAGCTGCATGTATTTCTATGCAGCTGAACGCTCTGGTCTCATGTGCCGGTGGCAGTGTTGGGTATTGAGGCGAGAGACTCGCGTGAGTTTTTCGCATTGCACTCACAAGTGTGACCCCGGCCTAAGTACTGCATCCATTCCATCTGAAGATACTGTTCTGTCTGAACCTAATCCTGTTTGAACTGGCTCCGATATCCATTCTAACCATGATTCTGAATCCTGTCCCGCCAGTGACTCCGGGTCCATGTCCGTATCTGTGATCCTGACCCATGGAGTCAACTGCTGCAGTATCCGGAGTTGCCTTGGAGTGGAACCTGGGGCTACTTGCAGCTCAAGCCTAATCCACCATCAGTGGCTCTAGTGAAATCCATGTATCTGCTTAGCCACGCTCCTCCAGAATAGGCCTGATCCATGCCACAGTAGGTTGGTCCACAGTTCATCAGCGTGACTACACAGCCAGCAATCCACACACTTGGACCTGCCCTCATATGCCTGCTACACCTAGATATGATGGAGATCCCAAGCAATGCCGTGGGTTCATCAATCAGTGGACGTTGTACTATGAACTGTTATCTCAGTAATGCCCCAGCTGTCTTTCAGGGATTAGTGAATTACATTTTCTGAAAACTCCTTTACTCTTGCGTGGTGGTTTCTCTGGATAATATCCTGGTTTTTCTCCAGATCTGAGGAATGCTCACCAATTCTTACAAAGACTTGCCAGAACTCTGAATTTGAGAAATGCATCTTTTAACATCTCTGCCTATCCTAGGATACATCATCTCAGATACTAGTTTGAAAATGGATCCAGAGAAGGTATATTCAATTCTGAAATGGCTGTGTCCTGCGGGCCTTATTATTGTTATTATTATTATTCATTTTTATAGCACCATTTATTCCATGGCGCTTTAAATGTGAAAAAAGGGGCATACATAGACAAGTACAATAAACATGAAGAAGAGAGGACCCTGCCCACGAGGGCTCAGAGTCTACAGGGTGTGGGTGAGGATACACAAAGAGACTGTGGAGCTGGTTGTGCGGCTGTTCAGTAGACTGAGGATCACTGCAGGTTGTAGGCTTGTCGGAAGAGGTGGGTCTTCAAGTTCTTTTTGAAAGTTTCCGTGCTAGGCGAAAGTCTGATGTGTTGGGGTAGAGAGTTCCAAAGTATGGGGGAAGCACGGGAGAAGTCTTGTATGAGAGAGTAGAGAAGGAGATCTTGATAGGATAGAAGGTTACATGTAGGTATGTACCGGGAAACCATGTCACAGATGTATGGAGGAGAAAGGTTGTGGATTGCTTTATACAGTATGTCATAGTTAGGGTTAGGGAGCTTCTGGACAATAGGAAGCCAGTGAAGGGCTTGGCAGAGAGGAGAGGCTGGGGAATAACGTGGAGACAGGTGGCTTAGTCGGGCAGCAGAGTTTAGGATAGATTGGAGTGTGTTGTGAATTCTGTGGCTGAATTCACTCCTGTGGTCACAAGTGGTACTGCAGCTTCTGAGCTTCCTCCCTCACGTGTTCTGGTGAGCTCGTTGGCTGCTTTGTTATTTAACTCCACCTGATTCTGTCTTCCTTGCTCTTTGTCAATGTTCCAGTGTTGGATCTGAGCTTCTGGATCTTTCCTGTGGCCTGCTGCTCTGCTTAGATAAGTGCTTCTTTGCTTTTGTTGCTACTTTTTCTGTCCAGCTTGTTAATTCGTTTTGCTGGAAGCTCTGAGACGCAAAGGGTGTACCGCCGTGCCGTTAGTTCGGCAAGGTGGGTCTTTTTGCCCCCTTTGCGTGGTTTTTTGCTTTAGGGTTTTTTGTAGACTGCAAAGTTCTCTTTGCTATCCTCGCTCTATCTAGAATATCGGGCCTCACTTTGCTGAATCTATTTCATCCCTACGTTTGTCTTTTCATCTTGCTAACAGTCATTATGTGTGGGGGGCTGCCTTTTCCTTTGGGGTATTTCTCTGAGGCAAGTCAGGCTTGTTTTTCTATCTTTAGGCTAGTCAGCTCCTCAGGCTGTGCCGAGTTGCATAGGTAGTGTCAGGCGCAATCCACAGCTGCCTTTGGTTGTGTTTAGGATAGGTTCAGGTATTGCGGTCTACAGAGATTCCACGTCTCAGAGCTCGTTCTATTGTTTTTTGGGTTATTGTCAGATCACTGTATGTGCTCTGATTGCTGGCACACTGTGTCACTGGATTGCCTACATAACAGTACAAGGAGCCAACCTAATGATTCTCAATAGAGGGAAAAAAGAAGTTCTGACATCATTTTTTTTTCTCAGCTCTGTGTTCAGTCTTTTTTTTCCCCTAGACATTTGGGTGTTTCAGGACACAGGTGTGGACATGGATATTCAGGGTCTGTGCTCTTCAATGGATAATCTCGTTACAAATGTACAAAGGATTCAAGATACTATTGATCAGAAATCTATGTTAGAACCAAGAATTCCTATTCCTGATTTGTTTTTTGGTGATAGAACTAAGTTTCTTAATTTCAAAAATAATTGTAAGCTATTTCTGGCCTTGAAACCTCATTCTTCTGGTAATCCTATTCAACAGGTTTTGATTATTATTTCTTTTTTGCGCGGCGACCCTCAGGACTGGGCATTTTCTCTTGCGCCAGGAGACCCTGCATTGAGTAATGTCAATGCGTTTTTCCTGGCGCTCGGATTACTTTACGATGAGCCTAATTCAGTGGATCAGGCTGAGAAAAATTTGCTGGCTTTGTGCCAGGGCCAGGATGATATAGAAGTATATTGTCAGAAATTTAGGAAGTGGTCGGTACTCACTCTGTGGAATGAATCTGCGCTGGCAGCTTTGTTCAGAAAGGGTCTCTCTGAGGCTCTTAAGGATGTCATGGTGGGTTTTCCTATGCCTACTGGTTTGAATGAGTCTATGTCTTTGGCCATTCAGATCGGTCGACGCTTGCGCGAGCGTAAATCTGTGCACCATTTGGCGGTATTGTCTAAGATTAAACCTGAGCCTATGCAGTGCGATAGGACTATGACCAGAGTTGAACGGCAAGAACACAGACGTCTGAATGGTCTGTGTTTCTACTGTGGTGATTCCACTCATGCTATTTCTGACTGTCCTAAGCGCACTAAGCGGTTCGATAGGTCTGCCGTCATTGGTACTGTACAATCCAAATTCCTTCTGTCCATTTACTTGATATGCTCTTTGTCATCGTATTCTGTCATGGCGTTTGTGGATTCAGGCGCTGCCCTGAATCTGATGGATTTGGATTATGCTAAACGTTGTGGGTTTTTCTTGGAGCCTTTGCGGTGTCCTATTCCGTTGAGAGGAATTGATGCTACACCTTTGGCCAAGAATAAACCTCAGTACTGGACCCAGCTGACCATGTGCATGGCTCCTGCACATCAGGAAGTTATTCGCTTTCTGGTGCTACATAATCTGCATGATGTGGTCGTGTTGGGGTTGCCATGGCTGCAAACCCATAATCCAGTATTAGATTGGAAATCTATGTCGGTATCCAGCTGGGGTTGTCAGGGGGTACATGGTGATGTTCCATTTTTGTCTATTTCGTCATCCACTCCTTCTGAGGTCCCAGAGTTCTTGTCTGATTATCAGGATGTATTTGAAGAGCCCAAGTCCGATGCCCTACCTCCGCATAGGGATTGTGATTGTGCTATCAATTTGATTCCTGGTAGTAAAATCCCAAAAGGTCGATTATTTAATTTATCCGTGCCTGAACACGCCGCTATGCGCAGTTATGTGAAGGAATCCCTGGAGAAGGGACATATTCGCCCATCGTCATCACCACTGGGAGCAGGGTTCTTTTTTGTAGCCAAGAAGGATGGTTCGCTGAGACCGTGTATTGATTACCGCCTTCTTAATAAAATCACTGTTAAATTTCAGTATCCCTTGCCATTGTTATCTGACTTGTTTGCTCGGATTAAGGGGGCTAGTTGGTTCACTAAGATAGATCTTCGTGGTGCGTATAATCTGGTGAGAATCAGGCATGGAGTTGAATGGAAAACTGCGTTTAATACGCCCGAGGGTCATTTTGAGTATCTAGTGATGCCGTTCGGACTTGCCAATGCTCCATCTGTGTTTCAGTCTTTTATGCATGACATCTTCCGTGAGTATCTGGATAAATTCCTGATTGTTTACTTGGATGACATTTTGATCTTCACAGATGATTGGGACTCTCATGTGAAGCAGGTCAGAATGGTTTTCCAGGTCCTGCGTGCTAATTCTTTGTTTGTGAAGGGATCAAATTGTCTCTTCGGTGTGCAGAAAGTTTCATTTTTGGGGTTCATCTTTTCCACTTCTACTATCGAGATGGATCCGGTTAAGGTCCAAGCCATCCAGGATTGGACTCAGCCGACATCTCTGAAAAGTCTGCAAAAGTTCCTGGGCTTTGCTAATTTTTATCGTCACTTCATCTGTAATTTTTCTAGCATTGCCAAACCATTGACCGATTTGACCAAGAAGGGTGCTGATTTGGTTAATTGGTCTTCTGCTGCTGTGGAAGCTTTTCAGGAGTTGAAGCGTCGTTTTTGTTCTGCCCCTGTGTTGTGTCAACCAGATGTTTCTCTTCCGTTCCAGGTCGAGGTTGATGCTTCTGAGATTGGAGCGGGGGCGGTTTTGTCACAGAGAGGTTCTGGTTGCTCAGTGTTGAAACCATGTGCTTTCTTTTCCAGGAAGTTTTCGGCTGCTGAGCGTAATTATGATGTGGGCAACCGAGAGTTGCTGGCCATGAAGTGGGCATTCGAGGAATGGCGTCATTGGCTTGAAGGAGCTAAGCATCGCGTGGTGGTATTGACTGATCATAAGAACCTTACTTATCTTGAGTCTGCCAAGCGCTTGAATCCTAGACAGGCCCGTTGGTCGTTATTTTTTGCCCGCTTCGATTTTGTGATTTCGTACCTTCCGGGCTCTAAAAATGTGAAGGCGGATGCTCTGTCTAGGAGTTTTGTGCCCGACTCTCCGGGTTCATCTGAGCCGGCGAGTATCCTCAAGGAAGGAGTCATTGTGTCTGCCATCTCCCCTGATTTGCGGCGAGTGTTGCAAAAATTTCAGGCGAATAAACCTGATCGTTGTCCGGCGGAGAAACTGTTCGTCCCTGATAGGTGGACTAGTAAAGTTATCTCTGAACTTCATTGTTCGGTGTTGGCTGGTCATCCTGGAATCTTTGGTACCAGAGAGTTAGTGGCTAGATCCTTCTGGTGGCCATCTCTGTCACGGGATGTACGTACTTTTGTGCAGTCCTGTGGGATTTGTGCTAGGGCTAAGCCCTGCTGTTCACGTGCCAGTGGGTTGCTTTTGCCCTTGCCGGTCCCAAAGAGGCCTTGGACACATATTTCGATGGATTTCATTTCTGACCTTCCCGTTTCTCAAAAGATGTCAGTCATTTGGGTGGTCTGTGATCGCTTTTCTAAAATGGTCCATCTGGTGCCCTTGGTTAAATTGCCTTCCTCCTCTGATTTGGTGCCTTTGTTCTTCCAGCATGTGGTTCGTTTGCATGGCATTCCTGAGAATATTGTTTCTGACAGAGGTTCCCAGTTTGTTTCAAGGTTTTGGCGAGCCTTTTGTGGTAGGATGGGCATTGACCTATCTTTTTCCTCGGCTTTCCATCCTCAGACTAATGGCCAGACCGAACGAACCAATCAGACCTTGGAAACATATCTGAGATGTTTTGTTTCTGCAGACCAGGATGATTGGGTGTCCTTTTTGCCGTTGGCTGAGTTCGCCCTTAATAATCGGGCCAGCTCGGCTACCTTGGTCTCTCCATTTTTCTGCAATTCTGGGTTCCATCCTCGTTTCTCTTCAGGACAGGTTGAGTCTTCGGACTGTCCTGGTGTGGATTCTGTGGTGGACAGGTTGCAGCAGATCTGGACTCAGGTAGTGGACAATTTGACCTTGTCCCAGGAGAAGGCTCAACTTTTCGCTAATCGCAGACGCCGTGTGGGTCCCCGACTTCGTGTTGGGGATCTGGTTTGGTTATCTTCTCGTCATATTCCTATGAAGGTTTCCTCTCCTAAATTTAAACCTCGTTTTATTGGTCCATATAGGATTTCTGAGATTCTCAATCCT
Organism: Ranitomeya imitator; assembly: GCF_032444005.1. Taxonomy (NCBI): domain Eukaryota; kingdom Metazoa; phylum Chordata; class Amphibia; order Anura; family Dendrobatidae; genus Ranitomeya; species Ranitomeya imitator. The sequence goes on along the minus strand of NC_091287.1, from coordinate 177,187,538 downwards.
GTGTCTTTTCGTCTGACCCTCCCAGACTCCTTTTCCATACATAATGTATTCCATAGGTCGTTGTTGCGGAGATACGTGGCACCTATGGTTCCATCTGTTGAGCCTCCTGCCCCGGTTTTGGTGGAGGGGGAATTGGAGTATATTGTGGAGAAAATTTTGGATTCTCGTGTTTCTAGACGGAAACTCCAGTATCTGGTTAAATGGAAGGGTTATGCTCAGGAAGATAATTCCTGGGTTTTTGCCTCTGATGTCCATGCTCCAGATCTTGTTCGTGCCTTTCATGTGGCTCATCCTGGTCGGCCTGGGGGCTCTGGTGAGGGTTCGGTGACCCCTCCTCAAGGGGGGGGTACTGTTGTGAATTCTGTGGCTGAATTCACTCCTGTGGTCACAAGTGGAACTGTAGCTTCTGAGCTTCCTCCCTCAGGTGTTCTGGTGAGCTCGTTTGCTGCTTTGTTATTTAACGCCACCTGATTCTGTCTTCCTTGCTCCTTGTCAATATTCCAGTGTTGGATCTGAGCTTCTGGATCTTTCCTGTGGCCTGCTGCTCTGCTTAGATAAGTGCTTCTTTGCTTTTGTTGCTACTTTTTCTGTCCAGCTTGTTAATTCGTTTTGCTGGAAGCTCTGAGACGCAAAGGGTGTACCGCCGTGCCGTTAGTTCGGCACGGTGGGTCTTTTTGCCCCCTTTGCGTGGTTTTTTGCTTTAGGGTTTTTTGTAGACTGCAAAGTTCTCTTTGCTATCCTCGCTCTATCTAGAATATCGGGCCTCACTTTGCTGAATCTATTTCATCCCTACGTTTGTCTTTTCATCTTGCTAACAGTCATTATGTGTGGGGGGCTGCCTTTTCCTTTGGGGTATTTCTCTGAGGCAAGTCAGGCTTGTTTTTCTATCTTTAGGCTAGTCAGCTCCTCAGGCTGTGCCGAGTTGCATAGGTAGTGTCAGGCGCAATCCACAGCTGCCTTTAGTTGTGTTTAGGATAGGTTCAGGTATTGCGGTCTACAGAGATTCCACGTCTCAGAGCTCGTTCTATTGTTTTTTGGGTTATTGTCAGATCACTGTATGTGCTCTGATTGCTGGCACACTGTGTCACTGGATTGCCTACATAACAGGAGTGGTGCAAGAGTGCTAGAGGGGAGGCCAGAGAGTAATAGGTTGCAATAGTCAAGGCGCAGTAGCGTAGCTACTGGGGGGGCAGAGGGGGCCATTGCCCCGGGCCCCGCGCTCTGAGGGGGCCCACCAGGAGCTATGGTACTGTAACTGCATCGGCACATGCAGCGCACCGATGCTGTTACAGTCTGCAGCAGAGCAGGGAGAATCGATCTCCCTGCTCTGCCGCTGTGGGGCCCTTGAGCAGGTGGGAGCCCAGTGCCAGCAGTGGGCCCCCTGCCCATTATCGCAAGGTGAGCTGTATTGGCATCTAGCCAATCCAGCTCACCGCAGTGATGAGGGAAGTTCAAGGAGCGCTGCGCTGCGCTCCTCCCATCATCCCCTACATCGTCCGCTGTCAGATGAGCGGGAGCAGGAGCAGAAAGCACCGCTGGGACAAGGAGTTAGAGGGGTGAGTATTTATTTACTGTGTTTTTATGGGGGCTGCCTTATTTTACAGTATCTGCCTATAGGGGGGAAGGCTGCCTTATATACAGGATCTGCCTATAGGGGCAGTGCTGCCTTATATACAGGATCTGCCTATAGGGGGAGTGCTGCCTTATTCTACAGTATCTGCCTATGGGGGGGGTAGTGCTGCCTTATATACAGGATCTGCCTATAGGGGGGGAGTGCTGCCTTATATACAGGATCTGCCTATAGGGGGAGTGCTGCCTTATATACAGGATCTGCCTATAGGGGGGAGTGCTGCCTTATATACAGGATCTGCCTATGGGGGGGTGCTGCCTTATATACAGGATCTGCCTATAGGGGGGAGTGTGGCCTTATATACAGGATCTGCCTATAGGGGGTAGGGAGGAGTGCTGCCTTATATACAGGATCTGCCTATGGGGAGGAGTGCTGCCTTATATACAGTATCTGCCTATGTGGGGGGAGTGCTGCCTTATATACAAGATCTGCCTATAGGGGGGAGTGCTGCGTTATATACAGGATCTGCCTATGGGGGGAGTGCGGCCTTATATTCAGCATCTGCCTATAGGGGGGAGTGCTGCCTTATTCTACAGTATCTGCCTGTGGGCGGAGTGCTGCCTTATATACAGTATCTGCCTATGTGGGGGGAGTGCTGCCTTATATACAAGATCTGCCTATAGGGGGGAGTGCTGCGTTATATACAGGATCTGCCTATGGGGGGAGTGCGGCCTTATATTCAGCATCTGCCTATAGGGGGGAGTGCTGCCTTATTCTACAGTATCTGCCTGTGGGCGGAGTGCTGCCTTATATACAGGATCTGCCTATAGGGGGAGTGCTGCCTTATATACAGGATCTGCCTATAGGGGGGAGTGCTGCCTTATCTACAGGATCTGCCTATAGGGGGGAGTGCTGCCTTATATACAGGATCTGCCTATAGGGGGAGTGCTGCCTTATATACAGGATCTGCCTATGAGGGGGAGTGCTGCCTTATATACAGGATCTGCCTATAGGGGGAGTGCTGCCTTATATACAGGATCTGCCTATAGGGGGGAGTGATGCCTTATATACAGGATCTGCCTATAGGGGGGAGTGCTGCCTTATATACAGGATCTGCCTATGGGGGGAGTGCTGCCTTATATACAGGATCTGCCTATAGGGGGGAGTGATGCCTTATATACAGGATCTGCCTATAGGGGGAGTGCTGCCTTATATACAGGATCTGCCTATAGGGGGGAGTGGTGCCTTATATACAGGATCTGCCTATAGGGGGGAGTGCTGCCTTATATACAGGATCTGCCTATGGGGGGAGTGCTGCCTTATATACAGGATCTGCCTATAGGGGGGAGTGCTGCCTTATATACAGGATCTGCCTATAGGGGGAGTGCTGCCTTATATACAGGATCTGCCTATAGGGGGGGAGTGCTGCCTTATTTACAGGATCTGCCTATAGGGGGGAGTGCTGCCTTATATACAGGACCTGCCTATAGTGGGGAGTGCTGCCTTATATACAGGATCTGCTTATAGGGGGGGAGTGCTGCCTTATATATAGGATCTGCCTATGGGGAGGAGTGCTGCCTTATATACAGTATCTGCCTATAGGGGGGAAGTGCTGCCTTATATACAGGATCTGCCTATAAGGGGGAGTGCTGCCTTATATACAGGATCTGCCTATGATGGGAGTGCTGCCTTATATACAGGATCTGCCTATAGGAGGAGAGTGCTGCCATATATACAGGATCTGCCTATAGGGGGGAGTGCTGCCTTATATACAGGATCTGCCTATAGGGGGGATTGCTGCCTTATATACAGGATCTGCCTATAGGGGAGGAGTGCTGCCTTATATACAGGATCTGCCTATAAGGGGGAGTGCCAAGGAAGGAGAGTTTGTTGGTGATAAAGAGGTCATGGATATATGACAGTTTGTTGCAAACAGAACGTGCGTTCCATAGTGCTCCAGGTAGGGGGACCGGGGGAGTGAGGGATGGATGAATAAGTATGAGGTTATCATCATTGCGAAAATGTGTAGAGGATTGTGGCAGGGGGTTAGAAATGAGTGTGGGGATGTGTTGGGGACATGAAGTGGACATGTGTGTCTGGAGAAAAAGGATTGTATGTGGAGGGACAGTTCTGAGAAGAAGGTGAGATGGCTGGGGAGGATGGAAGGAGAAATGACTAGTTCTTTACTAGGTGGAGAGATTGCAGGATATTGTAAGAAGGAAAGTAGTATGGAGTGAAAGTGAAAAGAAACAGAAACATTGTAGTGGTTTTCTATCCTATTACCTTACAGTCAATTCCAGTCCAATTCAAGTCTAATTCAAAGTATTGTACTTCGAAATCTGTACTTTGACAGATGTAATTTGAAAGATACATGGATCTGACTAAAGTCTGGATCAGACTCATGGGTCTGAATATATCTCCAGCTAAGGGCAATCAGGTGTGAATGAGGAGGTGGGTATGTATGGCGAGACCAGATGCTGAGAGTTAAGCAAAGGTCATAAAGATAGAGAGGGGTTGGAGTGACCACTCAAAGATATGCCAGAATAAAATAGGAAGAGAAATGAAACAGATCATGGATCATCTGGATCAGATGGTAGCTAAGAAAAGCATGCCATAAAAAGATTATATGCGCTGAACATAGACAGTCACATGCCAGGGAAAGCTGAGTAGATATAAAGCATACCAGAAAAAGATTATATGTGCTGCACATTGAGAGTCAGATGCCAGGGAAAGCTGAGTAAATTGGCCAATTCATGAGAGCCAACTAGCCATCAACAAGGTCTACCTTATTGTTAGGAGCCTATCCTAAATTACAACTCTCCTGGGCTGAATAGTTGGTGTGTTAGGGTCTCATGAATTGGCCAGTTTAAGTACATTTATATTTACAAAAAATATATACCCTAATTTTGGATATGCCAGTCAGTTTTTTCTATTTGTAACTCCTCCTGACCTGAGCACTCCTACACACAGAAGCCTATGGCGGTTTAATTAGCTGGATCCTGCCCTATAAATTGTAGGCTTTTCAGCCAAGGAGAGGTGTCAGTCAGGAAAAGTTCCCAGTAGGGATGAGCAGACCCGTGGATGTTCGGGTTCTTAGGGTTTGGCCGAACAGTCATCCAAAGATCGGTTCAGGCATCAGAACTTAACCTCGAACCCAATAGAAATCAATTGGGACCCGAACTTTGGTGTTGTAAAATGGTCATAATAAGGCCTATGGGGCTGCAAAAGGAAGGAAAATGGGGGTAAGAGCAGGACAACTGACCTGCAAACAAATGTGGAATGGAAAATGCCTATAATTAGCAGAACATCCCCAAAAAATAATAACCTTGAACCAGGAGGTGGAGGTCAAAGTGGAAGAGGAGGTGGAGGTAGACGTGGCAGTGTAGAAAGAAAAGACAGTGTAGGAGGTAGCCAAAACTTTGTTTGCTTGTTGTTGTTTTTTATTAATTTTTAAGGGGTTATTCTAAAAACAGGCTTTGTGTTTGGGGCACGCTGCAAACAGGCAGTGTAATAATCTGCTGACCTTTCCCTCTCTCTGTATATAGGCCGTGTAATACTCTGCACTTTTTTAGGGTGCAAAGAATGTGGAGAGCATCAAATATGGGATGTGGTTGTGTTGTTGCTGGTGGTGGTGTAGCTGATGCAGGGAGAGGACATGGTCAATTTGTGCTGTGCGCATGCGCTCAAATGGAACACCTTACTCTGGTGAAGGCAGGCAGCAGGACGTTCTGCGTAATTTCATAGGCCCGAGTATAGCTGGACAAATGGTGAGACCAGAACAAGTAGAGCCGGTTTTAGATTGGATGGGTAAGAGTGAATCATAGAATGTTAGACTTTAAAGGGACCTCCAGGGTCATAGTGTGCTACCTTTTGATCAATACAGGATTTATTGGGTGCCTCCAGTTTCTTCGGTTTGTCTTCCACCCAGTCCCCTGCTGAAAGCACAGAGTTTGCACCTGCAGACCATGGATATATGTCTTCCAAATCAGGTAAGCTGTTTGAGCCCCAAGTCATGCAGCAGTCACTTCTGCTTTTTGATGACTCTGCTGGCTGTGGTTCTGAGAGCCATCCACCTGGCCCTGCACCACAAGTCAAAGAGATTGAGTTCACTGAAGGTCAACCACTTGTTCTCTTTTAGTATGAGTATGTGGGGGGAGGGAGGGGTAGTTCAAACGTTCAATGGCCCACCACTCTCTGATGATGATGATGACGAAACACAAGTGCCAACTGTCTGCTGTCTGCAGACTGACAAGGAGAGCAGGAGGTGGGAACTGGGTGGAAGATCATGGGGGGAATATTATTATTATTATTTTGTGATGACACATTTATTTTTAATTATGCCGGACGTATATTTAGTAGGCCCAGGTATATGAGCTATTGTTCATATGAGCCTGAATGTTGACTCTTGTTGTAGATTGAATTGATGTTTGTGAATTATTGAATGGTTGCTGTTTACCTATTGTATCAGTCATTGCAGCTTATTGTTCAACTATCCTTGGGAATTCACCTGCTGCCTGGAGGACTACAAATTCTAGTGAGTCGAAGCGGGGCTGCAGAGCCGAGCAGAGGCTGCATTAAAGTGCAGAGGCGGCAGAAAGGTACATAGTTAAATACAAAATTATAGTTTAACTCAAGAACATTGATTGGTGTTTTCCTTACTAGCTTTACATTGTTTTTTCTGCTTTTATCTGTATTGTTTATCCCCATTTAATATGTGACTAATAGACAATTCTACCAGGTGGGCATCTTGTCAGATGTTTGTGTGTCTTGCACAGCCGTTTGAGGGTGAATATACAGTACAGACCAAAATTTTTGGACACACCTTCTCGTTTAAAGATTTTTCTGTATTTTCATGACTATGAAAATTGGACATTCACACTGAAGGCATCAAAACTATGAATTAACACATGTGGAATTATATACTTAACAAAAAAGTGTGAAACAACTGAAATTATGTCTTATATTCTAGGTTCTTCAAAGAAGCCACCTTTTGCTTTGATGATTGCTTTGCACACTGCTTGGCATTCTCTTGATGAGCTTCAAGAGGTAGTCACCAGGAATGGTCTTCCAACAATCTTGAAGGAGTTCCCAGAGATGCTTAGCACTTGTTGGCCCTTTTGCCTTCACTCTGCGGTCCAGCTCACCCCAAACCATCTTGATTGGGTTCAGGTCTGGTGACTGTGGAGGCCAGGTCATCTGGCGTAGCACCCCATCACTCTCCTTCTTGGTCAAATAGCCCTTACACAGCCGGGAGGTGTTTGGGGTCATTGTCCTGCTGAAAAATAAATGATGGTCCAACTAAATGCAAACCAGATGGAATAGCATGCCGCTGCAAGATGCTGTGGTAGCCATGCTGGTTCAGTATGCCTTCAATTTTGAATAAATTCCCAACAGTGTCACCAGCAAAGCACCATCACAGCATCACACCTCCTCCTCCATGCTTCACGGCCGGAACCAGGCATGTAGAGTCCATCCGTTTACCTTTTCTGCGTCGCACAAAGACACAGTGGTTGGAACTAAAGATCTCATATTTGGACTCACCAGACCAAAGCACAGATTTCCACTGGTCTATTGTCCATTCCTTGTGTTCTTATGCCCAAACAAGTCTCTTTTGCTTGTTGCCTGTCCTTAGCAGTGGTTTCCTAGCAGCTATTTTACCATGAAGGCTTACTGCACAAAGTCTCCTCTTAACAGTTGTTGTAGAGATGTGTCTGCTGCTAGAACTCCGTGTCGCACTGGTCTCTAATCTTAGCTACTGTTAACCTGCGATTTCTGAGGCTGGTGACTCGGATAAACTTATCCTCAGAAGCAGAGGTGACTCTTAGTCTTCCTTTCCTGGGGCGGTTCTCATGTGAGCCAGTTTCTTTGTAGCGCTTGATGGTTTTTGCCACTGCACTTGGGGACACTTTCAAAGTTTGCCAAATTTTTTGGACTGACTGACCTTCATTTCTTAAAGTAATGCTGGCCACTCATTTTTCTTTACTTAGCTGCTTTTTTCTTGCCATAATACAAATTCTAATGGTCTATTCAGTAGGACTATCAGCTGTGTATCCACCAGACTTCTGCACAACACAACTGATGGTCCCAACACCATTTTTAAGGCAAGAAATCCCACTTATTAAACCTGACAGGGCACACCTGTGAAGTGAAAACCATTTCCGGTGACTACCTCTTGAAGTTCATCAAGAGAATGCCAAGAGTGTGCAAAGCAGTCATCAAAGCAAAAGGTGGCTACTTTGAAGAACCTAGAATATAAGACATATTTTTAGTTGTTTTACACTTTTTTGTTAAGTATATAATTCCACATGTGTTAATTCATAGTTTTGATGCCTTCAGTGTGAATGTCCAATTTTCATAGTCATGAAAATACAGAAAAATCTTTAAATAAGAAGGTGTGTCCAAACTTTTGCTCTGTACTGTATCTGTGCTCGGTGTCAGCTATTACATGTTTTGAATCCCAGATAATGAATCTAAATGTGCAGCTTGCAACTCAGGAGTATTGCAGTCCTGGAGAGGAGTTTAGAGCTCACTGAGTATGCGATGGCTGGGGCCAGTGATATGGAGGAGGGAGTAGGTGGGGAACATCAGGACCCAGAGGTAGCTAGATAACAAAAGAAGGGATAGGGGGAAAAGTGGCAGGGAGCTCAGTCATGATCGAGCACAGCCTAGTACGTAAATATGACTGTTTGGCTGATATTAGGAATGCAAGCCCAGGACTGGGATCACTACAGCAGGATGTTGCCCCTAGTATCCAGGAACACTACTGCTATAAGAAGTATGAAGTTAAGAGTTAAATAAAGGCAAGACAGGTGTTGGTGGTAGGAAAATCTATAATTAGGCAGACAGGGTCATCTGCCGCCAAGACCGTGAATGCCGAACAGTGTGTTGTTTGCCGGGTGCTCAGGTTTGACATATTGAAGATCGGATAGACTGATTGCTGGGTGGGGCTGGGAAAAACCCAGCAGTCATGGTACACATCAGCAGCAATGACAGAGTTAGAGGGAGCTTGAAGGTCCCTAAAAATGATTACAGAGAACTCTGAGAGAAGGCCAGGACCTCCAAGGTGGTGTTTTCAGAAATACTGTCGGTGCCACGAGTGTCACTAGAAAGACATCGTAAGCTTAGGGAGATAAATAAGTGGCATAGAAATTGACGCAGGAAGGAAGGATTTGGGTTAATTGAGAACTGGGCTGAATTCACTGTTGGCTACAGGCTCTACGGTAGGGATGGGCTGCGCTTCAATGGGGAGGGTGCAGCTGTGCTTGGTGAAAAACCGTTAGAAGTATGGAGGAGCATTTAAAGTAGAATCTGGGGGGAGGGAGGGTAGTTGTGCTAGTAAGGGACTAGATAAAGTAGACAAAGAGAGTTAGACAGTAGGGGCCAATAAGGATTTAGGGGGCTGGGATATGCAAGGAAAGTAGGGAGCTGAATAGTTGTAAAAAAATGTGCTAATAGTATTAAATGTCTGCTGGCAAATGCAAGCAGTCTCGCAAACAATATGAATGAACTGGAGACTTTTTTGTAGTAAAGGCAGGGCCTGAGGCAAAAAGCGTTTTGGCGCATGTCCTACCAACACCAAGGATTGCTGGATGTCTTCTGGTCCATGTTGCCTCCTCCTCCTACTACGCTTCCTCCATCTCCTCCTCATTTAGTCAGTGTAACACCTGCATGGCACACTTCCGCACAGCCAGGAGCAAACAACAGCATGCTGTTCTGAAACCCATGTGTTTGGGGGAAAATTCTCACACCCAGGGCCGGACTGGGACTAAAATTCAGCCCTGGCATTTGAAGTTACACAGGCCCACTTGTCACATGGTGACTGTATAATATCTTTGTACACTTGTAGGCCGGGCCGGTTTTAGGCAAAGTGGGGCCCTATGCCTAGGCAAAGTTTAAAATGGGTCCCCAAATGCTAACATATTGCACATCACACAAAAGCATTTTGGTTGTATTTACAAGCGCTGAGTTCAGGCCACTAAATGAGTTTGATCAACAATACTGAAGTTGTTCAACACTTGTTTCCTGGCCTCTTTCCACCAGCTGAGGAACAATGATGGGACAGAACGATCACTAACAGATCACCATACAGTATCATGTTATAAGCAGCACATCTACAGTTTACACCGGCAATGTTCTGCTGAGAACAATGATTTTTGTTCCAGCAAAAACAATCTGAATATGCAGCATTTTACTTGTTTAGTAAAGTACACCCCATAGTCCTCCATATATTATAATGTGCACCACAGTCCTCCATATAGTATAATACACTCCCTATAGTCCTCCATATGTTAAAATACACTGCTCAGTCCTCCATATAGCATAATACACTCCTCATAGTCCTCCATATATAGCATTACACTCCTCATAGTGCTCCTTCTAGTATAATGCACCGCCATAGTCATCCATGTAGTACAATTCACTTCCTATAGTATAATGCACCCCATAGTTCTTCATATAGTATAACGTATTCCCCATAATCCTTGATACAGTATAATGCAGCCCACATATAGTATAATGCAGCCACCACCCTACAGAATATAATGCAGCCACCCCAGAGTATAATGCAGCCACCCCAGAGTGTAATACAGCTACCCCAGAGTATAATGCAGCCACCCCATAGAATATAATACAGTCCACCTCCCCATAATATATAATGTAGCCCCCATTGAATATAATGCAGCCCCCCATAGTATAACACAGCCTCCCCCATAGAATATATACTATTGTGGGGGTATATTATAACAGCCACATAGTATATAACACGGCCTCCTCCATAGAATATAATATACCCCCATAGTATATAGCACAACCCACATAGCAGATAACAGCCCACATAGCAGTATACAGCACAGCCCATGTAGCAGTATACAGCACAGCCCACATAGTAGTATACAGCACTGCCCACATAGTAGTATACAGCAGAGCCCAAACAGTAGTATACAGCACTGCCCACATAGTAGTATATAGCACAGCCCACATTGCTGTATACTACTATGTGGCCTGTGCTATATACTACTATGTGGGCAGTGCTGTATACTACTGTGAGGGCTCTGCTGTATACTACTGAGCCCTCACAGTAGTATATAGCACAGTCCACATAGTAGTATACAGAACTGCCCACACAGTAGTATATAGCACAGTCCATATAGTAGTATACAGCACTGCCCACATAGTAGTATGCAGCACTGCCCACATAGTAGTGTATAGCACAGCCCACATAGCAGTATACAGCTAGTAGTGTATAGCACAGCCCACGCAGTAGTATACAGCAGAGCCCACATAGTAGTGTATAGCACAGCCAACAGTAGTATACAGCACTGCCCACATAGTAGTGTATAGCACAGCCCACATAGCAGTATACAACAGAGCCCACATAGTAGTGTATAGCACAGCCCACACAGTAGTATACAGCAGAGCCCACATAGTAGTGTATAGCACAGCCCACATAGCAGTATACAGCAGAGCCCACATAGCAGTATACAGCAGAGCCCACATAGTAGTATACAGCAGAGCCCACATCTCCCCTCCCCCCTAGAATGGCCCCCCAGTACAGTAAAAAAAAAAACACTCCTCACCTCCCCTCGTGCCTGCGGTGCTCCCTGCTCCTGTCAGTGTCAGAGACTGAGCGGGGAATGATGGGAGAGGGAGCGTCAGGTGACGCTCTCTCCTCCATCATTGCATTCAACTGTACAGGCATCTATGACGCCGGTATAGTTGAATACGACAGCGGCGGCGCTGGGGGAGGGGAAGGGTGAGTCGGTGCGCAGCGGCCCACTACTGGCACCGGCCCTTCTGGCATTTGCCAGAACTGCCCGATGGCCAGTCCGGACCTGCTCACACCACGCAGGAGCTATGGACGGGGATGAAACAACAGACCAATGAGTGGTTGGTGTCGCTGTATGACAAGCTTGGCCTATTGATGTGGGATAGCGGGCAAAATCTCGTAGCAGGTCTGGGCCTAGCATCTCTTGCTTAATATGCATGTGCTAAATTTGGTGGTGCAGAGCTTCCTGAAAAATTACCCTGAAATAACAGAGCTGCTGCAGAAAGTGTGGGCCATGTGTGTGCACTTTCAGCGTTCTCACCCTGCTGCTGCTCACCTGTATGCGCTGCATCTTCACTTAAGACATCCTACTCACCACCTCATATGCGACATACCCACAAGGTGAAACTACACCTTGCATATGTAAGAAACAGCTGGAACACGGGATGCAGTTACAGGCAGGAGGCAGAGCAAAAGATTTATTAACAGGAGAATTCTCCACGCAGGGAAGTAAAGGGTTAAACAAGGGATTAACAGTATAAATGGTAAAAGGATAAGATGAGGCAAAGAACAATGATTAAGATAATGACAGTTTGGTAGCATGTGTATGAAGAAGTCCTTAAACCGTAACTCCTTCTGTGAACTCAATAGTGCCAGCAACGGCTGGCACAGTGTATCTTCCAAGGAGGTCCTGTAAGCAACAAAACCCCCATCTTCTGGTGTCAGCGGTCGGTCTCCGGCACCTTCCGCTGCCCCTAGTCTACATACTACTGTGGTCAGAGGAGCGTGGGTGATGGTATTGTCTGAGCCCAACGTGGCTCCACAACAGCGGTACTCACGGTCATGTAGAGTGCGGCACCCGGTTCTCTGGCAGTCCATGGATGCACACTGCACATCCCGCTCTCCCAGGTCCCCACTGTTGGCGGTGAGCGATGCTGGTCTGCGTGGCACTGGTGCTCCCGAGCAGAGCGCTTCCCTCTGTCGCTGCTGCAACACCTGGATCAGCTCTGTTCTGTGTGCACGGCTCTGCTCTGGACGGCTCTACTCTGCAGCCATCTCTCTCTCCCTCAGAGCTGCAGTCCTTGCCCTTCAGGCCTACTGCAGCTCGGCCCGTCACAGCCCCGGCACTCTCTGGTGGGAGAAGCAGAGCGCGCTACTCACTGCTCTGCGCTGGCGCCACACTCACTTGCTTCGTGCACTTTTTCCTTTTATTCCTTTTATTCCTCCTTCCCCTGACGAAGCCGTACGGGTTACGGCGATACGCGTTGGGTCGCTCCCATTTTCATCTGGGGCCCCCTCCTGGTTGGTATCTCCCTCCTTTGTTGCCCTGCTAGTGAAATATTTTTACTATGGCTTGTGCATTTGGCTCTGTGCTACTTCAGGTGCACACATGATTAGGGCCGTGTGTTACGGTTCTTCATCCGTGCTGGCCTGATTACATGTCTTCTATGGGCTATGGTGGCTTGCCTCTCGGATTATTCCAGAGCATGACCAATTCTCTGTTATGGGTCTATATTGGTCCGAGTAGGATACATATTAGCCACTTAACTAGCCGTGGCTGAGCGTTTTGTATGTTACATGGTCACTATAGGAGGTTTTATATATTTGCCATTCCAGATGCATTTGTATTAGCCTACATGGTTTTGATGACTATTATATATTTATATTTCTTACTATTTTGTATTTATTGTCATCATATCATTAATTGTGTATTACATGGTTGTCATGTTTGTAGGGGGTCCATGAGTGGGGTGCTATTGTGCTGTTTTTACTTATGTTTTATATGTGTTTTTTGCTGTTTTTGTGTACCCAATCAAAATTTCATACATTATTTGGTGTAGTGTGCGGGCTTTACGGTAGTCTTTATCTCCTTTTTGTTCATGTGGCTTCTTACTACCGGCCTTTTGGCACCTCCCTGCTATTTGATTCACGGTTGTGTGCCTTGTTTTTGTCTATTGTAGCCTCTGGGAACCTTTGCACATACTGTACGAGCGACTACATTCTGCTTTGCCTGCACAACAAGTGCCGAGTTGCCCAGATTGTTGCCTGGACTGCACACTGACTCAGTGGTTAGCACTGGGTTCTAGGTTCAAATCGCACTAAGGACTACATCTGCAAGGAGTTTGTATGTTCTTCCTATGTATGCGAGGGTTACCTCTGGGTACTCCGGTTTCCTGCCACACTCCAAAGACATATTGATAGGGAATCTAGTTTGTGAGCCCCAAAGGAGACAGTGATTATAAAGTATGTAAAGCGCTGTGGAATTAGTGGTGCTATATGAGAGAGTAAAATAAGTAAATATATTATTACCAGTGCTGATTACTACAACAGCATGGTGGAGGAGTATGTGTCCACACATCTCCACATACTGAGTGATAGGTCTGCCCCAGGCTCGGACTGGCCCACCGGGGAACCGGAGGATCCTCCGGTGGGCCCTGACACTGGCATCTGCTGGCAGGGCCTCCCCCAGCTCCAGGGCCCTCCCCCCGCTCCAGGGCCCCCCCGCCGCCGCCCGCCCGCTCGCTCGCTCGCTCGCCTGCTCGCCTTGAATACTCACCCTGCCTGCTCCAGCGATGGTCTCGGCGTCTGCACTGCACGAGCGGTCACGTGACACCGCTCATTAAGATCATGAATATGCACATATTCATGATCTTAATGAACGGTGTCACATGACCGCTCAAGCAGGAAGAAGGTGCTGCGCCGGCGCCGCCGCCTGGAGTCGGGACAGAGGGATGTCGGCACGGCCGTGCAGTGGGAAGACAGGTGAGTATGAGGGACGGGAGAACGGGGGGGGGGATGAAGGAGGACATAAGCCGGCGCCGAGCAGGAGCGGAGAGATAAACCTGCATACAGGGGGGAATATGAGCCATGCAGGGGGGGATATAAGCCATGCAGGGGGGAATATTAGCCATGCAGGGGGGGATATGAGCCATGCAGGGTGGGATATGAGCCATGCAGGGGGGATATGAGCCATGCAAAGGGGAATGTGAGCCATGCAGGGGGGAATATGAGCCATGCAGGGAGGGATATAAGCCATGCAGGGGGGAATATGAGCCATGCAGGGGGGGATATGAGCCGTGCAGGGGGGAATATGAGCCATGCAGGGGGGGATATGAGCCATGCAGGGGGGGATATAAGCCATGCAGGGGGGAATATGAGCCATGCAGGGGGGGATATGAGCCATGCAGGGGGGAATATGAGCCATGCAGGGGGGGATATGAGCCATGCAGGGGGGGATATAAGCCATGCAGGGGGGAATATGAGCCATACAGGGGGGAATATGAGCCATGCATACAGGAGGGGTAATATGAGCTATGTATATGGGATAGGAGGGAGATGAGCCATGCATACAGGAGGGGGGTCATTATACAGTATGGAGCATCATGTGTGGCCGTTATACAGTATGGAGCATCATGTGTGGCCGTTATACAGTATGGAGCATCATTTGTGGTCATTATACAGTATTGAGCATTATACAGTATGGAGCATCATGTGTGGCCATTATACAGTATGGAGCACCATGTGTGACCATTATACAGTATGGAGCATCATGTGTGGCCGTTATACAGTATGGAGCATCATTTGTGGTCATTATACAGTATGGAGCATCATGTGTGGCCGTTATACAGTATGGAGCATCATTTGTGGTCATTATACAGTATTGAGCATCATGTGCGGTCATTATACAGTATTGAGCATTATGTGGGATCATTATACAGTATGGAGCATCATGTGTGGTCATTATACAGTATGGAGCATCATGTGCGGCCGTTATACAGTATGGAGCATCATGTGTGGTCATTATACAGTATGGAGCATTATGTGGGATCATTATACAGTATGGAGCATCATGTGCGGCCGTTATACAGTATGGAGCATCATTTGTGGTCATTATACAGTATTGAGCATCATGTGTGGTCATTATACAGTATGGAGAACTGTGTGGCCGTTATACACTATGGAGCATCATGTGTGGTGGCCGTTATACAGTATTGAGCATCATGTGCGGTCATTATACAGTATGGAGCACTGTGTGGCCATATTTTTTTGTTTATAATTATTGTATATAAAACAGTGTGATCAGCAGTGCTAAATGGCTGCCGTTGGGACGTGGATATGGGTGTGACTAGTTGTGAAATGGGTCTAGTCAGAGGCGTGGCCTAAAATTTGCCGCGGCGCACTACGCGCGCCGCAAACTTTATACCTCCTTCCCTTCTTCAAAAGTTGGGAGGTATGGTACCACATTTGCCAGATCACGGCAAGTGCCGCAAATCCCATAGAGAATGACTGAGGCCGAACGCAGTGTTGCCATAAGTGATCCGTTACGCGGCAGATGCAGAAAAACTGCCCGATCTGCTGCAAAAGGCTACTTTCACAACAGCGATTCTTGCCAAAGTCACTGCCGATAGTGTCATACTCACCAAAGAGGGAGGCAGCGCTAAAAGTGCCTAGGGCAGCAGAAACTCTAAATACGGCCCTGCTTTTGGGCATAGTAGTAGTCCCTCAGAGGCTGGTGATTTTTGGCAGAGTACTCAGACAGAGATACATGCAGAATACACAAACAGGCTTTTGGGCAAAGTACTCAGACAGAAATGCATGCAGAGTAAACAAACATGTTTATGGGCATAGTGCTCAGAAAGAGACACATGCAGAGTAAACGAACAGTCTTTTGAGCAGAGTACTCATACAGAGACACCTGTTTGTTAGGCAATCCCTGCATTTGTTGTGTCTGTCGAACAACCGCGAGACATGCAGCTGCGGGGACTCTAACATATTTTTCGAGCATGCCGAAGACACTCGGTTAGCACACGAGCATGCTTGGATAACAAACTATCAGAGCACGTTCACTTATCACTAGTGTTGAGCGATACCTTCCGATATCGGAAAGTATCGGTATCGGATTGGATCGGCCGATATTCAAAAAATATCGGATATCGCCGATACCGATACCCGATCCCAATGCAAGTCAATGGGATCAAAATATCGGAATTAAAATAAACCCTTTCTTTCCTTGTAGGTTCATTGTACATGAAGGAAAACAACTAAGAATAATGCAGGATGTATTTGGGGAGGTGGCGGAGACATTAAAGTCATAGAGGTTTAGCCCAATCAAATAGAATAGCATTATTTTTTTTTTTCTTAAAGACGTTCGGAGTGACAAAGATATTGACTATGTAATTTTTTTTTTTATTTTGTCAGATATTGATGTTTCACTATTCCACGCCCTTCCCCTTCTTTTTTTTTACTTTTCCCATACTTTCATCTTCTTCATCATCAGCATCTTTGACATTAACTTCTTCACCTTATTCATCTTCTTCTTCATCTTCTACCTATTTTTTTTTTTATTACATTCTTCATATTCATTTTATTCAACTATTATTATTCTTCCTATTCTACTTCTTCATCATATTCTCATTTGTGACAGGCATTCCCGTAGTTGTAATCTATAAAAGTTTGAAGATTACACCTTCCGTTCTGCCAGTCACAAAAGTTACATTTGTCCGCGTTCAGTTTGGCCTGCAGCATCAGGCTTTATCCAGGGGCACCACGAGGAGGAACGGACTCACCCCCATACACTGCTTAGTCTTCTTCTGCATATAATTTAGATAATATCTTTTGCTCTGATATTAAGTGTTATGCTTGATGTTCTTCTGCTCTTTGTTCTGCAGCCTATTGTTCTTCTGCTTCTCGGTCTTCCATGTCGTCGTCTCCAGGGTCGTCGTCTCCAGGGTCGTCGTCTCCGCCGTCGTCGTCGTCGTCGTCATCGGGGTGGTCTTCCGGGTCGTCGACTTTAGGGTCTTCAACTTGGAAATGTAGCAGAAGGTACAAGAAGGCTGAGAAAATGCCAAGAACCAGCTGATGGAACTGGAACTCGGATGGCTACCCGAAGGTTCAAGAGCCTATGGAACTACCGAGGACCAGCTGACGTTACTGGAACCCGGTTACTAAGCAGGAGGTACCCGTGCTAAAAAGCACTACCAAGGACCGCCTGATGTTGGCGGAACTCGGATACCCAGAAGGAGGCACCTAAGCCAAAGGCTCTGCCCGGAACCAGCTGACGTTACTGGAACCAGGATGGGGAGCAGAAGGTACAAGAGCAAAAGACACTGCCGAGAACCAGCTGACGGTACTGGAACCCGGATGGGTAGCCGAAGCTCCAAGAGCCAATGGAACTACCGAGGACCAGCTGACGTTACTGGAACCCGGTTACTAAGCAGGAGGTACCCGTGCCTGAAAGCACTACCAAGGACCATCTGACGTTGGTGGAACTTGGATACCCAGAAGGAGGCACCTAAGCCAAAGGCTCTGCCCGGAACCAGCTGACGGTACTGGAACCAGGATGGGGAGCAGAAGGTACAAGAGCAAAAGACACTGCCGAGAACCAGCTGACAGTGCTGGAACCAGGATGTGGACCAGAAGGTCCACAGTAGAGGAGAGAACAGCTAGGCCGCGAGGCAGCCGCAGTTACTGAACCCCAACAGTCCTACAGGGGGAGCTTGGCCTACTGGCACTACAGAACCAGCCTTGACTACCAATTCACGCAGCCCACATAGGAAGCTCCTAAACTGGAGGCACCCTGGAGTTGGCTAACCCGACCACAACACGACGGGGCAAGCATAGGTGTCTCAGTGAGCTTGACACTACCCGGAAACAGCTGACGGTGCTGGAACCAGGCTGGGCACGAGGGAGTACCTGTGACAAAAACACTGCCGAGAACCAGCTGGCGGTGCAGGAACCCGGATGCGTCGCCCCAGTGTGCAAGAGCCAATGGCACCGAGGACCAGCTGACGGTGCTGGAACCCGATTACTAAGCTGTAGGTGCCCGCGCTTAAAAGCACTACCAAGGACCGCCTGACGTTGGCGGAACTCGGATACCCAGGAGGAGGCACCTAAGCAAAAGGCTCGGCCCGGAACCAGCTGACGGTGCTGGAACCAGGTGGTGGACCAGAAGGTCCACAGGAGAGGAGAGAACAGCTAGGCCGCGAGGCAGCCGCAGTTACCGAACCCCAACAGTCCTACAGGGGGAGCTTGGCCTACTGGCACTACAGAACCAGCCTTGACTACCAATTCACGTAGCCCACATAGAAAGCTCCTAAACTGGAGGCACCCTGGAGTTGGCTAACTCGACCGCAACACGACGGGGCAACGCATAGGTGTCTCAGTGAGTTTGACAGTACCCGGAAACAGCTGACGGTGCTGGAACCAGGCTGGGCACGAGGGAGTACCCGTGACAAAAACACTGCCGGGAACCAGCTGGCGGTGCTGGAACCCGGATGCGTTGCCCCAGTGTGCAAGAGCCAATGGCATGACCGAGGACCAGCTGACGGTGCTGGAACCCGGTTACTAAGCTGTAGGTGCCTGTCATGATCCCAATGGCAGGGGATCACAAAAGGACAAGCACAAAAAACAAAACAAGCTCTAGGGTGATGGAAACTGAGCTGACCGCGATCCTGAACCTAAACACACAACTAGCTGTAGCCGGGGAACTTGCCTACGATGATTCCTAGACGTCTCGCGCCAGCCGAAGGACTAACTTCCCCTATTAGAAGAAACACAGACCTCTCTTGCCTCCAGAGAAACACCCCACAGAAATAGCAGCCCCCCACATGTAATGACGGTGAAATGAGAGGAAAGCACATACGTAGTTATGAAAACAGATTCAGCAAAATGAGGCCCGCTAAAGCTAGATAGCAGAGGATACAAAAGTGAACTGCGCGGTCAGCGAAAAACCCTACAAAAAACCATCCTGAAATTACTTGAACTCATGTGCCAACTCATGGAACATGAGGAGTAATATCAGCCCACTAGAGCAACCAGCAAAAAGGAATCACATATCTGCAAGCTGGACTAAGACAAAAATTAAGCAAAACGTGGAACAGGGAAATCAAAAACTTAGCTTGTCCTGAAGATTACAGAAGCAGGAAGCAGAGGTAACAAGACACACTGATTACATTGATAGCCGGCGAGGAAATGACAAGAAAGCCAGGTTAAATAGGAAACTCCCATATCCTGATAGAACAGGTGGACACCAGAGACCGCAGAAAACACAAGTCACCCAGTACCATCTGTAACCACCAGAGGGAGCCCAAAAACAGAATCCACAACAGTACCCCCCCCTTGAGGAGGGGTCACCGAACCCTCACGAGAACCACCAGGGCGACCAGGATGAGCCCTATGAAATGCACGGACCAAATCAGCAGCATGAACATCAGAGGCAACCACCCAAGAATTATCCTCCTGACCATAACCCTTCCACTTGACCAAATATTGGAGTTTCCGTCTGGAAACACGAGAATCCAAGATCTTCTCAACAACATACTCCAATTCTCCCTCCACCAGCACCGGAGCAGGAGGTTCAAGCGAAGGAACAACAGGTACCTCATACTTCCGCAACAACGACCGATGGAACACATTATGAATAGCAAACGATGCCGGGAGATCCAAACGAAACGACACAGGGTTAAGAATTTCCAAGATCCTATAGGGACTGATAAACCGAGGCTTGAACTTAGGAGAAGAGACCTTCATAGGAACAAAACGAGAAGACAACCACACCAAGTCCCCAACACGAAGTCGAGGACCCACGCGGCGACGGCGATTAGCAAACTGCTGAGCCCTCTCCTGGGACAACTTCAAATTGTCCACCACATGACTCCAAATCTGATGCAACCTATCCACCACCATGTGCACTCCAGGACAATCAGAAGGCTCTACCTGACCAGAGGAAAAACGAGGATGAAACCCCGAATTACAAAAGAATGGAGAAACCAAGGTAGCAGAACTAGCCCGATTATTAAGGGCAAATTCAGCAAGCGGCAAAACGGTAACCCAGTCATCCTGATCAGCAGAAACAAAACACCTTAAATAAGTTTCCAAGGTCTGATTAGTTCGTTCCGTCTGGCCATTCGTCTGAGGATGGAATGCAGACGAAAAGGACAAATCAATGCCCATCTTAGCACAGAACGTGCGCCAAAATCTAGACACAAACTGGGATCCCCTGTCAGAAACGATGTTCTCCGGAATCCCATGCAAACGAACCACGTTCTGAAAAAACAGAGGGACCAACTCAGAGGAGGAAGGTAACTTAGGCAAGGGTACCAGATGAACCATCTTAGAAAAGCGGTCACACACAACCCAGATGACGGACATTTTTTGAGAGACAGGGAGATCCGAAATAAAGTCCATGGAACTGTGCGTCCAAGGCCTCTTCGGCATAGGCAAAGGTGACAACAATCCACTGGCGCGAGAACAGCAAGGCTTAGCCCGAGCGCAAACTTCACAAGACTGCACAAAAGAACGCACATCCCTCGACAAGGAA
This sequence comes from Ranitomeya imitator, assembly GCF_032444005.1. NCBI lineage: Eukaryota > Metazoa > Chordata > Amphibia > Anura > Dendrobatidae > Ranitomeya > Ranitomeya imitator. The sequence goes on along the minus strand of NC_091287.1, from coordinate 177,166,886 downwards.
GGCCACCAAAAAGACCTGGCCACCAAGTCTCTAGTACCAAATATTCCAGGATGACCTGCCAACGCAGAAGAATGGACCTCGGAGATGACTCTACTGGTCCAATTATCCGGAACAAACAGTCTTTCAGGCGGACAACGATCAGGTTTATCCGCCTGAAACTCCTGCAAAGCACGTCGCAAGTCTGGGGAGACAGCCGACAAAATCACCCCATCCCTAAGGATACTAGTGGGCTCAGAATTTCCAGGGGAGTCAGGCACAAAACTCCTAGAAAGAGCATCCGCCTTCACATTCTTTGAACCTGGCAGGTATGAAACCACAAAATCGAAACGGGAGAAAAACAGTGACCAACGAGCCTGTCTAGGATTCAGACGCTTGGCAGACTCAAGGTAAATCAGATTTTTGTGATCAGTCAAGACCACCACACGATGTCTAGCACCCTCAAGCCAATGACGCCACTCCTCAAATGCCCACTTCATGGCCAAAAGCTCCCGATTACCAACATCATAATTCCGCTCAGTGGGCGAAAACTTTCTAGAAAAGAACGCACATGGCTTCATCACTGAGCAATCGGAGCTTCTCTGCGACAAAACCGCCCCCGCTCCAATCTCGGAAGCATCAACCTCAACCTGAAAAGGAAGCGAAACATCTGGCTGACGCAACACAGGAGCAGAAGAAAACCGGCGCTTAAGTTCCTGAAAGGCCTCCACAGCCGCAGGAGACCAATCAGCAACATCAGCACCCTTCTTAGTCAAATCCGTTAAAGGCTTAACAACACTAGAAAAATTAGTTATGAAACGACGATAAAAATTAGCAAAGCCCAAGAACTTCTGTAGACTCTTAAGAGATGTAGGCTGCGTCCAGTCACAAATAGCCTGAACCTTGACGGGATCCATCTCAATAGTAGAAGGGGAAAAAATATACCCCAAAAAAGAAATCTTCTGGACTCCAAAGAGACACTTTGAACCTTTTACAAACAAAGAATTGACCCGCAGGACCTGAAACACCTTCCTGACCTGCTGAACATGGGACTCCCAGTCATCAGAAAAAACCAAAACATCATCCAAATACACAATCATAAATTTATCCAGGTATTCACGGAAAATATCGTGCATAAAGGACTGGAAGACAGAAGGAGCATTAGAAAGTCCAAAAGGCATCACCAAATACTCAAAATGGCCCTCAGGCGTATTAAATGCGGTTTTCCACTCATCACCCTGCTTTATCCGCACAAGATTATACGCACCCCGAAGATCAATCTTAGTGAACCATTTAGCCCCCTTAATGCGAGCGAACAAATCAGTCAACAATGGCAAAGGATACTGATATTTGACTGTAATCTTATTCAAAAGACGGTAATCTATACAAGGCCTCAAGGAACCATCTTTTTTGGCCACAAAAAAAAAACCTGCTCCCAAAGGGGACGAAGATGGACGGATATGTCCCTTTTCCAAGGACTCCTTAACATAATCCCGCATAGCAGTATGCTCTGGCACTGACAGATTGAACAAACGTCCTTTAGGAAATTTACTGCCAGGAATCAAATCTATAGCACAATCGCAATCCCTGTGAGGAGGAAGCGAATTGAGCTTAGGCTCCTCAAAAATATCCCGATAATCAGACAAAAATACAGGAACCTCAGAAGGAGTAGATGAAGCGATAGAAATCGGAGGTGCATCATCATGAACCCCCTGACATCCCCAGCTTAACACAGACATCGTTTTCCAGTCCAAGACTGGGTTATGAGTTTGTAACCATGGCAGACCAAGCACCAAGACATCATGCAAACTATACAGTACCAGGAAGCAAATCACCTCCTGATGAACGGGAGTCATACGCATGGTCACTTGTGTCCAGTACTGAGGTTTGTTCATAGCCAAAGGTGTAGAGTCAATTCCCTTCAAAGGAATAGGGACCTCCAGAGGCTCCAGACTAAACCCACAGCGGTTGGCAAATGACCAATCCATAAGACTCAGGGCAGCGCCTGAATCCACATAGGCATCGACGGAAATGGCTGATAATGAACAAATCAGAGTCACAGACAGAATGAACTTAGACTGTAAAGTACTAATGGCAACAGACTTATCAACCTTTTTTGTGCGTTTAGAGCATGCTGATATAACATGAGCTGAATCACCACAATAAAAACACAACCCATTTTTCCGCCTATAGTTTTGCCGTTCACTTCTGGACGGAATTCTATCGCATTGCATTGTCTCAGGTGCCTGTTCAGACGACACCGCCAAATGGTGCACAGGTTTGCGCTCCCGTAAACGCCGATCAATCTGAATAGCCATAGTCATAGACTCATTCAGACCTGTAGGCGCAGGGAACCCCACCATAACATCTTTAATGGCCTCAGAAAGGCCATCTCTGAATCTTGCAGCCAGGGCGCACTCATTCCACTGAGTAAGCACCGACCATTTCCGAAATTTCTGACAATATATTTCTGCTTCATCTTGCCCCTGAGAGAGAGCCAATAAAGCTTTTTCAGCCTGAATCTCTAGGTTAGGTTCCTCATAGAGCAAACCCAATGCCAGAAAAAACGCATCCACATTGAGCAACGCAGGATCCCCTGGTGCCAATGCAAATGCCCAATTCTGAGGGTCACCCCGCAGGAAAGATATAACAATTTTGACTTGCTGAGCAGGGTCTCCAGAGGAGCGAGATTTCAAAGAAAGAAACAACTTGCAATTGTTCCTAAAATTCAGAAAACTAGATCTATCTCCAGAAAAAAACTCTGGGATAGGAATTCTAGGTTCAGACATAGGAGCATGTACAACAAAATCTTGTATATTTTGAACCTTAGCAGCAAGATTATTCAGGCTGGAAGCCAAACTCTGGACGTCCATGATAAACAGCTGAGGTCAGAGCCATTCAAGGATTAAGAGGAGGTAAGACGCAGCCAGGCTGCAATTAAGGCTAGGCAGCAAACTCTGAGGGGACAAAAAAAAAAAAAAACTTCCTCAGACTACTTTTCCTCCTACTTCAGCCAATACGATTACCACTTTCTGGCCGGCTATACTGTCATGATCCCAATGGCAGGGGATCACAAAAGGACAAGCACAAAAAACAAAACAAGCTCTAGGGTGATGGAAACTGAGCTGACCGCGATCCTGAACCTAAACACACAACTAGCTGTAGCCGGGGAACGTGCCTACGATGATTCCTAGATGTCTCGCGCCAGCCGAAGGACTAACTTCCCCTATTAGAAGAAACACAGACCTCTCTTGCCTCCAGAGAAACACCCCACAGAAATAGCAGCCCCCCACATGTAATGACGGTGAAATGAGAGGAAAGCACATACGTAGTTATGAAAACAGATTCAGCAAAATGAGGCCCGCTAAAGCTAGATAGCAGAGGATACAAAAGTGAACTGCGCGGTCAGCGAAAAACCCTACAAAAAACCATCCTGAAATTACTTGAACTCATGTGCCAACTCATGGAACATGAGGAGTAATATCAGCCCACTAGAGCAACCAGCAAAAAGGAATCACATATCTGCAAGCTGGACTAAGACAAAAATTAAGCAAAACGTGGAACAGGGAAATCAAAAACTTAGCTTGTCCTGAAGATTACAGAAGCAGGAAGCAGAGGTAACAAGACACACTGATTACATTGATAGCCGGCGAGGAAATGACAAGAAAGCCAGGTTAAATAGGAAACTCCCATATCCTGATAGAACAGGTGGACACCAGAGACCGCAGAAAACACAAGTCACCCAGTACCATCTGTAACCACCAGAGGGAGCCCAAAAACAGAATCCACAACAGGTGCCCGCGCTTAAAAGCACTACCAAGGACCGCCTGACGTTGGCGGAACTCGGATACCCAGGAGGAGGTACCTAAGCCAAAGGCTCGGCCCGGAACCAGCTGACGGTGCTGGAACCAGGTGGTGGACCAGAAGGTCCACAGGAGAGGAGAGAACAGCTAGGCCGCGAGGCAGCCGCAGTTACCGAACCCCAACAGTCCTACAGGGGGAGCTTGGCCTACTGGCACTACAGAACCAGCCTTGACTACCAATTCACGCAGCCCACATAGGAAGCTCCTAAACTGGAGGCACCCTGGAGTTGGCTAACCCAACCACAACACGACGGGGCAAGCATAGGCGTCTCAGTGAGCTTGACACTACCCGGAAACAGCTGACGGTGCTGGAACCAGGCTGGGCACGAGGGAGTACCCGTGACAAAAACACTGCCGAGAACCAGCTGGCGGTGCTGGAACCCGGATGCGTCGCCCCAGTGTGCAAGAGCCAATGGCACCGAGGACCAGCTGACGGTGCTGGAACCCGGTTACTAAGCTGTAGGTGCCCGCGCTTAAAAGCACTACCAAGGACCGCCTGACGTTCGCGGAACTCCGATACCCAGGAGGAGGCACCTAAGCCAACGGCTCGGCCCGGAACCAGCTGACGGTGCTGGAACCAGGTGGTGGACCAGAAGGTCCACAGGAGAGGAGAGAACAGCTAGGCTGCGAGGCAGCCGCAGTTACCGAACCCCAACAGTCCTACAGGGGGAGCTTGGCCTACTGGCACTACAGAACCAGCCTTGACTACCAATTCACGCAGCCCACATAGAAAGCTCCTAAACTGGAGGCACCCTGGAGTTGGCTAACCCGACCACAACACGACAGGGCAAGCATAGGCGTCTCAGTGAGCTTGACACTACCCGGAAACAGCTGACGGTGCTGGAACCAGGCTGGGCACGAGGGAGTACCCGTGACAAAAACACTGCCGAGAACCAGCTGGCGGTGCTGGAACCCGGATGCGTCGCCCCAGTGTTCAAGAGCCAATGGCACCGAGGACCAGCTGACGGTGCTGGAACCCGGTTACTAAGCTGTAGGTGCCCGCGCTTAAAAGCACTACCAAGGACCGCCTGACGTTGGCAGAACTCGGATACCCAGGAGGAGGCACCTAAGCCAAAGGCTCGGCCCGGAACCAGCTGACGGTGCTGGAACCAGGTGGTGGACCAGAAGGTCCACAGGAGAGGAGAGAACAGCTAGGCCGCGAGGCAGCCGCAGTTACCGAACCCCAACAGTCCTACAGGGGGAGCTTGGCCTACTGGCACTACAGAACCAGCCTTGACTACCAATTCACGCAGCCCACATAGGAAGCTCCTAAACTGGAGGCACCCTGGAGTTGGCTAACTCGACCGCAACATGACTGGGCAAGCATAGGCGTCTCAGTGACCTTGACACTACCCAGAACCAGCTGACGGTGCTGGAACCAGGATGCGTTGCCTATTAAAGATTGTCTTCCTACAGCCCCAACTATCGGTGTTGGAGCAAAGGGTAAGCAGGGGGAGCAGAGTGTAGGCCGAAGCCTGCACTGGAGGCAGCTTTGTGTCTGCGTTGCGTTTGCAGGACACTTTGCCGGCTACACAGTGGGGGAACAACTGGCGTTGCTGAACCCCACTGACACAATGGCGGGTGTTTTTCTCTGTGCAGCTAGCACTTCCGGGCAAAAACTAGCGGTGTTAGAGCCCAGGGGCAGCAGGAGGAGGAGAGGAGCAGAGTGTAGGCCGAAGCCTAGTTGAACCAATTTCAAAGGAAACCTTTAACCCCCCCTCAGGTGTTACAAAGTACAAGAGCCACACCTTGTGCAGTATTAATGCTGCACAAGTGAAAGGTTGCTTTATTAATTTGTCTACTTGCACACGCTGAATGAAAGACGTACACAATTTTGCCCATTCTACAGTCAAACTGTAGTGGAGGCGTGACTTGTCTTTTTAAGGAGACGCAGCACAGGTGTCCCAAATAACGCCTTGGTGCTTGGCGCAGCTTCCTGAGCGTTGTTATTTGCTGTACAGGAGTCTGCGCTCTTGTTAGCGCCCTGTTAGCGCTGCCCGTCTTATGACCTCATTTCATGTTGGCCGCTGCAGTTAACGATGGCCATAAATCCCAGACCCACAGTGCGTTTTCATAAAGTCACACTGCGGTGCTGGGATTCGTGGCCTTGAGCAGTAAATATTTTCGCCGCTCACACACTTCCTTACACCTGCTTCAGACTGGGCGGCTTCTGCTGATCCCTTCTCGCATGCCGCGGCCATGAGGCCGCACAGTCTGAAGAAGGCGGAAGGAGATGAGTGACGACAGGCGAACATATGCACTGATCGTGCCCATAAACCACACCCTCGCTGACAAAATAAATAAGACAACGAGGGGCGTTGTTTCAAGCAGGGCGGACGCACAGGCGCAGCCAGCTAACCAATGATGTCAACAGACGGGCAGCGCTACCAAGGGTGGTGCTGCGTATCATTAGAAAGGAAAGTCACAACTCAGGGACAGTGGAATGGTCTCAATGAGACACATTTTGTACGTGTTGAGTTCCACGTGGGCAAGTAGAAAAAGTCAGCCACCTTGTACAAATGCAGCATTACTGCTGTACAAGGTGGCTGTTATACATAGAAACACCTGGGGGTGGGGGGCAGGCTCCCTTCAATTTCAGTTCATGTGCCTGCGTGGCGTTTGCAGGTCACGTTGCCGGCTACACAGCAGGGGAACAGCTGGCGGTGCTGAACCCCACTAACACATTGGCTGGTGTTCTTCTCTGTGCAGCTAGCACGTCCGGGCAGAAACTGGCGGTGTTTGAGCCCAGGGTCAGCAGGAGGAGGAGAGGAGCAGAGTGTAGGCCAAAGCCTAATTGAACCAATTTCAAACGTAACCTTTAACCCACCCTCAGGTGTTACAATGTAGAAGAGCCACACCTTGTGCAGCAGTAATGCTCCACAAGTCAGAGGTTGCTCTTTAAATTTTGCTCATTGCACACGCAGAATGAAAGACGTACACAATTTTGCCCATTGTACAGTAGAACTGTATTGGAGGCGTGACTTGTCTTTTTAAGGAGAGGCGGCACAGGTGTCAAAATTTACACCTAGGTGCTGGGCGCAGATTCCTGAGCGTTGTTATTTGCAGTACAGGAGTCTGCGCTCTTGTGTTATCCCTTGGCAATACCCTGTTAGCGCTGCCCGTCTTATGACCTCATTTCATGTTGGCTGGTGCGGTTAACGATGGCCATGAATCCCAGACCCACAGTGCCTTTTCATAAAGTCACACTGCGGTGCTGGGATTCGTGGCCTTGAGCAGTAAATATTTTCGCCGCTCACACACGTCCTTATACCTGCTTCAGACTGGGCGGCCTCTGCTGATCCCTTCTCGCATGCCGCGGCCATGAGGCCGCACAGTCTGAAGAAGGCGGAAGGAGATGAGTGACGACAGGCGAACATATGCACTGCTCGTGCCCATAAACCACACCCTCGCTGACAAAATAAATAAGACACCGAGGGGCGTTGTTTCTAGCAGGGCGGACGCACAGGCGCAGCCAGCTAACCAATGATGTCAACAGACGGGCAGCGCTACCAAGGGTGGTGCTGCGTATCATTAGAAAGGAAAGTCACAACTCAGGGACAGTGGAATGGTCTCAATGAGACACATTATGTACGTGTTGAGTTCCACGTGGGCAAGTAGAAAAAGTCAGCCACCTTGTACAAATGCAGCATTACTGCTGTACAAGGTGGCTGTTATACATAGAAACACCTGGGGGTGGGGGGCAGGCTCCCTTCAATTTCAGTTCATGTGCCTGCGTGGCGTTTGCAGGTCACGTTGCCGGCTACACAGCAGGGGAACAGCTGGCGGTGCTGAACCCCACTAACACATTGGCTGGTTTTCTTCTCTGTGCAGCTAGCACGTCCGGGCAAAAACTGGCAGTGTTTGAGCCCAGGGTCAGCAGGAGGAGGAGAGGAGCAGAGTGTAGGCCGAAGCCTGCACTGGTGGCAGCTTTTGGTCAGTTGTGCCAGTGTGGCTTGTGCTGGACACGATGCCAGCTACACAGCAGGGGAACAGCTGGCGGTGCTGAACCCCACTAACACATTGGCTGGTGTTTTTCTCTGTGCAGCTAGCACTTCCGGGCAAAAACTAGCGGTGTTAGAGCCCAGGGTCAGCAGGAGGAGGAGAGGAGCAGAGTGTAGGCCGAAGCCTAGTAGAACCAATTTCAAAGGTAACCTTTAACCCCCCCTCAGGTGTTGCAAGGTACAAGAGCCACGCCTTGTGCAGCATTAAGTAAAAGGTTGCTCTATTAATTTTGCTCCTTGCACACGCTGAATAAAACACGTACACTATTTAGCCCATTATACTGTCAAACAGTAGTGGAGGCGTGACTTGTCTTTTTAAGAAGACGCAGCACAGGTGTCAAAATTTACACCTAGGTGCTGGGCGCAGATTCCTGAGCGTTGTTATTTGCTGTACAGGAATCTGCGCTCTTGTTATCCCTTGGCCATGCGCTGTGAGCGCTGCCTGTCTTCTGACCTCATTTCATGTTGGCCGGTGCGGTTAGCGATGGCCATGAAACCCAGACCCGCAGTGTCTTTTCTTTAAGTCACACTACGGGGCGGGGATTCGTGGCCTTGCGCAGTAATTTTTTTCGCCTGTCACTCATGTCCTTACACCTGATTCAGACTGGGCGGCCTCAGCTGATCCTTTCTCGCATGCTGCGGCCATGAGGCCGCACAGTCTGAAGAAGGCGGAAGGAGATGAGTAAAGACAGGCGAAGATATGCACTGCTCGTGCCCATCAATCACACCCTCGCAGTCAAAATAAGTAAGACAACGAGGAGCGTTGTTTCAGGCAGGGCGGACGCACAGGCGCAGCCAGCCAACCAATGATGTCAGAAGACGGGCAGCGCTACCAAGGGGGGTGCTGCGTGTCATTAAAAAGGAAATATACACCTCAGGGACATTGTAATGGTCTGTAATGAGACACATTTTGTACGTGTTACATTCAACGTGGGCAAGGAGAAAAAGTCAGCCACCTTGTACAAATGCAGCAGTACTGCTGTACAAGGTGGCTGTTATACATAGAAACACCATGGGGTGGGTGGCAGGGTTTCCCTTTAATTTCAGTTCATGTGCCTGCGTGGCGTTTGCAGGTCACATTGCCGGCTACACAGCAGGGGGACAGCTGGCGGTGCTGAACCCCACTAACACATTGGCTGGTGTTTTTCTCTGTGCAGCTAGCAGTCCCGGGCAAAAATTGGCGGTGTTAGAGCCCAGGGTCAGCAGGAGGAGGAGAGGAGCAGAGTGTAGGCCGAAGCCTGCACTGGTGGCAGCTTTTGTTCTGTTGTGCCAGCGTGGCTTGTGCTGGACACGTTGCCGACTACACAGCAGGGGAACAGCTGGCGGTGCTGAACCCCACTGACACATCAGCTAGTGTTTTTTCTGTGTAGACAACACTTCCAGGTGGCAACTGACAGTGTTGAAACCCAGGGAATCAAAGAGGAGCAGAGTGTAGGCCGAAGCCTGCAGTGGAGCAAGTTGAAAGGGAACCTTTAACCCCCCCCAGGCATTTGTTGCTGAAAGAGCCATCTTGTACAGCAGTAATACTGCACATGGAAAATGGTGGCTCCTAAAATTATGCTCCTTGCAAACGCTGAAGTACACACTCATATAATGTGTCCCCTCACACCGTCAAACCGTCACGGAAGTGAGACTTTCCTTTGTAATGTGACACAGCACAGCCGTCATTCCAACCCCCTTGGTGCCGTGCGCCACCTCCTCAACGTTGTTTGGTTCTGTCACGGAGCCCGCGCTATAATGTTATCCCTTGGCCATGCACAGTTAGCGGTGCCCGTCTTCTGACATCATTTAGGTGTCAGGCTGGCAGTGCCTGTGCGTCAAAGGTGCCCGAGATACAACCTCGCAGTGTCATCTAATGTAATCCCACTGCGGGCCAGGGATCCATGGGCATGCGCAGTGCATATCATCGCCTCTCACTTACCTCCTTCCTGCTTCTTCAGACTGTGCGGCGTCACGGCCGTGGTATGCTATTAGGGATCAGCTGACGCCGCCTAGTCTGAAGAAGCGTGAAGAAGGGGAGTGAGAGGCTAGTATATGCACTGCACATGGCCATGGATACCAGGCCCACTGTGGGATCACATTAGACGACACTGCGAGGTGTCATTTCGGGCAGCGTGGACGCACAGGCGCAGCCAGGACGACAACAAATGATGTCAGAGGACGGGCAGCGCAAACTGTGCATGGCCAAGGGATAACATAACAGCGCAGGGTCCATGACGGAATCAAACAACGCTAAGGAGGCAGCGCACGGTGCCAAGGGGGTAGGAATGACGGCTGTGCTGCGTCACATTACAAAGGAAAGTCCCACCTCCGGGACGGTTGGACGGTGTGAGGGGACACATTACATGAGTGTGTAGTTCAGCGTTTCCAAGGAGCATAATTTCAAGAGCGACCTTTTCCTTGTGCATTATTAGTGCTGCACAAGGTGGCTCTTTCAGTAACAAACGCCTAGGGGGGGGGACAGGTCCCCTTACATTTTAGTTGTGCCAGCGTGGCGGTCGCATGACACGTTGCCGGATACACAGCTGGGGATCAGCTGACGTTACTGAACCCCAATAACAGAGGAGCGACTGTTGACTGTGCAGACAGCACTTCCAGGCACCAACTGGCGGTGTTAGAGCCCAGGGACAGCAGGAGGAGTAGATTGGAGGTATTGCCGCACACACAGCTGGGGATCAGCTGACGTTACTGAACCCCAATAACAGAGGAGCGACTGTTGACTGTGCAGACAGCACTTCCAGGCACCAACTGGCGGTGTTAGAGCCCAGGGACAGCAGGAGGAGCAGAGGAACAGAGTGTAGGCCGAAGCCTGATTGGAGCAAGTTGAAAGGGAACCTTTAACCCCCCCCCAAGACGTTTGTAGCTGAAAGAGCCATCTTGTACAGCACTAAGGATGCAAAAGGAAAAGGTTGCTCTTTTAATTATGCTCCTTGCAAACACAGAAGTAAACACTAAAAATGTGTCACTTTATACGGTAAAACCGTCCCGGAGTTGGGAATTTCCTTCGTAATGGGACGCAGCACAGCTGTCATTCCTATCCCCTTGGTGCCGTGCGCTGCCTCCTCAGCGTTGTTTTAAGCTGTCACGGAGCCTGCGCTGTTCTGTTATCCCTTGGCCATGCCCAATTTGCGCTGCCTGTCTTCTGACATAATTTGGTGTCAGGCTGTCAGTGCCTGTGCGTCCACGCTGCTCCAGATCTCACCTCGCAGTGTCGTCTAATGTAATCCCACTGCGGGCCTTGGATCCATGGGCATGCACAGTGCATATCCTCGACTCTCACTCCCCTCCTTCCCTCTTCTTCAAACTGTGCGGCGTCACGGCCGTGGCATGCTATTAGGGATCAGCTGACGGCGCACAGTCTAAAGAAGGCAGAGGGAGATGGGCGAGAGCCCGAGGTGAAGACATGCACTGCGCATGCCGATGGATCCCAGGCTCGCAGTGTGATCAATCAGAAGACACTGCGAGGCGGGTTCTCGGGCAGCGCGGGCGCACAGGCGCAGCCATCCTGACACCAAATTATGTCAGAAGACAGGCAGCGCAAACTGGCCATGGCCAAGGGATAACAGAACAGCGCAGGCTCCATGACAGCTTAAAACAACGCTGAGGAGGCAGCGCATGGCACCAAGGGGGTAGGAATGACGGCTGTGCTGCGTCACATTATGAAGGAAAGTCCCAGCTCCGGGACGGTATAACGGTATCAGTGAACACATTTTATAAGTGTTAAGTTCTGCGTGTGCAAGGAGCTAAACTAAAAGAGCTACCTTTTCCTTGTGCAACATTACTGCTGCACAAAATGGCTCTTTCAGTAACAAACGCCGAGGGGGGGGGGGACAGGTTCCCTTACATTTAGGTTGTTGTACCAGCGTGGCGGTCGCAGGACACATTGCTGGCTACACAGCTGGGGATCAGCTGACGTTACTGAAACCCAATAACACTGGGTCGTATGTTTTGACTGTGCAGCCTGCACTTCTGAGCCGCAACTGGCGGTGTTGGAGCCCAGGAATAGCAGTTCAGGTGGTAGAAAGATGAACACATCAGGAGACCTGGATGACACTCAATTACTTAATCAGGCAGAGGAGTGGCAAATTCCTGCGAGATCCAGGCCTGGTTCATTTTCAGGAAAGTAAGCCGGTCAATGTTATCGGAGGATAGTCGCATGCGACGGTCTGTTAGTACACCACCTGCGGCACTAAAGACACGTTCCGATAAGACACTAGCCGCAGGGCAAGCCAGCACCTCCAATGCATACTGGCTTAGCTCTGGCCATGTATCCAGCTTAGAGACCCAAAACTTGAACGGGGAAGAGCCGTCTGGGAGTACACTAAGAGGGCAAGCCATGTAGTCTGTCACCATCTGACAGAACCGTTGCCTCCTGCTGACTGGAGCCACCGGTGATGGTGTAGACATTTGGGGCGGGCACACAAAAGTTTTCCACAGTTGTGCCATACTGGGCTTGCCTTGGGCAGAGGCACTGCTTCTGCTCCCTCTTTGTGCAGAGCCTCCTCCTCCACTGCCTCGACGCACTGAGCTGCTTTGTAAAGCACTAGCAGCACTCCTCTCAGTTGGACTGGAGAAGATGATGGAATTCACCAGTGTGTCGTGGTACTCCCGCATTTTACGCTCCCGTGTCAACGCCGGGATGAGGTTTTGGACATTGTCACGGTAGCGAGGATCGAGGAGGGCGTACACCCAATAATCAGGCACGTTGAGAATGTGGTCGATGCGGCGGTCGTCTCTCAGGTACTGCAACATGAAATCAACCATGTTAAGACCAAAAAGAAAGAAAAGATCATGTCCATAAAAATGGGAGCACCTCAGACAGATATATAAAATGCAAAGTTTTTATTATATATCAACAAGATAATGTACCACACACAAAGAAAACATAAGGTATAAAAACATTTAAAAGTGCAAAATGCAACAAACAAAGAGAAACACAGCAGTCATATCCTAATATAGGATATGACTGCTGTGTTTTCTTTGTGTGTGGTACATTATCTTGTTGATATATAATAAAAACTTTGCATTTTATATATCTGTCTGAGGTGCTCCCATTTTTATGGACATGATCTTTTCTTTCTTTTTGGTCTTATCGTAGTTTTTCAAGTCCATGGTGAGCCCCAGCATGTAATCATTTAGACATATATTTAGTGGTGCCCTCCACCTTTCTCTATTTCATCATGAAATCAACCATGTGCTGCAGACTGCCAACTGGCCCAGAAACGCTGTCCCCTGCTTGAGACATGATCTCTGCCCGCTCTTCATCACCCCACCCTCGCTGTACACACTGACCACTGGACAATGGTGTAACTCCCTCCTCTGGACATAGCTCTTCCTCATCCATTGACTCCTCCTCATCCTCCTCACAAAGGGTCCCCTGCCGACCCCTTTGTGAGGAACCACGTGGCGCTGACTGTCCAGAAGCTGATAGAAAAGGTGACTCCTCATCCTCCACCTCTTCCACATCATCCCTTATCCCTTGCAGGGTTTCTTGAAGCAAGCAGATAAGGGGGGCAGTCATGCTGACTAGTGCATCATCTGCACTTGCCATCCGCGTGAAATAATCGAAAGGACGCAAAACCTGGCAGACGTCCTTCATAGTGGCTCACTCTGTGGTTGTGAAGTCAGATCGGCGCTGACTGCGACTTTTTTGCGCCTGATGCAGCTGGTACTCCATTACTGCTTGCTGCTGCTCACACAACCGCTCCAACATATGTAATGTGGAATTCCACCTGGTAGGTAGGTCACATATGATGCGATGTTCAGGAAGGCGAAACCGACGCTGCAGAGCAGCAATGCGGGATCTTGCCAAGCTGGAATGCCGCAAGTGAGCACACTCTAGGCGGGCCTTGTGCAGAAGTGCATCAAGATCCGGATAGTCCCTCAGAAAACTCTGCACAACCAAATTGAGCACATGTGCCAGACATGGGATGTGAGTGAGGTTGCCAAGGGCTAAAGCTGCCACCAGATTTCGGCCATTGTCACACACTACCATGCCTGGCTGGAGATTCGCTGGCACAAACCACACATCGCTCTCCTGCTTTAGGGCATTCCAGACAGTGGCGTAGGAAGGGGGGTGCGGGGGGGCGGGCCGCCCCGGGCGGCACAATGCGGGGGGCGGGCATCTAGCAGTGCTGGCACAAGCATCTTTTCATTCAGTGAAGGGCCAGGCAGTGCAGGCACATCGGGGTTAAGAACGCAGCGTGACTTTGTTTGTGGGCGGAGAGAGCACTTCTCCTGCTCTGCTCTCCCGCCCGCCCGCCCCTCGCTGGCTGCTGTGAAGTGAACACTTATTAGGACAGGCAGATTCTGGAGGAGCTCCTTCCTTACCGCCCTGAGTGAGTGCGATGTATCTTTGTATTCTGACAGTCTGGGTGACCTGGGGCGGCCACAGCTGATATATACACACTTCAGCAGCCGCCCAGGCCCCCAGCACCTGTCCTGTATGTGTATATACTGTATCTGTACAGCCTGCATGACAGTATATATAATATATATACAGGACAGGTGCTGGGGGCCTGGGCTGGGCGGCTGCTGAAATATATACACTGCACAGTACCATCACTCCCCTGTATATATACACTGCACATAGTACCACTGCCCTGTATATATACACTGCACAGTACCACTGCCCTGTATATATACACTGCACAGTACCACTGCCCTGTATATATACACTGCACAGTACCACTGCCCTGTATATATACACTGCACAGTACCACTGCCCCTGTATATATACACTGCACAGTACCACTACCCTGTATATATACACTGCACAGTACCACTGCCCTGTATATATACACTGCACAGTACCACTGCCCTGTATATATACACTGCACAGTACCACTGCCCTGTATATATACACTGCACAGTACCACTGCCCTGTATATATACACTGCACAGTACCACTGCCCTGTATATGTACACTGCACATAGTACCACTGCCCTGTATATATACACTGCACAGTACCACTGCCCTGTATATATACACTGCACAGTACCACTGCCCTGTATATATACACCGCACAGTACCACTCCCCTGTATATATACACCGCACAGTACCACTGCCCTGTATATATACACTGCACAGTACCACTCCCCTGTATATATACACTGCACAGTACCACTGCCCCTGTATATATACACTGCACAGTACCACTGCCCCTGTATATATACACTGCACAGTACCACTACCCTGTATATATACACTGCACAGTACCGCTCCTCCTGCCCTGTATATATACACTGCACAGTACTGCTCCTCCTGCCCTGTATATATACACTGCACAGTACCACTCCGCTGTATATATACACTGCACAGTACCACTGCCCTGTATATATACACTGCACAGTACCACTCCCCTGTATATATACACTGCACAGTACCACTGCCCTGTATATATACACTGCACAGTACCACTGCCCCTGTATATATACACTGCACAGTACCACTCCTCCTGTATATATACACTGCACAGTACCATCACTCCCCTGTATATATACACTGCACAGTACCACTCCTCCTGTATATATACACTGCACAGTACCACTCCCCTGTATATATACACTGCACAGTACCACTACCCTGTATATATACACTGCACAGTACCACTGCCCTGTATATATACACTGCACAGTACCACTGCCCTGTATATATACACTGCACAGTACCACTGCCCTGTATATATACACTGCACAGTACCACTGCCCTGTATATATACACTGCACAGTACCACTGCCCTGTATATATACACTGCACATAGTACCACTGCCCTGTATATATACACTGCACAGTACCACTGCCCTGTGTATATACACTGCACAGTACCACTGCCCTGTATATATACACCGCACAGTACCACTGCCCTGTATATATACACTGCACAGTACCACTCCCCTGTATATATACACTGCACAGTACCACTGCCCATGTATATATACACTGCACAGTACCACTGCCCCTGTATATATACACTGCACAGTACCACTACCCTGTATATATACACTGCACAGTACCGCTCCTCCTGCCCTGTATATATACACTGCACAGTACTGCTCCTCCTGCCCTGTATATATACACTGCACAGTACCACTGCCCTGTATATATACACTGCACAGTACCACTCCCCTGTATATATACACTGCACAGTACCACTGCCCTGTGTATATACACTGCACAGTACCACTGCCCCTGTATATATACACTGCACAGTACCACTCCTCCTGTATATATACACTGCACAGTACCGCTCCTCCTGCCCTGTATATATACACTGCACAGTACTGCTCCTCCTGCCCTGTATATATACACTGCACAGTACCACTCCCCTGTATATATACACTGCACAGTACCACTGCCCTGTATATATACACTGCACATAGTACCACTGCCCTGTATATATACACTGCACAGTACCACTGCCCTGTATATATACACTGCACAGTACCACTGCCCTGTATATATACACCGCACAGTACCACTCCCCTGTATATATACACCGCACAGTACCACTGCCCTGTATATATACACTGCACAGTACCACTCCCCCTGTATATATACACTGCACAGTACCACTGCCCCTGTATATATACACTGCACAGTACCACTGCCCCTGTATATATACACTGCACAGTACCACTACCCTGTATATATACACTGCACAGTACCGCTCCTCCTGCCCTGTATATATACACTGCACAGTACTGCTCCTCCTGCCCTGTATATATACACTGCACAGTACCACTCCCCTGTATATATACACTGCACAGTACCACTGCCCTGTATATATACACTGCACAGTACCACTCCCCTGTATATATACACTGCACAGTACCACTGCCCTGTATATATACACTGCACAGTACCACTGCCCTGTATATATACACTGCACAGTACCACTGCCCTGTAAATATACACCGCACAGTACCACTTCTCCTGTCCTGTTTATATACACTGCACAGTACCACTGCCCTGTATATATACACTGCACAGTACCACTGCCCCTGTATATATACACTGCACAGTACCACTGCCCTGTATATATACACCGCACAGTACCACTTCTCCTGTCCTGTTTATATACACTGCACAGTACCACTGCCCTGTATATATACACTGCACAGTACCACTGCCCCTGTATATATACACCGCACAGTACCACTGCCCTGTATATATACACCGCACAGTACCACTGCCCTGTATAAATACACTGCACAGGACCACTGCCCTGTATATATACACTGCACAGGACCACTGCCCTGTATATATACACTGCACAGTACCACTGCCCTGTATATATACACTGCACAGTACCACTGTCCTGTATATATACCCTGCACAGTACCACTCCTCCTGTATATATACCCTGCACAGTACCACTCCTCCTGTATATATACCCTGCACAGTACCACTCCTCCTGTATATATACACTGCACAGTACCACTCCTCCTGTATATATACACTGCACAGTACCACTCCTCCTGTATATATACACTGCACAGTACCACTCCTCCTGTATATATACACTGCACAGTACCACTCCTCCTGTATATATACCCTGCACAGTACCACTCCTCCTGTACATATACCCTGCACAGTACCACTCCTCCTGTATATATACACTGCACAGTACCACTCCTCCTGTATATATACACTGCACAATACCACTCCTCCTGTATATATACACTGCACAATACCACTCCTCCTGTATATATACACTGCACAATACCACTCCTCCTGTATATATACACTGCACAGTACCATCACTCTCCTGTATATATACAATGCACAGTACCGCTCCTCCTGTATATATACACTGCACAGGACCACTGCCCTGCATATATACACTGCACTGTACCACTGCCCTGTATATATACACTGCACAGTACCATCACTCTCCTGTATATATACACTGCACAGTACCACTCCTCCTATCCTGTATATATACACTGCACAGTACCACTCCTCCTATCCTGTATATATACACTGCACAGTACCTCTCCTCCTATCCTGTATATATATATATATACACTGCACAGTACCACTCCTCCTGTCCTGTATATATACACTGTAGAATTTGCAATAGCTGTCACTCATGCTAGAAGTGAAATCTGGCATTGTACTATACCTAGATTTCTCTGCTGTATCTGGGCATCATGAATCGTGGTATGTGTTAAAGGGGGGACCCACTGAGACTCTTTTGCCCGGGGCCCTCAAAAACCTGGAGCCAGCCCTGGGGGTGGATCACTGGGCCGGCGCTGCAGCTGTTTAACGCTATTGACGTGCGGGCCCGCGCCCGCACGTCAATAGTTAACAGCCGCCAGCCAATCTGAGGCTGGCAGCTGACGTCAGTCCCAGTGTGCATGTCGCCGGCGTCTGACATCATTGTCAGTCGCCGGCGAGTGCACGTTTCAGCTGCGTGGAAAGAGCAGGAGCGCGGACAGGTAAGCAGAACTTGTTTTTTTTTTTTGCAGTCCCGATCATGTGATGGTAACATTCACCGGCGAAACAATTTAACTTCTCCATCTGAGGTCTTATTCCTGCTGAAGGGGGGGGGGGGGGGCGCCAAGCTCGGGAACAGCCCCGGGCGGCAAAAGCTTTAGCTACGCCTCTGATTCCAGAGCTCCTGCGCTGTGTGGCTTCGATTCCCCAAAAAAAACTAATTTCAAGACGGCCTGCTGACGTTTGGCCACGGCTGTGCTCATGTCAGTCATAACAGGTAAACGTTCACGGGTCCATGTGGAGGTGGACTGTGACGGATCCTGCAGCGATGAATATGAGGAACTTGTGTAAGAGGAGGAGTCAATGCGTACAGACTGGATTCCTGCAATCCTTGGAGTGGGCAGGACACGTCCTGCGCCACTCGCACGGTCTGTACCCGGCTCAACAACATTAACCCAATGGGCAGTGACGGAAAGGTATCGCCCCTGTCCATGTTGACTGGTCCACGCATCGGTGGTGAGGTGGACCTTGCTACTGACGGCGTTCAGTAGCGCGTGTTTTATTTGTCCCTCCACATGCTTGTGCAGGGCAGGGACAGCTTGCCTGCTGAAGTAAAAGCGGCTGGGCACCTTGTACTGTGGGACTGCCAATGCCATCAAGTCACGGAAGCTGTCAGTCTCCACCAGCCTGAATGAGAGCATTTCCAGCGACAGAAGTTTGGCAATGCCTGCATTCAGAGCCTGTGCTCGGGGGTGGTTTGCCGAGAATGCCCGCCTTTTCTCCCATGCCTGTACTACCGATGGCTGTAGACTAGGCTGGGAGTGTGAGGATGACTGGGAATGTGGTGCTGTGGGTGGAATTACACTAGGTCTCTGGACAACAGTGCCAGAGGTTCTTCCATGGCGATCCGGGGAGGACGCCAAACCAGCTGTGCGTGAGCTGGAGGAAGAGGCAACACGAGCTGAAGAGGTGGTAGCTGCCGCTGTTGGTTGGCCTAGGTCTTCAGTGTGTTTTTGTAACTCCACCGCGTGCCTGGTCCGCACATGTTTCCACATATTTGTGGTATTGAGGTTGCTGACACTTTTACCTCTTTTGACTTTCTGATGACACAGCTTGCATTTGACAAAACAAATGTCATCTGCAACTGTGTCAAAAAAGGACCAGGCACAGCAAGTCTTGGGAGCGCCCTTTTTGGCTTTTGAAAGAGACAGGCTCCTAACGGGTGCCAAAGTGGAGGCTACAGGCTCCGCAGTCTTCCCCTTCCCTCTCCCTCTTTGGCCCGTTAGGGGAATCTCTTGCTCTGAGCTGCTCCCACCACCTTCCTGTTCCTCACGCCACGATGGGTCAAGGACCTCATCATCTCCACTACCCTCTGCCACCAACTGCTCCTCCTGGGTAGTCTCGGCAGCACAGTGCGCACCAGAAAGCGGCACCTGAGTTTCATCATCAGATGCGTACTGCGCTGTGGTCACAGCAGGCACTGACCCACCCACCTCTTCAGAGTCAGAGAGACAAAGCTGTTGGGCATCACTGCACACTGCCTCTTCTTCCATTTCTCCAATACTGCTTGGCTGGCCCCCTGTTTCCAAGCCAAGAGATTCAGAGAACAGAAGTAGAGACGGCTCCTGTCCTGGGCTCTCTGACTGCCTGGCCAATTTGGCAGGTGGTGAAGAGACAGATGGCTGCTCTCCAGTGGTCTGTGCCTGAGAGGATGTGGCACTAATTGAAGTTGATGCGTTAGCTGCCATCCATCCGACAACGGCTTCAATTTGATCTTCACGCAGCAGCGGTGCACGGCGCTCTCCGACAAAGCTGCGCATGAAGGACTGTTCCCTGCTGAAACTGGGTGATGATGAGTCACCGGTGCCCGCAGCAGGCACAGAATCACCACGTCCTCTCCCTGCTCCTCTCCCTGCTCCACGCCCACGCCCACGACCCTTACTCCCTGCCCTCTTCATCTTGGTTGGCAGATAAAGATAAGCAGAAAAGTACTAAGGCCTTAGTGTGCTTATTCCTGAAATGCTCCTCCTAACAGGTGTAAGAAACACTAATGTTGTAAAGTGTGGACTATACTTTATTATTGATAAAAATGTGGCCTACACAAGTGTTAAGTGGTGTTTGGTGAACTTTACTTTTTTTTTTTTGTGCAGATCGGGCTACAGAGCGAGTTTAACTCACACGGAGACCGTGCAGACAGCCGTAAACGGCGCTGCAAGGCCCAAAAACCCTCCTCTAGGTTATCCTATCTAGTGTTTTTCCACTATTTTGCTGGAGACGGGTGGAAAGACACTAATAGGAAATTGTTTACAAAATTTTCAACAGGCTGCACTAGTTGAAAAAAAAGGACAAGTTATTTAACGGTATGAGGCAGTGACAAACCCTGAGCTGAATACAACGGGCTGTGGCTGCACACAGACTACA
Organism: Ranitomeya imitator; assembly: GCF_032444005.1. NCBI lineage: Eukaryota > Metazoa > Chordata > Amphibia > Anura > Dendrobatidae > Ranitomeya > Ranitomeya imitator. The sequence goes on along the minus strand of NC_091287.1, from coordinate 177,146,183 downwards.
GGGCGAGCTGCGCTCACACGGAGACCGTGCAGACAGCCGTAAACGGCGCTGCAAGGCCCAAAAACCCTCCTCTAGGTTATCCTATCTAGTGTTTTTCCACTATTTAGCTGGAGACGGGTGGAAAGACACTAATAGGAATTTTTTAAATAATTTTTAAACAGGCTGCACTAGTTGAAAAAAAGGACAAGTTATTTAACGGTATGAGGCAGTGACAAACCCTGAGCTGAATACAACGGGCTGTGGCTGCACACAGACTACAGGGCGAGCTGCGCTCACACGGAGACCGTGCAGACAGCCGTAAACGGCGCTGCAAGGCCCAAAAACCCTCCTCTAGGTTATCCTATGTAGTGTTTTTCCACTATTTTGCTGGAGACGGGTGGAAAGACACTAATAGGAAATTTTTTAAAAATTTTTCAACAGGCTGCACTATTTGAAAAAAGGACAAGTTATTTTACAGTATGAGGCAGTGACAAACCCTGAGCTGAATACAACCGGCTGTGGCTGCACACAGACTACAGGGCGAGCTGCGCTCACACGGAGACCGTGCAGACAGCCGTAAATGGCGCTGCAAGGCCCAAAAACCCCCCTCTAGGTTATCCTATGTAGTGTTTTTCCACTATTTGGCTGGAGACGGGTGGAAAGACACTAATAGGAAATTTTAGAAAAAATGTGCAGCAGGCTGCACTATGAGCAAAAAAGGACAATGGATAGAACTGTGTGAGGCAGTGTGAACCCCCCCTGAGCTGAATACAACCTGGTATATGGCTGCACACAGACTACAGAGTGAGCTGCACACACACAGAGACCTTGCAGAACGCTGTTAAAACAGCGCTGCAAGGCAAGAGCAAGGTGAACTGAACAGTGAACACAGCGTTTGCTAAATTAGCCTTGGAAAAGCAAAATAAAGCAATTAGCTATCTCAACTGGCCCTCAGTTAGAACACAGCGTCCTGTCCCTAACTGAAATCACAGCAGAGTGAGCGCAAAATGGCGGCAGCGCTTTTTTATAGTGCAGAGTGACATCATTTCAGCAGCCAATCACAGCCTTGCCAGTACTTACATGCCCACCATGCTAAACAGGATGTGCCCACACTTCCATTCATTCCTCATTGGCTGCTGCGTGCAGTTTGAATTCTGGGAACTTCCGATTCCGGTATCCGATACGCGGGAAGTATCGGAATTCGGTATCGGAATTCCGATACCGCAAGTATCGGCCGATACCCGATACTTGCGGTATCGGAATGCTCAACCCTACTTATCACTAGTCTTCAGTCCTTCTATGGGATACAGTAATCCATAAAAACTCCAATGAGGTAAATACTTTTTAAAGTCACTATATTAGATTTTTCACACTTCTTTTATTATGCAAGTTCTAAAACCTTTTCTTTTATTTGAGAGCATAATTTAAGGCATCACATCATGCAAAATGTGATGAACTTTATTAGATATGTGGGAACTTTAACTCCGATTTGAGACTCCTTCTTTGAAAGGGAAAAATATAACAAATTCATCTTGTGAAACTGACACACTGAAATGGATGAGGCAGCTCATTCTGTAAAGTATTCAGTGTTAGTGGAGATAACAGGGCTATTAAACTGTTAACGAGCTTGTTTCCTCCATAGTCTAAATTGTCTGACAGCTGGAAACATGCAAAGTAAATAAATCTGTGTATTTTGATTTTCCAGCTCTGCTCAATTTGATGAGCTGCTCACTGGCTCGGGTGTGCTGAGTAAAACCTTTAGGAGTGGTGTGGAAGAAAATCAGCATAAAGCAAAGAAACTAGGGAGGGTCGGAAGAAAGAAAACCTCTTAATGAAGTTTGATTTCTGCACAGTTTAATGTGCATATGTCAATTCTCCTTATCATGTAGGTGACACCACTACAAATGTCCCTATGAGCCTAATGCAAGCTCAGTGTGGCATCTGCTAAATGGCGAGCTACTGGCTAATTGTAAAAACTGAAAAGGAACAATGATTAATATTATATTCCATTGTTATATAATGGCATATAATTCCTAAGATTGAATTTATTAAAATAGGTCTTGTTAACACTACATAGTCATGTCTATGTAAATTGAATACTTGTTTGTGTCTAATTCCCGTGGTACAGCTATTTAGGGTCACATATTAAGACACTAGTTTTACAAGTGTCACTGGTGGGTGCGGGACTTTCACCATTTCGCTTATAATATCTGTAAGGCAGTGACCAGTGTCACATGTAGGGACGCTATGTGTTCCCCCAGAATGTACACGGAGAAGTATTGAGGCCATGGGAGTGCATGGCAGTCGCATGCGTAGCTGTGATTGCAATGCGGAATAAAAAGTAAGTGTTAGTCTTGGACAAACTATTTGTCGAAAACAGATTTAAGAAAACCTTCTCTGGGTTTTTGTGTTTTGAAACGGACTACAGGATGGTAGTGGTGCAGTTCGTTTCACTCCTGGCCGGGTTTTCCATAGATCCCAGTTAAAATCCCTGCTGTAAAGGGTTTGGTTGTATCAGGTTCAGAGTTAGTGTCAGTCTGGTATTTGCAGGAGTATGGAGCAGTTGGCTCTGTAGAGCTCCACCTATGTGAGGCAACACAGGCAAGCGGAGTCAAACAGCCAAGGCAGCTGGAAGGCCTCGCACCACACAGCGTACACGGCTGTGCAGTCACCCACAGCAAGAGGTCATGGAGGCGGACCAGCGTGTTTATCAGCTGCAATCTGGAGGATATGTTTCCCGGCTGCCATCCGGAGGATATCGTGTGCTGTGTACTTTATGTGAGTTGAACATTAAAGAGACTTTTGTTTTGCACTTTTGTTGGTTCACTGCCTCATCACTGCATAGTGAGGATACCGCTGCATGACACATCGGAGGCCAGGATCACACATGCGAGAAATACGTCCGAGTCTCGCATGGTAATACCCGGCATTGCCGCCGTCACTCAGGAGCGGAGCGTGCGGCCGCATGTATTACTATGCGGCCGACGCTCCGCTCCTGAGTGACGGCGGCAATGCCGGGTATTACCATGCGAGACTCGGACGTATTTCTCGCATGTGTGATCCCGGCCTAATAGCAGAGACTAGCAGATCGGACAAAATTCTAATTCGCCAAATTGTGAGGATTTTCCCTGGAAATTTAATTTGCACCAAAGTTATTCTCCCCAAATTGAATGTCACTTATTATGCTATGGGGTCATAATAAACGTAAGATGTAATAAAGTCGTAGTCTAGAGTGTGAGGCCAGGGATCCAGCAGTCGTTAGCAATTAAAAGAAGATGTTACAAGGACCAAACAGATGATGGTGAGGAGCAGGGGGTCTGGAGTGGTGAACGGTAAGGAGTATGCATATTTTTTTTATTTTTTAACCTTTTGATGGCTATTTTAAGCTCCGACAGCCTCCACTCAGCTTAATCCGTGCAGAAGCGAACTACAAAAATACACATTTTGTTACATACATTGTCGCAAGTGTGTCATGTCCTCCTGGGATATCTGGGGTTAGAAGATCACTACGTATTGTGAATCACAGATCTTCCATTTAACCTGTGTGTGTCCCATATTAAATGGATTTGGTTTCCTTTGGTGCTGAAGAGGTTAGCGACCCTTTCTATGCTGGTCAGAAACATGCATCTCCATTTAAGCTGCTTCTGATCTGGTCATTACCTCTTCCAATAAAATCTGGACAGACTTTCTCTTTCTTGCCAGAAAAGCTTTGCTTTTTAGCTCCTTGGAAACGCTGTGCTAAATTGGAGATCATTGTTGAGACTCATACCGAGGGGAAGCCCCTCCTAACTGCATTAGTTCTTCAGAGCACACAGGGAGCACCTCGGTTTTAGGAAGTACCATGAGGGGCAGAGTAACAAAAGGTCTATCCCTGAGGCATCTGGAGCGTGGGGTACTCGGGCTGGGTCCGATGGTTCTTAAGGGGGTTGTCGCGGCAACAGTGACCCAGTCCGTGGCCCTGGGTGTCCAATAAAATTAATGAAAGGGGAATAAAGTTTATGGGGAGATTGTTCGTTATGCCACCCGTGGTGTTTGGCAATGGATGGTCGACGCTGTGATTCAGGTCCAATGGGGCAGTTGGTGACGCAGCAGAGTTGGTACAGCTCTCCACAGGTATAGCCAGCCCCAGGGCAGTGAACATGTTAAATGTGATGGTGGTGGTTGTAGTGCAGGACAGGTGGCACAGCAATAATTCAGAGGACACACCAGAGAGCGATTTCCACAGTTTACTCACAGTTTGACGTGCAGGCTGGGACACTAGTTACAGATGACAATAGAGGTCCGGGGAGCCTGGAAGTAACTTAGGATCCACTAAGCCAGATGGGTTTTGAGGCCTCCTTACTGTGCTGTCTTCTGAGGTCCTTGCTGCCTAAAGCTATGCCCAGTTCCTTATTGTTCTGAAATACTTGCCCCTATGGCAGCTTGAGCCAATTGCAGGTGTCGCTCCTTTATGGTGGCTCCGGGCTCTGGTCTGCTGCTGTGCCTTCGGGTGTCTACTAGGCCAGGAATCCTGCAATCCCCTACCCTCCCGATTTAGCTGCTCGGACTATTGTACCCATCAGCCACGGACTCCGGCACCCGGCTTCTAGTATTCTGGGCTGAAATTGGTCACAGCTTCACTCCCCAGGTTCACTTTTACTTCTCCTCTCTCTTCTCTTCACTCAGACTCTGTCTCTTCAGTTCCAGACACTGACTCTCTGACCCCTTCTCCAGGCCAGAACTCATAGAGAAGCTCCACTGAAACCGGGTTTAGAGCTCCCCCTTCTGGTCTGGAGTCACAAAAAGTGTTGGATGTAATTGTTATCTAGTCAGGGAAACTCCTTGCTTCCAGGCATGTCATCACCCAACTATGAGGGAAGCAATGTCACTGTGGCAACTGGACTCCTGGGGTGCCACACGTCTATCTATGCATATGGCCAGAGTCATGGTGGCCTCCAACGACTCAGTAGTGTAATAAAGAGCTAGTGCGTATTTTAATCTTTCAGACAGGCTTTGATAAAACTGACTCTTAAGAGCAAAATTGTTCCAATAGGTGTCAGTGGCCCATCTACAGAACTCTGAGCAGAATTCCTCTGCCGACTGATCTCCCTGGTGGAACTTACGTAGCTTAGACTAGACAACAGAGACAGAGTCCAGGTCATTGTACAAGAGGCCGAGAGCCTAAAAAAAAAAATCAACCAACTGCAGAGACAATGAGTCTGACGGAAGTGAAAAGGCCCAGGATTGACGATCTCTTTGAAGGAGAATAATAACACAACCAACCCGTTGCTCCTCACTCATAGATGAACGAGGGCGTAGCCTAAAATAAAGTTTGCAGGCTTAACAAAACACAACAAATTTATCCCGCTCTCCAGAAAACCTATCCGGGGGGCCATCTTAGGTTCTTGTTCAGCCAGACTGCCAACCATTTCGACAGTCTGGTGCTGTGAGACCCTAGGTTGCAGGTCTGATAGCTCAAGCAACAGACCATGCAAATGTTTGGCAAGGACTGCAATGGGATCCATCCCAAGATATAAAATGTGGGGCCGGTGAAAATGTCATGCTATGATGGTCATCGGTAAGGAAGGGGTGTCTCAAGCTATACCTGGAATTGTGACCCTAACTATCGCTGTTCCAGGGGTATTCTTGAAGGTAGAGAGGCCCAAGTCTCCGACCTTACTATGCTCCTGTTAAAAAAAACCCTATTAAAAAATAACCTTTATTTCTGTAATACAATAAAAGCACACAATCAAGATATCCCCTGAATAGAATTGCCTCAATACTCTGGACTATGAGATGCTAGAGGGAACCAACAATTCACCTCCTCTAGTCTCTTGGATTTACTAATATATTATCTACCTAGTAAATAACCACCCCTGCTTACAAAGATAGATGCAGAGATAAACCCAATCTAACACCTCTCATAAGGAACCAATAGCACCCAAGATCAATTACTTTATACAAACGGTGACATAGTTGTGCTGACATAAAGTGACACTCTCACTTATAGGATGTGTAGAAATGAGTGATTCAACCCTAGATATCAATCTGTCTGGATGCCTACCTAGATGCGGAGGTTGGAACCCTAAGAACACCGAGAATGGTGCTCCCGCTCGTGCGATGGCTGTCCCTTATCTCCTGATTTCACCCTATAAGAATACAGTCGGAAACAGAGGGCCAGATGGCCTGTACTGTCCATATGATGATATACTTGAATACTGTATATTAGATATATACAACAAACAAAAGGGTCTAGATATGTAAATGTGGAGAAATAAAGGAAGACAGGTGCACTCAATCTTTCCCACTCATAACCAATGCATATATAGATCATCAATATGCAGTCAAGGATTTCTTGGGGGGGTGGGGGGGTTGGGTACTATAGCAGCATTATGATTCCAACGATATCAACATCCCCATACCATTTAATTTACGCAGGGCTTACATGGTGCTGAACTAGGACAACATACTCAAACAAAATTAACAAATCCCATAGATATAATTCACACCAGAGTCACCACACAAAATACATTCCAAGACATCGCAGTATCACCTATGTAACATACAGTGTATACAGCAGTATCACCCATATATTGAATTTATAGCAGTCACAGTAATCCCTATATAATGTATATAAACTGCTGTATATATATTATATAGGTGATACGGCAACTCTGCTGTATATACATTATACTAGATGGTGGCCCGATTCTAACGCATTGGGTATTCTAGAATATGTATGTAGTTTATTTATGAAGATTTAAGAATAATGCAATGAATACACAGAATTTTCCGGGTAAAGTATATACATTATCAGTTAAACTGTGTTTAAATCCCGCGCCAATATCACTGATTGGTTGCGTCCGGCCGGACGCAACCAATCAGCACAGTGGGGTTTAAATCCCGCGCCAATATCGCTGATTGCTCGTGGCCTGCTGGGCCCGACCAATCAGCGAACCGTGGTTCAAATCCCGTGCCAATTCGCAGCCTGACTGCGCCTCTCGCTGATTGGACGCGGGCAGCTGGCGAGACCAATCAGCGATGCGGGATTTCCGTTACAGACAAACAGACAAAATTAAACGATTATATAGTAGATACCTGATGCGTTAGAATCGGGCCACTATCTAGTATTCATGTAAACATTGGTGCTTACATTTATGTTTTAACCCATTGGAAACACTACCATTGCTTTTCTCCTGTCTTTATTTTAAAAGTCAAAACTTTATTAGTTGTCTATCGCTGTATGACAGTTTGTTTTCTACAGGATGACTTATAGTTTTCAAAGACACCATTTATTTTACCATGTGATAAACTTAAAAATGGGGATAAATATAATTCTCTCCCTTACACACTGTCCTCCATGTTGTTCTCTCCCTTACAGACTGTCCTCCATGTTATTCTCTCCCTCACACACTGTCCTCCATGTTATTGTCTCCCTCACAGACTGTCCTCCATGTTATTCTCTCCCTCACAGACTGTCCTCCATGTTATTGTCTCACTCACACTGTCCTCCATGTTATTTTCTCCTTCACAGAATGTCCTCTATGTTATTCTCTCCCTCACAGACTGTCCTTCATGTTATTCTCTCCCTCACAGACTGTCCTCCATGTTATTCTCTCCCTCACATTGTCCTTCATGTTATTCTCGCCCTCACAGACTGTCCTCCATGTTATTCTCTCCCTCACACTGTCTTTCATGTTATTCTCGCCCTCACAGACTGTCCTCCATGTTGTTCTCTCCCTTACAGACTGTCCTCCATGTTGTTCTCTCCCTCACAGACTGTCCTCCATGTTATTCTCTCCCTCACACTGTCCTTCATGTCATTCTCACCCTCACACTGTCCTCCATGTTATTCTCTCCCTCACACACCGTCCTCCATGTTATTCTCTCCCTCACAGACTGTCCATGTCAGGGGTGTCAAACTGCATTCCTCGAGGGCCGCAAACAGGTCATGTTTTCAGGATTTCCTTGTATTGCACAGGTGATAATTTAATCACCTGCACAGAATGATTCCAGCACCTTGTGTAATGCAAAGGAAATCTTGAAAACATGCATGGTCTGAGGCCCTCGAGGAATGCAGTTTGACACCTCTGGTCCATGTTATTCTTGCCCTCACAGACTGACCTCCATATTATTCTCTCCCTCACAGACTGTCGTCCAATGCCGATTGGTCGTGGCTGGCCGGGCACGACCAGTCAGCGAAGGGTGGTTCAAATCCCGCTCCAATTCGCGGCCGGACTGCGCCTGTCGCTGATTGGTCAAGGGCAGCTGGCGAGACCAATCAGCGATGCGGGATTTCCGTTACAGACAAACAGACAGAATTAGACGATTATATAGTAGATATAGTATTCTCTCCCTCACAGACTGTCCATGTTATTCTCTCCCTCACAGACTGTCCTCCAACTCTGATTGGTTTTGCCTGGCCGTCCTCAACCAATCAGCGATGCGGGATTTCGTTTACAGACAAACAGACCATTAGACAATTATGTATATTGTAGCATGGCTAAAGGGTGTGTAGTAGATGGGAGGTATGTGTCACATAGGTGGCTTGTCGCTGTGATGTAGCCCAGAGTGTTTTCTTTATTTCATATAACCATGTATATCTATGTGTTTCAGGACCTGTGGTTATGTCAGACCACATGTCTAACCATGTGATGGGTTCCTGGGTGTGGTTAGCTCTATATAATACAGGCTAATGCTTTACACAGCAGATATGTGTGGAGGTGAAACCCTCCAGAGTGTGTTAAGGCTCCAGGACTGAGCCTGAAGGATTGGACACTTGTTTTTCTTTTCCTGAACTAAAGGCTATTTGCTTTCTGTTATTTGTGCCATGTGGTTTATGAAGCAATAAACCTTGTGAACTTTTAAAGGAACGTGCCTCGTGGGTGTCAGCCGTCGCACCTGAGTGAGTAAATCCCCTACTATATATATATATATATATATATATATATATATATATATATATATACACACACACAGGTGCATCTCACAAAGTTAGAATATCATCAAAAACTTTAATTATTTCTGTTCTTCAATACAAAACGTGAATCTCATACATTAGATAGTCATTACAAATAGAGTGATGTATTTCAAGTGTTTATTTCTGTTAATGTTGATAATTATGGCTTACAGACAGTGAAAACCCAAAAGTCATTGTCTAAGTAAATTAGAATACTTTATAACACTAGCCTGAAGAAATGATTTTAACATTCGAAATGTTGGCCTACTGAAATGTAAGTTCAGTAAATGCATTCAATACTTGGTCGGAGCTCTTTTTGCATCAATTACTGCATCAATGTGGCGTGGCATGGAGACAGTCTGTGGCACTGCTGAGGTGTTATGGAAGCGCAGGTTGCTTTGATAGCAGCCTTCAGCTCATCTGCATTGTTGGGTCTGTTGTCTCTCAACTTCCTCTTGACAATACTCCATAGATTCTCTATGGGGTTAAGGTCAGACGAGTTTGCTGGCCAATCAAGCACAGTGATACTGTTGTTTTTAAGCCAGATATTGGTACATTTGGCAGTGTGGACAGGTGCCAAGTCCTGCTGGAGAATTAAATGTCCATCTCCAAATTGGCAGCTTGGCTTGTCTGTCTCTCTACTCTTCCTCCAGACTCCGGACCTTGATTTCCAAGATTTAGTGAGAAGTATCCCCAATCAATGATTGTTTCGGGAGCCATGTCATCTGTTGGTGTAGGTCCACTGTGTTTTATCAAGACCAAAGTCAGCGCAGTCATCTACCAGGAAATTATAGAGCACTTCATGATTCCCTCTGCCGACGAGCTTTTTGGAGATGGAAATTTAATTCTCCAGCAAGACTTGGCACCTGTCCACACTGCCAAAAGTACCAATACATGGTTTAAAAACAACAGTATCACTGTGCTTGATTGGCCAGCAAACTTGTCTGACCTTAACCCCATAGAAAATCTGTGAGGTATTGTCAAGAGGAAGATGAGAGACACCAGACCCAACAATTCAGATGAGCTGAATGCTGCTGTCAAAGCAATCTGGGCTTCCATAACACCTTAGCAGTGCCACAGACTGATCGCATCCATGCCACGCCGCATTGATGCAGTAATTGATGCAAAAGGAGCCCCGACCAAGTATTGAGTGCATTTACTGAACATACATTTCAGTAGGCCAATATTTCGGATGCTAAAATCATTTTTTTAAGCTGGTGTTATAGCATATTGTAATTTACTGAGATAATGACTTTGGGGTTTTCTTTGGCTGTAAGCCATAATCATCAACATTAACAGAAATAAACACTTGAAATAGATCACTCAGATTGTAATGACTCTATATAATCCGCCACTTTTTTCACAATTTATCGGAGTGATATATATATATATATATATATATATATATATATATATATAATTGTCTAAGGGTTTTTCCGTCTTTCTGTCTGTCTGTCTGTCCTGGAAATCCCGCGTCTGTGATTGGTCGAGGCCGCCAGGCCTCGACCAATCAGCGACGGGCACAGCAACGATGATGTCATAAAGGACGTAGAAATCCGACGTTTCTGATTCAGCGACGGGCACAGTATCGACGTAGATGTCATAATGGTTGCCATGGCGACGATGATGTCATAAAGGTTGCCTCGACCAATCAGCGACGGGCACATTCTGTCGCGAATTCTGGAATCATCATTGTCCATATACTACGGGGACATGCATATTCTAGAATACCCGATGCGTTAGATTATACTGTATACATTATACTGTATGGCACCCATAATAGTGTATGGAGCATTATATGGGGTAATTCTGTATTGAGCAATATATGGGGCTCATTATACTGTCTGGAGCATTATATGGGGCTCATTATACTGTATAGAGCATTATATGGGGCTCATTATACTGTATGGAGTAATATATGGGACTCATTATACTGTATGGAGCACTATGTGGTGCCCATAATACTGTATGCAGCATAATATGAGGCTCATTATTTTGTATGGAGCATTATATGGGGCTCATTATTCTGTATGGAGCAATTTACTGTCTGGTTTCTGACCTATTGTACAATAGTTATCACTCATGTAATGTAAGAAGTGAAATCTTTGGCATTGTACTATACCTATATTTCTCTGCTGTATCTGTGCATTACGAATTGTGGTATGTGTTAAAGGGGCCCACTGAGACTTTCACTCGGGGCCCACAAAAACTTGGAGCCGGCCCTGTATCCACTGCACAGTATCACTTCTCCTGTCTTGTTGTCAAAGAGGCGACATTGGACTTTGGGAGGGTCAATATTGGCTTATTATTTTCAATGTTACTATGGCCAAACAAAAATAAAATATTGGAAAAGCTGTTTAAATGGATTATCCCAATTAACCCACTCTCCTCTGGATAGGGGATAGCAATCCAATTGCTGGAGATCTGACTGCTGGTGCCCCCATAATCCTAAATATCGGAGCTCTGTAGAGCTTCATGTAAATGCAATTGTGGTCGATCATGCGCACTGTGGCGGCATTCACATGTGGCTCTTCAAATATCTCCTTTTAGGAGAATGAGGGGCATGACAAAGTAAAGCATAATTCACTAATCGGTGGTGGGGACTGGAGTGTTATAGTTTGTGGGCTGGTGGGGTTTGTGTGGCAGGGCTGCTTTTTTGTCCCAGTTCGGCCCTGTTCAGATACATATGATCTTGTGAGGCCATGAAATCAGCCTTACAGCAGATCAATCATTTTTGATAATTGTGTGGTCCAGAGACACCAGGGTACATTTCAGCATATAACTCTTTTGTGCTACTAATATTGTGCTTGAGTCAGGAGTCCACATTTGAGAATATAAATTGTTTGTTCTAATAGCATGCTCCAGAAAGCAGGCCACATTTCTGCTGAAAACTATTTTGTGCTGGTAAAATATTTGGCCAGGCAGGAGTCCACATTTCAAAATACAAATTCTTTGCACTAATACCATGGTCCTGAAAAAAGGCCAAATTTCTGCATACAAATATTTTGCCTGGTAATAAATGTGTCCAGTCAGGAGTTCACATTTAAAAATACAAATTCTCTGTGCTAATAGAATGTTTCTGAAACAAGGCCATATTTCCACATAAAAATATTTTGTCCTGGTAATATTTTTTGCCAGGCAGGAGTCCACATTTGAAAATACAAATTATTTGTGCAAATAGTGTGGTCCTGAAAAAAGGCCACTTTTCAGCATAAAAATATTTGATACTGGTAATATTTTTGGCCAGGCAGGAGTTCATATTTGAAAATACAATTTGTTTGTACTAATAGCCTGTTCCTGAAACAAGACCACATTTCTGCCTAAAAATATTTTGCGCTGGTAATATTTTTGTCCAGGCAGCAGTCCACATTGAAAATATAAATATTTGTGCTAATAGTGTGGTCCTGAAACAAGGCCACATGTCTGCCTAAAAATATTTTATGCTGGTTATATGTTTGTCCAGGCATCTGTCCACATTTGAAAATACAAGTAGTTTAAGCTCATAGCATGGTCCTGAAACAAGGCCATATTTCTGCCTAAAATTATTTTGTACTGGTAATATTTTTGTCCAGGCAGCAGTCGACAGTTTAAAATACAAATGGTTTGTGCTAATAGCATGTTTCTGAAACAAGGCCACAATACTGCCATAAAATACTTTGTGCTGGTAATATTTTTTCCAGGCAGGGGTCCACATTTGAAAATACAAATTCTTTGTGCAAATAGCATGGCGGTCCTGAAACAAGGCCACACTTCTACATAAAAATAGTTGGTGCTAGTAATATTTTTGGCCATGCAGGAGTTCACATTTCAAAATACAAATTGTTTGTGATGCTTCTGAAGCAAGGCCATATTTCTGACAAAAAAAAAAAAGTGCTGGTAATACTTTTTACCAGACGGGAGTCCACATTTGAAAATACAAATTCTTTGTGCTAATATTGTGGTCATGAAACAAGGCCGCATTTCCACATAAAATTTTTTTGATACCGGCATTATTTTTGGCCAGGCAAGGGTCGACATTTGAAAGCACAAATTGTTTGTGCTAATAGCATGTTTCTGAAAGAAGGCCACATTTCTGCCTAAAAATATTTTGTGCTGGTAATATTTTTTACCAGGCAGGCGTCCACGTTTAAAAATATAAATTCTTTGTGCTAATATCGTGGTCCTGAAAAAAGGCCAGATTTCTACATAAACATTTTTTTTGTGCTGGTAATATATTTGCAGGCAGGAGTTCACATTTGAAAATACAATATATTTGTGCTAATAACGCGGTCCTGAACCAAGGCCACATTTCCGCATAAAAATATTTTGTTCTGGTAATATTTTTGTTCAGGCAGGAGTTCACATTTGAAAATACAATTTGTTTGTGCTAATAGAATGTTCCTGAAACAAGACCACATTTCTTCCTAAAAATATTGTGTGCTGGTAATATTTTATGTCCAGGCAGCAGTCCATATTTGAAATACAAATGCAAAACAAGGCCACATTTCAATATACCATATATTTTGTGCTACTAGTTTGGCTCTAGTGAGGAGTCCACATTCTGAATCTAAATAGTTTGTGCTAATAGCATGCTCCAGAAAGCAGGCGACATTTCAGCATGGGATAGGGCCTGGGAGAGAGCTTGGACCAGCATCTCTAGCTTAAACATTGATCAGCAACACGTTTATGAGTGACAGGTATAGGCCTAGTGTTCTGAGAGAACTGCCAAATTCAATCAACACACATGAAGGAGACCCAACTTGGAGTCCAAACATTACCTTAAATTAAGGTAGATGCCACTAAAGTGGAATCAATTTATTTTATTGATTTATTTATTTTGCTCACTTATATAGCCCTATTAATTCCACAACACTTTGCAGACATTATCAATTTACCCAGAGTAGAAATAGTATAATGGGGCTCTGACACATCTTCTACTACAGGCAGCACACCAGATGAATACCCAACTTGCAGTCTGCACATTTCAAAAAATTGTTTGCAACATCAGCAGCAGTAGCAACAGCAGGGACAGAAGCCACAAGAAAGGTGTCACAGACTGCAATAACGCGAAGATCAATGCAAGACACTAAGAACTACACCATCACCTACTCTGCCCAGCCTCCGACTGGGGTGCAAAATTCATTGGAGATCCATGACTTGTTCATTTTGATGAAAGTTAGGCGCTCTACACTTTCAGGGGACAGCCGGTTGCACTTATCCCTCAGGACACCATCAGCAGTACTGAGAGAATGCTGGCTGCTGGGCATGACAAAACCTTCAAGGCATGACAGGAAAGCTCAGGCCAATCTTCAATTTTTGAAGACCAAAATGCAAAAAGGGTCTAAACTCCCCCTGATGGCATTGATATTGAGCTCGAGATACTCCTGCACCATCTTCTGAAAGTCATTTAGTACGTGTTATGCTACAAGCCAAACTGATGAAATAACGCACAAAAATTGCTTATTTTTTTACATTTATTTGCCTCACTTATAGAGCGCCATTAATTACACAGCGCTTCACAGACATTTTTGGCACTGTCCCCATTTGGGCTCACAATATAAATTTCCTACCACTATCCCTTTGGTGTGTGTGTGAGGAAATAAGAGTACCCAGAATAAACCTACGCAAACACGGCGAAAACATATAAACTCCTTGCAAATGTTGTCCTTGGTGAGGTTTGAACCCAGGACTCCAGAGCTGCAAGGCTGCAGTGCTAACCATTAAGCCAAAGTGTTGCCTCTTCCACTTATAATGCCACAGCTACTGCAAATGTTTTGGCGTTGGCAACTCAATATTCCCAGGCTTGGAAGTCTATAACTGTGATGTACACTGTGTGCCTTACTGATGTCTTGGGAAAAAAAAACACTCTTACGGTGAAGCATCTTGCAAAAATTTACTCTTGTATCGTGGATCTAACAGACTGGCAACCCAGTAGTCAGCACTATTTCTAATCCTAACAATACGACCAACAATCAAGAAGGCGCTCATGTGTCGGGCGCTTCCTTGAGGTCCAAGTACATGGTGTGTTGGCGGTGGGGTAGCACTCAACCTTGCCTCCTCTGTCCCCTCCCACCAACCATGGACAAAAGAGAGAAGATTATTATCCTCTTTCTTTCCTTTCTGTTGCACGCCCATCACCTCTTCATCCTCGTCCTCCTCCATTTGTTCCTCGGCTCCTGCACCTTCACTATCAGCAGTCTGTCTGAGACCATGAGCCCCCCTCGATTGCTGTAATCCTCCCTCCCATGGCACCGGATTGTGCGATGACAGTCCAGAATTTAGATATTGTTATCACTTCCTCTGGGACCACCACCACCTCCTCCCGCAGACTATTCAAAGTGTGCTCCAACATATACAGTGGGGCAAAAAAGTATTTAGTCAGTCAGCAATAGTGCAAGTTCCACCACTTAAAAAGATGAGAGGCGTCTGTAATTTACATCATAGGTAGACCTTAACTATGGGAGACAAACTGAGAAAAAAAATCCAGAAAATCACATTGTCTGTTTTTTTTAACATTTTATTTGCATATTATGGTGGAAAATAAGTATTTGGTCAGAAACAAAATTTTATCTCAATACTTTGTAATATATCCTTTGTTAGCAATGACAGAGGTCAAACGTTTTCTGTAAGTCTTCACAAGGTTGCCACACACTGTTGTTGGTATGTTGGCCCATTCCTCCATGCAGATCTCCTCTAGAGCAGTGATGTTTTTGGCTTTTCGCTTGGCAACACGGACTTTCAACTCCCTCCAAAGGTTTTCTATAGGGTTGAGATCTGGAGACTGGCTAGGCCACTCCAGGACCTTGAAATGCTTCTTACGAAGCCACTCCTTCGTTGCCCTGGCGGTGTGCTTTGGATCATTGTCATGTTGAAAGACCCAGCCACGTTTCATCTTCAATGCCCTTGCTGATGGAAGGAGGTTTGCACTCAAAATCTCACAATACATGGCCCCATTCATTCTTTCATGTACCCGGATCAGTCGTCCTGGCCCCTTTGCAGAGAAACAGCCCCAAAGCATGATGTTTCCACCACCATGCTTTACAGTAGGTATGGTGTTTGATGGATGCAACTCAGTATTCTTTTTCCTCCAAACACGACAAGTTGTGTTTCTACCAAACAGTTCCAGTTTGGTTTCATCAGACCATAGGACATTCTTCTAAAATTCCTCTGGATCATCCAAATGCTCTCTAGCAAACTTCAGACGGGCCCGGACATGTACTGGCTTAAGCAGTGGGACACGTCTGGCACTGCAGGATCTGAGTCCATGGTGGCGTAGTGTGTTACTTATGGTAGGCATTGTTACATTGGTCCCAGCTCTCTGCAGTTCATTCACTAGGTCCCCCCCGCGTGGTTCTGGGATTTTTGCTCACCGTTCTTGTGATCATTCTGACCCCACGGGGTGGGATTTTGCGTGGAGCCCCAGATCGAGGGAGATTATCAGTGGTCTTGTATGTCTTCCATTTTCTAATTATTGCTCCCACTGTTGATTTCTTCACTCCAAGCTGGTTGGCTATTGCAGATTCAGTCTTCCCAGCCTGGTGCAGGGCTACAATTTTGTTTCTGGTGTCCTTTGACAGCTCTTTGGTCTTCACCATAGTGGAGTTTGGAGTCAGGCTGTTTGAGGGTGTGCACAGGTGTCTTTTTATACTGATAACAAGTTTAAACAGGTGCCATTACTACAGGTAATGAGTGGAGGAAAGAGGAGACTCTTAAAGAAGAAGTTACAGGTCTGTGAGAGCCTGAAATCTTGATTGTTTGTTTCTGACCAAATACTTATTTTCCACCATAATATGCAAATGAAATGTTAAAAAAACAGACAATGTGATTTTCTGGATTTTTTTTTCTCAGTTTGTCTCCCATAGTTGAGGTCTACCTATGATGTAAATTACAGACGCCTCTCATCTTTTTAAGTGGTGGAACTTGCACTATTGCTGACTGACTAAATACTTTTTTGCCCCACTGTAGATGACCGGAATAGTGTTGTTGTTGATGATGACAACGTCAACGCTCACCATCTTTCTTAGTAGTCATTTTGAAACTGTGCAGTAGAGTGAAGAGGTCCTTCATCTGTGCCCACTGTGCAAGCGTGATTTGCTGCACGTTCGTACTGCATTGGGCCAGACTTTGCAAAATGTCTTACTTTACCAGGGATCATCACTGCTGCCACAGTCGCTGCAACATGTGCAGAGTGGAATTCCACCTTGTCAGCAAAGCACTTATCAACTGGTTGAAATCAATATGTGCAATTGCACTTTATGTATTGCATTCTGACCATAAGCAGCGCTGGCTTCTCCCCTTTTTTTTATTTTGGGAATTGTTCTTTACTAGGTTTAACTTTTTTGTCACATATAGGCCGGGGAACAAAAACGTTAAGGCAGATGCCTTATCCCGTTGCTTTCCTGAGGGAGGAGATAAGTGTGAACCACTAACTATTCTTCAAAAAGGGGTGGTTATAGCGTCTATATGCTCCAGTCTGGAAAGAGAGGTTGTTGACGCTCGTGGGGACGCCCCTGCTACCTGTCCACTTGGTAAACTGTTTGTTCCTGTTAATCTCCATCTTAGAGTCCTTAGTGAACATCACTCTTAAGTGTTGGCCGGACACTTTGCTAATAATGCCACCACTGATCTACTTACTCAGTGTTTTTGGTGGCCAGGTGCTCATCAGGATGTCTGGGAATATGTAGACGCCTGCAGTGTCTCTGCGCTTTCTAAGACCTCTCATACTCATCCGTCGGGAGCTCTCCATCCGTTGAAGATTCTCAGTAGACCTTGGACTCACTTGTCAGTCAATTTTATCATGGATCTTCCCGTGTCAGGTGGGAATACTGTAATACTGGTGGTGGTAGATAGATTCAGTAAAATGTCTCATTTTATTGCTTTACCAGCTTTACCGAACTCCAAATCCTTGGTGCAAGTTTATCGCAGGGAAATAATTTGATTGCATGGGATCCCGGCCGATATTGTTTCTGATCGTGGGGTGCAGTTTGTCTCCAAATTTTGGAGGGCATTTTGCACCGGTCTGGGGATCCAATTGTCATTTTCTTCTGCTTTTCACCCACAGTCTAATGGGCAGACTGAACAGGTTATCCAGAATCTAGAGACGTACCTCAAGTGCTTTGCATCTGAAAAACAGGAAGACTGGGTTACCTGTTTACCGTTAGCCATATTCGCTGTAAATAATCATTGTTAGGGATCGACCAGTAAGTCCCTGTTTTTCGGGGCATATGGGTTCTATCCTCAGTTTAGTTCATTTAATAGTAATTGCCCTTCTGGATTATAGGAAGAAGAATGGTTTTCATCTTCTATTACTACCATATGGCAGAAGTTACGAATAATTAGAGGATGGGATCCAAATATAAGAGTGTGGCTGATCAGAGACATTTGGTGGGTCCGGACCTGTGTGTTGATGACTTGGTGTGGCTGTCCTCTAGGAACATTAAGCTGAAAGTCTGCCTTGGAAACTGGGTTCCAGGTTTATCGGTCCTTATAAGATCATAGCCACTGTCAATCCAGTAGCATTTCACCTTGCTTTACCTCCTACCTTTAGGATCCATAATGTATTCCATCGATCTCTCCTCCAAAAATACGTTGCATCTTCAGTATCATCACCTCTGCCACATCTCCTGTCATTTTTGATGGAAACTTGGTGTTTCAGATTGTGAAGATCTTGTATTCTCGTGTTGTTCGTTGGTCGTTTCTGTATCTGGTACATTGGAGAGGGTACGATCCTGAGGAGAGGAGGTGGGTACCAGCATCTAATGTTCATGCGGCCAGACTGGTCCGGGCTCGGGCTTTTCACGTGACACACCCCGATAGGCCTGGTCCTGAGGTTCCGGATGTCCCTTGGAGAAGAGGGGATACTGTCACGGGGTTACCATGACAGTGTGGAGCCAGGAGACTGCAACGTCCGATTGCTTCTACTCTGGTGCTGAGAAGAGATACTTCTTCATTTTAAATGGGTTTATTTCTTCTTGCAGAACAGGGGTTAATCGGCCATAATGGAAATCCCTGTGCTCACAGCTGAGCTCCGTTAGCCACTCCTTTCCCCTTTATAGCCTGGGCTCTGCTACAAATCCTTGTCAGAGCAGGCATTTGCTGCTTGGCTAACAGAGGGAGAGGAGTTCATATGAGAAGGATAGTTGGAGGAGTAGTCTGTGACTGTTGTTTGGTTTGTATGTGTGGTAACTCCCTATCCTTCTCTATTTTGATTTATTCCCCTACCTCCATGCCCAGGTGCATTCCTCTGTTATATGTGAGTGAATTTTTTGTATGGCTGGAGTTTTCTGTTAATCCTTATTTGTGTTGCCTTGTTTGTCGTGTTGGTGTACTATTGTGCACAGTAACACCCCTCTTCCCTGGGAGGGGGAAGAGAACAGATGGAGGGCTAACTCAGGAGATAAGGCAAGGGTGGAAGCACCAGCATCTTCACCTTTAGAAGTATCCCGGGGAGTAGGGTGAGCTAGGGAGCCCCCTAGTGTTAGGGACAGAGAAGGTGCCCCTGGTCCCGGGTCACCCGACAGCTGTGTCATGACAGCATCGCTGCAGATATCTTTTGGGCTACCATAAAATACTTTATGTATTGCGTTCTGACCATAAGCAGTGCTGGCTTCTCCCCTTTTTTGTAAAGAACAATTCCCACCTTGCCTGTGGAGGTGTTAGACATTTCGCCGATTTCAAATATACCAGATTCTTATGATCCGTGATTACCATAACTGGGTGAACCGCTCCTTCCAAAACATGACGCCACTCTTCAAAATCCCATTTGATTGCTAAGAGTTCCCTGTTACCAATGTCATAATTTTTCTCAGCCGGTGACAGTTTTTTAGAAAAACAAGCACATGGTTACATTTACCAAGAAACGCACCCTGCGACAATACAGCTCCCACTCTCCCCTCAGACGCATCGACCTCAATGATAAGAGGCTGAGAGACGTCAGGCTGTGTAAGGATCTGCGCAGAAGAAAAACACCTCTTCAACGTATTAAATGCCTCCCTGGCAGGACTTGACCATATGTAGAAGTTCGTCCCCTTTCTGGTCATATCCATAAGAGGTTTGGCTACTACCAAAAAGTTCTTCATGAATTTACGGTAGTAGTTGGCAAAAACCTAAAAACCTTTCTAACGCCTTCAAATCCTCAGTATGATCCCAATCCAATGCCACCCGGACTTTCGCACACAAATCCTAGGAAAGGGATCTCATCAACCGAGAACACTTCTACGGTTTGACATATAATTCATTGTCTCGGAGTATATATAAGACCTGCCTGACGTACCTGGTGTTACTCAAGGTCAGGTCAATAAATTAATATGTCAGCCAGATAGAGAACCACAAATTAGCCTACTAGGTGACTAAAGATGTCATTTATAAAGTGTTGAAAGATGGTGGGCGCGTTCTTCAACCCAAAAGGCATCACCAGATTCTTATAGTGTCCCTCTGGCGTATTGAACGCTGTTCTCCACTCATCTCCCTCTTTAATACAGCCAAGATTATACACCATCCTGAGGTTCATCTTAGGCTGGTTTCACATTTGCATCTGTGCGTGCAGCGTTTCATCCGCATAGATCCGATGCGTCACGCATACATATATTTAACATGGTGTACGCAAGGACATGCGTTTGCATGCGTTCGCAGACTTTTGCATACGCATGCATCGTTTTGCGGTGTGTGGCGGGGTTTGGTGAACACAACATATTGCATTTTTGGAGTTGTCAAATATTGCGCAATCGTTCGCATGCGGACGATTGTGTGAAAAAAAGCATTAGTGTCTATTGGAACGCATTGGTATGCAAGGACATGCATGCGTTCAGAACCAATGCTTACTTCACACTAATCATGTCCAGGAAACTATGTTACCACCTGCAAAATCACTGATGTATAAAAGGGGGTGTGGAGACAGGTAGTCCTTTACTCTCAAGACTCTGGATGGAAGCAGAAGACTCTCGATGGAAGCGCAAGAGTCGGCATGGAAGCACAAGACTCTGCACGCAAGCGCAAGACTGCACGCAAGCGCAAGACTGCACGGAAGCACAAGACTCTGCACGGAAGCACAAGACTCTGTACGGAAGTAGATCGCCCCCAGACACAGGGCCACGCGTTTTGGTACCGGGACTCTCTGGTTCGGTTCTGAGGTTGTCACGGTGGCTAGACCCAGTCCGCGACCCTGCTAAGGGGCGACCAATGAAGGTGGTGGTACAGTCTGTCAGGGGTTCGTGATGCCACCTTTGGTGTTCGGTGTGGGTGACCGACGCTGCTATGGGGTCCGCTGGGGTGATGGAATGGCAGCTGGATGGTATACCTTCCCACAGGTGAAGTATGTCCCCAGGGCTTCCCAGTTGTGTAGGTAGCGATGGTGTGAGGTGCAGGCAATAACGAGGACACAAGGTTGCAGTCTCTTTACCTCTTTACTGAAGACTTCAGGATCCTCAATCCAGAGCACATTTAACAGGACTATCAGAGACAGGCCGGTCTGATGGGCACTTCCAGAGTTTCCCTCGCAGATGGAAATCGTTGCCTACCACTAGCGCCTGTGTGTTGTAGTCCTACCCTGCTGAGCATTCGGAATAGTCCTCACAACTGCTGTTCTCGTTCGTTCATTCTCTACAGCTCTCTCTCTCTCTTTTGTTCCAGATGTTACTAGTTTCTCATCCCCGGTATGTTTTGGCTAGGACGCACCCGTATGACGTTAAGGCTTGGAGGTCTTCCGGGACCCTAGAGACGCCCCTCTCCCAATGTTGTCCCCAATGTCTGCTAAGGAAATTGAAGGTAGACAGCCAACCTATAATTAACTGTCCTGCGGAGTTCGAAGTAAGGCCTGAAGTCAGTTACTCCCGCGTTGTTCCGGCCACCGGCTACACGCCTCAGTAGGATGTTGCCTCGGTCTCACGGCACGACTCCTACTGGTACTCCTTTTTGCTTGATCTTGTTTACACTGTTCCACAATATCCTTCCCTTCTTATCTCTTTCTTAGGATGCTGCCGCAGGAGGTGCAGGCGCGGCTCCGTAACGTTCTGTTCTGTTCGCTAGGCACCTGCCAGGTTCCCACGCCTGACAGGGACCCCCCTGTGTCTTCTCCTCGCAACACCCCCTGCCACGGGATGTTGCCTGAATCCAACCCAGTCAGCTTCTGGCTAACTTCCTCCCCAGCCCCTAGTTTTACCAGTGTGAGGAGTGGCCCAATAAATAAAGCCTTTTTCTCCCCCTAGTGGCCGGAGTGTGAAGTGTAATGTGTTCTGGTGATACCTGGTCAGGAGAATTACTTCAGTGCCATCAGACGTACCATCACTCCCCTTAATGGCAGAGTGTCATACTGCAACGACCGGATCTCTGGGGCGCTGCACATCCCCCCCCCCGGTTAAATCCAGTACTCCTGGACTGGGAAGAAGAACAACAATATAATACAGCAGAAGACATACAAAATTTTTGAAATGCTTAGAACAAGTAAATAGAAAAGATGCTTCCCTTTATGGGAGGTAAGGACACTTGAACGTTACAAACAAAACAAACAAAAGTTAAATATTTTTAAATAACATTTTGACTATAAATAACTCTCAGTACCCAGCCGGGTATTCTGCCAAGTGCAAACTCTGAACAATAAGTTAACTTTTACTTTAAGGGCGTATATGCTGAACCCACTAAAGACCGCCCCCTGACGAAGCCAACGCGAAACGCGCGTTGGGGCTGCTCTGTGTGATCGCGCTGCACCTGCCACATGGGTAAGGAATAGTACCTAGGATAACAGACCTATATGACTGACTATTGGGTTATATGACACTATAGAAAGTGGGAGTAAGGAGGTGGTTTATCCCCACCTTCCCCGTTTCCTGGGGGGACTCTGGATCCCAAAAATCATACTGACAAGCACTGAGCATTGTATTTTTTGATAGTGAGCAGGTGTGTGTGGTCACACAGGTCTGGTGCCAAATGTTTCTTTTGCTGAGCATGTTTTTATAACTGTAGTTATACTTTGTAATATACCAAATTTATATATGTTAAATAAAACTGATTTTTTTACCTTCATTGAATTTGGGACTTGTACTCTGTTTTCCTTCGGGTTTATGGTATCTTGATAGTGGAGTGTCCTATGTAAAATTTATGGTCCCTATATATGGGGTTTCTCCACATGGAGATGACCCAATATAGAGGAACAAGTGTTCATTATGGGATTTAATTATTTGAACCCACTAAAGGCCTACCATAAAATACTATATAACTCAACTTTTCTTTCCGTTCTAACTTCCCCAATGCAGGACCGCCTAGCTCCTTGGCTGGGCCTACTGTCATTGTGCCGACCATCTTTCTACAGTTCTCAGGAGGACTCTCTCTCTAATCCCTACGGGTTCACTTCAAGCTTTCCTGTCCTCAATCTTTATTAACATTATCAAACTTTATTAACCTTCAACATTATTAACGTTTCAACTTTTATTAGAGCCATCATGTAATTATTCCCTTTAAGAGGGACCCAAGTCTCTAGTGCAGATTCTCTCTCTGTCTGCAAGTCCACCGAAAGCAAGACCCTCTGTGTCATGTTTGGAAGCATCATCTTCGCAAAGTCTTCTCTCGCTTGTAAAACTAGTAGTGAGCACCTTTAAGAAGGTGCAAACTATATACAAAAACAGTTTTGAATCATTCACCGTCCATGATCCGGCAGTCTTTGGACAATAATAACTCTGTGCAAAAGTAGAAAAAGAACTATAAACAATAGGGATCCCGGGTAAACAAAGGGACCCCTTTAAGAAATAACCCTGGTCGGGTTTGAAGCAGCAAAAACAGGAAACAAGTAACTATTTACATACTCGGTTCTTCGAGGTTTGTTACTGTAACTCAGGGGGTAGCACCAGTCGGAGTAGCCCAGCTGGATACTGGCGGCTACCAGGTGCCACATAAGGGGCTCCCTCACTCCAGATGGGGGTCTTATGGCTTTGCACATCTCTTTTCTCATCCGATGCGGTATCAATGTCACTAATCGGTTCTTCAGGTATAATCTGGGTTCGAGTGTCAATTTTGGTAGTAGAGCGGCAATAATGCCCACTGTGGTAGTAGTATTAGGATTTGTCAGTTCAGAGTTAGTCTTCGTCATGGCAGCAGGTGGCGCTGCTGCGGAGCTTATCAGTAGGTCTTCTGTCACTGGGGCAGGGTCATTCTTCATACCTGCTTCAGATGTGGTCCCTCCGGTGCTGATCTGCTTCGTCTCCGCTGGGATCTGGAACGCTGACTGCGGGGCCTTGCGCTGCGGCGTTGTCATCTCTGTTTGCAGCATCTCGCTTTCCGGCAGGGCCTTGCTTTCTGGCTTCGGAGCGCTGGAACTTCTTTCTTGCTCCGGACCAGACGAGGCTGCCGACAGACGTCTGGTGAGGCCCCCGACGAAGGTCTCCTTCCACCCGGCCTCAGTGCTCAGCTGCATCCGCTGGAGTTGATCGCTGAGCTCGTCCACTCCGGCCTGCAGGAAGTCGGGACCAACAGGTGATGCCTGGCCGCGGTATCTCTCCGGGTAGCTGGGGGAGTCCTCTGCTCCGACCCCACACTCCGATCCCGGGCGGTTTGTCATGGCGTCTCCCACGTGGTTCACTTCCTCTCCCTCTTTGTCCTTTTCCCGCTCTCTCCTTCGTGGGCGGTTTCGCTTCCTTTGTCTCCGCCCTCCACTGAGGATCAGGAGGCGGATCTCGGCTGCTGACGGACACGTCCTCAAAGTACAGAGATATTTAGACTGGGCTGCCATTACTTTTTGCGCTCTTCAGCTTGCTCACGCCCAATTCCACACCCTTCTTTTTCTCCTGCATTCCTCGTGGCGCGGCAATGGCGGCGATTTTGGCGGGAATCTTGTGGCAGATAGCAATACACAGTCCTTGCAATAAATCACAGTCCAACACGTTTCAATCACAATTCCAAGGCACACATGACCCAATTCTTCAGGCTTAAGTACGATTCTGTTCGTGACGCCAAGTTGGATCGCCCCCAGACACAGGGCCACGCGTTTCGGTACCGGGCCTCTCTGGTTTGGTTCTGAGGTTGTCACGGTGGTTAGACCCGGTCCGCGTCCCTGCTAAGGGGCGTCCAATGAAGGTGGTGGTTCAGTCTGTCAGGGGTTCATGACGCCACCTGTGGTGTTCGGTCAGGGTGACCGATGCTGCTATGGGGTCCGCTGGGGTGATGGAATGGCAGCTGGATGGTATACCTTCCCACAGGTGAAGTATGTCACCAGGGCTTCCCAGTTGTGTAGGTAGCGATGGTGTGAGGTGCAGGCAATAAAGAGGACACAAGGTTGCAGTCACTGTTATGATAAGGTAATTCAGTACCACAATGGACATAGAAGTCAGAGCACATACAGTGACCTGACAATAACCCAAAAACATAGGACGAGCTCTGAGACGTGGGAACTCTGCTGACCGCAATCCCTAATCCTCTCCAACCACACTAGAGGCAGCCGTGGATTGCGCCTAACGCTCCCTATGCAACTCGGCACAGCCTGAGAAATTAGCTAGCCTGAAGATAGAAAATAAGCCTACCTTGCCTCAGAGAAATACCCCAAAGGAAAAGGCAGCCCCCACATATAATGACTGTGAGTTAAGATGAAAAGACAAACGTAGAGATGAAATAGATTTAGCAAAGTGAGGCCCGACTTTCTGAACAGAGCGAGGATAGGAAAGGTAACTTTGCGGTCAACACAAAACCCTACAAAAAACCACGCAAAGGGGGCAAAAAGACCCTCCGTACCGAACTAACGGCACGGAGGTACACCCTCTGCGTCCCAGAGCTTCCAGCAAGCAAGAAAAAACAAATAGCAAGCTGGACAGAAAAAAAACAGCAATCAAAATAGCAAAAGCGGAACTTAGCTATGCAGAGCAGCAGGCCACAGGAACGATCCAGGAGGAAACAGGTCCAATACTAGAACATTGACTGGAGGCCAGGATCAAATCACTAGGTGGAGTTAAATAGAGCAGCACCTAACGACATCACCACATCACCTGAGGAAGGAAACTCAGAAGCCGCAGTACCACTCTCCTCCACCAACGGAAGCTCACAGAGAGAATCAGCCGAAGTACCACTTGTGACCACAGGAGGGAGCTCTGCCACAGAATTCACAACAGTACCCCCCCTTGAGGAGGGGTCACCGAACCCTCACCAGAGCCCCCAGGACGACCAGGATGAGCCATATGAAAGGCACGAACAAGATCGGGAGCATGGACATCAGAGGCAAAGACCCAGGAATTATCTTCCTGAGCATAACCCTTCCACTTAACCAGATACTGGAGTTTCCGTCTTGAAACACGAGAATCCAAAATCTTCTCCACAATATACTCCAACTCCCCCTCCACCAAAACCGGGGCAGGAGGATCAACAGATGGAACCATAGGTGCCACGTATCTCCGCAACAATGACCTATGGAATACGTTATGTATGGAAAAAGAATCTGGAAGGGTCAGACGAAAAGACACAGGATTAAGAACCTCAGAAATCCTATACGGACCAATGAAACGAGGTTTAAACTTAGGAGAGGAAACCTTCATAGGAATATGACGAGAAGATAACCAAACCAAATCCCCAACACGAAGTCGGGGACCCACACAGCGTCTGCGATTAGCGAAACGTTGAGCCTTCTCCTGGGACAAGGTCAAATTGTCCACCACATGAGTCCAAATCTGCTGCAACCTGTCCACCACAGTATCCACACCAGGACAGTCCGATGACTCAACCTGCCCTGAAGAGAAACGAGGATGGAACCCAGAGTTGCAGAAAAACGGCGAAACCAAGGTAGCCGAGCTGGCCCGATTATTAAGGGCGAACTCAGCCAAAGGTAAAAAGGACACCCAGTCATCCTGATCAGCAGAAACAAAGCATCTCAGATATGTTTCCAAGGTCTGTTGGTTCGTTCGGTCTGGCCATTAGTCTGAGGATGGAAAGTCGAGGAAAAAGACAAGTCAATGCCCATCCTAGCACAAAAGGCTCGCCAAAACCTCGAAACAAACTGGCAACCTCTGTCAGAAACGATATTCTCTGGAATGCCATGTAAACGAATCACATGCTGGAAGAAGAATGGCACCAAATCAGAGGAGGAAGGTAATTTAGACAAGGGTACCAAATGGACCATCTTAGAGAAGCGATCACAGACCACCCAAATGACTGACATCTTTTGAGAGACGGGAAGATCTGAAATAAAATCCATAGAGATATGTGTCCAAGGCCTCTTCGGGACCGGCAAGGGCAAAAGCAACCCACTGGCACGAGAACAGCAGGGCTTAGCCCGAGCACAAATCCCACAGGACTGCACAAAAGAACGCACATCCCGCGACAGAGATGGCCACCAAAAGGATCTAGCCACTAACTCTCTGGTACCAAAGATTCCAGGATGACCAGCCAACACCGAACAATGAACCTCAGAGATAACCTTATTCGTCCACCTATCAGGGACAAACAGTTTCTCCGCTGGGCAACGATCCGGTTTATTAGCCTGAAATTTTTGCAGCACCCGCCGCAAATCAGGGGAGATGGCAAACACAATTACTCCCTCTTTGAGAATACCCGCCGGCTCAGATAAACCCGGAGAGTCGGGCACAAAACTCCTAGACAGAGCATCCGCCTTCACATTTTTAGAGCCCGGAAGGTACAAAATCACAAAGTCAAAACGGGCAAAAAACAGCGACCAACGAGCCTGTCTAGGATTCAACCGCTTGGCAGACTCGAGATAAGTCAAGTTCTTATGATCAGTCAAGACCACCACGCGATGCTTAGCTCCTTCAAGCCAATGACGCCACTCCTCGAATGCCCACTTCATGGCCAGCAACTCTCGATTGCCAACATCATAATTTCGCTCAGCAGGCGAAAACTTCCTGGAAAAGAAGGCGCATGGTTTCATCACCGAGCACTCAGAACTTCTCCGCGACAAAACAGCCCCTGCTCCAATCTCAGAAGCATCAACCTCGACCTGGAATGGAAGCGAAACATCTGGTTGACACAACACAGGGGCAGAAGAAAAACGACGCTTCAACTCTTGAAAAGCTTCCACAGCAGCAGAAGACCAATTGACCACATCAGCACCCTTCTTGGTCAAATCGGTCAATGGTTTAGCAATACTAGAAAAATTGCAGATGAAGCGACGATAAAAATTAGCAAAGCCCAGGAACTTTTGCAGACTTTTCAGAGATGTCGGCTGAGTCCAATCATGGATGGCTTGGACCTTAACAGGGTCCATCTCGATAGTAGAAGGGGAAAAGATGAACCCCAAAAATGAAACCTTCTGAACACCAAAGAGACACTTTGATCCCTTCACAAACAAAGAATTAGCACGCAGGACCTGAAACACCGTTCTGACCTGCTTCACATGAGACTCCCAATCATCCGAGAAGATCAAAATGTCATCCAAGTACACAATCAGGAATTTATCCAGGTACTCTCGGAAGATGTCATGCATAAAGGACTGAAACACTGATGGAGCATTGGCAAGTCCGAATGGCATTACTAGATACTCAAAATGGCCCTCAGGCGTATTAAATGCAGTTTTCCATTCATCGCCTCACTTAATACGCACAAGATTATACGCACCACGAAGATCTATCTTGGTGAACCAACTAGCCCCCTTAATCCGAGCAAACAAATCAGATAACAACGGCAAGGGGTACTGAAATTTAACCGTGATCTTATTTAGAAGGCGGTAATCTATACAAGGTCTCAGCGAACCATCCTTCTTGGCCACAAAAAAGAACCCTGCTCCTAATGGCGACGATGACGGGCGAATATGCCCCTTCTCCAAGGACTCCTTCACATAACTCCGCATAGCGGCGTACTCAGGCACAGATAAATTAAACAGCCGACCTTTTGGGAATTTACTAACAGGAATCAAATCGATAGCACAATCACAATCCCTATGCGGAGGTAGGGTATCGGACTTGGGCTCATCAAATACATCCCGGTAATCAGACAAGAACTCTGGAACCTCAGAAGGGGTGGATGACGAAATAGACAGAAATGGGACATCACCATGTACCCCCTGACAGCCCCAGCTGGACACAGACATGGATTTCCAATCTAATACTGGATTATGGACTTGTAGCCATGGCAACCCCAACACGACCACATCATGCAGATTATGCAACTCCAGAAAGCGAATAACCTCCTGATGTGCAGGAGCCATGCACATGGTCAGCTGGGTCCAGTACTGAGGCTTATTCTTGGCCAAAGGCGTAGCATCAATTCCTCTCAATGGAATAGGACACTGCAAGGGCTCCAAGAAAAACCCACAACGCCTAGCATACTCCAAGTCCATCAAATTCAGGGCAGCGCCTGAATCCACAAATGCCATGACAGAATAAGATGACAAAGAGCAGATCAAGGTAACGGACAAAAGAAATTTTGACTGTACCGTACCAATGGTGGCAGACCTAGCGAACCGCTTAGTGCGTTTAGGACAATCAGAGATAGCATGAGTGGAGTCACCACAGTAGAAACACAGCCCATTCAGACGTCTGTGTTCTTGCCGTTCAACTCTGGTCAAAGTCCTATCGCACTGCATAGGCTCAGGTTTATGCTCAGATAATACCACCAAATGGTGCACAGATTTACGCTCACGCAAGCGTCGACCGATCTGAATGGCCAAAGACATAGACTCATTCAGACCAGCAGGCATAGGAAATCCCACCATGACATCCTTAAGGGCTTCAGAGAGACCCTTTCTGAAAATAGCTGCGAGCGCACCTTCATTCCACTGAATGAGTACGGACCACTTTCTAAATTTCTGACAATATACCTCTATCTCATCCTGACCCTGACACAGAGCCAGCAAATTTTTCTCTGCTTGATCCACTGAATTAGGTTCATCGTACAGCAATCCGAGCGCCAGGAAAAACGCATCGATATTACCTAATGCAGGATCTCCTGACGCAAGAGAAAATGCCCAGTCCTGAGGGTCGCCACGTAAAAAAGAAATAATGATCCTAACTTGTTGAACTGGGTCACCAGAGGAGCGAGGTTTCAAAGCCAGAAATAGTTTACAATTATTTTTGAAACTCAGAAATTTAGTTCTATCTCCAAAAAACAAATCAGGAATAGGAATTCTTGGTTCTAACATAGAATTCTGAACCACAAAGTCTTGAATATTTTGTACTCTTGCCGTGAGCTGATCCACACATGAAGACAGACCTTTAATGTCCATCGCTACACCTGTGTCCTGAACCACCCAAATGTCTAGGGGAAAAAAAAGGCAAAACACAGTGCAGAGAAAAAAAAATGGTCTCAGAACTTCTTTTTTCCCTCTATTGAGAATCATTAGTACTTTGGGCCTCCAGTACTGTTATGATAAGGTAATTCAGTACCACAATGGACATAGAAGTCAGAGCACATACAGTGACCTGACAATAACCCAAAAACATAGAACGAGCTCTGAGACGTGGGAACTCTGCTGACCGCAATCCCTAATTCTCTCCAACCACACTAGAGGCAGCCGTGGATTGCGCCTAACGCTCCCTATGCAACTCGGCACAGCCTGAGAAACTAGCTAGCCTGAAGATAGAAAATAAGCCTACCTTGCCTCAGAGAAATACCCCAAAGGAAAAGGCAGCCCCCACATATAATGACTGTGAGTTAAGATGAAAAGACAAACGTAGAGATTAAATAGATTTAGCAAAGTGAGGCCCGACTTTCTGAACAGAGCGAGGATAGGAAAGGTAACTTTGCGGTCAACACAAAACCCTACAAAAAACCACGCAAAGGGGGCAAAAAGACCCTCCGTACCGAACTAATGGCACGGAGGTACACCCTCTGCGTCCCAGAGCTTCCAACAAGCAAGAAAAAACAAATAGCAAGCTGGACAGAAAAAAAACAGCAATCAAAATAGCAAAAGCGGAACTTAGCTATGCAGAGCAGCAGGCCACAGGAACGATCCAGGAGGAAACAGGTCCAATACTAGAACATTGACTGGAGGCCAGGATCAAATCACTAGGTGGAGTTAAATAGAGCAGCACCTAACGACATCACCACATCACCTGAGGAAGGAAACTCAGAAGCCACAGTACCACTCTCCTCCACGAACGGAAGCTCACAGAGAGAATCAGCCGAAGTACCACTTGTGACCACAGGAGGGAGCTCTGCCACAGAATTCACAACAAGTCTCTTTACCGCTTTACTGAAGACTTCAGGATCCTCAATCCAGAGCACGTTTAACAGGGCTATCAGAGACAGGCTGGTCTGATGGGCACTTCCAGAGTTTCCCTCGCAGATGGAAATCGTTGCCTACCACTAGCACCTGTGTGTTGTAGTCCTACCCTGCTGAGCATTCGGCATAGTCCTCAAAACTGCTGTTCTTGTTCGTTCGTTCTCTACAACTCTCTCTCTCTTTTGTTCCAGATGTTACTAGTTTCTCGTCCCCCAGTATGTTTTGGCTAGGACACACCCGTATGACAGGAAGGCTTGGAGGTCTTCCGGGACCCTAGAGATGCCCCTCTCCCAATGTTGCCCCCTATGTCTGCTTAGGAAATTTAAGGTAGACAGCCAACCTATAATTAACTGTCCTGCGGAGTTCGAAGTAAGGCCTGAAGTCAGTTACTCCCACGGTGTTCCGGCCACCGGCTACACGCCTCATTAGGATGTTGCCTTGGTCTCACGGCACGACTCCTACTGGTACTCCTTTTTGCTTGATCTCGTTTACACTGGTCCACAATATCCTTCCCTTCTCATCTCTTTCTTAGGATGCCGCCGCAGGAGGTGCAGGTGCGGCTCCGTAACGTTCTGTTCTGTTCGCTAGGCACCTGCCAGGTTTCCACGCCTGACAGGGACCCCCCTGTGTCTTCTCCCCGCAACACCCCCTGCCACGGGATGTTGCCTGAATCCAACCCAGTCAGCTTCTGACTAACTTCCTCCCCAGCCCCTAGTTTACCAGTGTGAGGAGTGGCCCAATAAATAAAGCCTTTTTCTCCCCCTAGTGGCCGGAGTGTGAAGTGTAATGTTTTCTGGTGATACCTGGTCAGGAGAATTCCTTCAGTGCCATCAGACGTACCATCACTCCCCTTAATGGCAGAGTGTCATACTGCAACGACCAGATCTCTGGGGCGCTGCAGAAGCACAAGACTGGTTGTCTCCTGGTGCTGAAATCTCTCTCGGTGCTGGCGTCTCTCCTGGTGCTGCCATCTGTCTCTTGTGCTGGCGTCTCTCCTGGTGATGCCATCTGTCCTGGTGCTGCCATCTGTCCCTGTCCTGTACTCAGGGCTGCCACTAGAAATTTCGGGGCCCCATACCGGCAAAATTTTCGGGGCCCCCTTGAGACTCCGCCCAGGCTCCACCCCAGCCCCGCCTCCACCCTAGCTCCGCCTCCACCTCGCGAACTTTCCACAGTCCCTCCACCCTTTCTTTGAAACACTCCACTTCTGCACCACGTCCTCACCAATCACACATTAACACCATATCACACACACACAGCCTTCAGCTTTTGTTTTGATCAAAAGATTTTTAAGCCTGCCACCACGACAAGGTAGACTCTATTGGCAGAGCCCTACTCTACTCTAACCTATTAAACAGTTAACTTTTTTTTTTTTTGGCTAGATTTTAATTCTGTGTGACAGCTCTCCAGCGACCAAACAGCAACGCTGCAGCGATCGGCATCGTTGTCTAGATCGCTGCAGCGTCGCTAAATGTGACGGTACCTTTAGGTGAACCAAAACTTATAAGTTACTGGATGATCCTGAGCTGCTGCCTGATGTTATAATTGGGCATTTGGTTTTGCATCAGGTCAGGATCATCCAGTAGCTTATACATTGCTGTTGGGGAGGAGGAAGGTAAGGGGGAAGGTATGACTGTATCATACAATCACATACTGATATGGTGAACAAACGAATACATGGACTTGTTATTTACTCACACAGCTGGAGTTGGCGCTGCGCTCACCACCCAGTCAAGAATAATGGTCCTCTTAAGGTACCTTCACACATAACGATATTGATAACGATATTGTTGCTTTTTGTGACGTAGCAACGATATCGTTAATGAAATCGTTCTGTGTGACAGCGACCAACGATCAGGCCCCTGCTGGGAGATCGTTGGTCGCTGAGGAAAGTCCAGAACTTTATTTCGTCGCTGGACTCCCTGCAGACATCGCTGGATCGGCGTGTGTGACACCGATCCAGCGATGTCTTCACTGGTAACCAGGGTAAACATCGGGTTACTAAGCGCAGGGCCGCGCTTAGTAACCCAATGTTTACCCTGGTTACCAGCGTAAAAGTAAAAAAAGTATATACTTACCTACCGCTGTCTGTCCCCGGCGCTCTGCTTCTCTGCTCTCCTCCTGCACTGACTGTGAGCGTCGGTCAGCCGGAAAGCAGAGCGGTGACGGCGCTTAGTAACCCGATGTTTACCCTGGTTACCGGCATCGTTGGTCGCTGGAGAGCTGTCTTTGTGACAGCTCTCCAGCGACCAAACAGCGACGCTGCAGCGATCCGGATCGTTGTCGGTATCGCTGCAGCGTCGCTTAATGTGAAGGGGCCTTTAGCCTGCCCACCTCTGCCACCTCAGCCTGCAAAACAAATAAATAAATAAATAACTGGAAGGTGTATATTATTGCATATATAATCACTGGTTATACACTACCAAAAATTAACTATAAATTACATTAGAGACATGAAGATAAAAAAATCTTATTTTTTCAAATGATTTTTGCCCCAATTTTTTTGGGTAATCAAGGATAACAGGAGAAATTTGACCCCAAAAGTTGTTGTGCCATTTGTCCTGAGTACACTGACACCCCATATGCCGGAGTAAACCCCTGTTTGGGTGCATGGCAGAGCTTGGAAGGGAAGGTGCACCGTTAGACTTTTTTAACGCAGAATTGACTGGAATTGAGATCGGACGCCATGTCGTGTTTGGAGAGCCCCTGATGTGCTTAAACAATGGAAACCCCCAATTCTAACTCCAACCCTAACCCCAACACACCCCTAACCATGATAGCCCCAACAACAACTATAGCCCCAACCCCAACTATAGCCCCAACTCTTATCCTAATGGGAACGTGGAAATAAATACATTTTTCTTATTTTATTATTTTTCCCTAATTAAGTGGGTGATAAAGAGGGGTGTGATTTACTATGTTTAGTGGGTTTTTATGTTTGTCAGCTGTCACATGCTAAAAGCTCTTTTTTTTGCCCAAAAAATTGTTTTTGCGTCTCCACATTTTGAGAGCTAGAATTTTTCCATATTTCAGCCCACGGAGTCATGTAAGGTTTTTTTTTTGGCGGGACAAGTCGACGTTTTTATTGGTACCATTTTCGGGCACATTACATTTTTTGATCGCTTTTTATTCCAATTTTTGGGAGGCAGAATGAACAAAAACCAGCTATTCATGAATTTCTTTTGGGTGGGGCGTTTATACCGTTCCACGTTTGGTAAAATTGATAAAGAAGTTGCATTCTTTGGGTCAGTACGGTTACATCAATACCTCATTTATATCATTTTTATGTTTTGGCGCTTTTAAACAATAAAAACTATTATAGAAAAAATTATTATTTTTGCATCGCTTTATTCAGAGTGACTGTCACACAGCCGCGACACCTGCAGCTGCGGCGCCAAACATGTGATCATCGGGAGCGCTCCCGTTATCTGGGTTACTGCTGTAGCTTAATTGGTAAGCGCTACAGCTTGCCGAATAAGCAAGGTGTGATGTAGCGATGTCCTTGCTGTGCAGTGAATAGGCAGTGACCCATATAAAGTTCAAACAAAGTCTTGTTTATTACACAGCATACTCACAAACCGGAAAAGAAAGCAAACAAGTCCTTCAGTATGCAGCCGGGAAAAAAAATAACAACAGTCCATAGTCCGCTGCCGTGAGCGTATTACACCCCCGTGTACGCTGGGGTGTCTGGCTTTTCAGGCTCTGCCTGGCCCGTGTTTCTCCACACGGAAGGAGCTTTGCACAAGCCTCCTGCAAGGTCTGACTCCCAGACCAGACTGACACACCCAAACTCTCTTGCTGGGGTTTTTTTTTCTATCCTCCAGATTCTATGGCCATGGGCCACTATAAGATCTGGGCTGGAGGAAACGGACCGGCCCCACTACCATCCTGCAGTCCGTTTCAAAATAAAAGCCCATACCAGGTTTTCCTGAATAAATTCTGGGACAAATAACTTGACCCAGTTCACACTTACTTTTATTCTTCCCTGTGTCTCACAGGCAACCTGCTGTGAGCACAGGGCACTCCAGCGGATCTAATATGCTTCTAAGCACATCCGGGGGACACATAGCGACCCTCGCATATGACACCGGTCACTGCCTCACAAAGGTCACAAACAAATTTGCTCTAGTCTACTTATGACATAGCTTCTGACTTCCAGCCAGTCAGAACCTGCACCGAAATACCAGAGTGGCGCTGAAAATTTATGAAGATGTCGGACGGTGAGTATGAGAGGGAACTTCGGTTTAATGGGGCTGTCAGCATAGAGTGACTGTTCAAAAAAAGGCCCTCCATTCAGCTTCACAGTGGAGCCAATCATTTACGTTCACCTTGCCACCTTCACATTAAGCGACGCTGCAGCGATACCGACAATGATCCGGATCGCTGCAGCGTCGCTGTTTGGTCGCTGGAGAGCTGTCACACAGACAGCTCTCCAGCGACCAACGATCCCGAAGTCCCCGGGTAACCAGGGTAAACATCGGGTTACTAAGCGCAGGGCCGCGCTTAGTAACCCGATGTTTACCCTGGTTACCAGCGTAAAAGTAAAAAAAAACAAACACTACATACTTACCTACCGCTGTCTGTCCCCGGCGCTGTGCTCTGCACTCCTCCTGTACTGGCTGTGACTGAGCACAGCGGCCGGAAAGCAGAGCGGTGACGTCACCGCTCTGCTTTCCGGCTGACCGACGCTCACAGCCCTGCGCTTAGTTACCCGATGTTTACCCTGGTTACCAGTGAAGACATCGCTGGATCGGTGTCACACACGCCGATCCAGCGATGTCCACGGGAGATCCAGCGACGAAATAAAGTTCTGGACTTTGTTCAGCGACCAACGATCTCCCAGCAGGGGCCTGATCGTTGGTCGCTGTTGTTAAGTCCTTCTCAGTCCCTGGCTTACTAGAGGTAGGGATCCTGAGTAAATGACACGCAAACAAGGTATTGTGTGATCATACACAGGGGAAGCCCAGGAGCACATCTCTCTCTCTGGGCTTTGCCCTTCCTTTATATAGAAAAGAATTATTCTTTTACAGACATGCGCACAAGCGCTCATATTTCACTATCTCTTACATAAACAATCTATACCAGTCTTTATCAGTAGAAAGTTACATCATCTGGAAGGTGAATGAAAGGCTGCTATTGAAAGAAGGAATGCACACATGATTACTTCCATAAAAGGAAATGTCAAGTCAGCAGAAATGTATCTTGTTGTAAGCGAGATTTCTCAGGAAGAAGACAAGATGGATTCCTTTAGTTCAGTCTGATCTCCACAATTCCCCCCTTTGACATTTTCTTTTATTTATTTTATTACCACAGGGCCAAAGACAAAGCCTTTATTTGGTATTACACATGTACATGCTTGTATTCAATAAGAGAATCAAATCTAGTATTAATTCTTCCGTTTAACTCTCGCAACCTTTTCTTTGTTTTGCAATAAGTACAGATATTACAAAGGGATAGCAAAATAAGCGCAATAATCAGTATTAGCAAAGGATAACATAAGAGAAGAAGGAAAAAAAAACTTTATACTCTTGCATCTATTACACAAAGTTTATCTGTGCATACTGAGATACTCTTGAGCACAATCTGGAATAGTACGTATATGACTACAATAATCATAACTATATGTATTATGCTCTGCATAATCCCAGCAACCCACCCACCGATTCCTCTGAACCAGTTGGCTGGGTTAAGAAAAGAAAAGGTATCTGACCACCAGCTATCCTTATTCTGGTCATTGTCTTTGTCATACTGATCTCTGAGTCGTTGTACGTCCTTTAATTTAAATGTCATACTCATAGTACTATTCGGGTCTATATAATGACAGCAGGTGGGTCCGATGATTTGACACATACCCCCTTGTGAGGCAGTTAGGTAATCCAATACCAGGGTATGTTGGTTAGTGACTATTATAAGCTGATTCTGTACAGCTATACTAGTGTTTAGTATATCCAATATATCCCAGATCTGATCATCTAGATAATCCGTGGCTCTAACTAATTTATCCCACATCTGTGTTAACATAGGATAAATAAAAATGGTACTAGCAATTTTGTTAGGAATTCCCATTTGTACTATATGTGGCCTCCCCGAGGGACGTGGTGAGTTATCTGCAGCTCTTTTATACAGTGTGTGCTTGGGCACGGCTTGCATATTCACTTGTTTATTTGAAATTATGAATGTAGCCGGGGTTAGGCGTCCTAATGTACAAGTACCCTTTATACCTACGGGAAGCCATTTATATGCTCCTTCTCCGCATATCCAAAATGTACCTTCAGGCAGATCCCATAGAGCTGAGTGCTGCAATACCAATCTGTGAGCCAAGTCCACAAATCTAGATACATTCTGAAGCATACACCAAGAGGGTTTTTGTCCCAAGGGGCTACAGTACCCGGCTGCGGGATTCCCACATACAGGCATTCCTTTGATATACTCATCGGATTTATTACAAACCAGGTTCCCCAGCTTACTTGTACAACTGTTTGCATCACCTTGGGGGAACAATTTAGAATGTTTCCATTTTCTATTATGTATGTATCTTTCCAATACTACAGGTTTGAAAGCATCAGAGGGGGGGACGGTTGTACTGAAACTAAGCTGTAGATTTTCTGTGGGGACCTGTCCTAAATTAGTTAATCCAGTCTTATTTCTAGGTACCCATTTTCCTCCCCTAAATGCTAAATATTGTAGATGTGTGTTACTCCCTGAGAGATTACCCTGCCACCAAGGAAATTCTACCCATCCCACAATTGGTATGGCGATTGTAGTATTCCACAGCCTAGCATTACCAATTTGGTTGTTGGCCAGGTTATCTGAACAATTAGGCCAAGCGAATATTTCTTCTGCTAATACGGGAACTGCTAGAAAAGGTATACTTGTGGCTGATACCGGCGAATGGGTACAGATCCAACAATCTGTCAGGGTTTGTGTATTGTTTAACAAGTCATGCACTAATTTTCTATGATGTTGTACGAATCTATTGTTCAAAGGGGCTAGAGAATTCAGTCTATCCCACGCCTCCGTTGAGGTTATCATTATTAACATCAATATCATGAGTTTATACTGCTTTTCTTGCAATGGCTTGCATGTATCCATGATGCCTTTCCTTCAAGCTTGACTGATGTAGGTGTTGTCAACAGGACTTGGAAGGGTCCGTCAAACCTTGGTTCTAGAGCCTTTCTGGTGTGTCTTTTTACATAGACTTGATCACCTGGTTCCAACTTGTGACTTCCTTCTGTGTTGTCAGGATCTGGAAGGGAAGCAAAAACTTGTGCATGCACCTTAGTTAATTGTTTCTGAAGATTTTGCACATAAGAAGTCAATGACTCAATATTTAACACAAGTTGCTGTGGAAAATAACATCCTAAATTGGCAGTCCTGCCAAACAAAATTTCATATGGAGACAGTTTAGTCTTACCCCTTGGGGTATTGCGTATTGAGTAAAGGGCCAGTGGAAGGCATTCTGTCCAAGGCTTTCCTGTTTCAGCCATGGCTTTCTGTATTTTTAATTTTAAAGTTCCATTCATGCGTTCCACCTTACCAGAACTTTGAGGATGGTACGGAGTGTGTAACTGACTTTCAACACCCAACATTTTCAGTACATTTTGAAATATTTCTCCAGTGAAATGAGTACCCCTATCTGACTCGATCACTTCAGGGAGACCGTAACGGGGTATCAGTTCGGCAACTAGCTTTACAGCAGTGTTTTTAGCTGAAGCCTTCCGAACTGGATAGGCCTCTGGCCACCCCGAGAACATGTCCACACATACCAACACATACTCATACCCATTACTTTTTGGCAGCTGGATAAAGTCTATTTGTAATCGCTGAAACGGGTAGAGAGGTCGGACGTGGTGCTTCATAGGGGTCTTTGTTGTCTGTCCGGGATTATGTGCCAGGCATATAGCGCATGCAGCACAATAGTCTCTTGCATAGTTGCCAAAACCTGGAGCCAACCAGACTTGCTTTGCCAGTAGTGTCATTGCATTTGCAGACACATGAGTAGGGTGGTGCAGTCCACCAACTACAATCGGATACCAGGCTCTAGGTAGACATATTAGTCCATCTTTCTTCCAAATTCCCGCTTGTTCTTCTGCCCCTTCCTTTTTCCACCTGTCCCTCTCCTCTTCTCCTGCATCTTCCTGTGCTTGTCTCAGTCTATCTTCAGTATTTTCTGTGGGGTTTACAGTATGAACCTGTTGTAAGGGTTTGACAGCTGCTGCTTTGGCTGCTTTATCAGCCCTATCATTTCCCCTAGATTCCCTAGTGTCGAGTCTCACATGTGCAGCTACCTTGATTACTGCTACTTCTTTTGTTTCTTGTGCAGCCTCTAAGATCTGTTTGATCAGAGAAGCATGTTTTACAGGTTGTCCTGACGCTGTCATGTAACCTCTAGCTCTCCAGATTACTCTAAAATCAAACACAATACCATGTGCATACCTAGAATCAGTGTATATATTAGCTGTCTGGTTCTCAGCTATTTTAAGAGCTTCAATCAATGCTGTTAGTTCTGCTTCTTGTGCAGACTGTTTCGGTGGAAGTGGTTCTGCTTTGAGAGTTTCAGATTCTGACACAACTGCATACCCTGTATGGAAGTTACCTGTGTCATCTGCAAACCTACTACCATCTATAAACAGCTCTAAATCTGGATTTTGAAGTGGTGTTTCGGATACATTGGGTAAGCCTACCGTTTCTTGTAAAATGAGCTCTGTACAATCATGTGTGTCTGTAGGGAAAAAAATTTGGGTGTGGATCAGTGTCCTTATTCCCCCCTTCAGACTCGAGAGGTAGCAGTGTAGCTATATTGAGAGTCTGAAGCCTAGCAAATGTGATAGTAGAGGGGAGCAACAAAGAACACTGCAGCCGCAAATGTCTGGCCATGGAAATGTGTTTTGGTTGGACCTGGTTTAATATCCCATAAACATCATGTGTAGTTTGAACTGTGAGTGGATACTCTAGGACAATTTCTGATGCTTTGTCCAACAATAGTGAGACAGCAACAACTACACGTACACAGGTTGGCGCTGCTCTAGCTACGGGATCTAACCTTGCTGAAAGATATGCAATTGGTCTTTGTTTCCCTGCATGCTTCTGGGTAAGAACTCCTGTAGCATGGGAATCAACTTCTGCAGCCATAAGCTGAAACGGTTTGGTGTAGTCTGGTAGCCCTAACGCTGGAGCTGAAACAAGGGCATCTTTTAATTGTTGGAACGAAATCTGACCTTCTTTTGTCAACAAATAAGGTTCACTTTTTACACAGTCATACAGTGGTTGCATTAGTTGACTGGCATGTATAATCCATTGTCTACAATGAGACACTATTCCTAAAAATGCTCGTAGCTGTTTATGATTTCTAGGCTCATTCATCTGTCTTATTGCTTCAGTTCTTTGTGGTGTAAGATGCTTTTTACCTTGAGAAATGCAATGACCTAGAAAGACCACTTTGGTCTGACAAACTTGTAGCTTTTGTCTATTCACTTTACACCCTTCTTTTTCTAAAAAACATAGTAAACTCACAGTGGACATTTCTGCAGTTTCTAGATCTGGGCAGCAAAGTAGTAGGTCATCCACATACTGCAAAATTACTACCTGTGGTTCGGGTTCAAACCTCTGAAGGACTGTTTGTAGGGCATTTGAATAAAGAGTAGGGGAGTGTATCATTCCCTGTGGAAGGCGTGTCCACGCCAACTGTTTGCCCTTAAATGTAAATGCAAACAAATGCCAACTATCTTGGTGTAAAGGAACCGAGAAAAATGCATTTGAAAGATCTATTACAGTAAATACTTGAGAACTGGCTGGTATCTGTGATAGTAACGTATGAGGATTGGGTACAACTGGGGTGATTGGATCTAGAACTTTGTTTATTTCTCTTAAATCATGTACCATACGATATTTGGGCATAGAACTCTTATCAAGAGTTCTCTTTTTGACTGGATACAGAGGAGTGTTAGCAGGTGATTGTATCTCTACCAAAACTCCTTTCTCTTTATATCCCTCTATCTGTTTTATAATCGCTAGTTCCTGCTGGGCACTCACAGGGTATTGTCTGAGCTGTGGGAGAACAGTTCCTGGTTGCACAGATAGTTTTACAGGAGAGATATGCAATAGTCCCACATCGGTGTCACCCTGTGCCCACAGTGTTTCTGGGACCATTGAGAGGTCTAGATCTGTGGTGTACTCTTTTTCTTCAGCATAATCCTCAAAAGCCTGAATTCTAACATATTGTTCTAATGTTTCTGCATCATCAGGGATAGTCAGTATAACTGTGCCATCTTCCCTAAAATTGATGTTAGCTTCTAATTTCTTTAGGACATCAGTTCCTAACAAACATGTTGGGGCACCTCTGGCATACAAAAATCTGGATGCAAAACATTTAGGTCCTAATGAGACCTCTAGGGGCACAGTATATGGCAGTGTTCGAATTACCCCATCATAACCCTCAGCAAAAGTTGTTTGTTCTGAAATATCTTCCGGATTCGGAAGAAAATCCTGATTCAAAATTGAGGAAGTTGCACCTGTATCTATCAAAAATGGAATCTCTCTCCCCCCCACATTCACCTGTATCATAGGTCTTCTAGCTGGTAGGGAAGTTTGTAACACATCGAGTCAATCTGAATCTGGTATGGGACCATCTATGATGGTAGATTTCTGCTGGTTGTCCGTTTGGGGAGGGTTATTTCTGGGAACAAATTTGCCTGACTTTATATCTGCCAACTTCTTCCTGCACTCTCTTTGGAAATGACCTGGCTTTTTACAGTAGTGGCAAGGAAAGTTGTGTCTCACTCTTCCTCCTGTATTAGCTTGTGCTATTCTAACAGGCTTACGATTCTCTCTCATATCCATGACTATTCCTAAACATCGTTGTTTCACAATATTTGGTTGTTCAATTGTTCTCCAATCTGGAGTAGAGGATTTAAATTTTTTCTCTGATTTTCGGATCTAGCCCCTCTATTAATTGTTTTGTAAAAAGTCTCCTTACTGAAGCATCAGTCAAATCCAATCCTTCATCCCTAAAGCTATTTTCTAATTCTTGACTATATTCTTCAATACTTTGCCCAAATTTCTGCATAATCACACCCGTAGATCCCCTTTCCCTCTGTTTTTCTCTCATGAAAATTATTAATGCCTCTGTGAACTGGGTACCTGATGCTTCTGTCTGTAAGGCACCCCCTTCTGCCACTGGTCTATTGGGCTGTAGGTGTGTCAATAATTCCTGAAAAAGTCCGGGGGACATTTTCATTCTACATAATTCTTCCCCGTCCGCCCAGACCCCAGCATGAGTCTGCATGATTTGTTGTATGTATTGTGCAAATCGGATGGGATATTGAGTGGGATCAGGCGCATTATGCAGGAGGGACATACCTTCAGCAGGGGACCAAGGAAAATACTGTCGGGTCTGGTGATATCTAGTTCCCATTACCCCGTCAGCACCAGGTTCCCTAAAGGGTCTTGGTACTACCCTAACAGGGGCAAGTACAGCGCCATGTCTAGGTGTACCACAGACTAGGCAATCATTTCTCCAATCTGGATTTTGTTGTCCACAGTGTGAACATACCCATCCTCCTACCCCACCAAGATTGGGATACAAGGCTGGAAATTGTTTTCCTCCTTCTGCTCCTCCAGATGGTACAAATGATTGGGCTTTTGGATCTAGGTAAGGTGGTGGGATTATGTCACAACTTTTTCCCTTCCCCATAATCCATTTGGAAGTGTCTGGATCATACTTCCAATTCTCCTCTTTAGCTGTTTTTGAGACCTCTATCATACAGTGTATGATTTCTTCCCACCCATTGTCTTTGATAATTCCACCTCGTTCTTTACTCAGTTT
This sequence comes from Ranitomeya imitator, assembly GCF_032444005.1. NCBI lineage: Eukaryota > Metazoa > Chordata > Amphibia > Anura > Dendrobatidae > Ranitomeya > Ranitomeya imitator. The sequence goes on along the minus strand of NC_091287.1, from coordinate 177,103,322 downwards.
TTCCCATTCTGTACTGAACATAAGTGCTTCTGAAATTCCCAATTTTTCTCTTACCCTTCTAATCTGACTTCTGACTGTCTTCCCACATCTTTCCTGTATGATATCTGCTGCTTCCACTTGTCCTAAGACGGTTTTTGTCTGTTTATTTCCCATTTTTCTTTTTTTTTTTTTTTTTTTTCAATATTAGCTATTTCTACCCCAGGTGACGTTTGGACAATCACTTATCCTAGGTGATGTCTCGTTGCCTTCTCTCCTAGGGAGCTAAAATATTGAAGGGCTGATCTGCTCCATTCTTTCTAATGTGCAGAATGTACTTAAGTGCTATTATGCACGCAAACAGACCCAGCAACACCATACAGATCACAAAACTTTCTGTGTCAGTTAGCATACTTGTCCCAGGCTCATGGACCCGCATCCTGGGCTCATTCTATCAAACCTTATCCAGAAATGAAGGAGGTTAAGCACTTAAATGAGAGTCAAGCATGGGCGGAGGTCTCCCCGAAAGGACGCAACCACATGACCCAGTTAGGCTGACTTCCGTGTATAAGGCTTATACCCCAACTATTTCGGCTTATTTTTCTACGCACTTTTGCTCTTCTTTCACAACATACCACAACCTTCACACTGTTCACACACTGCCAGGGACAGGACTCATAAATCTATACAATATAGTAACCCGAGTTTTATAGGTATCTACTCACTACTAGACTAACCCAGCGTGACACGGCTCATAGAGATCTTTCGGATAATACAAGGCAGATAAAAGAGAACTAATAATGTCTCTTACCTGGCCAGGTTTTTCAGTTCATTTGCCGTCCATTATCCCAGATCTCCATTGTCCGTATCTGCAGGTGAATCTCGAGCAAATACTCTCATCTCGGGTCCCTGTTCGGTGCGCCAAAGAAATGTTAAGTCCTTCTCAGTCCCTGGCTTACTAGAGGTAGGGATCCTGAGTAAATGACACGCAAACAAGGTATTGTGTGATCATATACAGGGGAAGCCCAGGAGCACATCTCTCTCTCTGGGCTTTGCCCTTCCTTTATATAGAAAAGAATTATTCTTTTACAGACATGCGCACAAGCGCTCATATTTCACTATCTCTTACATAAACAATCTATACCAGTCTTTATCAGTAGAAAGTTACATCATCTGGAAGGTGAATGAAAGGCTGCTATTGAAAGAAGGAATGCACACATGATTACTTCCATAAAAGGAAATGTCAAGTCAGCAGAAATGTATCTTGTTGTAAGTGAGATTTCTCAGGAAGAAGACAAGATGGATTCCTTTAGTTCAGTCTGATCTCCACACTGTCACACATAACGATTTCCTTAACGATATCGGTGCTACGTCACAAAAAGCAACGATATCGTTAACGATATCGTTATGTGTGAAGGTACCTTAAGTCCATCCGCTCTCCTTCACTAGACAGTTCTGGCTTCATATCAACAGAGAAGGTTGGAGATAGAGGGAAACCAAGCAGGTGGGAAGATATACTTAAATGATTGCCCACCGGGAAGCACCAAGTACCTTGACTTAAGGTACCTTCACACATAACGATATTGTTAACGATATCGTTGCTATTTGTGACATAGCAACGATATCGTTAATGAAATCGTTCTGTGTGACAGCGACCAACGATCAGGCCCCTGCTGGGAGATCGTTGGTCGCTGAACAAAGTCCAGAACTTTATTTCGTCGCTGGACTCCCTGGAGACATCGCTGGATCGGCGTGTGTGACACCGATCCAGCGATGTCTTCACTGGTAACCAGGGTAAACATCGGGTAACTAAGCACAGGGCCGCGCTTAGTAACCCGATGTTTACCCTGGTTACCATCCTAAAAGTAAAAAAAAACAAACACTAGATACTTACCTACAGCCGTCTGTCCTCCAGCGCTGTGCTCTGCTCTCCTCCTGCACTGGCTGTGAGCCGGAAAGCAGAGCGGTGACGTCACCGCTCTGCTTTCCGGCTCACAGACAGTACAGGAGGAGAGCAGAGAAGCAGAGCGCAGCGCTGGAGGACAGACGGCTGTAGGTAAGTATCTAGTGTTTGTTTTTTTTTACTTTTAGCATGGTAACCAGGGTAAACATCGGGTTACTAAGCGCGGCCCTGCGCTTAGTTACCCGATGTTTACCCTGGTTACCGGCATCGTTGGTCGCTGGAGAGCGGTCTGTGTGACAGCTCTCCAGCGACCAAACAGCGACGCTGCAGCGATCCGAATCGTTGTCGGTATCGCTGCAGCGTCGCTTAATGTGAAGGGGCCTTTAGGTGAACCAAAACTTATAAGTTACTGGATGATCGTGAGCTGCTACCTGATGTTGTAATTGGGCATTTGGTTTTGCAGCAGGTCAGGATCATCCAGTAGCTTATACATTGCTGTTGGGGAGGAGGGAGGTAAGGGGGAAGGTATGACTGTATCATACAATCACACACTGATATGGTGAACAAACTAATACATGGACTTGTTATTTACTCACACAGCTGGAGTTGGCGCCGCACTCACCACCCAGTCAAGAATAATGGTCCTCTCAGCCTGCCCACCTCAGCCTGCAAAACAAATATGTTTGAATCCATGCAGCAAACAAGCCCCCCCACCCCCGGGCCCCGTTTGAATACATGCAGGCAGCAAGCAAACCCCCCCACCCCACGGCCCTGTTTGATTCCGTGCACGGTGCGGTGCAGGCAGCAAACCCCTCCACCCCCCCGGGCCCTGTTTGAATCCGTGCACGGTGCAGGCTGAGGCAGCAACCCCCCCCACCCCACCCCCGGGCCCTGTTTGAATCCGTGCACGGTGCGGTGCAGGCAGCAAACCTCCCCCACCCCCCCGGGTCCTGTTTTAATCCGTGCACAGTGCGGTGCGGTGCAGGCAGCAAACCCCCCCACCCCAGGGCCCTGTTTGAATCTGTGCACGGTGCAGGCTGAGGCAGCAGACCCCCCGACCCCACCCCCGGGCTCTGTTTGAATCCATGCACGGTGCAGGCTGAGGCAGCAGACCCCCCCACCCCATCCCCGGGCCCTGTTTGAATCCGTGCACGGTGTGGTGCAGGCAGCAAACCCCCCCACCCCGGGCCCTGTTTGAATCCGTGCATGGTGCAGGCTGAGGCAGCAAACCCCCCCCACCCCACGGCCCTGTTTGACTCCGTGCATGGTGTAGGCTGAGGCAGCAAACCCCCCCCACCCCACGGCCCTGTTTGACTCCGTGCATGGTGCAGTGCGGGCAACAAACCCCCCCACCCCACGGCCCTGTTTGACTCCGTGCATGGTGCAGTGCGGGCAGCAAACCCCCCCACCACTGTTTTAATCCGTGCACGGTGCGGTGCAGGCAGCAAACCCCCCCACCCCAGGGCCCTGTTTGAATCCGTGCATGGTGCAGGCAGCAAACCCCCCACCCCTGGGCCCTGTTTTAATCCGTGCACGGTGCGGTGCAGGCAGCAACCCCCCCCACCCCGGGCCCTGTTTTAATCCGTGAGCGGTGCGGTGCAGGCAGCAAACCCCCCCGGGCCCTGTTTTAATCCGTGCGCGGTGCGGTGCGGGCAGCAAACCCCACCACCCCGGGCCCTGTTTTAATCTGTGCGTGGTGCGGGCAGCAAACCGCACCACCACACCCCCCCGGCCCCTGTTTTAATCCGTGCGCGGTGCGGGCAGCAAACCACCCCACCCCCCGGGCCCTGTTTGAATTCGTGCACGGTGCGGTGCAGGCAGCAAACCCCCCCACCCCCCCGGGTCCTGTTTTAATCCGTGCACAGTGCGGTGCGGTGCAGGCAGCAAACCCCCCCACCCCAGGGCCCTGTTTGAATCCGTGCACGGTGCAGGCTGAGGCAGCAGACCCCCCCCACCCCACCCCCGGGCCCTGTTTGAATCCGTGCACGGTGCGGTGCAGGCAGCAAACCCCCCCACCCCGGTCCCTGTTTGAATCCGTGCACGGTTCAGGCTGAAGCAGCAAACCCCCCCACCCCACGGCCCTGTTTGAATCCATGCACGGTGCGGTGCGGGAAGCAAACCCCCCCCACCCCTGTTTTAATCCGTGCATGGTGCGGTGCGGTGCAGGCAGCAAACCCCCCCACCCCAGGGCCCTGTTTGAATCCGTGCACGGTGCAGGCAGCAAACCCCCCACCCCCGGGCCCTGTTTTAATCCGTGCATGGTGCGGTGCAGGCAGCAATCCCCCCACCCCTGGGCCCTGTTTTAATCCGTGAGCGGTGCGGTGCAGGCAGCAAACCCCCCCGGGCCCTGTTTTAATCCGTGCGCGGTGCGGTGTGGGCAGCAAACCCCACCCCCCCGGGCCCTGTTTTAATCTGTGCGCGGTGCGGGCAGCAAACCCCCCCACCACACCCCCCGGCCCCTGTTTTAATCCGTGAGCGTTGCGGGCAGCAAACCACCCCCCCTCCCCGGGCCCTGTTTTAATCCATGCGCGGTGCGGGCAGCAAACTGTTGTGAATTCTGTGGCAGAGCTCCCTCCTGTGGTCACAAGTGGTACTTCGGCTGATTCTCTCTGTGAGCTTCTGTTGGTGGAGGGAAGTGGTACTGCGGCTTCTGAGTTTCCTCCCTCAGGTGATCTGGTGAGGTCGTTAGGTGCTTCTCTACTTGACTCCACCTAATGCTTTGATCCTGGCTTCCTGTCAATGTTCCAGTGTTGGACTTGCTTATCCCTGGATCATTCCTGTGGCCTGCTGCTCTGCATAGCTAAGTTCTTCTTTGCTATTTGTTTGCTATTTTTTCTGTCCAGCTTGTCTAATTTGTTGCTGGAAGCTCTGGGACGCAAAGAGTGTACCTCCGTGCCGTTAGTTCGGTACGGAGGGTCTTTTTGCCCCCTTTGCGTGGTTTTCTTTAGGGTTTTGTGTAGACCGCAAAGTTACCTTTTCTATCCTCGATCTGTTAAGAAAGTCGGGCCTCACTTTGCTGAATCTATTTCATCTCTACGTTTGTCTTTTCATCTTAACTCACAGTCATTATATGTGGGGGGCTGCCTTTTCCTTTGGGGTATTTCTCTGAGGCAAGGTAGGCTTATTTTCTATCTTCAGGCTAGTTAGTTTCTCAGGCTGTGCCGAGTTGCATAGGCAGAGTTAGGCGCAATCCACGGCTGCCTCTAGTGTTGTTTGGAGAGGATTAGGGATTGCGGTCTGCAGAGTTCCCACGTCTCAGAGCTCGTTCTATGATTTTGGGTTATTGTCAGATCACTGTATGTGCTCTGACCGCTATGTCCATTGTAGTACTGAATTGCCTTTCATAACAGCAAACCCCCCCCCCCGGGCCCTGTTTTAATCCGTGCGCGGTGCGGGCAGCAAACCACCCCACCCCCTGGGCCCTGTTTTAATCTGTGCGCGGTGTGGGCAGCAAACCACCCCACCCCCCCCGGGCCCTGTTTTAATCCGTGCGCGGTGCGGGCAGCAAACCACCCCACCCCCCCGGGCCCTATTTTAATCCGTGCGCGGTGCGGTGCGGGCAGCAAACCCCATCCCCCGGGCCCTGTTTTAATCCGTGCGCGGTGCGGTGCGGTGCGTGCAGAAAACCCCACCCCCCGGCCCCTGTTTTAATCCGTGCGCGGTGCGGGCAGCAACTCCCCCAGGCCCTGTTTTAATCCGTGCGCGGTGCGGGCAGCAAACCACCCCACCCCCCCGGGCCCTGTTTTAATCCGTGCGCGGTGCGAGCAGCAAACCACCCCACCCCCCCGGGCCCTGTTTTAATCCGTGCGCGGTGCGGGCAGCAAACCCCACCCCCCCAGGCCCTGTTTTAATCCGTGCGCAGTGCGGTGCGGGCAGCAAACCCCACCCCTCCGGCCCCTGTTTTAATCCGTGCGCGGTGCGAGCAGCAACCCCCACCCACCCCAGGCCCTCTTTTAATCCGTGCGCGGTGCGGGCAGCAAACCACCCCACCCCCCAGGCCCTGTTTTAATCTGTGCGCGGTGCGGGCAGCAAACCCCCCCACCACACCCCCCGGCCCCTGTTTTAATCCGTGAGCGTTGCGGGCAGCAAACCACCCCCCCTCCCCGGGCCCTGTTTTAATCCATGCGCAGTGCGGGCAGCAAACTGTTGTGAATTCTGTGGCAGAGCTCCCTCCTGTGGTCACAAGTGGTACTTCGGCTGATTCTCTCTGTGAGCTTCTGTTGGTGGAGGGAAGTGGTACTGCGGCTTCTGAGTTTCCTCCCTCAGGTGATCTGGTGAGGTCGTTAGGTGCTTCTCTACTTGACTCCACCTAATGCTTTGATCCTGGCTTCCTGTCAATGTTCCAGTGTTGGACTTGCTTATCCCTGGATCATTCCTGTGGCCTGCTGCTCTGCATAGCTAAGTTCTTCTTTACTATTTGTTTGCTATTTTTTCTGTCCAGCTTGTCTAATTTGTTGCTGGAAGCTCTGGGACGCAAAGAGTGTACCTCCGTGCCGTTAGTTCGGTACGGAGGGTCTTTTTGCCCCCTTTGCGTGGTTTTCTTTAGGGTTTTGTGTAGACCGCAAAGTTACCTTTTCTATCCTCGATCTGTTAAGAAAGTCGGGCCTCACTTTGCTGAATCTATTTCATCTCTACGTTTGTCTTTTCATCTTAACTCACAGTCATTATATGTGGGGGGCTGCCTTTTCCTTTGGGGTATTTCTCTGAGGCAAGGTAGGCTTATTTTCTATCTTCAGGCTAGTTAGTTTCTCAGGCTGTGCCGAGTTGCATAGGCAGAGTTAGGCGCAATCCACGGCTGCCTCTAGTGTTGTTTGGAGAGGATTAGGGATTGCGGTCTGCAGAGTTCCCACGTCTCAGAGCTCGTTCTATGATTTTGGGTTATTGTCAGATCACTGTATGTGCTCTGACCGCTATGTCCATTGTAGTACTGAATTGCCTTTCATAACAGCAAACCACCCCCCCCCCCCGGGCCCTGTTTTAATCCGTGCGCGGTGCGGGCAGCAAACCACCCCACCCCCCGGGCCCTGTTTTAATCTGTGCGCGGTGCGGGCAGCAAACCACCCCACCCCCCTCGGGCCCTGTTTTAATCCGTGCGCGGTGCGGGCAGCAAACCACCCCACCCCCCCGGGCCCTATTTTAATCCGTGCGCGGTGCGGTGCGGGCAGCAAACCCCACCCCCCGGGCCCTGTTTTAATCCGTGCGCGGTACGGTGCGGTGCGTGCAGAAAACCCCACCCCCCGGCCCCTGTTTTAATCCGTGCGCGGTGCGGGCAGCAACTCCCCCAGGCCCTGTTTTAATCCGTGCGCGGTGCGGGCAGCAAACCACCCCACCCCCCCGGGCCCTGTTTTAATCCGTGCGCGGTGCGAGCAGCAAACCACCCCACCCCCCCGGGCCCTGTTTTAATCCGTGCGCGGTGCGGGCAGCAAACCCCACCCCCCAGGCCCTGTTTTAATCCGTGCGCAGTGCGGTGCGGGCAGCAAACCCCACCCCTCCGGCCCCTGTTTTAATCCGTGCGCGGTGCGAGCAGCAACCCCCACCCACCCCAGGCCCTCTTTTAATCCGTGCGCGGTGCGGGCAGCAAACCACCCCACCCCCCAGGCCCTGTTTTAATCCGTGCGTGGTGCGGTGCGGGCAGCAAACCCCACCCCCCCCGGGCCCTGTTTTAATCTGTGCGCGGTGCGGTGCGGTGCGGGCAGCAAACCCCACCCCCCCGGGCCCTGTTTTAATCCGTGTGCGGTGCGAGCAGCAAACCACCCCACCCCCCGGGCCCTGTTTTAATCCGTGTGCGGTGCGAGCAGCAAACCACCCCACCCCCCCGGGCCCTGTTTTAATCCGTGTGCGGTGCGAGCAGCAAACCACCCCACCCCCCCGGGCCCTGTTTTAATCCGTGCGTGGTGTGGGCAGCAAACCACCCCACCCCCCCGGGCCCTGTTTTAATCCGTGCGCGGTGCGGTGCGGGCAGCAAACCCCACCCCTCCGGCCCCTGTTTTAATCCGTGCGCGGTGCGAGCAGCAACCCCCCCACCCCAGGCCCTCTTTTAATCCGTGCGCGGTGCGGGCAGCAAACCACCCCACCCCCCCGGGCCCTGTTTTAATCCGTGCGCGGTGCGGTGCGGGCAGCAAACCCCACCCCCCGGGCCCTGTTTTAATCCGTGCGTGGTGCGGTATGGGCAGCAAACCCCCCCCCCGGGCCCTGTTTTAATCCGTGTGCGGTGCGAGCAGCAAACCACCCCACCCCCCCGGGCCCTGTTTTAATCCGTGTGCGGTGCGAGCAGCAAACCATCCCACCCCCCCGGGCCCTGTTTTAATCCGTGCACGGTGCGGGCAGCAAACCACCCCCCCCCCCGGGCCCTGTTTTAATCCGTGCGCGGTGCGGGCAGCAAACCCCCCCACCCCCCGGGCCCTGTTTTAATCCGTGCACGGTGCGGGCAGCAAACCACCCCACCCCACCCCCGGGCCCCAAGTCCGGACGGACGGTACTCACCCCTGCTTGCCTGCCGCCTCCACTTGCTCATCGGTCTGCAGAGCAGCTGCAGCAGGCAGCCTGCACGTACGGACCTGGCTGCCAGTGTCTCCCCCCCCCCCGTCGCCTCGTCCGGTCCCTCATCGTCCGGTGACCGTGGTCCCCGCTGCCGTCTGCTCCTCCGCCGGGTCCCTCGTCGTCCGACTCCGGTGGTCCCCTCCCCCGCTGTCGCCTGCCTCTTCTCCTCCGCCGTCTGGTCCTCCGCCGACCGCCGGTCCCCCGCTGTTGCCGGCGCCTGCCTCTTCTCCTCCGCCGGGTCCCTCGTCGTCTGGTGGTCCTCCCGCGCTGCCTCCGCACGCTGCTCTGCTCCGGTCCCGGAATGAGGAAGTGCAGCGTGTGATGTCACGAACTTGCGGCGGGCCCATGATGCACCCCGGCCTTAAAGCTACAGGGGTCATTTATGCAGGCACAGCACAGTGGCAGCCGCAGCCTGAATAAAAATGTCAGGGGGAACCCGAGCAGAGCGCGGACCGGATCGGCTGCCATCGTGCTCGCTCGGGCCCCCCTTTTTGCTCCTCATCACCGGTCCCCATACGGCAGTGATGCCTGTAATGCCCTGATGGCGGCCCTGCCTGTACTGACTGCTGTGCTGTTGGACTACTGCCTGTAATGTGAGTATTGGTGTCCTTTTTTTTTTGGGGGGGGGGCTGCATTGTGTTTGGCTTTTAAATTAAATTTTCTTTTATTTTTTTATCTGTAGTGTTTCACTTGACTGCTGCCTGCTCTTCAACCATGTACTCAAGTGAAGAAGTGACTGCTTCCCAAGGTGGGTATGACACAGTTTAAGTAATCACATTTGCTATACTGATTGGTATGTATTGACTGGCAATACTATACCTGGGTTAAATCATGTAACTTCTTTGCAGGTACCTTCCACTGATGAAGAGCAGGAGCAGTCGTTGGGCTCATGTGTCTCAGGAGGAAAGACGTGGTGTAAGTATTCTTTTAATCAGAGTTGTAATTGATTTTTGTTTCATTTTTACTTAAAATTATTTTGTCTTATTGGATTTATAGGTTCACAATGGGAAGAAGCTCAACAGGACATTGGAAACGAACAACTAACTCACCTTGTGCAAGAGCAAGTACCATTGTGGGACACCGGTGATCGTCAGCACTCCGACGTTGGTGTCATTCCACGACTCTGGGAAGAAGTGGCCAGATCGCTGCTGCATTATTGGGACCGTGCCATGCCATGTACCAGAAATGATTTTTGTAAGTATTGCAATGTGGTTTGATGCGCCAGTGAAACTGTAAATGTAGCTGCATTGCTTTACAATAAATTTTTCCCTTATTTCCCCCTTCACGGTGAAAAGAATAAGAGTGCGTTGGCGCTCGATGAAGGATCGCTTCAACAAGGACATGACACAGGAGAAACCAGAGACCCTCATCGACCAGCCAATGAACAGATGCAGTCCCAATCATCCACCAGCGAAGAAGCAACCTTGCAGGCCTCACAGGCTGAGGAACAGGCAGACGCCGTTCCATCAGGTTTTCCCCTCTCCCAGCCCTCTGCCGCTGCTTTGGTTAGGTCTTCTTGTCAGCGGCAGAGGGCCTGGGAGAGGTCATTCATGCCCGAGTTTATGCACTTAAGCTTGGTCTTCCAGGATGGGATTAAAGTGCTTGGTGATAGACTGAAGAGAGGGTTCACCCACTTGAGCACACTTCTACAGGATGTCAACAATTTCCTTGACCGCCTGGTAGCAGACCTTGAGAGACCGGTACAACATTTTTTTTCTTCAATAGAGCGAGAAGTGTCGGAAAACCTTACGCCTCAATTCCAGATCAACGTCATGCAGGCCTGCCAGGCTGCTTACAGCCATGCATTGCAGCAGCAGCAGCAACAGTCCCAAAGCTACAATCCACATGCTGGAGGATATTACCAGCAGCCGAACATCTACTTTCAAACTCCCACAGCACCGAACTATCCACCACCACCACCAGTTCACAGATCCACCACACTGCCAACTTCATCATCCCTGTAGTCAGCATCATCCACGACACTCCCAAATTCAGCACCCCTGCAGCCAGCAGCATCCAACACGCTCTCAAGTTCAGCACCCAAGCAGCCAGCAGCATCTACCACTACTTTCCCAAGTTCAGCACCCCTGCAGCCAGCAGCATCCACCACGCTGTCCAGTCCAGCACCATGCCAGAAGACTGCTACAGAGGCCACCACTCCCACTCAGCCAAGAAAGCAAAGGTCCAAAACTAAAAACCTTCCCACCAGGACAAAGACCCAGAGTAATAAAACCCAGCTAAAATTGGAACCATCAACTGCACTCTCACCTACCAATGTGTCACTACCTTCCCTTGTGTCTGTCCCTACCAGTTTGTCTATCCATTCCCATGATTCCACTGTGTTGTCGACTCCCAATGTGTCCAGTCCGATCCATGATCCAATCTTTCAACTTGTAGCCCCTTCCCATGTAATCCCTTCATCAACTACCACCCAATCCTCACATCTCCACACCCACAAGATCCACCACATCTCACCCTCAGATAGACCCCAATCCTAAACCTTGTTATTTTTTTGTTAAATAAATGTTTATTTTGTTTGCACAATATCTGTGTTTTCTTTGTGTCTTTAAGCGCCTCCGCAGCAAACACACACGTGTGTATTGTATTGTTGAGGGAACTTATAAGGGGTGTTTTACTACAGGTATTTTACTATTTAATTCAGCAAACATTACAGGCACATTTTAACATTACAGGTTGTTAGGTGTTGAGTTCCCGCCGCTGCACAGGGGGAATCTCGAATCATGTCCGCTTCAGTCTTCCATTCTCCTCCAGCCGCAGTGGAACCTGCTCAGTGGAGATGTCGATCCCAGCATCTGGCTCAAGCTGATACTGTGCGAATGGTTACTGCTGCCTTTCCGGGCCCTGCCTTTGTAGCCAGCAGCACTGATCAGCAGCGAGCAGGCCTTTCTAGGACTAAGTCCTGCTTTTCCCATACTGAGCATGCCCACGGGATGACCTCCCATTGGAGGTCGGGGGTCACATGCTCAAGTCCTGTTGCAACTCCTATTGGACCATCAGGAAGGTCCCGGAGCACTACTGCTATAAAAGGTTCGCATGGCCGCTTGGCCATGCGCTAGTATAAACTTGCTAATGTGCGTGTGTGGATGTATGCCTGTCGATGGATGAAAGCTCTGAATCATTCCCATCCCTAGTGCTGTTGCCTGCTCGCGAATGGTGGAAGCTATCTAGCGCCAGACAATGCTGCTCTGCACATCCAGCACACAATTCAGCATCTCTCAGCAGCGACCGCCAGTGCGGCGCCGTGCGCTTAGTGCGCTTTCCTGGCCCTGGTTAGGGTGGTTAGTGGCGTCCGTCAGAGCGGCATTGTACGCACTCTTGTGCAATAAATTATTAGTTCAGTTCTATCCCTGACACCACAGTAGCTGTGTCGAGCGTAAGAGGTCTAGAGGAACTCTTTCCACGTGTCTTGGGACAGAGTTCTGTGACTCTTTACTTGCAATCTCTGTGCGGTATCGCGGCCTTGTTACACAACAGGGTTCGCTTCCTTTGTACCGGGTGAAGCTAACCCATGTGTGTATGTAAAGAAGCTGCGGAGACACCATCACGTGTTTCTCGACGCAAGCAGTGAATAGCCAGGCCTTTCCCCGGGAAGGAACAACCATGGGAAGGGCAGCATCCTATGAAGGAAAGCCACCTATGCCAAGCATGGTATCCATCCACAGACAGCTGTTTCGGGGTTTTTGCCCCTCATCAGTGTGGAGTAGGAATCTGGCTATTAGGAGCAGTGCCTAGTAAAAAGGCTATAAAGGCACAGATGATTGGCCTCGGGGAGACCAAAACATCCAACACCGCGGAGACACCATCACGTGTTTCTCAACGCAGTGATTCCAGAACACTGCCCCCATCCCTTATGGGAAATATGCAGATGCATGTAAAGAAGCTGCGGAGACACCATCACGTGTTTCTCGACGCAAGCAGTGAATAGCCAGGCCTTTCCCCGGGAATGAACAACCACGGGAAGGGCAGCATCCTATGAAGGAAAGCCACCTATGCCAAGCATGGTATCCATCCACAGACAGCTGTTTCGGGGTTTTTGCCCCTCATCAGTGTGGAGTAGGTTGTTCCTTCCCGGGGAAAGGCCTGGCTATTCACAGCTTGCGTCGAGAAACACGTGATGGTGTCTCCGCAGCTTCTTTACATGCATCTGCATATTTCCCATAAGGGATGGGGTCAGTGTTCTGGAATCACTGCGTTGAGAAACACGTGATGGTATCTCCGCGGTGTTGGATGTTTTGGTCTCCCCGAGGCCAATCATCTGTGCCTTTATAACCCATGTGTGTATTCACATTATTCTGCCATCTAGTCTGCCATTACCGACCAGCAGGTGTCCTTTCCGCACTTTGGACCCCGGACTGCGAACGCACCTCATATCCTCTCTAATTAATATTTGATGCATTCTGCCAGTCCTAACACAGGTACATTTTTGCATTACAAGTACATACTTAGCGGCTTAAACCATTCCGTCTTGCCATGCCACACATCCATTAAAACAGCAAAACTATCCGTCATCTGGGCAACTTCCACTGTAGTCCTCAGTGGGTGATCTTGGTAATCATGCAATGCAACAGGTTCCTCAGGTTCTAAGTTGGGTCGCTCTTTTGCCAGGAAATAATTGTGCATAACAATACATGCTTTCACAACCTCATCAATTGTCTCAATTTTTAGATTGATTGGTGTTCCCAAAATGCGCCATTTAGATACCAGCAAGCCAAAAGCACACTCCACAGTTCTTTGTGCCCTTGTCAGTCGGTAGTTGAAAATCCGTTTGGTGTGATACAAGTCTCTACTTGAGTAAGGTTTTAGGAGGTTGGCACACATTTGAAATGCCTCATCCCCAACCACAACAAATGGCTTTGGAGGGCCTTCAGTGTTGGAAAGAGGTTGTGGCTATAGAAAATTGAAATTATTATGATACAAACGTTGGCCCATGTCAGTGTTTTTGAAAGTCTGAGAGTCATTTCTTCGTTCAAATGAGCCAACATCCACAGTGACAAATCGACATTCAGCATCTGCAATCGCCATGAGAACAATAGAAAAGTATTTTTTGTAATTAAAATACTCCGTTCCACTTCCAGCAGGTTCATAATCCAAATGTGTTTGCCATCCAAAGCCCCCACACAGTTAGGAAAATTACAAATGTTCTGGATTTTTTCATATGCAAATTGCCTCTTCAGACAAAAAGAGGACTTGAACATTATAGCGCCACCTGTTGGAAGTAGCGATCCTACAAGTCACAATCAACCCTTTAACGAGTCTTGCAATATGACTTAGGATAAATAGCCAAATCAGTATCTCAATTCGCAGACACGGTGTTTCGGGCTGTTGGCCCTCGTCAGTGCAAAGCATCAGGAATGATTTGGCTAGGTGAGAGGCTCTGGACTGAGGTCTAAGGGGTAAGGTTTCTCCTTGTGGAGAGTGACATACTAGCTCTGGCTTGTCAAGGTAAGGAGGCTTATTCGCCATGCAATGGTCCTCTGGGAAATTTAAAATGCAAATTGCCTCTTCGGAGAAAAATAGGACTTGAACTCTATATCGCCACCTGTTGGAAGTAGCGATCCTACAAGTCACAATCAACCCGTTAACGAGTTTTGCAATATGACTTAGGATAAATAGCCAAATTAGTATCTCAACTCGCAGACACAGTGTTTCGGGCTGTTGGCCCTCGTCAATGTGAAGCATAAGAACTGATTTGGCTAGGTAAGAGGCACTGGGCTGAGGTCTGGAATTTTTCCGCATTTTCAAGCCAGAGTTCAGTTGTGGGTTGGGGAGGAATTCTTGATGCAGAACGTCACATAAAGCCATGCAGCTGTCTACAAACAATCCCAGAAAAGGTGGACACTCCAATCCGGAACTGGAAATGGAGAGATGATAAAGTCTCTTCGGTAGCCAGGAATCTGTCGAACAGAAAATGGAAATAAAAAAAATTAATACATGGGTTTTCTAACAATAATACTATGAACATGTGTTTGTTTTTCACAATTACATACTTCAGGGTCACCAACAGACGTTCCTAAGCAAAGGCAGCAATTGTAAATCCAAATTAGTATAGAAGCTCTCCATGTCAAGATCCACCTTGCAGCAAGATACAGCAGCAAACGATGAGGATTTCCTCAACGCAGTGTGTCTATATATATATATATATATATATATATATATATATATATATATATATATATATATGTATAAATCCCATGAGACCCGCCCATTGGGTGACCGATGTCAAGGAAATGCTACTGTAAAACATTGGAAATATCGAACACATGCACATAAACAACACAAACACATGCAAAAACGCATGCAAACGCAGCATTTTTTTTGCCATCATGCGTAAGATGATGCGGATAACAAACTCTGCGTAAGCATACGTTTTTCCATGCGCTTGCACATGCGGATGATACGCTGCAGACTCAAACGCTGATGTGAACCTAGCCTTAGAAAACCATTTTGCCCCTACAATTTGATTAAAGAGGTCTGGAATGAGAGGGAGCAGATAAGGATCACTGACATTGATCGTATTGAGTTAATGGAAATCCAGGCAAGGGCATAACCCCTATCTTTTTTCTTTACAAAAAAGAACCCTGCGGCAATGGGGGATGAGCATGGTCTGATGTGACCTTTAGCAAGGCTAAGGCGATGTAGTCCTTCATGGCCTGTCTCTCTGGACCAGAGATATAGAGTCTACTCTTGGGCAGCTTGTCACCAGGAATGAGATTAATGGTACAATCATAAGGACGATGGGGAAGGAGTTCTTGCCACCCCTGCTCCGAGAACACATCCCCAAATTCTAACAGGTAGCTAGGCACAGACTGGGTATCCACCCTAGCAAACCGGGTACTCTAGCAGTGTCCTTGACAATACCCACTCCATTTTACTACTTCCTGAGTCTGTCAATCTACTACAGGATTGTGCAGAGCGAGCCAAGGAAGTCCCAGTACCACAGGCGAGGGTAAGCTGTAATTCTCGCACGACTAGAGTAAAATGCCCCTGTCTCAAGGGTGTGGAGTCAATGGCAATTATGGGTGTGGATCTGGACAGAGTATGTGGGATGATGCATTGGACCTGGACGAACCTAGCGTCGATAAAATTAAACCCCTCCCCACTGCCAGAAATGCAGACACATCCACCTTAAACACACCCAGGTAAATTGCACCTGGAGGTGCATTTGAACAGCAAGGTGGTTTGCTGTTAAGGGAACTAGAGAAAGAAAAAAACAAAAATCTATAAATCTTCAGCATAGCAAGTGTGAGCGAGCTGAGTGTGGCCTGAGCGTAAGTGTGAACGGCGGTAAGTGTGACTTGTGATTCAGTGACTTTGGATTCAGGGAGTTTCCAAGGGAGGAATTACTGAATTACTGTCTGTTTCTTATTAATACTTTGTATTTATTTTTATTTAACGGTTCTGTCTGGTGCAATTCCCATTAGGAAATGTGCTCCACTCTTGTTAATGCCATCCAGTGCACATCTTGCCACATGTATGCAATCCTTGAGCAGCCGATCGAGGGTGCATACTGCTGTGCGAGATGTGATTTGGAAACCCAGATTCTGAATCTAAATGTGCAGCTGGCAACACTGAGATCCATAGACAATATGGAGAGGAGTCTTCTGCTCACTGAGCAGACGCTCAATGGGATAGATGAGGGGGGATGGTAGGATGGAGCTGCAGGATGGTGAAGTAGGAAGCTGGGTGACAGTTAGGAAGCGGGGTAGAGGGAAGAATGCTAGGGAGGCTAGTCCTGATCTGGAACACCCCAATAAGTTTGCTAAGTTGACAGATGAGGGGGGTGCCAGTACAGGGGTAGCACTGCTGCAGCCAGGCATGTCCTCTGAAAGCCGGAGGAGTGACTGCTCCAGTAAGGAGGGAAATAGGAGAGCAGGGCAGGCCAGACAGGTGCTGGTAGTGGGAGACTCAATTATTAGGGGAACAGATAGGGCAATCTGTCACAAAGACAGGGATCGTCGAATGGTGTGCTGCCTACCTGGCGCTCGAGTCCGACACATCGCTGATCAGGTGGACAGATTATTGGGAGGGGCTGGTGAGGACCCAGCGGTCATGGTGCACATTGGCCCAAATGACAAAGTTAGAGGTAGGTGGAAGGTCCTTAACCCCTTCATGACCTTGGGATTTTTCGTTTTTCCATGTTCGTTTTTCGCTCCCCTCCTTCCCAGAGCCATAACTTTTTTATTTTTCCGTCAATTTGGCCATGTGAGGGCTTATTTTTTGCGGAACAAGTTGTACTTTTGAACAACTTCATTGGTTTTAGCATGTTGTGTACTAGAAAATGGGAAAAAAAATCCAAGTGCGGTGAAATTGCAAAAAAAGTGCAGTCCCACACTTGTTTTTTGTTTGGCTTTTTTGCTAGGTTCACTAAATGCTAAAAATGACCTGACATTATGATTCTCCAGGTCAGTACGAGTTCATAGACACCAAACATGACTAGGTTATTTGTTACCTAAGTGGTGAAAAAAATTCCAAACTTTGCTAAAAAAAAAAAAAAAAGTGCCATATTCCGATACCCGTAGCGTCTCCATTTTTCATGATCTGGGGTCGGTTGAAGGCTTATTTTTTGCGAGCCGAGATGACGTTTTTAATGATAGCATTTAGGTGCAGATATGTTCTTTTGATCACCCGTTATTGCATTTTAATGCAATGTCGCGGCGACCAAAAAAACGTAATTCTGGTGTTTCAATTTTTTTTCCCGGTACGCTGTTTAGCGATCAGGTTAATGCTTTTTTTTAGTTGATTGGGCGATTCTGAGCGCCAAATATGCGTAGATTTGATATTTTTTTGATTGATTTATTTTGATTGGGGCGAAAGGGGGGTGATTTAAACTTTTATATTTTTTTTATTTTTTAAAAAAATTTTTCAACTTTTTTTTTTTACTTTTGCCATGCTTCAATAGCCTCCATGGGAGGCTAGAAGCAGGCACAACTCGATCGCCTCTGCTACATAGCAGCGATCTGCTGATCGCTGCTATGTAGCAGAAATGGAGGTGTGCTGTGAGCGCCGACCACAGGGTGGCGCTCACAGCCACCGGCGATCAGTAACCATAGAGGTCTCAAGGACCTCTATGGTTACAATGGAGACGCATCGCCGACCCCCGATCATGTGACGGGGGTCGGCGATGACGTCATTTCCGGCCGCCCGGCTGGAAGCGGTAGTTAAATGCCGCTGTCTGCGTTTGACAGCGGCATTTAACTAGTTAATAGGTGCGGGCAGATCGCGATTCTGCCGCGCCTATTACGGGCACATGTCAGCTGTTCAAAACAGCTGACGTCCCGGCTTTGATGCGGGCTCACCGCGGAGCCCTGCATCAAAGCAGGGGAGCTGACCTCGGACGGGATTCGGACGTACTATCCCGTCCGAGGTCAGAAAGAGGTTAAAGGTGATTTCAGGGATTTAGGCCGCAAGCTGAAAGCAAGGACCTCCAACGTGGTATTTTCCGAAATACTGCCTGTACCACGTGCCACGCCAGAGAGGCAACGGGAGATTAGGGAGGTTAATAAGTGGCTCAAGAATTGGTGTAGGAAGGAGGGGTTTGGGTTCCTGCAGAACTGGGCCGACTTCTCAGTTGGCTACAGGCTCTACGCTAGGGACGGGCTGCACCTCAATGGGGAGGGTGCAGCTGTGCTGGGGGAGAAAATGGCTAGAAGGTTGGAGGAGTGTTTAAACTAGGAATTGGGGGGAGGGTATTCAATTTATAGGAGGGGAAGATAGTGCAGATAGAGACCTGGGCACAAATAAGGAAGATGGGGGTGGCGGTGGCATGGGGGGTGGGGTTAGAACAGTTAATAATTTAAGAAAGAATAGAGGTACAGAGAGGAACATCAAGTGCATGTATACTAATGCCAGAAGCCTCGCCAACAAAATGGACGAATTAGAACTAATGTTGTTGGAGCATAATTATGACATGGTGGGGATATTTGAAACGTGGCTGGATGAGAGCCATGACTGGGCTGTTAACTTGCAGGGCTATAGCCTGTTCAGAAATGACCGTACAGATAAGCGAGGGGGAGGGGTGTGTCTGTATGTAAAATCATCCTTAAAACTAGGGTTGAGCGACCTTGACCTTTTTAGAGTCGAGTCGGGTTTCGCAAAACCCGACTATCTCAAAAGTCGAGTCGAGTGGAATCGGCCGATTATCGCGAAAAGTCGGGGATCAACCGAAACACGAAACCCAATGCAAGTCAATGGGGGAGCATAGTCGGCAGTGAGTAGAGGCCAGGAATACATGTACAGAGCCCATTTTAATGGCAAAAACATCCATTCTTGTTACTGAAGCTTGTCAATCTTAATTTAGCTTATAATAATTGTAAGGCATTTGAAATTGGGGGTCATTTGGCTAAAGTTGTGGGGGGTAGGGCTGGTTCAAGTAATTAGTGGGCCCAGTAAATCTGGACCACGTCACGGCAGTGGAGCAGGGAGATGTAAGTATTTCAACTTTGCAAGTGCTGTGATCCTGAGCAAGCAGGGGGGGGGCCCACTCGTTGGCATTGGCACTGGCACAGGGCCCCTCAAAGTACAGCGGTGTGTTTGCACAGCAGGGGCGCCTCCCACCGGCAGCAACACTTTTGCGTACTATGAGGGGCCCTGTGCCAGTGACGTCGCCAACGAGTATTCCTCCCCCCACCTGATGAAGGAACCTGCACCTTCATCTGCACCTTCCTCTTTGTCCCCGTGTAAGGTGGTATGGTATGCGGGAAGGGGGACCTGACTTTCAGCAGGGTCACAATCTTGTAGTGTAGCGTGCACGGGGAATGTTGCGTTATGGGTCAATGTACCAGCAGACTCATCTATCACTGGCTGGGCAGTGGGTAGGATGAGGGGGAAACAGATATGGGCCCAAAGAATAAAGTGGGCTAAATGCAGTTCAAAATTGGTAACAGGACTAACCAGGGGGCATTGTTTTGCTCAGTGGAGGACAACTGGAATGAGAGGCTGACACAGAGAGTAGGCCCAAATCAGTAAGTATTCTAAATGCAGTTCAAAATTGGCAACAGTAGTAAACCGGCGGCACAGCTTTGTTCACTGTAGGAGAACAGCAAGGAGCGGCAGACACAGATAGAAGGCCCCAACCCAACTAGTAGGCCTAATGCAGTGTTGTTTTCAACAACTACTAAACGAGAGCCAGAAGATCGAAGCAATGGAGATGAAACCTGGGGAACACCTTGGAGTGGAACACACCATCTCTACACCCCATACCCAACTAGTAGGCCGAATGCAGTGTTGTTTTCAACAACTACTAAACAAGAGTTTTAAGATTGAAGCAATGGAGAGGCAACCTGGAGAACACCTTGGAGCGGAAGACACCGTCTTTACAACCCAGACCCAACTTGTAGGCCGAATGCAGTGTTGTTTTCAACAACTACTTAAGAAGAGTCAGAAGATCGAAGCAATGGAGAGGCAACCTGGGGAACACCTTGGAGTGGAACACACCGTCTCTACACCCCAGACCCAACTTGTAGGCCTAATGCAGTGTTGTTTTCAACAACTACTAAATGAGAGCCAGAAGATCGAAGCAATGGAGACTGGAGAGGAAACCTGGGGAACACCTTGGAGTGGAACACACCGTCTCTACACCCCATACCCAACTAGTAGGCCTAATGCAGTGTTGTTTTCAACAACTACTAAACAAGATCTTTAAGATTGAAGCAATGGAGAGGCAACCTGGAGAGCACCTTGGAGCGGAGGACACCGTCTCTACAACCCAGACCCTAACTTGTAGGCCGAATGCAGTGTTGTTTTCAACAACTACTTAAGAAGAGCCAGAAGATCGAAGCAATGGAGAGGCAACCTGGGGAACACCTTGGAGTGGAACACACCGTCTCTACACCCCAGACCCAACTTGTAGGCCGAATGCAGTGTTGTTTTCAACAACTACTAAACAAGAGCTTTAAGATTGAAGCAATGGAGAGGCAACCCGGAGAACACCTTGGAGCGGAAGACACCGTCTCTACACCCCAGACCCAACTTGTAGGCCGAATGCAGTGTTGTTTTCAACAACTACTTAAGAAGAGCCAGAAGATCGAAGCAATGGAGAGGCAACCTGGGGAACACCTTGGAGTGGAACACACTGTCTCTACACCCCAGACCCAACTTGTAGGCGGAATGCAGTGTTGTTTTCAACAACTACTAAACAAGAGCTTTAAGATTGAAGCAATGGAGAGGCAACCTGGGGAACACCTTGGAGCGGAAGACACCGTCTCTACACCCCAGACCCAGCTTGTAGGCCGAATGCAGTGTTGTTTTCAACAACTACTAAACGAGAGCTTTAAGATTGAAGCAATGGAGAGGAAACCTGGAGAACACCTTGGAGCAGAAGACACCGTCTCTACAACCCAGACCCAACTTGTAGGCCGAATGCAGTGTTGTTTTCAACAACTACTAAAGTAGAGCCAGAAGATCGAAGAAATGGAGACTGGAGAGGCAACCTGGGGAACACCTTGGAGTGGAACACACCATCTCTACACCCCAGACCCAACTAGTAGGCCTAATGCAGTGTTGTTTTCAACAACTACTAAACGAGAGCCAGAAAATCGAAGCAATGGAGAGGAAACCTGGGGAACACCTTGGAGTGGAAGACACCGTCTCTACACCCCAGACCCAACTTGTAGGCCGAATGCAGTGTTGTTTTCAACAACTACTAAACGAGAGCTTTAAGATTGAAGCAATGGAGAGGCAACCTGGGGAACACCTTGGAGTGGAACACACCGTCTCTACAACCCAGACCCAACTTGTAGGCCGAATGCAGTGTTGTTTTCAACAACTACCGTATATACTCGAGTATAAGCCGACCCGAGTATAAGCCGACCCCCCTAATTTTGCCACAAAAAACTGGGAAAACTTATTGACTCGAGTATAAGCCTAGGGTGGAAATGCAGCATTTACGGGTGAATTTCAAAAATAAAAATAGATCATTATTTCCCCATAGCTGTGCCATATAGTGCTCTGCAGCGTTCATATTGGCCCATAGCTGTGCCCCATATAGTGCTCTGTGTAGTGATCTACAAGTGCAGCATCTGCCACCACCACCACATGCAGGCACCAGTGCCACTGAGCTAGGAGTGCAGCGTCTGCCACCAACACATGCAGGCACCAGTGCCACTGAGCTACTAGTGCAGCGTCTGCCACCAACACATGCAGGCACCAGTGCCACTGATCTACAAGTGCAGCGTCTGCCACCACCACATGCAGGTACCAGTGCCACACTGATCTACAAGTGCAGCATCTGCCACCACCACCACATGCAGGCACCAGTGCCACTGATCTACAAGTGCAGCGTCTGCCACCACCACATGCAGGTACCAGTGCCACACTGATCTACAAGTGCAGCATCTGCCACCACCACCACATGCAGGCACCAGTGCCACTGATCTACAAGTGCAGCGTCTGCCACCACCACCACATGCAGGCACCAGTGCCACTGAGCTAGGAGTGCAGCGTCTGCCACCAACACATGCAGGCACCAGTGCCACTGAGCTACTAGTGCAGCGTCTGCCACCAACACATGCAGGCACCAGTGACACTGATCTACAAGTGCAGCGTCTGCCACCACCACCACATGCAGGCACCAGTGCCACTGATCTACAAGTGCAGCGTCTGCCACCACCACATGCAGGTACCAGTGCCACACTGATCTACAAGTGCAGCATCTGCCACCACCACCACCACATGCAGGCACCAGTGCCACTGATCTACAAGTGCAGCGTCTGCCACCACCACCACATGCACTGCACCGTTCATATTGGCCCATAGATGCTCCCCATAAATCTGTGCCATGGCCGCTGCTGCTGCTGCAATAAAAAAAAAAAAACACACATACTCACCTCGCTACTTGCAGCTCCCCAGCGTCCGGTCCCGGCGTCTCTCTGCACTGACTGATCAGGCAGAGGGCGCCGCGCACACTATATGCGTCATCGCGCCCTCTGACCTGAACAGTCAGAGCGCAGAGACGCCGGGAAGATGGAGCGGCGCCCGGCGGCTGGAACGTGGACAGGTGAATATAACATACTCACCTAGTCCTGGCGATCCTCGCGCTGTCCCCTCCTGTCACAGCTGTCTTCGGTGCCGCAGCTTCTTTCTCTATCAGCGGTCACCGGCACCGCTGATTAGAGAAATGAATAGGTGGCTCCGCCCCTATGGGAGGTGGAGCTGCTTATTCATTTCTGTAATGAGCGGTCCCACGTGACCGCTGAAGAGAGGAAGAAGCTGCAGCGCCGAAGCCTGTGGGACGGCAGGGACAGCGCGAGGATCGCTGGGACTAGGTAAGTATACCTCAGCGCCCTCACCCCCTCACCCGCCGACCCCACCGCTACCGTGACTCGAGTATAAGCCGAGGGGGGCACTTTCAGCCCAAAAATTTGGGCTGAAAATCTCGGCTTATACTCGAGTATATACGGTACTTAAGAAGAGCCAGAAGATCGAAGCAATGGAGAGGCAACCTGGGGAACGCCTTGGAGTGGAACACACCGTCTCTACACCCCAGACCCAACTTGTAGGCCGAATGCAGTGTTGTTTTCAACAACTACTAAACGAGAGCTAGAAGCTCTAAGCTATGGAGAGGAAACCTGGGGAACACCATTGAGCGGCAGACACCGTTAGTAGGTCCTACCGAAGTAGTAGTAGTAGCCCCAATGCAGTTTTCAAATTCCTATAGGCTGAAAACCAGAGTATTGACGCTCAGCTTTTTTAAAAGGAGGACAGCTGTATTGAGTGGCGCAGACAGACACAGGTAGTAGGCCTTAAACACAACATTTGGCTCAATGCAGTTTAAAAAAGGTTACAGGGGTACACAGGCAGCATTGGTCTGTTCAGTGGAGGACAATTTCAATTATGGACCACAGACAGAGTTTGTATGCCTACTATTAAAAAAAGGATGCTCTATGCAATTTAAAATAGGTTCCAGGGGTACACGGGCAGCAGTAGACAGGACACTGGAGGACTAGTGGAAGGAGGGACCGCAGACAGGCGTAGTAGGCCTAACATAACAAAATTTGGCTGTAGGCACTTTTACATTGGTTCCAGGGGTACACGGGCAGCAGTAGACAAGTCACTGGAGGACTAGTGGAAGGAGGGACCGCAGACAGGCGTAGTAGGCCTAACATAACAAAATTTGGCTGTAGGCACTTTTACATTGGTTCCAGGGGTACATGGGCAGCAGTGGTCTGGTCAGTGGAGGACTAGTGGAAGGAGGGACCGCAGACAGGCGTAGTAGGCCTAACATAACAAAATTTGGCTGTAGGCACTTTTACATTGGTTCCAGGAGTACACGGGCAGCAGTGGACAGGTCACTGGAGGACTAGTGGAAGGAGGGACCGCAGACAGGTGTAGTAGGCCTAACATAACAAAATTTGGCTGTAGGCACTTTAAAATTGGTTCCAGGGGTACACGGGCAGCAGTGGTCTGGTCAGTGGAGGACTAGTGGAAGGAGGGACCGCAGACAGGCGTAGTAGGCCTAACATAACAAAATTTGGCTGTAGGCACTTTTAAATTGGTTCCAGGGGTACACGGGCAGCAGTAGACAGGTCACTGGAGGACTAGTGGAAGGAGGGACCGCAGACAGGTGTAGTAGGCCTAACATAACAAAATTTGGCTGTAGGCACTTTTAAATTGGTTCCAGGGGTACACGGGCAGCAGTAGACAGGACACTGGAGGACTAGTGGAAGGAGGGACCGCAGACAGGCGTAGTAGGCCTAACATAACAAAATTTGGCTGTAGGCACTTTAAAATTGGTTCCAGTGGTACACGGGCAGCAGTGGTCTGGTCAGGGGAGGACTAGTGGAAGGAGGGACCGCAGACAGGTGTAGTAGGCCTAACATAACAAAATTTGGCTGTAGGCACTTTAAAATTGGTTCCAGGGGAACACGGGCAGCAATGGTCTGGTCAGTGGAGGACTAGTGTAAGGAGGGACCGCAGACAGGCGTAGTAGGCCTAACATGACAAAATTTGGCTGTAGGCACTTTTACATTGGTTCCAGGGGTACACGGGCAGCAGTAGACAGGTCATTGGAGGACTAGTGGAAGGAGGGACCGCAGACAGGCGTAGTAGGCCTAACATAACAAAATTTGGCTGTAGGTACTTTTACATTGGTTCCAGGAGTACACGGGCAGCAGTAGACAGGTCACTGGAGGACTAGTGGAAGGAGGGACCGCAGACAGGTGTAGTAGGTCTAACATAACAAAATTTGGCTGTAGGCACTTTAAAATTGGTTCCAGGGGTACACGGGCAGCAGTGGTGTGGTCAGTGGAGGACTAGTGGAAGGAGGGACCGCAGACAGGCGTAGTAGGCCTAACATAACAAAATTTGGCTGTAGGCACTTTTAAATTGGTTCCAGGGGTACACGGGCAGCAGTAGACAGGTCACTGGAGGACTAGTGGAAGGAGGGACCGCAGACAGGCATAGTAGGCCTAACATGACAAAATTTGGCTGTAGGCACTTTTAAATTGGTTCCAGGGGTACACGGGCAGCAGTAGACAGGACACTGGAGGACTAGTGGAAGGAGGGACCGCAGACAAGCGTAGTAGGCCTAACATAACAAAATTTGGCTGTAGGCACTTGCAATTCTCTTTCAGGGGTACGCAGGCAGCATTGGTGTTGTCAGCGGAGGCCGATTGTAATGAGTGTCTGCCAGTTAGTACTCCAAAAAAATAAAGAGATGTTAATGTCTCGCATTACAACAAAACCAAAACACAAAAGGGTGGAATACTTAGGTACAGGGGTGGGCTCCTCTACTGAGTTTTAGACCTAGTAATTTGGCGCTAATTATTTACTGGTGTAAATATAGGCCACTGCCCCTGACTATGTTAAGTACCATCATACATGTCAACACAATGGTATTGTCAGTGCCAGGCATTGAATGATGTCAGCACATAGACTAAACATTGGTGGAACTGTGAGAGATAATTGTGCAAGTGGTAGAGCAATGTTTGAGCTGGGGGGGGGGGAACTCTCTTGTGGCCGGCGGTACAGGCCCAGGGCCCCTCATGTTACAACAGTGCGTCTGACGTTGGGTGCGCACCACCACCGCCAGAGACACTTTATTGTACTATGAGGGACCGAGTGGCAGTGCCGTCGACCAAAAGCGGGCACACCCACCTCTTCAGACAAACGGCACTCTCTCGGGTGCTTGCGCCAAGTGGCGAGACCACGGCCCCGTGGGGGGAGTTTGGCCATTTTGGGAGGTGTAAACATGTCGTATGCTGGACAATCAGCTGCTGCAAATTACGCGATTGGAAAAGTCAGTCAGAGTAGTCCACAAGCAAGATCTTTTCATAGGAAAGCTAGGTGTCAGCCGGGCAAGGTGGGGCAAAAGAATTCGAAATCCAGTTGTGGTTCATTTTAATGAAGGTTAGATCATCAACATTTTGGGTAGCCAGACGAGTCCTTTTTTCGGTTAATATTGAACCTGCAGCACTGAATACTCTTTCTGATAGGACACTAGCTGCCGGGCAAGCAAGCTCCTGCAATGCATATTCTGCCAATTCTGGCCAGGTGTCTAATTTGGATGCCCAGTAATCAAATGGGAATGACGGTTGAGGGAGAACATCGATAAGGGATGAAAAATAGTTAGTAACCATACTGGACAAATGTTGTCTCCTGTCACTTTGAATTGATGCTGCAGTACCTGTCCTGTCTGCGGTCATAGCAAAATCACTCCACAACCTGGTCAGGAAACCCCTCTGTCCAACTCCACTTCTGCTTTCTGCACCTCTAACACCTCTGGTCTGCTGCCCCCTGCAGCTCGTGTGAGAACGATCACGGGCGCTGTGTGCTGGGAATGCCTGAAGCAAACGGTCAACAAGAGTTGATTGTTTGGTTGCTAATATTAGTTCCAAGTTCTCATGTGGCATAATATTTTGCAATTTGCCTTTATAGCGAGGATCAAGGAGGCAGGCCAACCAGTAATCGTCATCGTTCATCATTTTAGTAATGCGTGTGTCCCTTTTGAGGATACATAACGCATAATCCGCCATGTGGGCCAAAGTTCCAGTTGTCAAATCTGCGGTTGTGCTGGGTTGAGGGGCTGTTTCAGGCAAATCTACATCACTTGTGTCCCTCAAAAAAACAGAACCCGGCCTTGCCACGCCACCAATTTCCAGTGGCCCCGGAAAAGCTTCCTCATTAAAAAAATACTCATCCCCATCATCCTCCTCGTCCTCCTCCTCCTGTTCGCCCACTACCTCGTCCTGTACACTGCCCTGACCAGACAATGGCTGACTGTCATCAAGGCTTTCCTCTTCCTCTGCTGCAGACGCCTGCTCCTTTATGTGCGTCAAACTTTGCATCAGCAGACGCATTAGGGGGATGCTCATGCTTATTATGGTGTTGTCTGCACTAACCAGCCGTGTGCATTCCTCAAAACACTGAAGGACTTGACACATGTCTTGTATCTTCGACCACTGCACACCTGACAGCTCCATGTCTGCCATCCTACTGCCTGCCCGTGCATGTGTATCCTCCCACAAATACATAACAGCACGCCTCTGTTCGCATAGTCTCTGAAGCATGTGCAGTGTTGAGTTCCACCTTGTTGCAACGTCTATGATTAGGCGATGCTGGGGAAGGTTCAAAGACCGCTGATAGTTCTGCATACGGCTGGAGTGTACGGGCGAACAGTGGATATGCGAGCAAAGTCCGCGCACTTTGAGGAGCAGGTCGGATAACCCCGGATAACTTTTCAGGAAGCACTGCACCACCAGGTTTAAGGTGTGAGCCAGGCAAGGAATGTGTTTCAGTTGGGAAAGGGAGATGGCAGCCATGAAATTCTTTCCGTTATCACTCACTACCTTGCCTGCCTCAAGATCTACAGTGCCCAGCCACGACTGCGTTTCTTTCTGCAAGAACTCGGACAGAACTTCCGCGGTGTGTCTGTTGTCGCCCAAACACTTCATAGCCAATACAGCCTGCTGACGCTTGCCAGTAGCTGCCCCATAATGGGACAACTGGTGTGCAACAGTGGCAGCTGCGGATGGAGTGGTTGGGCGACTGCGGTCTGTGGACGAGCTCTCGCTTCTGCAGGAGGATGAGGAGGAGGAGGAGGGGGTGCGAACGGCTACAGCCACCTATTTCCTAGACCGTGGGCTAGGCAGAACTGTCCCAAAATTGCTGTCCCCTGTGGACCCTGCATCCACCACATTCACCCAGTGTGCCGTGATGGACACGTAACGTCCCTGGCCATGCCTACTGGTCCATGCATCTGTTGTCAGGTGCACCTTTGTACTCACAGATTGCCTGAGTGCATGGACGATGCGCTCTTTAACATGCTGGTGGAGGGCTGGGATGGATTTTCTCGAAAAGAAGTGTCGACTGGGTAGCTCGTAGCGTGGTACAGCGTAGTCCATCAGGGCTTTGAAAGCTTCACTTTCAACTAACCGGTAGGGCATCATCTCTAACGAGATTAGTCTAGCTATGTGGGCGTTCAAACCCTGTGTACGCGGATGCGAGGCTAAGTACTTCCTTTTTCTAACCAGAGTCTCATGTAGGGTGAGCTGGACTGGAGAGCTGGAGATCGTGGAACTAGCGGGGGTGCCGGTGGACATGGCAGACTGAGAGACGGTTGGAGACGGTATTGTTGCCGCCGGTGCCCTAGATGCAGTGTTTCCTACTACGAAACTGGTGATTCCCTGACCCTGACTGCTTTGGCCTGGCAAAGAAACCTGCACAGATACTGCAGGTGGTGCGGAAAATGGTGGCCTTACACTGACGGAAGGGATGTAGCGTTGCTGACTAGCTTCATTGGCCGAGGGTGCTACAACCTTAAGGGATGTTTGGTAGTTAGTCCAGGCTTGCAAATGCATGGTGGTTAAATGTCTATGCATGCAACTTGTATTTAGACTTTTCAGATTCTGACCTCTGCTTAAGGTAGTTGAACATTTTTGACAGATGACTTTGCACTGATCAATTGGATGTTGTTTAAAAAAATGCCAGACTGCACTCTTTCTAGCATCGGATCCCTTTTCAGGCATTGCAGACTGAGCTTTAACCGGATGGCCACGCTGTCCTCCAACAGGTTTTGGCTTTGCCACGCGTTTTGAGCCAGATACGGGCCCGGCAGATGGAACCTGTTGCGATGTTGATGGCTGCTGCGGCCCCTCCTCCTCCGCTTCAGAACTACTGCCGCCTGCACCCTGTTCCCCCAATGGCTGCCAATTGGGGTCAACAACTGTGTCATCTATAACCTCCTCTTCTAGCTCGTGTGCAACTTCGTCTGTGTCACCGTGTAAGTCGGTGGTATAGCATTCGTGACGGGACACCATAGTCTCATCAGGGTCTGATTCTGGATCAGTACCCTGCGAGGGCAATGTTGTGGTCTGAGTCAAAGGACCAGCTTAGTAGTCTGGCTGTGACTATGCATCAGTGCACTCCATGTCAGATTCAACTTGTAATGGGCATGGCCTGTTAACTGTTTCACTTTCTAAGCCAGGGACGGTATGTGTAAAGAGCTCAATGGAGTAACCCGTTGTGTCGCCTGCTGCATCCTTCTCTGTTGCTGTTTTTGCTGAAGAGGACAAGGAAGCGACTTGTCCCTGACCGTGAACATCCACTAACGATGCGCTGCTTTTACATTTACCAGTTTCAGAAGAGAAGGCAAAAGAGCTAGAGGCTGAGTCAGCAAGGTAAGCCAAAACTTGCTCTTGCTGCTCCGGCTTTAAAAGCGGTTTTCCTACTCCCAGAAAAGGGAGCGTTCGAGGCCTTGTGTAGCCAGACGACGAACCTGGCTCCACAGCTCGAGACTTAGGTGCTATATTGTTTTTCTCACGACCACCCGATGCTCCACTACCACTACCATGATTACCAGCTGGCAATGAACGCCCACGGCCACGACCTCTTCCACCAGACTTCCTCATTGTTTTAAAAACGTCACCAAACTAACGGTATTTGTTACTGTCAAACAACTTACAAGGTGAACTCTAACTTCTGTATGATTTAGATATCCCTTTATAGGTGGGTGAGACCGCAAGGAAAATCAGGCACGATGTTACACACTCTGTTTTCTGTGGCACCAAATGAGAGAGATGCCACACACGCAGGACTGTCACTCAAGCAGAAAGGCCAATATTAATCTCCCACTGTTTTTTTTTTTTTTTTCAGGGAGAATTTAGAAACCAAATTTAAAAAAAAAAAAACACTAGGCTTTCTATGACCCACTATTTAAGAGAGATGGCACACTTAGGACTGGCAGACAAGCAGAAAGGCCAATATTAATCTCCCACGTTTTTTACGTTTTTTTTTTATTTTTTCAGGGAGAATTTAGATACCAAATTTAAAAAAAAAACACTTGGCTTTCTATGGCCCACTATTTAAGAGAGATGGCACACTTAGGACTGGCAGACAAGCAGAAAGGCCAATATTAATCTCCCACTGTTTTTTTTTTTCAGGGAGAATTTAGATACCAAATTTAAAAAAAAAAAACCACTAGGCTTTCTATGGCCCACTATTTAAGAGAGATGGCACACTCAGGACTGGCACACAAGCAGAAAGGCCAATATTAATCTCCCACTGTTTTTTTATTTTTTCAGGGAGAATTTAGATACCAAATTAAAAAAAAAAACACTAGGCTTTCTATGGCCCACTATTTAAGAGAGATGGCACACTCAGGACTGGCAGACAAGCAGAAAGGCCAATATTAATCTCCCACTGTTTTTTTTTTTCAAGGAGAATTTAGATACCAAATTTAAAAAAAAACACTAGGCTTTCTATGGCCCACTATTTAAGAGAGATGACACACACAGGCCTGGCACTCTAGCAGAAATGCCAATCTTAATCTCCCACAACTTATTTTTTTAGGGAGAATTAAAAAAAAAAAAAAAAAGGGACTGTCCTACAATTACTATCTCCCTGCAGTAATCTCAGCCAGGTATGGCAGGCAGCAATAAGAAGGAGTGGACTGCTGCACAAATTAAATCAAAAGTGTGGACAAACAAAAAAGATAGCTGTGCAGAAAGGAAGGAACAACAGGATTTGCGCTTTGAAAAAAGCAGTTGGTTTGCACAGCGGCGTACACACAGCAATGCAGCTATCAGGGAGCCTTCTAGGGCAGCCCAATGAGCTACAGCGCTGAGGAAAAAAAAATGTAGCTTTCACTGTCCCTGCAAACAAAAGGTGGTGTTGGACAGTGGAAATCGCTACAGCACAAGCGGTTTGGTGGTTAATGGACCCGTCCTAACGCTATCCCTGCTTCTGACGAAGCGGCAGCAATCTCTCCCTATGCTCAGATCAGCAGCAGTAAGATGGCGGTCGGCGGGAACGCCTCTTTATAGCCCCTGTGACGCCGCAGACAGCAAGCCAATCACTGCAATGCCCTTCTCTAAGATGGTGGGGACCAGGACCTATGTCATCAAGCTGCCCACACTCTGCGTCCACCTTCATTGGCTGAGAAATGGCGCTTTTAGCGTCATTGAAACGCGACTTTGGCGCGAAAGTCACGTACCGCATGGCCGACCCCACACAGGGGTCGGGTCGGGTTTCGTGAAACCCGACTGTGACAAAAGTCGGCGACTTTTGAAAATGAACGATCCGTTTCGCTCAACCCTACTTAAAACCCATCCTGCGTGATAATATAGGTGAATTTTATGAAAATGTAGAATCCCTGTGGGTGGAGATAAGGGGAGGGGGAAAAAATAATAAATTACTGATAGGGGTTTGTTATAAATCTCCAAAAATAATGGAAGCAAAGGAGAATATCCTCGTAAAGCAAATAAATGAAGCTGCGACTCAAGGAGAAGTCATTATTATGGGGGACTTCAACTACCCTGAAATAGATTGGGGAACAGAAGCCTGCAGTTCCAGCAAAGGTAATCGGTTTTTGACAACTATGAGAGACAATTACCTTTCACAACTGGTTCAGGACCCAACAAGAAGGGGGGCACTGCTAGACCTAATATTAACCAACAGGCCAGACCGCATATCAAACATAAGGGTTGGGGGTCACTTGGGGAATAGTGATCACAAAATAATAAGTTTTCATGTATCCTTTAATAAGATTTTTAGTAGAGGGGATACAAGGACACTAAATTTCAGGAGGGCAAATTTCCAACGGATGAGAGAGGATCTTGGTGCAATTAACTGGGACAATATACTGAGACATAAAAATACACAAAGAAAATGTGAGACGTTTATTAGCATCCTGGATAGGACCTGTGCACAGTATATACCGTATGGGAATAAACATACTAGAAATAGGAGGAAACCAATATGGCTAAATAGAGCTGTAAGGAGCGCGATAAGTGACAAGAAGAAAGCATTTAGAGAATGAAAGGAAGTAGGTAGTGATGAGGCATTAAATAAATACAAAAAATTAAATAAATTCTGTAAAAAGCAAATCAAGGCAGCAAAGATTGAGACAGAGAGACTCATTGCCAGAGAGAGTAAAAATAATCCTAAAATATTCTTTAACTACATAAATAGTAAGAAACTAAAAAATGATAGTGTTGGCCCCCTTAAAAATAGTCTGGGTGAAATGGTGGATGAGGATGAGGAAAAAGCCAATATGCTAAATGACTTTTTTTCATCAGTATTTACAGAAGAAAATCCCATGGCAGACAAAATGACTAGTGATAAAAATTCCCAATTAAATGTCACCGGCTTAACCCAGCAGGAAGTGAAGCGTCTAAAAATCACTAAAATTGACAAATCTCTGGGCCCGGGTGGGATACAACCTCGAGTACTGCAGGAATTAAGTACAGTCATTGATAGACCATTATTTTTAATCTTTAGAGACTCCATAATAACAGGGTCTGTACCACAGGACTGGCGAATAGCAAATGTGGTGCCAATATTCAAAAAGGGGACAAAAACTGAACTCGGAAATTATCGGCCAGTAAGCTTAACCTCTACTGTGGGTAAAATCCTGGAGGGAATTCTAAGGGATGCTATACTGGAGTATCTGAAGAGGAACAACCTCATGACCCAGTATCAGCACGGGTTTACTAGGGACCGTTCATGTCAGACTAATTTGATCAGTTTCTATGAAGAGGTAAGTTCTGGATTGGACCATGGGAACCCAGTGGATGTAGTGTATATGGACTTTTCAAAAGCTTTTGATACGGTGCCACACAAAAGGTTGATACATAAAATGAGAATAATGGGGATAGGGGAAAATATGTGCAAGTGGGTTGAGAGCTGGCTCAGGGATAGGAAACAAAGGGTGGTTATTAATGGAGCACACTCGGACTGGGTAGCGGTTAGCAGTGGGGTACCACAGGGGTCAGTATTGGGCCCTCTTCTTTTTAACATATTTATTAATGACCTTGTAGGGGGCATTCAGAGTAGAATTTCAATATTTGCAGATGACACTAAACTCTGCAAGGTAATTAATACAGAAGAGGACAATTTTATATTACAGGATGATTTATGTAAACTTGAAGCTTGGGCTGATAAATGGCAAATGAGCTTTAATGGGGATAAATGTAAGGTCATGCACTTGGGTAGAAGTAATAAGATGTATAATTATGTGCTTAATTCTAAAACTCTGGGCAAAACCGTCAATGAAAAAGACCTGGGTGGATGACAAACTCATATTCAGTGGCCAGTGTCAGGCAGCTGCTACAAAGGCAAATAAAATAATGGGATGCATTAAAAGAGGCATAGATGCTCATGAGGAGAACATAATTTTACCTCTATACAAGTCACTAGTTCGACCACACTTAGAATACTGTGCACAGTTCTGGTCTCCGGTGTATAAGAAAGACATAGCTGAACTAGAGCGGGTGCAGAGAAGAGCGACCAAGGTTATTAGAGGACTGGGGGGTCTGCAATACCAAGATAGGTTATTACACTTGGGGCTATTTAGTTTGGAAAAACGAAGACTAAGGGGTGATCTTATGTTAATGTATAAATATATGAGGGGACAGTACAAAGACCTTTCTGATGATCTTTTTAATCATAGACCTGAAACAGGGACAAGGGGGCATCCTCTGCATTTGGAGGAAAAAAGGTTTAAGCATAATAACAGACACGGATTCTTTACTGTAAGAGCAGTGAGACTATGGAACTCTCTGCCGTATGATGTTGTAATGAGTGACTCATTACTTAAATTTAAGAGGGGACTGGATACCTTTCTGGAAAAGTATAATGTTGCAGGGTATATACACTAGATTCCTTGATAGGGCGTTGATCCAGGGAACTAGTCTGATTGTCGTATGTGGAGTCGGGAAGGAATTTTTTTCCCCAATGTGGAGCTTACTCTTTGCCACATGGGTTTTTTTTTATTTCCTCTGGATCAACATGTTAGGGCATGTTAGGTTAGGCTATGGGCTGAACTAGATGGACTTATAGTCTTCCTTCAACCGTAATAACTATGTAACTACATCTGGTAGGAAAATGTGGGCTCTACCCACGGGGTGATGACGGCACCCGGATTGTTAACCTCTCCGCAACCTGGGTCACCTAGTTTTCTCGGCAGTTGTTTACTATGTCATCGGGAGGAACACATGACCACTAAATGGCACTTTTTACCACAATTGAAACACACTCGATCCTCACGCCAGACAAAAGGTAATTTACCAGAGTGAGGTGCCACCCCACCTGCATGGGTTCCTCAGCAGTCTCAGTGCTGACCTCCCTTGACATCGGATCTCCTGCACACAGAGGTGACTCCTTATGTCTCTGGCGAAGATGGCGAGCAACCCATATCACCAAAGACATGTCTGCCTCAAGGGAGTCAGGAGTCTCAAATAGAGCTAAGGCATCCTTCATCCTTGCTGTGAACCCCTCACAGAACTGACTACGGAGTGTGGGAGCATTCCACTTGGCATCCGTGGCCCACCTCCGGAACTCAGAGCAATATTCCTCCGCCAGCCGGTCTCCTTGCTGAAGTTGGTGCAGTGTGCTAAGGAGATGCGATCGGGTCATCATATATAAGGCCCAGTGACAGAAAAAATCCCTCCACCGTCTGAAGCGATTGAGAGTCAGATGGGACCCCCACGCTGAAGTACAGTTTACAGTCCTCCCGGAATACAGCAAACTTGTCACACCCCCCAGAGAACTTGTGAGGCAAAGCGATCTTGGGCTCCACTATGGTTTGCTGGGGAGATGGGAGTCCCACACCAGATGTATCAGGGTGCTGCAAAATCGCCATGTGTAAATCTGCCACCTCCAAACTGAGCTGCCACAGTTGCCCTGTCAGAGCAGTGATTGGATC
Source organism: Ranitomeya imitator (assembly GCF_032444005.1). NCBI lineage: Eukaryota > Metazoa > Chordata > Amphibia > Anura > Dendrobatidae > Ranitomeya > Ranitomeya imitator. The sequence continues at coordinate 177,068,745 of NC_091287.1, read as the reverse complement.
CATAATGGATCACAAAAAATGGTTACGGTCAGAGCAAATGTCACGACACAGGTTTCGGGTGACTTGGGACCAGGGGCTCCTTCCCTGTCCCTAACACTAGGGGGCACCCTAGCTTGCCCTACTCCCCAGGATACTTCTGAAGGTGAATATGCCGAGGCCTCCACACTTGCCTTATCTCCTGAGTTAGCCCTCTGTCTGTTCTCTTCCTCCACCCAGGGAAGAGGAGTGTTACTGTGCACCATAGTAAACCAATATGTCATTCAAGGCAACACAAACAAGTGTTAACAGAGAACTCCAGGCATACAAAACTTTCACTTAGATATAACAGGAGAATGCACCGGGGCGTGGAGGTAGGGGAATAAACCAAAATAGAAAAGGAAAGGGAGTTACCACACATGCAAACAAAGCAACAGTCACTGTTAGCCATGCAGAAAATGCTTGCTCTGACAAGGATTTGTAACATAGCCCAGATTATAAAGTGGAAAGGAGTGACTTACCGAGTGTTAGGGGTCGAGTTCCTGCCTCTGCACAGGGGGAATCTCGGGCCATCTCCGCTGCGGTCTCCCATTCTTCTCCTGCCGCAGTGGAGCTTGCTCAGCAGAGACGTCGATTCCAGCGTCTCGCTCAGTCTGACTCTGTGCTAAGAGTTACTGTTACGTTTCCTGCTTCTCCCATTGAAGTCAGTGCTGGGCAGCGGCGAGCGGACGCTTCTGGGGCTAAGTCCTGCTTTTTACATTCTGAGCATGCCCAGAATAAGATCTCTCAGTGGAGATCGAGGGTCACATGATCAGATACTGCAGCTAAGGTCCTTGTAGCTGCTAGGACTAAATCCTGCTTTGCACTCTGAGCATGCCCAGGGCGAGATCTCTCAGTGGAGATCCAGGGTCACATGCTCAGGTGCTGCAGCACTCCATTGATCCTTCTTTGAAAGGTCCTAAACATGCTGCAGCTATTTAAGGCTCGCATGGCCGCACGGCCATGCGCTAGTATTGTCTTGATATCGTGTGTGTGTGTAGATGGATGTATGTCGAAGGATGAAAGCTCCTAATCATTCCCATTCCTAGTGTTGTTGACTGTTCGCGAATGACGGTAGCTATCTAGCGCCCGACTAAGCCATCAGCACGATACACATATTACAGCGTCTAGTTGCTGTGACTGCTAGTACGGCGCCGTGCGCTTTCTCTGCGCTTTCCTGACCCAAGCCTGGGTTGTTAGTGGCGTCCGCCAGTGCGGCACCGCACGCACTTTCGTGCCTCTAAAATATATTATTTCTGTCTCTCTGACACCCCAGTAGCGGTGTCGAGCGCATGAGGTCTTTATGAACTCAAATCCTGAGTCTTGGGATTGAGCTCTGAGACTCCTTGCTTGCGCTTTCGGTGCGGTACCGCGGCCCTGTGACGCAACAGGGTTCGCTTCCTTCACACAGGGTGAAGTTAACCCGTGTGTGTATTCATATTGTACCGCCATATCGTCCGTCTCTACTAGCAGCAGGGGGTTTTCACCTGCACGGTGGACCTCGGACGGCGAACGCACCTAATACCATTACATCTTATACTTGGTGCGTTCCGCCAGTCCTAACACCGAGCTCAGCTGTGAGCACAGGGATTTCCAACATGGCTGATTAACCCCTGTTCTGCCAGAAAAAATAAATACATTTAAAATGAAGAAGCAGTGCCTCTTCTCAGCGGTGGAAGAGGAGCAATCAGACGCTGCAGTCTTCTGGCTCCACACTGTCGCAGTAACCCCACGACAAATGCAGGGTGTGGATGCCAGAATGAGCACACAGCGATTGTGCTTTCTGCAGAAGCACATCCAGGTTGGGATAGGGACTTATGTGACATCCCAGAGTCCCGGTTGTCACATTGGCATTGCTTTCCTCACAGGGAGAGTGATGTCACGCTTGGAAACAAGGGAAGATCTCTTCTATCAGGTAGACACAAACATGCAACATGTTCAAACTCCAGGCCAGAAGGGGGAGCTCTAAACCTGGTTTTGGGGGAACTTCCCTAGATATACATTCTGGTCTGGAGGAAATGTCAGTGAGTCTGTCAGGAGGACAGAGAAGAGAGCAGTCAGACAGTTAGTGTCAGAAGGACTGAAGGGGCCATGCAGCCAGAGGTGCTGCAACTCCTGGGGAAAGAGAATAGAGAAGGAAAGAACAGATTGTAGAGAGCATGCAGGAGAGCAAAGCACAGGAGAGTGAAAACTGGGGAGGATAGCTGTGACTGGGCTACCTCCCTGCAGAGCATAGATTCCCAGTAGCTGGAAGACCAAGGTTGTCTCAGACTCTAGGAGGCACAGCAGAAACCAGCAGGACAGCTGGACTACATGCAACCTGTCTGCCATAACACCCAGGAGAAACAGTGACGCATAGAGCCTAGGTCGAGATAGAGACAATGTAAAAAAGCTTGAGCCACCTGTCATACGGGTTTGTGTCCTGTTGTGAATTCTGTGGCTGAATTCACTCCTGTGGTCACAAGTGGTACTGCAGCTTCTGAGCTTCCTCCCTCAGGTGTTCTGGTGAGCTCGTTAACTGCTTCATTTCTTAACTCCGCCTGATGCTGCTATCCTTGCTCCTTGTCAATGTTTCAGTGTTGGATCTGAGCTTCTCCTGATTGTTCCTGTGACCTGCTGCTCTGTATAGCTAAGTGCTTTTTGCTTTTTTTTTGCTTTTTTTCTGTCCAGCTTGTCTTTTGTTTTGCTGGAAGCTCTGAGACGCAAAGGGTGTACCGCCGTGCCGTTAGTTCGGCACGGTGGTTTTTTTTTGCCCCCTTTGCGTGGTTTTGCTTTAGGGTTTTTGGTAGACTGCAAAGTTCGCTTTACTGTCCTCGCTCTGTCCTAGAATATCGGGCCCCACTTTGCTGAATCTATTTCATCCCTACGTTTTGTCTTTTCATCTTACTCACAGTCATTATATGTGGGGGGCTGCCTTTTCCTTTGGGGAATTTCTCTGGGGCAAGTCAGGCCTATTTTTCTATCTTCAGGCTAGCTAGTTTCTTAGGCTGTGCCGAGTTGCCTAGGTAGTTGTTAGGCGCAATCCACAGCCGCTTTTAGTTGTGTTTAGGATAGGATCAGGTGTGCAGTCTACAGAGTTTCCACGTCTCAGAGCTCGTTCTTGTATTTTTGGGTATTTGTCAGATCACTGTGTGCGCTCTGATCGCTAAGCACACTGTGTTTCTGGATTGCCTTCATAACACCTGTCATTAGCAAACATAACAGTACAAGGAGCCAAACTAATGATTCTCAATAGAGGGAAAGAAAAAGTTCTGACATCATTTTTTTTTTTTTTTTTCTGCTCTGTGTTCACTTTTTTTTTTCCCCCTAGACATTTGGGTGATTCTGGACACAGGTGTGGACATGGATATTCAGGGTCTGTGCTCTTCAATGGATAATCTCGTTATAAATGTACAAAAAATTCAAGATACTATTGATCAGAAATCTATGTTAGAACCAAGAATTCCTATTCCTGATTTGTTTTTTGGAGATAGAACTAAGTTTCTAAGTTTCAAAAATAATTGTAAGCTATTTCTGGCCTTGAAACCTCATTCTTCTGGTAATCCTATTCAACAGGTTTTGATTATTATTTCTTTTTTGCGCGGCGACCCTCAAGACTGGGCATTTTCTCTTGCGCCAGGAGACCCTGCATTGAGTAGTGTCGATGCGTTTTTCCTGGCGCTCGGATTGCTGTACGATGAGCCTAATTCAGTGGATCAGGCTGAGAAAAATTTGCTGGCTTTGTGCCAGGGTCAGGATGATATAGAAGTATATTGTCAGAAATGTAGGAAATGGTCAGTACTCACTCAGTGGAATGAATCTGCGCTGGCAGCTTTGTTCAGAAAGGGTCTCTCTGAGGCTCTTAAGGATGTCATGGTGGGATTTCCTATGCCTGCTGGTTTGAATGAGTCTTTGTCTTTGGCCATTCAGATCGGTCGACGCTTGCGCGAGCGTAAATCTGTGCACCATTTGGCGGTACTGCCTGAGGTTAAACCTGAGCCTATGCAGTGCGATAGGACTATGACTAGAGTTGAACGGCAGGAATACAGACGTCTGAATGGTCTGTGTTTCTACTGTGGTGATTCCACTCATGCTATTTCTGATTGTCCTAAGCGCACTAAGCGGTCCGCTAGGTCTGCCGTCATTGGTACTGTACAGTCCAAATTCCTTCTGTCCATTACCTTGATATGCTCTTTGTCGTCGTTTTCTGTCATGGCGTTTGTGGATTCGGGCGCTGCCCTGAATCTGATGGATTTGGATTATGCTAAACGTTGTGGGTTTTTCTTGGAGCCTTTGCGGTGTCCTATTCCATTGAGAGGAATTGATGCTACACCTTTGGCCAAGAATAAACCTCAATACTGGGCCCAGCTGACCATGTGCATGGCTCCTGCACATCAGGAAGTTATTCGCTTTCTGGTGTTGCATAATCTGCATGATGTGGTCGTGTTGGGGTTGCCATGGCTACAAACCCATAATCCAGTATTGGATTGGAATTCCATGTCGGTATCCAGCTGGGGTTGTCAGGGGGTACATGGTGATGTTCCATTTTTGTCGATTTCGTCATCCACCCCTTCTGAGGTCCCAGAGTTCTTGTCTGATTATCAGGATGTATTTGAAGAGCCCAAGTCCGATGCTCTACCTCCGCATAGGGATTGTGATTGTGCTATCAATTTGATTCCTGGTAGTAAATTCCCTAAAGGTCGATTATTTAATTTATCCGTGCCCGAACACGCCGCTATGCGCAGTTATGTGAGGGAATCCCTGGAGAAGGGACATATTCGCCCATCGTCATCACCACTGGGAGCAGGGTTCTTCTTTGTAGCCAAGAAGGATGGTTCGCTGAGACCGTGTATTGATTACCGCCTTCTTAATAAGATCACTGTTAAATTTCAGTATCCCTTGCCATTGTTATCTGACTTGTTTGCTCGGATTAAGGGGGCTAGTTGGTTCACTAAGATAGATCTTCGTGGTGCGTATAATCTGGTGAGAATCAGGCAAGGAGATGAATGGAAAACTGCATTCAATACGCCCGAGGGTCATTTTGAGTATCTAGTGATGCCGTTCGGACTTGCCAATGCTCCATCTGTGTTTCAGTCTTTTATGCATGACATCTTCCGTGAGTATCTGGATAAATTCCTGATTGTTTACTTGGATGACATTTTGATCTTCTCAGATGATTGGGAGTCTCATGTGAAGCAGGTCAGAATGGTTTTTCAGGTCCTGCGTGCTAACTCTTTGTTTGTGAAGGGATCAAAGTGTCTCTTCGGTGTGCAGAAAGTTTCATTTTTGGGGTTCATCTTTACCCCTTCTACTATCGAGATGGATCCAGTTAAGGTCCAAGCCATCCAGGATTGGATTCAGCCGACATCTCTGAAAAGTCTGCAAAAGTTCCTGGGCTTTGCTAATTTTTATCGTCGCTTCATCTGTAATTTTTCTAGCATTGCCAAACCATTGACCGATTTGACCAAGAAGGGTGCTGATTTGGTTAATTGGTCTTCTGCTGCTGTGGAAGCTTTTCAGGAGTTGAAGCGTCGTTTTTGTTCTGCCCCTGTGTTGTGTCAGCCAGATGTTTCTCTTCCGTTCCAGGTCGAGGTTGATGCTTCTGAGATTGGAGCAGGGGCGGTTTTGTCACAGAGAGGTTCTGATTGCTCAGTGATGAAACCATGTGCTTTCTTTTCCAGGAAGTTTTCGCCCGCTGAGCGTAATTATGATGTGGGCAATCGAGAGTTGCTGGCCATGAAGTGGGCATTCGAGGAGTGGCGTCATTGGCTTGAAGGAGCTAAGCATCGCGTGGTGGTATTGACTGATCATAAGAACTTGACTTATCTCGAGTCTGCCAAGCGCTTGAATCCTAGACAGGCCCGTTGGTCGTTATTTTTTGCCCGCTTCGACTTTGTGATTTCGTACCTTCCCGGGCTCTAAAAATGTGAAGGCGGATGCTCTGTCTAGGAGTTTTGTGCCCGACTCTCCGGGTTTATCTGAGCCAGCGGGTATCCTCAAGGAAGGAGTCATTGTGTCTGCCATCTCCCCTGATTTGCGGCGGGTGCTGCAAAAATTTCAGGCGAATAAACCTGATCGTTGTCCAGCAGAGAAACTGTTCGTCCCTGATAGGTGGACTAATAAACTTATCTCTGAACTTCATTGTTCGGTGTTGGCTGGTCATCCTGGAATCTTTGGTACCAGAGAGTTAGTGGCTAGATCCTTCTGGTGGCCATCTCTGTCACGGGATGTACGTACTTTTGTGCAGTCCTGTGGGATTTGTGCTAGGGCTAAGCCCTGCTGTTCTCGTGCCAGTGGGTTGCTTTTGCCCTTGCCGGTCCCAAAGAGGCCTTGGACACATATTTCGATGGATTTCATTTCTGACCTTCCCGTTTCTCAAAAGATGTCAGTCATTTGGGTGGTCTGTGATCGCTTTTCTAAAATGGTCCATCTGGTGCCCTTGGCTAAATTGCCTTCCTCCTCTGATTTGGTACCTTTGTTCTTTCAGCATGTGGTTCGGTTGCATGGCATTCCTGAGAATATTGTTTCTGACAGAGGTTCCCAGTTTGTTTCAAGGTTTTGGCGAGCCTTTTGTGGTAGGATGGGCATTGACCTATCCTTTTCCTCGGCTTTCCATCCTCAGACTAATGGCCAGACCGAACGAACCAATCAGACCTTGGAAACATATCTGAGATGTTTTGTTTCTGCAGACCAGGATGATTGGGTGTCCTTTTTGCCGTTGGCTGAGTTCGCCCTTAATAATCGGGCCAGCTCGGCTACCTTGGTTTCTCCATTTTTTTGCAATTCTGGGTTCCATCCTCGTTTCTCTTCAGGACAGGTTGAGTTTTCGGACTGTCCTGGTGTGGATTCTGTGGTGGATAGGTTGCAGCAGATCTGGACTCAGGTAGTGGACAATTTGATCTTGTCCCAGGAGAAAGCTCAACTTTTCGCTAATCGCAGACGCCGTGTGGGTCCCCGACTTCGTGTTGGGGATCTGGTTTGGTTATCTTCTTGTCATATTCCTATGAAGGTTTCCTCTCCTAAATTTAAACCTCGTTATATTGGTCCGTATAGGATTTCTGAGGTTCTCAATCCTGTGTCTTTTCGTTTGACCCTCCCAGACTCCTTTTCCATACATAATGTATTCCATAGGTCGTTGTTGCGGAGATACGTGGCACCTATGGTTCCATCTGTTGAGCCTCCTGCCCCGGTTTTGGTGGAGGGGGAATTGGAGTATATTGTGGAGAAGATTTTGGATTCTCGTGTTTCTAGACGGAAACTCCAGTATCTGGTTAAATGGAAGGGTTATGCTCAGGAAGATAATTCCTGGGTTTTTGCCTCTGATGTTCATGCTTCCGATCTTGTTCGTGCCTTTCATGCGGCTCATCCTGGTCGGCCTGGGGGCTCTGGTGAGGGTTCGGTGACCCCTCCTCAAGGGGGGGGTACTGTTGTGAATTCTGTGGCTGAATTCACTCCTGTGGTCACAAGTGGTACTGCAGCTTCTGAGCTTCCTCCCTCAGGTGTTCTGGTGAGCTCGTTAACTGCTTCATTACTTAACTCCGCCTGATGCTGCTATCCTTGCTCCTTGTCAATGTTTCAGTGTTGGATCTGAGCTTCTCCTGATTGTTCCTGTGACCTGCTGCTCTGTATAGCTAAGTGCTTTTTGCTTTTTTGTTGCTTTTTTTCTGTCCAGCTTGTCTTTTGTTTTGCTGGAAGCTCTGAGACGCAAAGGGTGTACCGCCGTGCCGTTAGTTCGGCACGGTGGGTTTTTTTTGCCCCCTTTGCGTGGTTTTGCTTTAGGGTTTTTTGTAGACTGCAAAGTTCGCTTTACTGTCCTCGCTCTGTCCTAGAATATCGGGCCCCACTTTGCTGAATCTATTTCATCCCTACGTTTTGTCTTTTCATCTTACTCACAGTCATTATATGTGGGGGGCTGCCTTTTCCTTTGGGGAATTTCTCTGGGGCAAGTCAGGCCTATTTTTCTATCTTCAGGCTAGCTAGTTTCTTAGGCTGTGCCGAGTTGCCTAGGTAGTTGTTAGGCGCAATCCACAGCCGCTTTTAGTTGTGTTTAGGATAGGATCAGGTGTGCAGTCTACAGAGTTTCCACGTCTCAGAGCTCGTTCTTGTATTTTTGGGTATTTGTCAGATCACTGTGTGCGCTCTGATCGCTAAGCACACTGTGTTTCTGGATTGCCTTCATAACACCTGTCATTAGCAAACATAACAGTGTCCCACCTTTATGGAGGACAGAGAGAACTGTAAGGACCTTGTCAGAAGCCACAGGCAGCAAGGAACTACACCAAAGCGCTGGTAGGAAGGCTTTCATCTCCACCTGGTAAAGGGGACTCTGAACTTGCTTCCAAGCCAGCCAGACCCTGCCTGTACCTGTGATCTGGTGCCCTGGACTGTGGATACCTGAAGTCTTCAGTAAACCAGGTAAAGAGACTGCAAACCTGTGTCCTCCGTTCTTTACTGCACCACTCACCATCCTCATCTATACACCGGGAGCCCTGGGGACCTACTTCACCTGTGGGAAGTTATACCATGATAGCTGCCATAACATCCCCCCAGAGGACCCCTTTAAGCAGTGTCGGTCCCCACTGACCGAATACCACAGGTGGCGTCACGAACACAAATTTTATTAAACCCTTTAAAGACCTTTCCCTTTTTACTTGAGCACCCAGGGCCACGGACCAAGTTGCAGCCACGGTGACGTCCCCTTTAAGTTGCCTTCCTCTGGATCAACATGTTAGGGCATGTTAGGTTAGGCTATGGGTTGAACTAGATGGATTTAAAGTCTTCCTTCAACCTTAATAACTATATTACTCTGTTACCAGACCCGGTGCCGAGTACCCCATGGCCCTGGTGGGCGACTAACTTAGAAATTACTGTACCACCAGGTTGAGGACGTGGTAAGGTTGCCCTGGCGTAGGTCCACCACCAGGTTTGCACTGTTTTTGCACACTGCCTTCTCTGGTTCAGTGGACATAGCCATTGCTCAAACTTGGCCTGGATAGCTGTCCACAACTCTTGAACTGTGTGGCTGCGATCTCCAAGGCGTATTAATTTAAACACTGCCTGATTACGGTGAGCCATGGCTGCACAGTACAGAGGTGGGGTGCATTCTCTCTCCACTGTTGGAAAGCATGTCTCATTAAGGGAAAGTTTGAGGGCGCAGGTGGAGGCCCTACAGGAGGTGGAGGAGGCAGAAGCAGTGGAGGAAGTGTTGGATACAGAGGTTTGTCCCACAAGCCTTGGGGATTCCAAGATTTGCTGTCTATTGACACCATGATGTCTAGTGTTTTAGTTCACCATCCATTGGTGTGAAGTGGTTTAGTTCTCCATCCCCTGGTATGTAGTTGTTTAGTTCTCCAACTCTAGGTGTTTATGTGTTTAGTTTTCCAACCCCTGTTGTCTAGTATTTTAGTTCTCCATCTTCTGCTGTGTAGTGATTTAGTTCTCCAATCCTAGGTGTTTAGTAGTTTAGTTCTCCAACCCTTGTTTAGTAGTTTAATTCTCCATCTTCTGGTGTGTAGTGGTTTAGGTCTCCAACCCTAGCTTTTTAGCAGTTTAGTTCTCCAACCCCTGTTGTCTAGTAGATTAGTTCTCCATCTTATGCTAGGTGTAGCCCAGGCAAAGCTTTCTTAGATAAGTAATGGAGACTGGGCAACTGGTACTGGGAGACTGCGACGGGCATCAGATTTAGAAAAGCAACAAATATACCAGGTGGAAGAGCAGCATTTCCGTGGCCAAAAGATTGGAGATGGTGAAGTTCAAGCTCTTAGCTTTGCCATGTCTAGAAGGAAACAATCTTTTATGAGACCACAACTGCGCAAATGAGGGCTGGCTGCTGTGCTGACAGCGGATGGAGTAGGGTGAACACGACAAACTGCTGTACTGTGAGTAAGGTGCAGACAGGGATGTTATGGTGGATTGAGAAAGATGTGATGTGCTCCGTGTCTGAGATCGGTCAAAAACAGGACACATTCCCCTTCCATAACAGCTGAAGGGCTCTCACTCACCCTGACTGTAGTGGGTAAACAAGTTGAGGTTCTGCGGACATAGACCTGTGTGAGAACACTTGGCATGGTGACTGAGGAGGAAGAAGCAGCAGATGCGGTTGATGGGAGGGCTGGTGATTGACGAGGACCGCTAGTTCTCATTTTAGCCCAGTATGAGTCCCAAACTAAGGCATGTTGATCACGCATGTGCCGTTTCCTGCATGTAATAGTCAAATTATTTGATGTTTGGCCTCTACTCAGTTGTTTTTTACAAAACTGGCAGATAACCTGAACTTGGATCATCCTTTGTGGGATCTACAACCTCATCATCATCCTCTCTTTTCTCCTACTCCTTGCCCAGAGAGTCACCCTCCTCCTTTTCCTGCCCTGACAGCACAGTGCACTTCAGGTATCTGAGACTCATCAGGATCACCTCCACCCCCAGGGGGTTAACGTCTGGTGACCAGGATATGGATTATGCTCAAACCCTACATCGTCCAGCCCCAGATCCAACTGAAAAAAAATTGCCCATCGGTACAGATTATTAGATTCACTCGAGCTTGGGAATCTTTGGAGTAGACCTCTGATGCCCATGAAGTAGAATGTGCAAACGGCTCTGCAGACTCTCCCATCTCTGGTTCTCCACAGCCAGTTGGGCGGTTGGAGAGGTATGTGAGGCTAAACAATGGTAATTGGGATGCCACTTCTGAGGGCTGTACTGTGTGTGATGTTAAGATGGAGGAGGAGAGGCCATTGATGCAGAGCTTGCCATCCACTAAAGCAGAGCAGAGCTTGCATTCACTGCTCTTTCTGGCCCTCATCTACAAGGCATACTGCTGTGGGGCTGCCAAAGGAGGGAGCTGAGTAGCCCATCCAGTACCAGAAGTCATCAAAATGCTGTGCAATCACTCACTGCAGCAAAACAAATCTACTTCTCATCCCTCATATCATCCCTGTCTCACAACAGTAAACAGCTATTCTGTACTTTCAATTCTCTCCTCATCCCCCAGCTCCCCCTCCCTATCCACTCATCTCAGCTGATGACTTTGCCTCATTCTTTAAGCAGAAGATTACGACATATGGCAAAGCTTTTGCCTAAAGTCCCAACAACCCCTCCTCATAACTACTCAACTCTCCTCCGCCAAAACCAACTTCTCCACCATCAGGGAAGATCAACTTTCTTCTTTACTTTCCAATTCATATCTGATCACCTGTGAACTTGATCCAATCCCGTCCCACCTCTTTCCAAACTTTACCACAGTCTTCATCCCAACCCTAACCCACCTCTTCATATTGTCATGAACAACGAGTATATTCCCCTCATGATTCAAACATACCTTGATCACACCCATCCTCAAAAAACCCTCCGTAGACTCATGCTTTGTGTATAGCTATCACTTCTCTTTTATTCCTCAAAACTACTGGAACCACATGTAAATTTTGAACCTCTTTGACCGCTTACAATCTGGCTTAGGACAGCATCATTCCACTGAAACTGCACTGACTAAAGTCACCAACGAACTACTAACTGCCACATCCAAGTGACACTACTTTGTCCTCCTCATGGAGGACCTGTCATCAGCCTTTGGCACAGCGGTCCATTCCCTTTTACTACAGACTCTCTCATCTTTTGGCATCACAGACTCGGCCCTATCTTGGATCTCCTCATACCTCACAGACTGGACATTCAGTGTCTTCCACTCACACACTACCTCATTATCTCGCCCCCTATCTTTCGGTGTCCCACAAGGTTTAGTTCTAAGACCCCTGCTCTTCTTCATTTACACCTTTGGCCTGGGACAGCTCATAGAGTCTCATGGCTTTCAGAATCAACTCTATGCTGATGACACACAGATCTATTTCTCTGGACCTGATATCACCTCCTTACTAAACAGAATCCCACAATGTCTGTCTGCTATTTCATCTTTCTTCTCTGCTAAATTTCTAAAACTTAACATGGATAAAACCAAATTCATCATCTTTCCACTCTATCATTCAATCCCCCGCAACTGACCTATCTATCAAAGTCAATGGCTGTTCATTCTCCCCAGTCCCACAAGCTTGTCTCTGATCTTTCCTTCAAACCTAAGATCAAAGCCCGTTTCACTTCCTGCCAACTCCAACTCTAAAATATCTCTTGGATCTCCAACCAAAGAAGCAAAAAAGTAAGCGGCACAGCTCGACTTTCCGGAGATTATCTGCTCAATGTGGGAGGTTTCAGAACTAGGGTTGAGCGAAACGGGTCGAACATTTTCAAAAGTCGCCGACTTTTGGCGAAGTCGAGTTTCATGAAACCCGATCCGACCCCTGTGCGTGGTCGGCCATGCGGTACGCGACTTTCGCGCCAAAGTCGCGTTTCAATGACGCGAAAAGCGCCATTTCTCAGCCAATGAAGGTAAACGCAGAGTGTGGGCAGCGTGATGACATAGGTCCTGGTCCCCACCATCTTAGAGAAGGGCATTGCAGTGATTGGCTTGCTGTCTGTGGCGTCACAGGGGCTATAAAGGGGAGTTCCCGCCGACCGCCATGTTACTGCTGCTGATCTGAGCTTAGGGAGAGGTTGCTGCCGCTTCGTCAGAAGCAGGGATAGCGTTAGGCAGGGTCCATTAACCACAAAACCGCTTGTGCTGTAGCGATTTCCACTGCCCAACACCACCTTCGGTGTGCAGGGACAGTGGAAGCTCCTTTTTTTTTTTTTTTTCCTCAGCGCTGTAGCTCATTGGGCTGCCCTAGAAGGCTCCCTGATAGCTGCATTGCTGTGTGTACGCCGCTGTGCAAACCAACTGCTTTTTTCAAAGCACAAATCCTCTTGTTCCTTCCTTTCTGCACAGCTATCTTGTTTGTTTGTCCACACTTTTTATTTAATTTGTGCATCAGTCCACTCCTTATTGCTGCCTGCCATACCTGGCTGAGATTACTGCAGGGAGATAGTAATTGAAGGACAGTTCCTTTTTTTTTTTTTTGGTGGGAGATTAAGATTGACATTTCTGCTAGAGTGCCATCTCTGTCTGTGTCATCTCTCACTCAGTGGGCCATAGAAAGCCTATTTATTTTTTTGCTTGATTTGGGTTCCAAAATCTACCAGAAAAAATCACAACATCAATCAGTGGGAGAAAAATATTGGCCTCAGGGCTTGTGTGCCACTCCTTACTCCTGTGTGTGCCATCTCTCACTCAGTGGGCCATAGAAAGCCTATTAATTTTTTTGCTTGATTTGGGTTCTAAATTCTACCTGAAAAAATCAATAAATCAATCAGTGGGAGATTAATATTGGCCTCTGGGCTTGTGTGCCACTCCTGACTCCTGTGTGCGTCCTCTCTCACTCAGTGGGCCCTACAAAGCCTTTTTTTTTTTTTTTTTTCCTAAATTCTCCCTGAAACAATCATTTCATTTTATTTGTTTTATAAATTCTTCTGTAAAAAATAATTTTTTTTTAATTTTTTTTTTCTGAAGTCTCCCTTTTAAAAAAAACAAACACAAATCAGTGGGAGATAAATATTTACATTTGCGCTTCAGTGACAGTCCTGCGTGTGTGCCATCTCATTTGTTGCCAACAACAACAGAGTGTGTAACATTGTGGCTGATTTTCGTTGTGGTCTCACCCACCTGTAAAGGGGTAGCAAAATCATACTGAAGTTATAGCTCACCGTGTAAGTTGTGTGACAGCAACAAATACCGTTCGTTTGTTAACGTTTTTAAAACAATGAGGAAGTCTGGTGGAAGAGGTCGTGGCCGGGGGCGTTCATTGTCAGCTGGTAATGAGGGTAGTGGTAGTGGTGGAGCATCAGCTGGTCGTGGGAAAAAAAATATTGCACCTAAGTCTGGAGCTGTGGAGCCAGGTTCGTCGTCTGGCTACAGAAGGCCTCGAACGCTCCCTTTTCTGGGAGTAGGAAAACCGCTTTTAAAGCCGGAGCAGCAAGAGCAAGTTTTGGCTTATCTTGCTGACTCAGCCTCTAGCTCTTTTGCCTCCTCTCGTGAAACTGGTAAATGTCAAAGAGGCGCGTCGTTAGTGGATGTTCACGGTCAGGGACAAGTCGCTTCCTTGTCCTCTTCAGCAAAAACAACAACAGAGAAGAATGCAGCAGGCGACACAACGGGTTACTCCATGGAGCTCTTTACACATACCGTCCCTGGATTAGAAAGTGAAGCAGTTAACAGTCCATGCCCATTACAAGTTGAATCTGACATGGAGTGCACTGATGCACAGCCACAGCCAGACTACTATCCTGGTCCTTTGACTCAGACCACAACATTGCCATCGCAGGGTGCTGATCAAGAATCAGACCCTGATGAGACTATGTTGCCCCATCACGAACGCTATACCACCGACCGCCACGGTGACACAGACGAAGTTGCACACGAGCTACAAGAAGAGGTAATAGATGACCCAGTTCTTGACCCCGATTGGCAGCCATTGGGGGAACAGGGTGCAGGCGGCAGCAGTTCTGAAGCGGAGGAGGAGGGGCCGCAGCAGGCATCAACATCGCAACAGGTTCCATCTGCCGGGCCCGTATCTTGCCCAAAACGCGTGGCAAAGCTAAAACCTGTTGGAGGACAGCGTGGCCATCCGGTTAAAGCTCAGTCTGCAATGCCTGAAAAGGTATCCGATGCTAGAAAGAGTGCAGTCTGGCATTTTTTTAAACAACATCCAATTGATCAGCGCAAAGTCATCTGTCAAAAATGTTCAACTACCTTAAGCAGAGGACAGAATCTGAAAAGTCTCAATACAAGTTGCATGCATAGACATTTAACCACCATGCATTTGCAAGCCTGGACTAACTACCAAACGTCCCTTAAGGTTGTAGCACCCTCGGCCAATGAAGCTAGTCAGCAACGCAACATCCCTTCCGGCAGTGTAGGGCCACCATTTTCCGCACCACCTGCAGTATCTGTGCAGGTTTCTTTGCCAGGCCAAAGCCTTCAGGGTCAGGGAATCACCAGTTTCGTAGTAGGAAACACTGCATCTAGGGCACCGGTGGCAACAATACCATCTCCCACCGTCTCTCAGTCTGCCATGTCCACCGGCACCCCCGCTAGTTCCACGATCTGCAGCTCTCCAGTCCAGCTCACCCTACATGAGACTATGGTTAGAAAAAGGAAGTACTTAGCCTCGCATCCGCGTACACAGGGTTTGAACGCACACATAGCTAGACTAATCTCGTTAGAGATGATGCCCTACCGGTTAGTTGAAAGCGAAGCTTTCAAAGCCCTGATGGACTACGCTGTACCACGCTACGAGCTACCCAGTCGACACTTTTTTTCCAGAAAATCCATCCCAGCCCTCCACCAGCATGTTAAAGAGCGCATCGTCCATGCACTCAGGCAATCTGTGAGCACAAAAGTGCACCTGACAACAGATGCATGGACCAGTAGGCATGGCCAGGGACGTTACGTGTCCATCACGGCACACTGGTTAAATGTGGTGGATGCAGGGTCCACAGGGGACAGCAAGTTTGGGACAGTTCTGCCTAGCCCACGGTCTAGGAAACAATTGGCTGTAGCCGTTCGCACCCCCTCCTCCTCCTCTTCGTCCTCCTGCAGAAGCGAGAGCTCGTCCACAGACCGCAGTCGCACAACCACTCCATCCGCAGCTGCCACTGTTGCACACCAGGTCTCCCATTATGGGGCAGCTACTGGCAAACGTCAGCAGGCTGTATTGGCTATGAAGTGTTTGGGCGACAACAGACACACCGCGGAAGTTCTGTCCGAGTTCTTGCAGAAAGAAACGCAGTCGTGGCTGGGCACTGTAGATCTTGAGGCAGGCAAGGTAGTGAGTGATAACGGAAGGAATTTCATGGCTGCCATCTCCCTTTCCCAACTGAAACACATTCCTTGCCTGGCTCACACCTTAAACCTGGTGGTGCAGTGCTTCCTGAAAAGTTATCCGGGGTTATCCGACCTGCTCCTCAAAGTGCGTGGACTTTGCTCACATATCCGCCGTTCGCCCGTACACTCCAGCCGTATGCAGATCTATCAGCGTTCTTTGAACCTTCCCCAGCATCGCCTAATCATAGACGTTGCAACAAGGTGGAACTCAACACTGCACATGCTTCAGAGACTGTGTGAACAGAGGCGGGCTGTTATGTTTTTGTGGGAGGATACACATACACGGGCAGGCAGTAGGATGGCAGACATGGAGTTGTCAGGTGTGCAGTGGTCGAAGATTCAAGACATGTGTCAAGTCCTTCAGTGTTTTGAGGAATGCACACGGCTGGTTAGTGCAGACAACGCCATAATAAGCATGAGCATCCCCCTAATGCGTCTGCTGATGCAAAGTTTGACGCACATAAAGGATCAGGCGTCTGCAGCAGAGGAAGAGGAAAGCCTTGATGACAGTCAGCCATTGTCTGGCCAGGGCAGTGTACAGGACGAGGTAGCGGGCGAAGAGGAGGAGGAGGACGAGGAGGATGATGGGGATGATTATATTTTTAATGAGGAAGCTTTTCCGGGGCCACTGGAAATTGGTGACGCGGCAAGGCCGGGTTCTGGTTTTTTGAGGGACACAAGTGACGTGGATTTGCCTGAAACTGCCCCTCAACCAAGCACAACCGCAGATTTGAGAACTGGAACTTTGGCCCACATGGCGGATTATGCCTTACGTATCCTCAAAAGGGACACACGCATAACTAAAATGATGAATGATGACGATTACTGGTTGGCCTGCCTCCTTGATCCTCGCTATAAAGGCAAATTGCAAAATATAATGCCACATGAGAACTTGGAACTAATATTAGCAACCAAACAATCAACTCTTGTTGACCGTTTGCTTCTGGCATTCCCTGCACACAGCGCCCGTGATCGTTCTCACACGAGCTGCAGGGGCCAGCAGACCAGAGGAGTTAGAGGGGCAGAAATCAGAAGTGGCGTTGGCCAGAGGGGTTTTCTGACCAGGTTGTGGAGTGATTTTGCTATGACCGCAGACAGGACAGGTACTGCAGCATCAATTCAAAGTGACAGGAGACAACATTTGTCCAGTATGGTTACAAACTATTTTTCATACCTTATCGATGTTCTCCCTCAACCGTCATTCCCATTTGATTACTGGGCATCAAAATTAGACACCTGGCCAGAATTGGCAGAATATGCATTGCAGGAGCTTGCTTGCCCGGCAGCTAGTGTCCTATCAGAAAGAGTATTCAGTGCTGCAGGTTCAATACTAACAGAAAAAAGGACTCGTCTGGCTACCCAAAATGTAGATGATCTAACCTTCATTAAAATGAACCACAACTGGATTTCGAAATCTTTTGCCCCACCTTGCCCGGCTGACACCTAGCTTTCCTATGAAAAGGTCTTGCCTGTGGACTATTCTGAATGCCTTTTCCAATCTCGTAATTTTCAGCACCTGATTGTCCAGCATACGACATGTTTACACCTCACTAAATGGCCAAACTCCCCACACGGGGCCGTGGTATCGACACTTGGCGACAGCACCCGTGAGAGTGCAGTTTGTCTGAAGAGATGGGTGAGTCCGCTTTTGGTCGACGGCACTGCCACTGGGTCCCTCCTAGTACAATAAAGTGTCTCTGGCGGTGGTGGTGCGCACCCAAAGTCAGACACACCGTTGTAATATGAGGGGCCCTGGGCCTGTACTGCCGGCCACAAGACAGTATCCCCCCACCCCAGCTCAAACAGTGCTCTACCACTTGCAAAATTATCTCACAGCTCCACCAATGTTTAGTCTATGCACTGACATCCTTCAATGCCTGCCACTGACAATACCATTGTATTGACATTTTTGTTATGTTAGGCCTTCGATGCCTGTCTGTGGTCACTCCTTCCACTAGGCCTCCACTGACCACACCACTGCTGCCCGTGTACCCCTGGAACCAATTTAAAATTGCCTACAGCCATGTGTTATTATTTTAGGCCTTCGATGCCTGTCTGCGGTGACTCCTTCCACTAGGCCTCCACTGACCACACCACTGCTGCCCGTGTACCCCTGGAACCAATTTAAAATTGCCTACAGCCATGTGTTATTATTTTAGGCCTTCGATGCCTGTCTGCGGTGACTCCTTCCACTAGGCCTCCACTGACCACACCACTGCTGCCCGTGTACCCCTGGAACCAATTTAAAATTGCCTACAGCCATGTGTTATTATTTTAGGCCTTCGATGCCTGTCTGCGGTGACTCCTTCCACTAGGCCTCCACTGACCACACCACTGCTGCCCGTGTACCCCTGGAACCAATTTAAAATTGCCTACAGCCATGTGTTATTATTTTAGGCCTTCGATGCCTGTCTGCGGTGACTCCTTCCACTAGGCCTCCACTGACCACACCACTGCTGCCCGTGTACCCCTGGAACCAATTTAAAATTGCCTACAGCCATGTGTTATTATTTTAGGCCTTCGATGCCTGTCTGCGGTGACTCCTTCCACTAGGCCTCCACTGACCACACCACTGCTGCCCGTGTACCCCTGGAACCAATTTAAAATTGCCTACAGCCATGTGTTATTATTTTAGGCCTTCGATGCCTGTCTGCGGTGACTCCTTCCACTAGGCCTCCACTGACCACACCACTGCTGCCCGTGTACCCCTGGAACCAATTTAAAATTGCCTACAGCCATGTGTTATTATTTTAGGCCTTCGATGCCTGTCTGCGGTGACTCCTTCCACTAGGCCTCCACTGACCACACCACTGCTGCCCGTGTACCCCTGGAACCAATTTAAAATTGCCTACAGCCATGTGTTATTATTTTAGGCCTTCGATGCCTGTCTGCGGTGACTCCTTCCACTAGGCCTCCACTGACCACACCACTGCTGCCCGTGTACCCCTGGAACCAATTTAAAATTGCCTACAGCCATGTGTTATTATTTTAGGCCTTCGATGCCTGTCTGCGGTGACTCCTTCCACTAGGCCTCCACTGACCACACCACTGCTGCCCGTGTACCCCTGGAACCAATTTAAAATTGCCTACAGCCATGTGTTATTATTTTAGGCCTTCGATGCCTGTCTGCGGTGACTCCTTCCACTAGGCCTCCACTGACCACACCACTGCTGCCCGTGTACCCCTGGAACCAATTTAAAATTGCCTACAGCCAGCCCAATTTTTTTATTTTAGGCCTTCGATGCCTGTCTGCGGTCCATTCTTTCAACTACTACTACACTGACCAGGGCACTGCTGCCCGTGTACCCCTGGAACCAACATCAGAAAATATAAAAATAAGTATTTTGCTTACAAAAAAGAAAATATTGGAGAGATATCAAATGCAGACATTTTAACATTAAAAACAAACACACAACTAAAATCTGGTACAGTACTAAAAATGGCCACCAGCTACAATTACTTTCTCCTACAAGTAGTTAACTGAAAGGTTTTTTCAATTGAAAACACACATATGGCATCCACCGAGTGTTGTCCTGTCGCGTCTTCTTTATATTATTGCCGAGAAGATGCAAAACAATGAAAATAATAAAATCATTAATTACCAAAATAATAGAGAAAGTCAACACCACATTGCAAATAAACATTCATTCCAAATAAAGAAGCAGGGCGCGTCCGAGGGTGAGTATATACCTAATAAGAATATAATCACCCTCGGACGCGCAATGCTTATTTCCAACAGCCTTCCTTCCTAAGAATCAGCCCTTCCGTGGTGTAGAGAGACGTTGTGTTACACTCCAAGGTGTTCCCCAGGTTGCCTTTCCTGAGCTTCGATCTTCCGGCTCTCGTTTAGTAGTTCTTGGAAACTACACTGCATTAGGCCTTCAAATTGGGTATGGGGTGTAGAGAGAGGGTGTGTTCCACTCCAAGGTGTTCCCCAGGTTGCCGTTCCTGAGCTTCGATCTTCCGGCTCTCGTTTAGTAGTTCTTGGAAACTACGCTGCATTAGGCCTTCAAATTGGGTATGGGGTGTAGAGAGATGGTGTGTTCCACTCCAAGGTGTTCCCCAGGTTGCCTTTCCTGAGCTTCGATCTTCCGGCTCTCGTTTAGTAGTTGTTGGAAACTACGCTGCATTAGGCCTTCAAATTGGGTATGGGGTGTAGAGAGATGGTGTGTTCCACTCCAAGGTGTTCCCCAGGTTGCCTTTCCTGAGCTTCGATCTTCCGGCTCTCGTTTAGTAATTGTTGGAAACTACACTGCATTAGGCCTTCAAATTGGGTATGGGGTGTAGAGAGATGGTGTGTTCCACTCCAAGGTGTTCCCCAGGTTGCCTTTCCTGAGCTTCGATCTTCCGGCTCTCGTTTAGTAGTTCTTGGAAACTACACTGCATTAGGCCTTCAAATTGGGTATGGGGTGTAGAGAGAGGGTGTGTTACACTCCAAGGTGTTCCCCAGGTTGCCTTTCCTGAGCTTCGATCTTCCGGCTCTCGTTTAGTAGTTCTTGGAAACTACACTGCATTAGGCCTTCAAAATGGGTATGGGGTGGAGAGAGATGGTGTGTTACACTCCAAGGTGTTCCCCAGGTTGCCTTTCCTGAGCTTCGATATTCCGGCTCTCGTTTAGTAGTTGTTGGAAACTACACTGCATTAGGCCTACAAATTGGGTATGGGGGAAACATTGGCGCATCTGCGGTCCCTCCTTCCTCTAGGCCTCCACTGACCTGTCTACTGCTGCCCGTGTTCCCCTGGAACCAATTTTAAATTGCCTACAGGCAGCCCAATTTATTATGTTAGGGCTTCGAAGCCTGTCTGCGGTCCCTCCTTCCACTAGGCCTCCACTGACCTGTCTACTGCTGCCCGTGTACCCCTTGAACCAACATCATAAAATAAAAAAAAAAGTATTTTGCTTATAAAAAAGAAAATACTGGTGAGATATCAAATGCAGACATTTTAACATTAAAAACAAACACACAACTAAAATCTGGTACAGTACTAAAAATGGCCACCAGCTACAATTACTTTCTCCTGCAAGTAGTTAACTGAAAGGTTTTTTCAATTGAAAACACACATATGGCATCCACCGAGTGTTGTCCTGTCGCGTCTTCTTTATATTATTGCCGAGAAGATGCAAAACAATGAAAATAATAAAATCATTAATTACCAAAATAATAGAGAAAATCAACACCACATTGCAAATAAACATTCATTCCAAATAAAGAAGCAGGGCGCGTCCGAGGGTGAGTATATACCTAATAAGAATATAATCACCCTCGGACGCGCAATGCTTATTTCCAACAGCCTTCCTTCCTAAGAATCAGCCCTTCCGTGGTGTAGAGAGACGTTGTGTTACACTCCAAGGTGTTCCCCAGGTTGTTAGTTCTTGGAAACTACACTGCATTAGGCCTACAAATTGGGTATGGGGTGGAGAGAGATGGTGTGTTACACTCCAAGGTGTTCCCCAGGTTTCCTTGCCATTGCTTCGGTCTTCCGACTCTCGTTTAGTAGTTGTAGAAAAGTACACTGCATTAGGCCTACAAATTGGGTATGGGGTGGAGAGAGATGGTGTGTTACACTCCAAGGTGTTCCCCAGGTTGCCTTTCCTGAGCTTCTATCTTCAGGCTCTCATTAAATTGTGGTTAAATGGAACAACTGCATTTGGCGTACTAGTTGGTTTGGGGCCTACTATCGGTGTCTGCCACTCCTTGCTGTTCTCCTGTCCTGAAATTCCATTTTCAGGCTCTCGTTAAGTAGTTGTTAATGTTAGACTGCATTTGGCCTACTAGTTGGGTTGGGGCCTACTATCGGTGTCTGCCACTCCTTGCTGTTGTCCTCCACTGAACAAAGCTGTGCCGCCTGTTTACTACGGTTGCCAATTTTGAACTGCATTTCGACTACTTACTGATTTGGCCCTACTCTCTGTGTCAGCCTCTCATTCCAGTTGTCCTCCACTGCAATGCCCCCTGGTTATTCCTGTGTTACCAATTTTGAACTGCATTTAGCCCACTTTATTCTTTGGGCCTATATCTGTGTTTCCACTTCATCGTGCCCATTGCCCAGCCAGTGATAGATGAGTCTGCTGGTACATTGACCCATAACGCAACATTCCCCATGCATGCTACACAACAACATTGTGACCCTGCTGAAAGTCAGGTTGCTCTTCCCGCATACCATACCACCTTACACGGGGACAAAGAGGAAGGTGCAGATGAAAGTGCAGGTTCCTTCATCAGGTGGGGGGAGGAATACTAGTTGGCGACGTCACTGGCACAGGGCCTCTCATAGTACGCAAAAGTGTTGCTGCCGGTGGGAGGCGCCCCCGCCGTGCAAACACACCGCTGTACTTTGAGGGGCCCTGTGCCAGTGCCAATGCCAACAAGTGGGCCCCCCCTGCTTGCTCAGGATCACAGCACTTGCAAAGTTGAAATACTTACCTCTCCCTGCTCCACTGCCGTGACGTGGTCCAGATTTCCTGGGCCCACTAATTACTTGAACCAGCCCTACCCCACACAACTTTAGCCAAATGACCCCCAATTTCAAATGCCTTCCAATTATTATAAGGTAAATTACGCTTGACAAGCTTCATTAAGAAGAATGGATGGTTTTTACATTAAAATGGGCACTCTAGGTGTTTTCCTGGCCCCCACTCACTGCCGACTATGCTGCCCCATTGACTTGCATTGGGTTTCGTGTTTCGGTCGATCCCGACTTTACGTCATAATCGGCCGATTTCACTCGACCCGACTTTTGAGATAGTCGGGTTTCGCGAAACCCGGCTCGACTCTAAAAAGGTCAAGGTCGCTCAACTCTATTCAGAACAATAGGTAGTCTGATCAGGTGAAAGGAGGTGCTTGAAGGAGGAGTCGTCTTGTCTGTCGCACTCCTACTCTCACTCCCTCTCTCGAGCCGTGAAGATAGCTTGCTGCATGTTCTAATAAAGGACGTTTGAATTGCCACAGATCGGTGAGTGCTATTGCGTCTTTTCTACCTTCTTTTTTTGGTTTATCTCTTGGATCTGTATATTCCTCAACCATGAATCTGAAAAAATACTAGTACATGCCCTCATCATCTCTCGCCTTGCCTACGTCAACCTCCTGCTCTGTGGCCTCTCTTTGAACACTCTCACACCCCTCCATCTATCCTAAACTCTGCTGGTCAACTAATCCACCTGTCACCCCGCTATTCCCCGGCTTCTCCCCTCTGTCAGTCCTTGCACTGGCTCCCCACTGCCCAGAGAGACTAGTTCAAAGCCCTAACTTTTTCATACAAAGCCATCCAAAACCTGTCACCTCCTTACAGTTATGACCTAATCTCACTTGTACTTACTTGCAGGTAACCAGCTATTGTGACGCCCCAGGGTCCTGGTTGTCACAGTGGCATTGCTTTCCTCGCGGGGAGAGTGATGTCATGCTTGGAAGCGATGGAAGATTCCTTTTAACAGGTAATTAGCACATAAAGCACCATTCTGACTCCAGGCCAGAAGGGGGAGCTCTACACCTGACTTCAGGGGAGCTGCTCTCTCTGGTCGGGAGGAGTTAGTTGCTAGGCAGTTGCTAGGCAGTTGGGAAGATTTAGTCAGTTGGTGCCAGACAGGAGACTAGAGCAGTCTGAGGCAGAAGGACGGGTGTGCAGCCTGAGGTGCTGTAGCTCCTAGATAGCGAGATACAGAAGGAAGAACAGCCTTTAGCTAACGTGCCGGAGAGCGAAGCATAGGAGAGTGACAACAAGAGAGAATAGCTGGGACTGGGCTACATCCCTGATTGAGCGCAGACAACGGTAGCTGTTATGATCTGGTGGCCTAGGAGCAGCATGAGACGTACTCTGGAGAAGGTGGTACCTGTACTGACCGCAAACCCTGAGCTAGCAGCGCAACTAGAAGTAGCCGTGGGGGGTACCTAACACTCCCTAGACCCCTCGACACAGCCTAAGAACTAACTTCCCCTAAAGACAGAAACAGGAAACCTATCTTGCCTCAGAGAAAATCCCCAAAGGATAGACAGCCCCGCACAAATATTGACTGTGAGAGGAGAGGGAAATAACATACGCAGACATGAAATCAGGATTTAGCATAGGAGGCCATACTAGCTAAAAAGAAAAAATAGGAGAGTACTATGCGGTCAGTATTAAAACACTAGAAAATATCCACCACAGAGAATACAAATCACCACATCTGACTAAAGACATGGAGGGTATATCTGCATCTCCAGAGACACAGCTTGGCTGCAAAAAATCCTTCACAGACAAAGCTGGACAAGACAAAACATGAAAATGCACAGAACTATAAGGTCCACAGCAGGTGGACAGCAAAAATAAAGCCAGAACTTATCTTTGTTGAAATGAACAGCAGAACAGGAAAGACCAGGTATGGATGTGAATCCTCCAAAAACAATGGACAACTGGCACTGACTAAAGGATCAAGCAAGGCTATATAGCCCAGCCCAAATTGCAAAAAATAGATACACCTGATAAATGCTGCGATCCAACTACCGCAGCACTACCACTCATAACCACCGGAGGGAGCCCAAGAGCAGAATTCACAACAGGTAGCCGGAAGACCAAGGCTTTTGTGGGACTCTAAGACACATAGGAGAAACTGGCAGGACAGCTGAATTATACTGTACATCCTAATTTATGTACATCACCTGTTTGCCCTAACACCCAGGAGACACAGTGACACATAGAGCCCGGGTCGTGATAGAGACCCTGTAAAAAGGCTCGAGTCACCTGTCATTCGGGTTGGTGTCCCACTTATAAAAAGGACAGAGATATCTGAGAGGACCTTGCTACAAAGCCATAGGCAGTAAGGGACTATAACAACACAGCGCTAGAAGGAAGGCTTTTAACTCCACCTAATAAAGCTGGACTCTGAACTCGCTTCCAAGCCAGCCGGACCCTTCCTGTACCTGTGATCTGGATCCCTGGACTGTGGCTACCTGCTACCATCAGTAAACCAGCTAAAAAAACTGCACAACTGTGTCCTTCGTTCTTTACTGCACCACTCGCCATCCTCCATCTATTCACCGGGAGCCCTGGGGACCTACTTCACCTGTGGGAAGTGATACCATCTGGCTGCCATAACATCACCCCAGAGGACCTCTTTAAGCAGCATTGGTCATCCCTGACTGAATACCACAGGTGGCGTCACAAACATTTATTATTTTACAAATCCCTATAAAGACTTTCTCTTTAACATTGGCGCCCAGGGCCACATGACATCCACCTGTGAACATCGGACCCGGTACTGGGTACCCCACTCTCCTGACGGATGACTCACTATCCTCACAAGATCTCCTTTTCTACTCCCCTCTTATCTCCGTTTCCTACAATCGCATACAAGATTTGACCCATACATCTCCCCTACTCTGGAACTCTCTGCCCCAACATATCAGACTGTAGCCTACTGTGGAAAGCTTCAAAAGAAACCTGAAGACCTACCTCTTCCGGCAAGCTTACAAACTGCAGTAAGCCTCGCTTCACCATACCGCTGCATGACCAGTTCTACCCTCAGCTACTGTATCATCACTCATCCCTTGCAGTTTGTGAGCCCTCGCAGACAGGGTCCTCGCTGCACCTGTACCAGTCAGTGACTAATTTTCGTTCAAGATTATTGTACTTGTTTGCTATATATACACCTTTTCCCATGTAAATTGCCATAGAATAAATGGCGCTATAATAATAAATAATAATAATTTTACTATTTGTACTCTGGGTTAATTGATGTCACTTTTCCTGGTGTCTGGTGGTGTAATTTCAGCTGTTTTGACAGCTTTTGGACCCCTCCGAAGGTGTTGTGTATGTGTTTGGTTTTGAATTCAATGTGGTTTGGGTATGTTCGTCTAACCATTGAGCGACCATTTGTATGTGCGCTGAGCGAACCGAACCTTGAAAGGTTCTCTCATTTCGATTAAACACCCCAGAAGGGCATTATGAAAACCTTGTCATGCCTCTTGGTTTGACTAATGTTTTCCGCCGCGTTCCCACATTTTGTTAATAACATCTTCCGTCACCTTGTGGGTAGATTTGTAGTAGTGTATCATACTGATATTTT
The DNA here is from genome assembly GCF_032444005.1 of Ranitomeya imitator. Taxonomy (NCBI): domain Eukaryota; kingdom Metazoa; phylum Chordata; class Amphibia; order Anura; family Dendrobatidae; genus Ranitomeya; species Ranitomeya imitator. The sequence continues at coordinate 177,042,907 of NC_091287.1, read as the reverse complement.
AATCTACTGACACGATCTCAAGTCTCATCAGGTATAAGTCAGGCAGGTGTTACAGGTTCTACAGAACAATAAACTGTAAGCCAAGTTGGAGAAGTGTGTATTCGCTGTACAGTAGGTTATTACTATTATTATTATTTATTGTTATAGCGCCATTCATTCCATGAAGCTTTACAGGTGAGGATGGGTATACATAATAAAAACAAGTACAATAATTTTAAACAATACAAGTCATAACTGGTACAGGAGGAGTGAGGACCCTGCCAGCGAAGGCTCACAATCTACAAGGGATTGGTGAGGATACAGTAGGTGAGGATAGAGCTGGTCATGCAACGGTTTGGTCGATCGGTGGTTACTGCAGGTTGTAGGCTTGTCGGAAGAGGTGGGTCTTCAGGTTCTTTTTGAAGGTTTCGATGGTAGGCGAGAGTCTGATATGTTGTGGTAGAGGGTTCCAGAGTAGGGGTGATGTGCGAGAGAAATCTTGTATACAATTGTGGGAAGACGAGATAAGAGGGGAGTAGAGAAGGAGATCTTGTGAGGATCGGAGGTTGCGTGCAGGTTCAGTTCTTAGGTTTACTAGTGTCAGCTGCAGGTTTACGCATGGATCCTGAGTTGCATAAATGGGCTGGTTTTATGTGGACATTCATAGACCGGGTGGGAGTGGGAGAATGTCCACCTTATCTCCACCTTCACCAACATGTCATGAAAAGACATGTGTGATGTAGCAATCATGTGATCAGTCACACGATGGAGGAGTCACATGGTCTGGAGCTTAATTAGCTGGCTTCCAAAGGCAACAGTGTTCAGTGTGCCTGGAGAGGAAGCACTCCAGGAAAGTGTTTGTGCCCGTGTTATTGGTTTAATGACCTGGACTGTTGATGTTGCTAACTGTGAGTGGGCTGATCCCCTCTAAGGCTATGTGTCCACTTTCAGGATGGCCGGCGGTATCGCCGGAGCGGCTTAGCCGCTCTGCGGTAAGCCCCGCCCCCTTTCTGGGACGCGATGATGCCGGATGTGTTCACAGCACACATCCGGCATCATCGCTCCCCACCATAGGGCCCTGTGCTATATCTTGCGGCGACGCAGCGTCGCCGCAAGATATACGGACATGCTGCGATCTGAAAAGACGCGCAGCATGTCCGGAGTCGCAGGGTCGCCGCGTGCGTGTTACCACGCATAGTGGAGACGGGATTTCATTAAATCCCCTCCACTATGCTGTAACATCTGGACGCTGCGTGTCTGACGCTGCGGCTCTATGCAGCGTCAGACACGCAGCGTTTCCTGATCGTGGAAACAGACCCTAAGAAGACTGTGTTTTGTTTTGCTGTTTTGTCCAGAGGGCCGTGTTTATTTTTCCCAGCCTGGTTTATGCAGCCTTTAATAAACCAAGCACGTTCTTTAAGAGACAGCTCTGTATCCAGCCAAGTGAGACGCTGTACCATAATATAAATAAATTATGCTTTACGATAATATTACATGAATTATTAATGCTGCATTGTGCCCACATAAACACATATTGATATCGAATATAGTCTGTATATCACACAAATAATGTAAAAAAGTATTCAAAGTGCAAAAGTCTATATAATGCATACAAAGTGCTTGAGTCTATCATCATAGATATCCCAAAACTTGCACCTTTATAATGCCATCACTTTATAGGGTGCAAGAATAAAGCATGTGCTTTACCTTTCACTGCTAGAAAGCTACTGACAACATCCTAACCTCTCAAAGAAAATCTTCACAGAATAATAAATCGCAAATTTACCTAATTTAGTTAAAGATATTACCATACAAATGAACAATTACAAATCGATGGAGGCTGATGTTCCTGAGAAAGTATACACCTTATAGTAAGGCTGGGTTCACATTGCGCTAGGTGTGTCCGTCTAACGGACTCGTTTTTAAGTAGTAAAAACGCAATGTAACGCACATACTAACGCGCCCATAGACTTGCATTGTCTGACGCATCGTGACGCATCCCTAAATTGGTATGCGTTTGTCACATAACGTTTTTTTTCTGACGGACCTTCAACGCGGCTTGCAGCGTTTTCGGGTCCGGCCAAGCTAACGCACTACTAACGGAAGCGTTCATTCTGCCATAGAAGGCTATGGCAAACGCAGTCAGACGCAAATCATGAAAAATTTCCAAATAGAACCACACGTTTTAATAGCGTTTGAGGGTGGTCACATGTGGTCATGTGACAGGAAATGTGACTTCGGCCATTAAAATATCCCACTCACACAAAGTCTCCTGCACGTGACAGAGTGTTTTGCCGTAGCTAAATTGTAAGTACATTTCTATATATTATATATCTCTGTATACATCATGGGAGTCTGTAATGTCCGTCGGATGTGTGTGTACTAAAAATGTATTGTTTTGTTGCACACAGATGTCGGATACAGATGTCAGCAGCAGCAGCGTGTCTGCGATTTTTTCTTCTGAGTCGGTAGGCTTGCACTTTAAAAAACCATGTTGTGTGAAACTCCATTGTATTGAGCTAGGCATAACAATCCTGTTTATTGTTTTATTGTGAATAGGAGTCTTCTGAGCCCGAGGCTGTTAGACCTCCCCCAAAAAAACACGCAAAAACAACAAAGGTACATAGCACACATGTTGAATTTTTCAGGCATAAATTTATTGATCCAATGAATGTTAACATTATTTAATGTTAAAATATTTTTTTTTACATTTTACATACACAATAGGTTGTGGCACAAGGAGGACAAAAAAGAAAAAAGGTCCCTAGACGTCTGTCGTCGCCACAACTGCCAGTGGTAAATATAAAATAGAAATATTCTATCCAATATTTACCAACAATCTATCTATTCACTTTCTATCTACTATACCTATAAACTATCTATCAACTATCTATCGCTCCATCTATTTGTCTATCTATATCTATGTATCTATCTATCAATATCTATGTATCTATCTATCTATCTATATATCTATCTATCAATATCTATGTATCTATCTATCTATCTATCTATCAATGTATATCTATCTATCTACATCTATCTATCTATCTATATTGACAGTGACAAACGCAGACAAACGGATACTTCGTAAACGGACATCAAAATGAAAAAACGCGATCACATGCGTTAACGCTAGCGTTACCGTGACGACGAATTTCACATATTTTTGCTCCGTTTCTGTACATGCGTTTAACACATCCGTTTGACGCCATGTACTTGACGCAATGTGAACCTAGCCTAAGGCTAAAGATGAGTACAAAGAATTGGTCATGATGAAATACAGCCACTAGATGGTGGTGGTGGATAGAGAATAGAAAGATCACAGGAAGAAATGTATACCTTTGGATGGTGCTTCCTCACCAGAACTGGACACACACTTTTCCCCAGGCTTTGCCACAGGGTACTGTAGTAGAGGAGATGAGAGAGGCCGCCACATAGACCTAAGTCCCTTGGTAATGGCTACAATTCAAAAGAGTTGTCAACTTGCCCAAAAAATTGACCAACATTTTTTATGGACATATTGAGAAACCACACTAAACCATATTAAATTATTAAGATTTAAGTCTACAGCCTATGTTTCTGATCTGAAGACATTAGCTGCATTCACTTTGAGCTATACAACAATGTGAATTACAGTCATAATAATCTAATAATCTGAACACGTTTTCTCCAGTTTAAAAAAAACAGAAACCCATAGAATTATTTTACAGAGAGCTGAAAAATACTTTATTTTTACAAACTGTCCCAAATCACAATCCCCTGGACAAAATAATTGACATGTACGATGCCCAAGCATCAAATCAGAAATTACAGAATGATCCCACTGCCACTATACGCCAAAAAATTGCGGACACCCTCCACAGATACACACATCTGGGGGTCCTTGATGCCAAAACCTGCGATTTCCTAACAACCCTCATCCGGTGATCCCGGTTTTCTATACTCTCCCAAAAGTACACAAAAATCTTGAGAAACCCCCAGGAAGAAATCAATAAAAAAAAAAAATCAAATCTACACATATTTGGTATTGCCGCGTTTAGAATCGCCCGATCTATCAATTAAAAAAAAGCATTAACCTGATCGCTAAACGGCGTAGTGAGAAAAAAATTTGAAACGCCAGAATTACGTTTCTTTGGTTGCCATGACATTGCAATAACGGGCGATCAAAAGAACGTATCTGCACCAAAATGGTATCATTAAAAACGTCATCTTGGCACGCAAAAAATAAGCCCTCAACCGACCCCAGATCATGAAAAATGGAGACGCTACGAGTATTGGAAAATGGCGCAATTTTTTAAATTTTTTTTAGCAAAGTTTGGAATTTTTTTTAACCACTTAGATAAAAAAAATAACCTAGTCATGTTAGGTGTCTATGAACTCGTACTGACCTGGAGAATCATAATGTTTTAGCATTTAGTGAACCTAGCAAAAAAGCCAAACAAAAAACCACTGTGGGATTGCACTTTTTTTGCACTTTCACCGCACTTGGAATTTTGTTCCCGTTTTCTAGTACACGACATGCTAAAACCAATGATGTCATTCAAAAGTACAACTCGTCCCGCAAAAAATAAGCCCTCACATGGCCAAATTGACAGAAAAATAAAAAAGTTATGGCTCTGGGAAGGAGGGGAGTGAAAAACAAACACGGAAAAACGAAAAATCCCAAGGTCATGAAGGGGTTAAAACTACATTTGGAGGTGTATGTATATTATATTCATTTCTCTATGTGTATTTGCCGCTGATGATATCTATTATTAATCTGTTCCTTCGGCCTCAATTCTAACAACTATTTCTCTTTCTTTTAGAGCCGACTATACTGATGTTGTAGGTGACTTCACTTTTCCGTCACAACACCTCCCACTGAGGATAGCTCCACTGGACCGCTCCACCATCACGAGCTGTCTTATAGACCTATCACTGGACCTCCGCCTTTCTATAGACTCCACCACAGTGCTCCAGACGCCTCAGGCACCTCCCCTGTACAGGAACCTCCCCCTACAATAACACAGACTGGCCTCTCACAGAGTAGAACGCACACCGCTCATCCTGTGACACGCACGGCCATACCACTTCCGCCAATGTCACTTCCGGTCTCACTGTGCGCTCTCCTATTGCCCGGTGACACATCCCTGGCACCGCCCCCTATCTACATAATGCGCGCATTTTTACCTTACATCAGACTAGCGGGGGACATCGCGTCTTGATACTAGGACACACCAGCCACAGGAGGTAATCTCTATACACCGATACTAGTCTTTCTCCTTACCGGCCGCTGCTTGCCGCATTTCCTGCGCATATACCTGAGTGGTACACTAATTTACTGCAACTTATTTTTGTTTTAGTCCACTCTTATTGCCAAAATTATAATCTTCGCAGCAACAGGTATGATTTCCTATACCCCCCACACGTCACCTTATGCGCACTGGCGCTATCAGCAACTTTGTTTACTGTTCCCCTAGACGCAGATCACAATGTGTCCTCTGACATCATTGTTATCATTATCAAAAAAATCATCCTATCAGTATGGTATGTTCCCTCATGTTCCTCTCTTCACCCTGTTTTCACTCACCCATGCCTGATACTTGTTGGGTCTCATCCGGCTGGACGCTATATTGTCTATTCCGTTTTTCTAATATGACCATGTTATATTATTTCTCGCTGCTGTTCTTACATTTTGCATTTTGTATATACTTTCTTTTATGTATTTACTTTTTTTTTTCTTTATGTATTTGTAAACATTATTTTTATATCCACTTAGTAGTAACTGATGAAGGTCCTGACATAGGACCGAAACGTTTTGGGTACTACAATTAAAACCTCTCAGGAGCATTAAGTTGAGTGCCAGGTTCTTTCTTTTGAGTTTCACATGGTGTGGGAACCTACCTTGGCACCACTAATAGTATTGCACACGCCTCTACCTTCCATACTGGTGTGCCAGGGCTGTCTGTTGATTTTGCGAGCTTTGTTATGTGTGAGAGGGGCAAAAGATTCCAAAGCTTCAGCTATTGTGGTGATTTATAGAGCGGCAGCGTCATCCGCATTGTGTAGGGAACTTATGTCTGTGAGAGGGAGGAGGGATTCAGAGAGTAAATGTAGGTCAAGGTGTTTAAGATTTCTGCGAGGGTGTGCAAGTTTGTGGGGTGGGTATTGTAGACAAGGAGAGGAGAGGGAAGAGAATGTGAGTAGATTGTGGCCAGACAGAGGAAGAGGTGAGTTAGAGAAGTTAGATAGGGAGCAGAGGTGGGTGAAGATGAGGTCCAATATGTGACCATCTTTGTGAGTGGCTGCAGAAGATCATTGAGTGAGGCCGAAGGAGGAAGTGAGAGATAGAAGCTAGTGGCAGCTGAGAGGGAAGTGTCAATGGGTATGTTGAAGTCACCCATGATGATAGTGGGGATGTCCGCAGAAAGGAAATGAAGTAGCCAGGTGGTGAAGTGGTCAAAGAAGGTTGTGGCTGGCCCTGGGGGGTGGTAAGTGACAGCCAGTTGGAGGTTGGTGGGGGCATAAAAGCGCACAGAGTGCACCTCAAAGGAAGGGAGGGTAACAGAGGGTGGCAGTGGGATTGGGGTGAAGGAGCAGGTACCTGACAGGAGAAAACCAACTCCTCCGCCATGCTTGCTGCTGGGGTGGGGTGTGAGAAAGGTGGAAGCCACCATAGGAAAGTGCAGCAGGAGAGGTTGTGTCAGAAGGGGTGAGCCAGGTTTCAGTGATGGCAAGGAAGGAAAATTTGGTAGTAACAAAAAGACTGTGGATTTAGGAAAGCTTGTTGCAGACAGAGTGATCGTTCCACAGAGCTCCTGTTAGTGGGACTGGGGAAGTGGGGGCTGGGCGAATGGGTATAAGGTTAGAGAGGTTACGGAAATTTGTGATGGAGCGTGGATGGGAGGTATAACTGACTGTGGGGATGTGGTGAGGAGGACCAGGATTTGGAGAGATATCACCAGCAGTGAGAAGGAGCAGAGAAAGTGTTAGCAGGTGGAAGCAGGAGGGGGCTTGAGGTGGCTGTCTGTGCTTGGAGACAGAGGACTGTATGTTAAGGAACAGTTCTGAGGCGGAGGTGAGATGGATGGGGAGGATTGAAGAAGAGATGAACAGTTCTTTACTAGGAGTAGGGATTAGGGTAGTTTGCAGAAAGTGAAGAATTCTAGGGGTGAAAGTGAAAACAAACAGAAACATTGTTTACAGTGACTGGCCAGTTACCTTCAGTTCCCTTCTGGTTCAATTCTGATTTTAATTCTAAATTAATCTTCACACTTCTAGGACACACTTATATGAATCACACAGCAGACTAAAGTCATTGCTGACTTGTACTATGCAATATATGTACAACTACAGTTATATGAAAAAGTTTGGGCACCCCTATTAATCTTAAGCTTAATGTTTTATAAAAATTGTTTTTTTTTTTTGCAACAGCTATTTCAGTTTCATATATCTAATAACTGTTGGACACAGTAATGTTTCTGCCTGAGGTTTATTGTACTAACAGAAAATGTGCAATCTGCATTCAACCAAAATTTGACAAGTGGATAAGGATGGGCAACCCACCAGAAAAGTGACATTAATATTTAGTAGATCCTCCTTTTGCAAAAATAACAGCCTCTAGTCGCTTCCTGTAGCTTTTAATGAGTTCCTGGATCCTGGATGAAGGTATTTTTGACCATTCCTCTTTACAAAACAATTCCAGTTCAGTTAAGTTTGATGGTCGCCAAGCATGGACAGCCCTATTCCGTTATTTTTGATTGTGGAGATTTATGACTGCATTTTTTCTTCCTTATGTATAAAGATATTTAAATCCACATGGGTATACAATAAATATAGCTCCATAATTCTATATAAATGAGGATGGCTTTTTTTGAGAGCAATCATGTATTTTAAAAGAATAGTTTTTTATTAATACCACTTCTTACTTGAATGTACCATGTATTGTCTAATCATGTGCTACCTTATAATTTATATGTTTTATTAATTAATGTGTTCAATAAAGATTTGTTGATTTTATTAAAATCCAGTTTTTTTATAGGATTATATGATATTCAGACTGGCACGGCAGGTGCAGGTGGGTCCAACTGATATACAGACTGGCACGGTAAGTGCTGATGGATGGAGAGGAGGGACACCAGTTTGAGATTTTAAAATGAGTAATGTGGTTATAAAGTCCAGGATGGCACATCAATGCGAGCTGTGGCAAGGTTTGCTGTGTCTGTCAGCGTAGTCTTCAGAGGCTGGAGGCGCTACCAGGAGACAGGACAGTACACCATTAGATGTGGAGGGGGGCCATAGGAGGGCAACAACCCAGCAGCAGGACGGTTACCTCAGCCTTTGTGCAAGGAGGAACAGGAGTAGCACTGCCAGAGCTCTGCAAAATTACCTCCAGCAGCCCACAAATGTGCATGTGTCTGTAAAAACGGTTAGAAACCGACTCCATGAGGATGGTCTGAGTGCCCGACGTCCACAGATGGGGGTTGTGCGCACAGCCCAATACCGTGCAGGATGCTTGGCATTTGCCACAGAAGACCAGGATTGGCAAATTCGCCACTGGCGTCTTCTGCTCTTCACAAATTAAATAAGGTTCACACTGAGCACATGTGAAAGACATGACAGAGTCTGGAGAGGCTGTGGAGAGCGATCTGCTGCCTGCAACATCCTTCAGCTTGACTGGTTTGGCAGTGGGTCAGTAATGGTGTGGGGTGGCATTTCTCTGGAGGGCTGCACAGCCCTCCATATGCTCGCCAGAGGTAGCTTGACTGCCATTGGGTACCGAGATGAGATCCTCAGACCCCTTGTGAGACCATATGCTGGTGCGGTTGGCCCTGGGTTCCTCCTAATGCAGGACAATGCCAGAACTCATGTGGCTGGAGTGTGTCAGCAGTTCCTGCAAGATGAAGGCATTGAATCTATGGACTGGCCCGCCCATTCCTCAGACCTGAATCCGATTGAACACATCTGTGACATCAGGTCTCGCACCATCCACCAACGTCACGTTGCACCACAGACTGTTCAGGAGTTGGCAGATGCTTTAATCCAGGTCTGGGAGGAGAACCCCCAGGAGACCATCTGACGCCTCATCAGGAGCATGCCCATGCACCATAGGAAGGCAAAACAGGCACGTGGAGGACACACACACTACTGAGCATCATTTCCTTGTCTTGAGGCATTTCCACTGAAGTTGGATCAGCCTGTAACTTAATTTTCCACTTTGAGTTTGAGCATCATTCCAACTCCAGACATTCGTGGGATATTAGTTGTGATTTACGTTGATAACCTTTAGGTTTTATTGTTATCAACACATTCCACTATGTAATGAATAAATATTTACAGCTGGAATATTTCATTCAGTGATATCTAGGACGCCAGGGCTGCCACTAGGAATTTCGGGGCCCCATAGTGGCAACATTTTTAGGGCCCCCTTGATAACTCCACCCAGGCTCCATGCCAGCTCCACCTCCACCCCTTGAACTGTCCACAGTCCCACCGCCATGTCTTAGAAAAACTCCTCTTCTGTACCATATCCTCACCAATCACACATTAACAGTTACCATCACCAGATCACATACATAGCTAGCAGCTTTTGTTTTGGCCAAAAGATATTTTAATCCACCACCACAACAAGGTAGACTCCTCTGGCCGAGCTCTACTCTACTGTATCTTATTAAACATTTGCTAAAATATCCAATGCTCTTTAGGTATATCTTTATTTATTTTTCAATTTTTAAAATGACCAATAATATCACATACAAGGGACAAACACCGCTATACCGTGACCGGACCATATATTACCACCACATAGCGACCGAATAATACCACATACTGGGGAAAAATATTGCCACACCATGGCCAGACCACATATTACCACCACAGTGACCGAATAATACCACATACTGGGGACAAATACCAGCACATCATGGCAAGACCACATATTACCACCACAGTGACCAAATAGTACCACATACAAGGAAAAAATATTGATACACGATGGCCGGACCACATATTACCACCATAGAGTGACCAAATACTACAATACTGATCATTGATAGAAAAACACAATGCTAATATCACCTTAAGTGACATTATACACAGGAGATCTGCACTTAGTATACAGTGTCAGTATACAGGCAATACAGTGATCACCGGTGACATTATACACAGGAGCCCTGTATATAGCATATAGTGTCAGAGTATAGGAAATACAGTGATCACTGATGACATTTTACACAGGAGCTCTGTATATAACATATAGTGTCAGTGTACAGGTAATACAGTGATCACCAGTGATATTATACACAGGAGCACTGTATATACTGTTGGTGTACAGGTAATAGAGTGATCACCAGTGACATTATACACAGGAGCTCTGTATATTGTGTCAGTGTACATGTGATACAGTGATCACCAGTGACAATTATACACAAGAGCTCTGTATATAGTGTCAGTGTACTTGTAATACAGTGATCACCAGTGACATTATACACAGGAGCTCTGTATATAGCATATAGTGTCAGTGTGCAGGTAACACAGTGATCATCAGTGAAATTATTGTCAGGCTGCTGCAATGCAGGTAGATGGCAGTAGAGTGGGAGCAGGACTGTATCTAAACAGAGCTGGCCTGCAGTGCAGCAGTGAGGCTACCTCAGGTAACAGCAGAATAGTCAAACTAGCCGGGTTAAATTCTATACTGTAGCACAGTACCAAGAGAATAAGCAAACTCACGGTCAGAGACAAGCCATGGAGTCAGTAATGGTCAGGAGCGGATAAGTTAAAAAGACAAAAGACAGAGCAGGTCAGGATACTAACCAAGTCAAAACCAGCGAGTCATTACACTGAAGGGAAACACGGCACAAGATGGGAATTGTTGTGGATTCTGTTTTTGGGCTCCCTCTGGTGGTTACAGATGGTACTGGGTGACTTGTGTTCTCTGCGGTCTCTGGTGTCCACCTGTTCTATCAGGATATGGGAGTTTCCTATTTAACCTGGCTTTCTTCTCATTTCCTCGCTGGCTATCAATGTAATCAGTTTGTCTTGTTACCTCTGCTTCCCGCTTCTGTATTCTTCAGGACAAGCTAAGTTTTTGATTTTCCTGTTCCACGTTTTGCTTAATTTTTGTCTTAGTCCAGCTTGCATATATGTGATTCCTTTTTGCTGGTTGCTCTAGTGGGCTGATATTACTCCTCATGTTCCATGAGTTGGAACATGAGTTCAAGTAATTTCAGGATGGTTTTTTGTAGGGTTTTTCGCTGACCGCGCAGTTCACTTTTGTATCCTCTGCTATCTAGTTTTAGCGGGCCTCATTTTGCTGAATCTGTTTTCATAACTACGTATGTGCTTTCCTCTCATTTCACCGTCATTACATGTGGGGGGCTGCTATTTCTGTGGGGTGTTTCTCTGGAGGCAAGAGAGGTCTGTGTTTCTTCTAATAGGGAAAGTTAGTTCTTCGGCTGGCGCGAGACGTCTAGGAATCATCGTAGGCATGTTCCCCGGCTACAGCTAGTTGTGTGTTGAGGTTCAGGATCGCGGTCAGCTCAGTTTCCATCACCCTAGAGCTTGTTTTGTTTTTTGTGCTTGTCCTTTTGTGATCCCCTGCCATTGGGATCATGACAGGGAATAGGGGGAAAACAGAGACATGGGTTTAGAGAGCAACGCAGCAGGACAAATCAGAGCAATCAGAGTCAGCTACAGCAGCAATAGGCAAAAACTATAACTGACATCGTCTGCAGGAAGCAAGAACCTGAACCAGAACAAAGGCTGAGAAAGGTTAACTCTTGACATGACCAGACCGGGAAAAAGGGAGAACAGGTCTCAAAACCAGGTCTGGATCATGACAGTACCCTCCTCTCAAGGGGGGCCACTGGACCCACAGGTTTCCCAGGATACTGCGCATGAAATGCCCAAACCAATTGATCGGCATGAACTGATCTCGCTGGGACACAGGATCGATCCTCAGGACCATAACCCCTCCAATGGACCAAATACTGCAGCGAACTGCAGACCATGCACGAATCCACAATCTGTTCCACCTCATACTCCATCTGTCGATCCACAGAAAGCGGAGGCAGAGGGTATGGAGAACCATCAGAGGAAGGGACAAATGGCTTGAGGAGAGACTTATGGAACCCATTGGGGATCTGAAGAGACGGAGATAGAGCTAAGCGAAAGGCAACTGGATTGACAACCTCAATTACCTCATAAGGAACTATAAACCTGGGACCTAGCTTAGCAGAAGGAACTTTCAGCCAAATGTTCTTGGTAGACAACCATACTTTATCTCCCACCAGGAATATGGGTCCTGTAGATCGTCGCTTATCCGCAAACTGTTTATGTTTGCCTTGAGCTTCCCCAATGTTCCTCTGGACCTCGCTCCAAACCTCCCTCAGCCGCTGAATGGTTGAATCAGCCCCTGGACACCCTGAGTCCATCCTCGAAAACTCACCAAAATGGAGGAGAAAGCCATAATTACAAAAGAACCGAGAGGTGCCCGTGGACCGATTAATACGACTATTAAAGGCAAACTCACCCACTGGTAACAAAGAACACCAATGATCCTGCTGGGACGTGGCAAGACACCACAAAATTTGTTCAAGAGACTGAATGGTTCTCTCCATCTGACCATTAGTTTCGGGATGATAGGCCGAGGAGAAGGCCAAAGTAATACCTAACCTTTTACGAAAAGCCCTCCAAAATTTGGACACAAATTGTACCCCCTATGTGAAACCACATTCAAAGGCACACCTTGCAATTGCATCACATGCTCATCAAACAACCTAGAAAGTGTTTCAGCATTAGGCAGTCCCGCCAAAGGTATAAAATGCACCTGTTTACTGAATCCATCCACTACCACCAAGACCACAGTTTTCCCATTGGAAGGAGAGAGATCAGTGATGTGAAGTCCATGGACAAATGAGTCCAAGGTCTATCCGGAATTGGCAAAGGCACCAATTCCCTGGACAGCCGGTTATGTGAGCTTTTAGCACAGGCACAAGTATCACAGGAAGACACGAACACAGCAACATCAGAAGCCACAGAGGACCGCCAAAACAGCCTAGCAATAGCTCTACGAGTGGCCGAGATTCTAGAATCCCCACTAAGAGAAGAATCTTGGAACTCATGGAGCACTCTCAACTGGTACTGAGCTGGGACAAAGAGCTTTTTGTCAGGCAAAGACGTAGGAGCAAGAGATTGAGCCTCATGAATCTCCTGCTCCAATTCTGAGGACACTGCCACCATGACCACCCCGTGCTGAAGAATGGAGGAAGGAAGATTGGGAGGTGATATCGGATCCAAGCTGCGAGATAAAGCATCCGCCTTGACATTCTTGGAACCAGGCAGAAAGGTGATAGAAAAATGAAAGCGTGAAAAAAAACCGACCACCTCACTTGTCTGGGAGTCAAACATTTGGCCGACTCAATATAAGACAGATTCTTGTGGTCTGTAATCACCGTGAGCCGATGAACAGCCCCCTCCAAAAAGTGCCTCCATTCTTCAAAGGCCAATTTGATAGCTAAAAGCTTCCGATTCCCAACATCGCAATTTCTCTCAACAGTAGAGAATTTTTTCGAGAAGAAGGCACAGGGCCTCAGTGTTAGTCAAAGTGGCGGGTCCTTGGGATAATACTGCCCCACCCCCACCTCTGATGCATCCACCTCAACGATGAATGGTTCAGGCGGACCAGGCTGGAACAAAACAGGGGCAGACTTAAAGCGTTTCTTTAATTAAGCAAACGCCTCTACAGCCGGGGCTCACCAGTTTTTGAGATCAGCCCCCTTATGAGTCAGATCACTGAGGGGCTTGACCACCTGTGAAAACCCCTTAATGAATTTCCTATAATAGTTTTTAAACCCCAGAAAACATTGAAGACCCTTTAAGTCACTGGGTTGCACCCAATCCACAATGGCCCGTACCTTTCCAGGGTCCATACGAAACCCCTTGTCAGACAGAATGAACCCCAGAAAGGACAATTCTTGGACAAAAAATGTGCATTTTTCAGGTTTCGCAAAGAGCAAGTTCTCCCGTAACCTCTGGAGAACCACACGTAGATGATCCATGTGAACTTGTTTGTTAGATGAAAACACAAGGATATCATCTAAGCATACCACCATAAAGTGCCCAATAAAATAAAAAAATACATGGTTGATAAAATTCTGAAAAAAAGGTGGCGCATTAGTGAAACCAAAGGGCATAAACAAATTTTCAAATAACCCTTCAGAAGTGAGAAATGCCGTTTTCAACTCATCCCCTTCCGGAATACGGATTGGATTATATGCTCCACTGAGGACCAATTTAGAAAAACATGTGGCCCCCGTCAATTGATTGTACAAATCAGGGATGAGCGGGAGGGGATAGGTATTTCTCACTGTGATCTTATTTAATTCCCGAAAATCGAGGTACGGGCGCAAACCACCATCTTTTTTTTTACACAAAAGAATCCAACTGCCACAGGAGAGACAGGGGGACGAATCTGGCCTTTACGTAGGCTTTCAGAAATATACTCCTTCATAGCGGTTCACTCCGGACCAGAGAGGTTGAACAAATGGGCCTTTTGCAATTTAGCACCAGGAGCCAGATTAATAGTACCGTCAAAAGGACGGTGTGGTGGTAAGACATTGGCCTCCTTTTTGGAAAAAAAAATCCTCAAAATCCTTCAGGTACTCCGGACAGTGGCGTAGGAAGGGGGGTGCGGGGGGGGGCGGTCCACCCCGGGCGGCACAATGCAGGGGGCGGCCGGCGCTGCAGGAGAAGAAAAAAAAAAAAAAAAAGACGCCCCTTTAAATCTTCGGGCGGCGCCGTCCGCCGCCACGACCAGGGCCAGCTCCCCCCACCACCGGACCCCGCCCCCCGCTCTATACTCACCTCTCCTGGTTCCTGCGGCGCCGGCAGCTGCAGCGTCCTCTGACTCTGCGACGTCTCAGAGCAGAGGGCGCGATGACGTCACTACTGTGCGCGCCGCTCTGCCTCTCTGTCCTGAGCGTCGCAGAGCCGGAGAGACGCTGACTGCACCGGACCTGCGCTAGGAACGGGAGAGGTGAGGATTTTACTTTTTTTTTTTTTTCTTTATGTCTGACTGTCTGGGGCTGGGGCAATGCTGGACACACTGGGGCAATACTGGAGACCATGGGGCAGATTGCTGGACACACTGGGGCAATACATGAGACCATGGGGCAGATTGCTGGACACACTGGGGCAATACATGAGACCATGGGGCAGATTGCTGGACACACTGGGGCAATACTGGAGACCATGGGGCAGATTGCTGGACACACTGGGGCAATACAGGAGACTATGGGGCAGATTGCTGGACACACTGGGGCAATACAGGAGACCATGGGGCAGATTGCTGGACACACTGGGGCAATACTGGAGACCATGGGGCAGATTGCTGGACACACTGGGGCAATACTGGAGACCATGGGGCAGATTGCTGGACACACTGGGGCAATACAGGAGACCATGGGGCAGATTGCTGGACACACTGGGGCAATACAGGAGACCATGGGGCAGATTGCTGGACACACTGGGGCAATACTGGAGACCATGGGGCAGAATGCTGGACACACTGGGGCAATACAGGAGACCATGTGGCAGAATGCTGGACACACTGGGGCAATACAGGAGACCATGGGGCAGATTGCTGGACACACTGGGGCAATACAGGAGACCATGTGGCAGAATGCTGGACACACTGGGGCAATACAGGAGACCATGGGGCAGATTGCTGGACACACTGGGGCAATACAGGAGACCATGTGGCAGAATGCTGGACACACTGGGGCAATACAGGAGACCATGGGGCAGATTGCTGGACACACTGGGGCAATACAGGAGACCATGGGGCAGATTGCTGGACACACTGGGGCAATACTGGAGACCATGGGGCAGAATGCTGGACACACTGGGGCAATACAGGAGACCATGTGGCAGAATGCTGGACACACTGGGGCAATACAGGAGACCATGGGGCAGATTGCTGGACACACTGGGGCAATACAGGAGACCATGTGGCAGAATGCTGGACACACTGGGGCAATACAGGAGACCATGGGGCAGATTGCTGGACACACTGGGGCAATACAGGAGACCATGTGGCAGAATGCTGGACACACTGGGGCAATACAGGAGACCATGGGGCAGATTGCTGGACACACTGGGGCAATACAGGAGACCATGGGGCAGATTGCTGGACACACTGGGGCAATACTGGAGACCATGGGGCAGAATGCTGGACACACTGGGGCAATACAGGAGACCATGTGGCAGAATGCTGGACACACTGGGGCAATACAGGAGACCATGGGGCAGATTGCTGGACACACTGGGGCAATACTGGAGACCATGGGGCAGAATGCTGGACACACTGGGGAAATACTGGAGACCATGGGGCAGAATGCTGGACACACTGGGGCAATACAGGAGACTATGGGGCAGATTGCTGGACACACTGGGGCAATACAGGAGACTATGGGGCAGATTGCTGGACACACTGGGGCAATACTGGAGACCATGGGGCAGATTGCTGGACACACTGGGGCAATACAGGAGACCATGTGGCAGAATGCTGGACACACTGGGGCAATACAGGAGACCATGGGGCAGATTGCTGGACACACTGGGGCAATACAGGAGACCATGGGGCAGATTGCTGGACACACTGGGGAAATACTGGAGACCATGGGGCAGAATGCTGGACACACTGGGGCAATACAGGAGACTATGGGGCAGATTGCTGGACACACTGAATACTGGAGACCATGGGGCAGATTTCAGGACACATTGAGGCAATGCTGGAGACCCTGGGCAGACTTCTGGACATACTGGGGCAATACTGGAGACCATGGGGCAGATTGCTGGACACACCGGGGCAATACTGGAGACCATGGGGCAGAATGCTGGACACACTGGGGCAATACAGGAGACCATGGGGCAGATTGCTGGACACACCGGGGCAATACTGGAGACCATGGGGCAGATTGCTGGATACACCGGGGCAATACTGGAGACCATGGGGCAGAATGCTGGACACACTGGGGCAATACAGGAGACCATGGGGCAGATTGCTGGAGACCCTGGGGCAGATTTCTGGACACATTGAGGCAATGCTGGAGACCCTGGGGCAGACTTCTGGACACACTGGGGCAATGCTGGACACTGGGGCAGATTGCTGGACACACTGGGGGTAATATGCTGGACACACTGGGGCAATGCTGGACACTGGGGGTAATATGCTGGACACACTGGGGCAGACTGCTGGACACACTGGGGAAAGGCTGGACACTGGGGCAGATTGCTGGACACACTGGGGGCAGTGCTGGACATACTGGGGCAGATTGCTGGACACACTGGGGGTAATATGCTGGACACACTGGGGCAGATTGCTGGACAACATGGGGGTAATATGCTGGACACACTGGGGCAGATTGCTGGACAACATGGGGGTAATATGCTGGACACACTGGGGCAGGACTTGAGGCATGGGCAGAATGTAGATACGGGGCATGATTGGAGACACGGGGCAGGATTGGATCATGGGGCAGGACGGATACGATGGAGGCTGGTGGGGCAGGATGTGGAGATCATATGGGGTAGAATGGATACTCATGAGGGCAGGATGCGAGAACATATGGCTGGAGCCAGGAATGAGAAACGGGGCCAGGGTGGGGAATATTATTACCATAGGGGCTAATTAAGGGATATTATTACTGCAGTGATGTATTTATTTTATTTTTTGAGTATACTGTTTTAAATGGGGGGGGCGGTCCTGTTACTGTGCAGAGTGACACTATATCACCTTTTTTTCTTCATGTGATGTAATGTAGAAGTTGTGAAAAATTAAGTAATGTGTTCTGCAAGCGGAGCTCGAGATAACTGTGTTATTTCCTGCAGAAACGAGTCCTGGCTGGAAGGAATGATGGCGGTCTGTGCTGGATGAAAGATGAAGGACTTCACCTAGAGACGTCACTGGTGAGTCAGTGTTACCTATACACTGACACTATACACTGTATACTATATAGAGGTCCTGTGTATAATGTCACCAGTGATCTCTGTATTACCTCTACACAGACACTGCATACTAAGTACAGATCTCCTGTGAATACTGGCACTTATGGTGATAGTATTGTGGTTTTTTTTTTATTACTGATCAGTATTGTAGTATTCAGTCACTATGTGGTGGTAATATGTGGTCTGGAAATGGTGTTGTGGTATTTGTCCCTTGTATGTAGTATTATTCGGTCACTATGTGGCCTGGTCATGGTGTGGTGGTATTAAGTCACAGGTGTGGCATGTGGGGGTGACACCATTAGGCCCAGTTTAAGTTCTACAAAACAGGAAAACCGTTTTTGGTAACCTTTGTGTGTATTGAGCCGGGGGGGGGGGGGGGGGGGGGGCGCCAAACTCGGGAACAGCCCCGGGCGGCAAAAGCTCTAGCTACGCCTCTGACTCCGGAATACCTTCCAGATTAACGAATGATACAAGTACAGTAGTAAGGCAACTTTTGACACAATTAGGATCCCATTTGACAATGTCTCGAGATTCCCAATCTATCACAGGGTTATGTAACTGTAACTAGGGGAACCCCAACACCAGTCCTGCAGGCGGATTTTCCAGGAACAAAACATGAAATACGTTCCTGGTGCAAGGAACCCACTTTAAAGAGAAACTCCTCCGAGACAAATTTAATGAGATTCTTAGCCAGCGGTGTTTTGTCAATGGCAACAATATGAATAGGAGTCTCCAGCCTAACTGTCCCTAACTTACACTTGGTCACCAAGTAAGAGTCAATGTCAGAAAGCTCTCTTTGCAGGTGGTTATGAGACGTGGCCAAGGCCCTTTGTTCCACAGACAGACCCTGCATCATTTGTGCCAAACTAGTCAGTTAATCCGCCATGGTATGGAGTGAATCTATAAAAAGCAGAGCAGAGGAAAAAAAAACAGTTTCTGGTCAGTTATAAAGTCACGCTGCTGAAATGCAGGTAGGTGCAGGTCTGCAGTGCAGCAGTGAGGCTACCATAGGTGGCAGAACCAGAAACACATGGGCTACTTGCACAATGAACAAGTCTGTAGGAACCTGTTCACACACCACCAAGAAACTTGAAGACACAAAAGAGCATAGTGAGGTAAAAAATACTCTGTTGTAAAAAAAAATCACAGTAATAAGCAAGTGCTAGTCAAAAGATGGAAAAAACAGGGTATTTAGTTGATACTTTTTTTTGCAAAAAAATGTATACTAAGCTGCTCCACCAATCGTCAAGGTGTGATAGAAATATGTATATCATGTAGATCTCACTTGCATGTATACTCCTCTATGATTATATATACTCATATAAACGCAAATATATCTATACATTATAATCAATGGCTTAAAATGGCTGACATAAACTGATATAAGCCAGACAGACTGTATGGGGGTTTTCCAGGCAAAAAGCGGAACAACTCCAGATGTATTAAGTGCTGATCAGATGTCTCAACTTTGTCCTAGATGCAGAAAGATGCAGACAGCTAAAATGTAGCTGCTTAATCAGCATTCATACGTGCATTAATCACAATATTCCATATATATTTAGATAACCAATAACAGAGGAGCTAGACAATATGGTAATTAACTAAGCACCCCTAACCACTCCTTTCTATATGCAACTATAAAACTATGTATGTACAATAAATGATCAGTAATGATGGAATGTTATTGACACAATGGTGTGCAGTCTCATTCCCGGAGCGCTCAAAATACTCAGTCTTATTGGGAATGGCCGCAGCACACACAGGGATAGATTTATCCAAACCAAATTTCCATAACAAAGGTATACCCATATAGAGCAGTCCTACCTAATGTATATAATCCCTATCTGATGTATTTAAAAACCTGATCATCTGTATAGTACCTGTATAAGCAGGGTTCAGAGAGGGAATTTTCATGTGGACATGCTGGATGGAACAGCTTTGATGCAAATGAACCATAAGGAGTGGTGAACTCCCTAGTATTGTTGAAACAAGAGAACAATTACAGAACCAGAATCACATGGGCTACTTGCACAATGAACAAGTCTGTAGGAACCTGCTCACACACCACCAAGAAACTTGAAGACACAAAAGAGCACAGTGAGGTAAAAAAATACTCTGTTGTAAAAAAAATCACAGTAATAAGCAAGTGCTAGTCAAAAGATGGAAAAAACAGGGTATTTAGTTGATACGCTTTTTTGCAAAAACATGTATACTAAGCTGCTCCACCAATCGTCAAGGTATACCCATATAGAGCAGTCCTACCTAATGTATATAATCCCTATCTGATGTATTTAAAAACCTGATCATCTGTATAGTACCTGTATAAGCAGGGTTCAGATAGTGAATTTTCACTCCTTACGGGTCATTTGCATCAAAGCTGTTCCATCCAGCATGTCCACATGAAAATTCCCTCTCTGAACCCTGCTTATACAGGTACTATACAGATGGTCAGGTTTTTAAATACATCAGATAGGGATTATATACATTATGTAGGACTGCTCTATATGGGTATACCTTGACGATTGGTGGAGCAGCTCAGTATACATTTTTTGCAAAAAAACGTATCAACTAAATACCCTGTTTTTTCCATCTTTTGACTAGCACTTGCTTATTACTGTGATTTTTTTTTACAACAGAGTATTTTTGACCTCACTGTGCTCTTTTGTACCATAGGTGGCAGAAATACCAAAGGAATAAGTAAACTCACAGTCAGAGACAAGCCAGGGAGTCAGTAACGGTCAGGAGCGGATAAGCCAAAAAGACAAAAGACAGAAGTAGGTCAGGATTCAAGCCAAGTCTAAACCATGGAGTCAGCACACTGAAGGGAAACACTGAGTTAAGATGGGAATAGGGAAAAACAGAGACATGGGTTCAGACAGCAAAGCAACAGGACAAATCAGAGCAATCAGAGTCAGCTACAGCAGCACTAGGCAAAAACTAAAACTGACATCGCCTGCAGGAAGCAGCGTCGATAAATAGCCAATCTGAACCCAAACAGAGGCTGAGAAAGGTTAACTTTTGACATGACCAGACTGGGAAAAAGGGAAAACAGTACTCAAAACCCAGTCTGAATCATGACAATTATACACAGGAGCTCTGTATACAATATACAGTGTATCGTGTGCGTGTACATGTAATACACTGACTCACCAATGACGTCTCTAGGTGAAGTCCTTCATCTTCGCTTTTCATCTTCATTCAGCAAAGACAGCCATCATTTCCTCCAGCCAGGACTCGTCTCTGCAGGAAATAACAGTTATCTAGAGCACCGCTTGCAGAGCACATTACTTAATCTTTCCCCAACTTCTACACTACAATAGATGAAGAAAAAATAATATCCCTTAATTAGCCCCTACAGTAATAATATCCCCATCCTGGCCCCCTTGTGTCTCATTCCTGGCTCCAGCCATGTGCTCTCCCACCCTGCCCTCATGAGTATCCATTCTGCCATGTGATGTCCTATCCTGCTCTATATGATCTCCCCATCTGTCTCTATTCTGCCCCATCTGCCTCCATCATGCCCCATGATCCTGCACCATGTGTCTCCATCTTACCCCATCTATATCCATCCTGCCCCATGATCCTGCCCCATCTGTCTCCATCCTGCCCCATGATCCTGCCCCATCTGTCTCCATCCTGCCCCATGTGTCTCCTTCCTGCCATCGAAACATATTGGGGCTTGCCCCTTTCAATAAAAAAAACAATAAAAAACGCTATCTCCTTACCTGGCCATGGTCCAGCGTTGACATCCTCCCCAGCCATTTCAAGTGCAGACTCGCCGTCGAATGACAATGATGTCATATGCTGGCAACGTGCGTGCTGATGTCAGCTGCCAGTCACCGATTGGCTGGCAGCTTTTAACTGTTGCCGTGCGGGCCCAGTGGTGACGTCACCCCCCAGCCATTTCAATGGCGGACTCGCCGGCGAATGACAATAATGTCATACGCTGGTGACGTGTGCGCTGACGTCAGCTACCAGCCTCCGATTGGCTTGCCTCTTTTAACTGTTGCTGTGCGGGCCCACACTGCAATAGATTTTAACTGGATGACTTTATCTCAGATGCAGGTTCAGTTACCGCACTGACAGAATCCTGCCGCTAGGGCCCGTGAGCAAAAGAGAGGCGAAACTGTGAGTAATGGGGAGGAGTTGGGATAGGTTAATATTATTGCAGCCAACTTCTTAGCTACCAAAATGGTGAATTTTGGCGCCAAAAAACAGCTGTAATGGCGTCCTCAGATGGGGAGTCAGAGAAGAAGATCTGTTCGCCCTCACCAGCCAACACACTCCCCTAGTAAGTCTCGCTGTCTCTAAACAGCCGACTTTAGCTATATAAGGGGGATCCTGAGTTTGGCAGGGGCAACTATTGCCTCCTCTCTGTCTGTACTGCGTGCTTGATGAGCTTTCCACAGCGCTTTTAACCCAGCACTTCTTCCTACCTCGGGCTGCTTCGTTGCTGTGCTCTCGTCGGAACCCCACGTACCCCAAAGGTCTGGTTCGGACGGCATATATTATAGGTGAGATGCTCTGAAGGACAGAAAATAGTATAGACTTATAGGTTAAATGCTCTGCAGGACAGAGGGATAGTATGCATGTATAAGTGAGATGCTCTGCAGGGCAGGAGAATAATATAAAGTTATAGGTGAGATCCTCTGCAGCACAGAAGAATGTCGGCGAAAATTGCCCACACGGAAAACTACCCACAAGTTTGTTAAGAACAGTTTATTAAGCAGGTCTAATAACAATAGCTTCAGTTTATTAAACAATCATTGCAAACCTGCAAATAACTAGCCGCGGGTGATAGTCCTTGATTTCCATGGGCTCCATTGAAATACAATACAGCACAACACAGGCAGCAAAGAAAATGCCGAATGGATTTCAACAAAGGTCTCTGGACCCAGTTTACTTCTCCAGGTTCTACAGGTTTGGTTCATTCATCCCTAGTCCCAGAGTACGGATTCTGTGCTTAGGAGTAGTGTTGAGCGATACCTTCCGAAATCGGAAAGTATCGGTATCGGATTGGATCGGCCGATATTCAAAAAATATCGGATATCGCCGATACCGATACCCGATCCCAATGCAAGTCAATGGGACCAAAATATCGGAATTAAAATAAACCCTTTCTTTCTTTGTAGGTTCATTCTACATGAAGGAAAACAACAAAGAATAATGCAGGATGTATTTGGGGAGGTGGCGGAGACATTAAAGTCATAGAGCTTTAGCGCAATCAAATAGAATAGCCTTTTTTTTTAAAGACGTTCGTAGTGACAAAGATATTGACTATGTAATTTTTTTTTATTTTGTCAGATATTGATGTTTCACTATTCCACGCCCTTCCCCTTTTTTTTTTAACTTTTCCCACACTTTCATCTTCATCATCATCAGCATCTTTGACATCAACTTTCTTCACCTTATTCATCTTCTTCTTCATCTTCTACCTATTTTTTTTTTTTATTACATTCTTCATATTCATTTTATTCAACTATTATTATTCTTCCTATTCTACATATGCATTTTCTTCAACTATTATTATTCTTCCTATTCTACTTCTTCATCATATTCTCATTTGTGTCAGGCATTCCCGTAGTTGTTATCTATAAAAGTTTGAAGATTACACCTTCCGTTCTGCCAGTCACAAAAGTTACATTTGTCCACGTTCAGTTTGGCCTGCAGCATCAGGCTTTATCCAGGGGCACCACGAGGAGGAACGGACTCACCCCCATACACTGCTTAGTCTTCTTCTGCATATAATTTAGATAATATCTTTTGCTCTGATATTAAGTGTTATGCTTAATGTTCTTCTGCTCTTTGTTCTGCAGCCTCTTGTTCTTCTGCTTCTCGGTCTTCCATGTCGTCGTCTCCAGGGTCGTCGTCTCCAGGGTCGTCGTCTACGCCGTCGTCATCTCCGCCGTCGTCGTCTCTGCCGTCGTCGTCGTCATCGGGGTGGTCTTCCGGGTCGTCGACTTTAGGGTCTTCAACTTGGAAATGTGGCAGAAGGTACAAGAAGGCTGAGAAAATGCCAAGAACCAGCTGATGGAACTGGAACTCGGATGGCTACCCGAAGGTTCAAGAGCCTATGGAACTACCGAGGACCAGCTGACGTTACTGGAACCCGGTTACTAAGCAGGAGGTACCCGTGCTAAAAAGCACTACCAAGGACCGCCTGACGTTGGCGGAACTCGGATACCCAGAAGGAGGCACCTAAGCCAAAGGCTCTGCCCGGAACCAGCTGATGTTACTGGAACCAGGATGGGGAGCAGAAGGTACAAGAGCAAAAGACACTGCCGAGAACCAGCTGACGGTACTGGAACCCGGATGGGTAGCCGAAGGTCCAAGAGCCAATGGAACTACCGAGCACCAGCTGACGTTACTGGAACCCGGTTACTAAGAAGGAGGTACCCGTGCTAAAAAGCACTACCAAGGACCACCTGACGTTGGTGGAACTTGGATACCCAGAAGGAGGCACCTAAGCCAAAGGCTCTGCCCGGAACCAGCTGACGGTACTGGAACCAGGATGGGGAGCAGAAGGTAAAAAAGCAAAAGACACTGCCGAGAACCAGCTGACGGTGCTGGAACCAGGATGTGGACCAGAAGGTCCACAGGAGAGGAGAGAACAGCTAGGCCGCGAGGCAGCCGCAGTTACCGAACCCCAACAGTCCTACAGGGGGAGCTTGGCCTACTGGCACTACAAAACCAGCCTTGACTACCAATTCATGCAGCCCACATAGGAAGCTCCTAAACTGGAGGCACCCTGGAGTTGGCTAACCCGACCGCAACACGACGGGGCAAGCATAGGTGTCTCAGTGAGTTTGACAGTCCCCGGAAACAGCTGACGGTGCTGGAACCAGGCTGGGCACGAGGGAGTACCCGTGACAAAAACACTGCCGAGAACCAGCTGGCGGTGCTGGAACCCGGATGCATCGCCCCAGTGTGCAAGAGCCAATGGCACGACCGAGGACCAGCTGACGGTGCTGGAACCCGGTTACTAAGCTGTAGGTGCCCGCGCTTAAAAGCACTACCAAGGACTGCCTGACGTTGGCGGAACTCGGAAACCCAGGAGGAGGCACCTAAGACAAAGGCTCGGCCCGGAACCAGCTGACGGTGCTGGAACCAGGAGGTGGACCACAAGGTCCACAGGAGAGGAGAGAACAGCTAGGCCGCGAGGCAGCCGCAGTTACCGAACCCCAACAGTCCTACAGGGGGAGCTTGGCCTACTGGCACTACAGAACCAGCCTTGACTACCAATTCATGCAGCCCACATAGGAAGCTCCTAAACTGGAGGCACCCTGGAGTTGGCTAACCCGACCGCAACACGACGGGGCAAGCATAGGCGTCTCAGTGAGTTTGACAGTCCCTGGAAACAGCTGACGGTGCTGGAACCAGGCTGGGCACGAGGGAGTACCCGTGACAAAAACACTGCCGAGAACCAGCTGGCGGTGCTGGAACCCGGATGCGTCGCCCCAGTGTGCAAGAGCCAATGGCACGACCGAGGACCAGCTGACGGTGCTGGAACCTGGTTACTAAGCTGTAGGTGCCCGCGCTTAAAAGCACTACCAAGGACCGCCTGACGTTGGCGGAACTCGGATACCCAGGAGGAGGCACCTAAGCCAAAGGCTCGGCCCGGAACCAGCTGACGGTGCTGGAACCAGGTGGTGGACCACAAGGTCCACAGGAGAGGAGAGAACAGCTAGGCCGCGAGGCAGCCGCAGTTACCGAACCCCAACAGTCCTACAGGGGGAGCTTGGCCTAATGGCACTACAGAACCAGCCTTGACTACCAATTCATGCAGCCCACATAGGAAGCTCCTAAACTGGAGGCACCCTGGAGTTGGCTAACCCGACCGCAACACGACGGGGCAAGCATAGGTGTCTCAGTGAGTTTGACAGTCCCCGGAAACAGCTGACGGTGCTGGAACCAGGCTAGGCACGAGGGAGTACCCGTGACAAAAACACTGGCGAGAACCAGCTGGCGGTGCTGGAACCCGGATGCGTCGCCCCAGTGTGCAAGAGCCAATGGCACGACCGAGGACCAGCTGACGGTGCTGGAACCCGGTTACTAAGCTGTAGGTGCCCGCGCTTAAAAGCACTACCAAGGACCGCCTGACATTGGCGGAACTCAGATACCCAGGAGGAGGCACCTAAGCCAAAGGCTCGGCCCGGAACCAGCTGACGGTGCTGGAACCAGGTGGTGGACCACAAGGTCCACAGGAGAGGAGAGAACAGCTAGGCCGCGAGGCAGCCGCAGTTACCGAACCCCAACAGTCCTACAGGGGGAGCTTGGCCTACTGGCACTACAGAACCAGCCTTGACTACCAATTCACGCAGACCACATAGGAAGCTCCTAAACTGGAGGCACCCTGGAGTTGGCTAACTCGACCGCAACACGACGGGGCAATGCATAGGTGTCTCAGTGAGTTTGACAGTCCCCGGAAACAGCTGACGGTGCTGGAACCAGGCTGGGCACGAGGGAGTACCCGTGACAAAAACACTGGCGAGAACCAGCTGGCGGTGCTGGAACCCGGATGCGTTGCCTATTAAAGATTGTCTTCCTAGAGCCCCAACTAGCGGTGTTGGAGCAAAGGGTAAGCAGGGGGAGCAGAGTGTAGGCCGAAGCCTGCACTGGAGGCAGCTTTGTGTCTGCGTTGCGTTTGCAGGACACTTTGCCGGCTACACAGTGGGGGAACAGCTGGCGTTGCTGAACTCCAATGACACAATGGCGGGTGTTTTTCTCTGTGCAGCTAGCACTTCCAGCCAAAAACTTGCGGTGTTAGAGCCCAGGGGCAGCAGGAGGAGGAGAGGAGCAGCGTGTAGGCCGAAGCCTAGTTGAACCAATTTCAAAGGAAACCTTTAACCCCCCCTCAGGTCTTACAAAGTACAAGAGCCACACCTTGTGCAGCATTAATGCTGCACAAGTCAAAGGTTGCTCTATTAATTTGTCTACTTGCACACGCTGAATGAAAGACGTACACAATTTAGCCCATTCTACAGTCAAACTGTAGTGGAGGCGTGACTTGTCTTTTTAAGGAGACGCAGCACAGGTGTCCCAAATAACGCCTTGGTGCTTGGCGCAGCTTCCTGTGCGTTGTTATTTGCTGTACAGGAGTCTGCGCTCTTGTGTTATCCCTTGGCAATGCCCTGTTAGCGCTGCCCGTCTTATGACCTCATTTCATGTTGGCCGGTGCGGTTAACGATGGCCATAAATCCCAGACCCACAGTGCCTTTTCATAAAGTCACACTGCGGTGCTGGGATTCGTGGCCTAGAGCAGTAAATATTTTCGCCGCTCACACACGTCCTTACACCTGCTTCAGACTGGGCGGCCTCTGCTGATCCCTTCTCGCATGCCGTGGCCATGAGGCTGCACAGTCTGAAGAAGGCGGAAGGAGATGAGTGACGACAGGCGAACATATGCACTGCTCGTGCCCATAAACCACACCCTCGCAGTCAAAATATATGAGACAACGAGGGGCGTTGTGTCGGGCAGGGCGGACGCACAGGCACAGCCAGCCAACCAATGATGTCAGAAGACGGGCAGCGCTAACAATGGGGGTGCTGCGTGTCATTAAAAAGGAAAGTCACACCTCAGGGACATTGTAATGGTCTCTAATGAGACACATTTTGTACGTGTTGAGTTCCACGTGGGCAAGGAGAAAAAGTCAGCCACCTTGTACAAATGCAGCAGTACTGCTGTACAAGGGGGGCAGGCTCCCTTCAATTTCAGTTCATGTGCCTGCGTGGCGTTTGCAGGTCACGTTGCCGGCTACACAGCAGGGTACAAGTTGGCGGTGCTGAACCCCACTAACACATTGGCTGGTGTTTTTCTCTGTGCAGCTAGCACTTCCGGGCAAAAACTAGCGGTGTTTGAGCCCAGGGTCAGCAGGAGGAGGAGAGGAGCAGAGTGTAGGCCGAAGCCTCCACTGGTGGCAGCTTTTGGTCAGTTGTGCCAGCGTGGCTTGTGCTGGACACGATGCCGGCTACACAACAGGGGAACAGCTGGCGGTGCTGAACCCCACTGACACATCAGCTAGTGTTTTTTCTGTGTAGCTAGCACTTCAGGGCAAAAATTAGCGGTGTTAGAGCCCAGGGTCAGCAGGAGGAGGAGAGGAGCAGAGTGTAGGCCGAAGCCTGCACTGGTGGCAGCTTTTGGTCGGTTGTGCCAGCGTGGCTTGTGCTGGACACGATGCCGGCTACACAGCAGGGGAACAGCTGGCGGTGCTGAACCCCACTAACACATTGGCTGGTGTTCTTCTCTGTGCAGCTAGCATGTCCGGGCAAAAACTGGCGGTGTTTGAGCCCAGGGTCAGCAGGAGGAGGAGAGGAGCAGAGTGTAGGCCGAAGCCTAGTTGAACCAATTTCAAAGGTAACCTTTAACCCCCCCTCAGGTGTTGCAAGGTACAAGAGCCACACCTTGTGCAGCATTAATGCTGCACAAGTCAAAGGTTGCTCTCTTAATTTTGCTCATTGCACACGCTGAATAAAACACGTACACTATTTAGCCCATTATACTGTCTTACAGTAGTGGAGGCGTGACTTGTCTTTTTAAGGAGACGCAGCACAGGTGTCAAAATTTACACCTAGGTGCTGGGCCCAGATTCCTTAGCGTTGTTATTTGCAGTACAGTAGTCTGCGCTCTTGTGTTATCCCTTGGCAATACCCTGTTAGTGCAGCCCGTCTTATGACCTCATTTCATGTTGGCCTGTGCGGTTAACGATGGCCATAAATCCCAGACCTACAGTGCCTTTTCATAAAGTCACACTACGGTGCTGGGATTCGTGGCCTTGTGCAGTAAATATGTTTGCCGCTCACACATGTCCTTACACCTGATTCAGACTGGGCGGCCTCAGCTGATCTCTCATCGCCTGCCACGGCCATGAGGCCGCACAGTCTGAAGAAGGCGGAAGGAGGGGAGTGAAGACAGGCGAAGATATGCACTGCTCGTGCCCATCAATCACACCCTCGCAGTCAAAATATATGAGACAACGAGGGGCGATGTGTCGGGCAGGGCGGACGCACAGGCACAGCCAGCCAACCAATGATGTCAGAAGACGGGCAGCGCTAACAATGGGGGTGCTGCGTGTCATTAAAAAGGAAAGTCACACCTCAGGGACATTGTAATTGTCTCTAATGAGACACATTTTGTACGTGTTGAGTTCCACGTGGGCAAGGAGAAAAAGTCAGCCACCTTGTACAAATGCAGCAGTACTGCTGTACAAGGTGGCTATTATACATAGAAACACCTGGGGGTGGGGGGCAGGCTCCCTTCAATTTCAGTTCATGTGCCTGCGTGGCGTTTGCAGGTCACGTTGCCGGCTACACAGCAGGGGAACAGCTGGCGGTGCTGAACCCCACTAACACATTGGCTGGTGTTTTTCTCTGTGCAGCTAGCACTTCCGGGCAAAAACTAGCAGTGTTTGAGCCCAGGGTCAGCAGGAGGAGGAGAGGAGCAGAGTGTAGGCCGCAGCCTCCACTGGTGGCAGCTTTTGGTCGGTTGTGCCAGCGTGGCTTGTGCTGGACACGATGCCGGCTACACAGCAGGGGAACAGCTGGCGATGCTGAACCCCACTAACACATTGGCTGGTGTTTTTCTCTGTGCAGCGCGCATTTCCGGGCAAAAACTAGCGGTGTTAGAGCCCAGGGTCAGCAGGAAGAGGAGAGGAGCAGAGTGTAGGCCGAGGCCTGCACTGGTGGCAGCTTTTGGTCTGTTGTGCCAGCGTGGCTTGTGCTGGACACGATGCCGGCTACACAGCAGGGGAACAGCTGGCGGTGCTGAACCCCACTAACACATTGGCTGGTGTTTTTCTCTGTGCAGCTAGCACTTCCGGGCAAAAACTAGCGGTGTTTGAGCCCAGGGGCAGCAGGAGAAGGAGAGGAGCAGAGTGTAGGCCGAGGCCTGCACTGGTGGCAGCTTTTGGTCTGTTGTGCCAGCGTGGCTTGTGCTGGACACGATGCCGGCTACACAGCAGGGGAACAGCTGGCGGTGCTGAACCCCACTAACACATTGGCTGGTGTTTTTCTCTGTGCAGCTCGCATTTCCGGGCAAAAACTAGCGGTGTTAGAGCCCAGGGTCAGCAGGAGGAGGAGAGGAGCAGAGTGTAGGCCGAAGCCTAGTTGAACCAATTTCAAAAGTTACCTTTAACCCCCCTCAGGTGTTGCAAGGTACAAGAGCCACACCTTGGGCAGCATTAATGCTGCACAAGTCAAAGGTTGCTCTATTAATTTTGCTCATTGCACACGCTGAATAAAACACGTACACTATTTAGCCCATTATACTGTCAAACAGTAGTGGAGGCGTGACTTGTCTTTTTAAGGAGACGCAGCACAGGTGTCAAATTGTACACCTAGGTGCTGGGCGCAGATTCCTGAGCGTTGTTATTTGCTGTACAGGAGTCTGCGCTATTGTGATCCCTTGGCCATGCGCTGTGAGCGCTGCCTGTCTTCTCACCTCATTTCATGTTGGCCGGTGCGGTTAGCAATGGCCATGAATCCCAGGCCCGCAGTGTGTTTTCAAAAAATCACACTGCGTGGCTGGGATTCGTGGCCTTGTGCAGTAAATATGTTTGCCGCTCACACATGTCCTTACACCTGCTTCAGACTGGGCGGCCTCAGCTGATCCCTTATCGCCTACCACGGCCATGAGGCCGCATAGTCTGAAGAAGGCGGAAGGAGATGAGTTAAGACAGGCGAACATATGCACTGCACATGCCCATCAATCACACCCTCGCAGGCAAAATATATGAGACAACGAGGGGGGTTGTGTCGGGCAGGGCGGACGCACAGGCACAGGCAGCCAACCAATGATGTCAGAAGACGGGCAGCGCTACCAAGGGGGGTGCTGCGTGTCATTAAAAAGGAAAGTCACACCTCAGGGACATTGTAATGGTCTGTAATGAGACACATATTTTACGTGTTTAATTCAACGTGGGCAAGGAGAAAAAATCAGCCACCTTGTACAAATGCAGCAGTACTGCTGTACAAGGTGGCTGTTATACATAGAAACACCTGGGGGGGGGTGGGGCCAGGTTCCCTTTAATTTCAGTTCAGGTGCCTGCATGGCGTTTGCAGGACACGTTGCCAGCTACACAGCAGGGGAACAGCTGGCGGTGCTGAACCAAACTGACACATTGACTGGTGTTTTTCTCTGTGCAGCTAGCACGTCCGGGCAAAAACTTGCGGTGTTATAGCCCAGGGTCAGCAGGAGGAGGAGAGGAGCAAAGTGTAGGCCGAAGCATCCACTGGTGGCAGCTTTTGGTCTGTTGTGCCAGCGTGGCTTGTGCTGGACACGATGCCGGCTACACAGCAGGGGAACAGTTGGCGGTGCTGAACCCCAACTAACACATTGGCGGGTGTTTTTCTCTGTGCAGCTAGCACTTCCAGGCTACAACTGACGGTGTTATAGCCCAGGGTCAGCAGGAGGAGGAGAGGAGCAGAGTGTAGGCCGAAGCCTGCACTGGTGGCAGCTTTTGGTCGGTTGTGCCAGCGTGGCTTGTGCTGGACACGATGCCGGCTACACAGCAGGGGAACAGCTGGCGGTGCTGAACCCCACTGACACAATGGTGGGTGTTTTTCTCTGTGCAGCCAGCACTTCCGGGCCCCAACTGGCGTAGTTAGAGCCCAGGGTCTGCAGGAGGAGCAGAGTGTAGGCGGAAGCCTACTTGAACCAATTTCAAAGGTAACCTTTAACCCACCCTCAGGTGTTACAATGTTGAAGAGCCACACCTTGTGCAGCAGTAAAGCTCCACAAGTTAAAGGTTGCTCTTTAAGTTTTGCTCATTGCACACGCAGAATGAAAGACGTACACAATTTAGCCCATTGAACAGTAGTTCAGTTCTGTATTGGAGGCGTGACTTGTCTTTTTAAGGAGACGCAGCACAGGTGCACATAAATAACGCCTTGGTGCTGGGCGCAGCCTCCTGAGCGTTGTTATTTGCTGTACAGGAATCTGCGCTATTGTGATCCCTTGGCCATGCGCTGTGAGCGCTGCCTGTCTTCTCACCTCATTTCATGTTGGCCGGTGCGGTTAGCAATGCCCATGAATCCCAGACCCGCAGTGTGTTTTCAAAAAACCACACTGCGTGGATGGGATTCGTGCCCTTGTGCAGTAAATATGTTTGCCGCTCACACATGTCCTTACACCTGCTTCAGACTGGGCGGCCTCAGCTGATCCCTTATCGCCTACCACGGCCATGAGGCCGCACAGTCTGAAGAAGGCGGAAGGAGATGAGTTAAGACAGGCGAACATATGCACTGCACATGCCCATCAATCACACCCTCGCAGCCAAAATATATGAGACAACGAGGGGGGTTGTGTCGGGCAGGGCGGACGCACAGGCACAGGCAGCCAACCAATGATGTCAGAAGACGGGCAGCGCTACCAAGGGTGGTGCTGCATACCATTAGAAAGGAAAGTCACACCTCAGGGACAGTGGAATGGTCTCAATGAGACACATTTTGTACGTGTTGAGTTCCACGTTGGCAAGGAGAAAAAGTCAGCCACCTTGTACAAACGCAGCATTATTGCTGTACAAGGTAGCTGTTATACATAGAAACACCTTGGGGTGGGTGGCAGGGTCCCTTTAATTTCAGTTCATGTGCCTGCGTGGCGTTTGCAGGTCACGTTGCCGGCTACACAGCAGGGGAACAGCTGGCGGTGCTGAACCCCACTAACACATTGGCTGGTGATTTTCTCTGTGCAGCTAGCACTTCCGGGCAAAAACTAGCGGTGTTTGAGCCCAGGGTCAGCAGGAGGAGGAGAGGAGCAGAGTGTAGGCCGAAGCCTGCACTGCTGGCAGCTTTTGGTCGGTTGTGCCAGCGTGGCTTGTGCTGGACACGTTGCCGACTACACAGCAGGGGAACAGCTGGCGGTGCTGAACCCCACTGACACATCACCTAGTGTTTTTTCTGTGTAGACAACACTTCCAGGTGGCAACTGACAGTGTTGAAACCCAGGGAATCAAAGAGGAGCAGAGTGTAGGCCGAAGCCTGCAGTGGAGCAAGTTGAAAGGGAACCTTTAACCCCCCCCCCAGGCATTTGTTGCTGAAAGAGCCATCTTGTACAGCAGTAATACTGCACATGGAAAATGGTGGCTCCTAAAATTATGCTCCTTGCAAACGCTGAAGTACACACTCATATAATGTGTCCCCTCACACCGTCAAACCGTCCCGGAAGTGGGACTTTCCTTTGTAATGTGACACAGCACAGCCGTCATTCCAACCCCCTTGGTGCCGTGCGCCACCTCCTCAACATTGTTTGGTTCTGTCACGGAACCCGCGCTGTAATGTTATCCCTTGGCCATGCACAGTTAGCGGTGCCCGTCTTCTGACATCATTTAGGTGTCAGGCTGGCAGTGCCTGTGCGTCCAAGCTGCCCGAGATCCAACCTCGCAGTGTCATCTAATGTAATCCCACTGTGGGCCAGGGATCCATGGGCATGCGCAGTGCATATCATCGCCTTTCACTCACCTCCTTCCTGCTTCTTCAGACTGTGCGGCGTCACGGCCGTGGCATGCTATTAGGGATCAGCTGACGCCGCCTAGTCTGAAGAAGCGTGAAGAAGGGGAGTGAGAGGCTAGTATATGCACTGCGCATGGCCATGGATACAAGGCCCACTGTGGGATCACATTAGACGACACTGCGATGTGGGATTTCGGGCAGCGTGGACGCACAGGCGCAGCCAGGAAGACAACAAATGATGTCAGAGGACGGGCAGCGCAAACTGTGCATGGCCATGGGATAACATAACAGCGCAGGGTCCATGACGGAATCAAACAACGCTAAGGAGGCAGCGCACGGTGCCAAGGGGGTAGCAATGACGGCTGTGCTGCGTCACATTACAAAGGAAAGTCCCACCTCCGGGACGGTTGGACGGTGTGAGGGGACACATTACATGAGTGTGTAGTTCAGCGTTTGCAAGGAGCATAATTTCAAGAGCGACCTTTTCCTTGTGCAGTATTAGTGCTGCACAAGGTGCCTCTTTCAATAACAAACGCCTGGGGGGGGGGGGGGAACAGGTCCCCTTACATTTTAGTTGTGCCAGCGTGGCGGTCGCATGACACGTTGCCGGATACACAGCTGGGAATCAGCTGACATTACTGAACCCCAATAACAGAGGAGCGACTGTTGACTGTGCAGACAGCACTTCCAGGCACCAACTGGCGGTGTTAGAGCCCAGGGACAGCAGGAGGAGCAGATTGGAGGTATTGCCGCACACACAGCTGGGGATCAGCTGACGTTACTGAACCCCAATAACAGAGGAGCGACTGTTGACTGTGCAGACAGCACTTCCAGGCACCAACTGGCGGTGTTAGAGCCCAGGGACAGCAGGAGGAGCAGATTAGAGGTATTGCCGCACACACAGCTGGGGATCAGCTGACGTTACTGAACCCCAATAACAGAGGAGCGACTGTTGACTGTGCAGACAGCACTTCCAGGCACCAACTGGCGGTGTTAGAGCCCAGGGACAGCAGGAGGAGCAGATTGGAGGTATTGCCGCACACACAGCTGGGGATCAGCTGACGTTACTGAACCCCAATAACAGAGGAGCGACTGTTGACTGTGCAGACAGCACTTCCAGGCATCAACTGGCGGTGTTAGAGCCCAGGGACAGCAGGAGGAGCAAAGGAACAGAGTGTAGGCCGAAGCCTGATTGGAGCAAGTTGAAAGGGAACCTTTAACCCCCCCCCAAGACGTTTGTAGCTGAAAAAGCCATCTTGTGCAGCACTAAGGATGCAAAAGGAAAAGGTTGCTCTTTTAATTATGCTCCTTGCAAACACAGAAGTAAACACTAAAAATGTGTCCCCTTATACCGTAAAACCGTCCCGGAGGTGGGAATTTCCTTCGTAATGGGACGCAGCACAGTTGTCATTCCTATCCCCTTGGTGCCGTGCGCTGCCTCCTCAGCGTTGTTTTAAGCTGTCACGGAGCCTGCGCTGTTCTGGTATCCCTTCGCCATGCCCAATTTGCGCTGCCCGTTTTCTGACATAATTTGGTGTCAGGCTGTCAGTGCCTGTGCGTCCACGCTGCTCCAGATCTCACCTCGCAGTGTCGTCTATTGCAATCCCACTGCGGGCCTTGGATCCATGGACATGCACAGTGCATATCCTCGACTCTCACTCCCCTCCTTCCCTCTTCTTCAGACTGTGCGGCGTCACGGCCGTGGCATGCTATTAGGGATCAGCTGACGGCGCACAGTCTAAAGAAGGCGGAGGGAGATGGGCGAGAGCCCGAGGTGAAGATATGCACTGCGCATGCCCATGGATCCCAGGCTCGCAGTGTGATTCAATCAGAAGACACTGCGAGGCGGGTTCTCGGGCAGCGCGGGCGCACAGGCGCAGCCATCCTGACACCAAATTATGTCAGAAGACAGGCAGCGCAAACTGGCCATGGCCAAGGGATAACAGAACAGCGCAGGCTCCGTGACAGCTTAAAACAACGCTGAGGAGGCAGCGCATGGCACCAAGGGGGTAGGAATGACGGCTGTGCTGCGTCACATTATGAAGGAAAGTCCCAGCTCTGGGACGGTATAACGGTATCAGTGAACACATTTTATAAGTGTTAAGTTCTGCGTCTGCAAGGAGCTAAAATAAAAGAGCTACCTTTTCCTTGTGCAACATTACTGCTGCACAAGATGGCTCTTTCAGTAACAAACGCCGAGGGGGGGGGGGGGGACAGGTTCCCTTACATTTAGGTTGTTGTGCCAGCGTGGCGGTCGCAGGACACATTGCCGGCTACACAGCTGGGGATCAGCTGACGTTACTGAAACCCAATAACACTGGGTCGTATGTTTAGACTGTGCAGCCTGCACTTCTGAGCCGCAACTGGCGGTGTTGGAGCCCAGGAATAGCAGTTCAGGTGGTAGAAAGATGAACACATCAGGAGACCTGGATGACACCCAATTACTTAATCAGGCAGAGGAGTGGCAAATTCCTGCGAGATCCAGGCCTGGTTCATTTTCAGGAAAGTAAGCCGGTCAACGTTATCAGAGGATAGTCGCATGCGACGGTCTGTTAGTACACCACCTGCGGCACTAAAGACACGTTCCGATAAGACACTAGCCGCAGGGCAAGCCAGCACCTCCAATGCATACTGGCTTAGCTCTGGCCATGTATCCAGCCTAAAGACCCAAAACTTGAACGGGGAAGAGCCGTCTGGGAGTACACTAAGAGGGCAAGCCATGTAGTCTGTCACCATCTGACGGAACCGTTGCCTCCTGCTGACTGGAGCCGCCGGTGATGGTGTAGACATTTGGGGCGGGCACACAAAAGTATTCCACAGTTGTGCCATACTTGGCTTGCCTTGGGCAGAGGCACTGCTTCTGCTCCCTCTTTGTGCAGAGCCTCCTCCTCCACTGCCTCGACGCACTGAGCTGCTTTGTAAAGCACTAGCAGCACTCCTCTCAGTTGGACTGGAGAAGATGATGGAATTCACCAGTGTGTCGTGGTACTCCTGCATTTTACGCTCCCGTGTCAACGCCGGGATGAGGTTTTAGACATTGTCACGGTAGTGAGGATCGAGGAGGGCGTACACCCAATAATCAGGCACGTTGAGAATGTGGTCGATGCGGCGGTCGTCTCTCAGGCACTGCAACATGAACTCAACCATGTGCTGCAGACTGCCAACTGGCCAAGAAACGCTGTCCCCTGCTTGAGACATGATCTCTGCCCGCTCTTCATCACCCCACCCTCGCTGTACACACTGACCACAGGACAATGGTGGAACTCCCTCCTCTGGACGTAGCTCTTCCTCGTCCATTGACTCCTCCTCATCCTCCTCACAAAGGGTCCCCTGCCGACCCCTTTGTGAGGAACCACGTGGCGCTGACTGTCCAGAACCTGATGGAAAAGGTGACTCCTCATCCTCCACCTCTTCCACATCATCCCTTATCCCTTGCAGCTTTTCTTGAAGCAAGCAGATAAGGGGGACAGTCATGCTGACTAGTGCATCATCTGCACTTGCCATCCGCGTGGAATAATCAAAAGGACGCAAAACCTGGCAGACGTCCTTCATAGTGGCCCACTCTGTGGTTGTGAAGTCTGAGCGGCGCTGACTGCGACTTTTTTGCGCCTGATGCAGCTGGTACTCCATTACTGCTTGCTGCTGCTCACACAACCGCTCCAACATATGTAACGTGGAATTCCACCTGGTAGGTAGGTCACATATGATGCGATGTTCAGGAAGGCGAAACCGACGCTGCAGAGCAGCATTGCGGGATCTTGCCAAGCTGGAACGCCGCAAGTGAGCACACTCTAGGCGGGCCTTATGCAGAAGTGCATCAAGATCCAGATAGTCCCTCAGAAAACTCTGCACAACCAAATTGAGCACATGTGCCAGACATGGGATGTGAGTGAGGTTGCCAAGGCCTAAAGCTGCCACCAGATTTCGGCCATTGTCACACACTACCATGCCTGGCTGGAGATTCGCTGGCACAAACCACACATCGCTCTCCTGCTTTAGGGCATTCCAGAGCTCCTGCGCTGTGGCTTCGATTCCCCAAAGAAACTAGTTTCACGATGGCCTGCTGACGTTTGGCCACGGCTGTGCTCATGTCGGTCATAGGTAAACGTTCACGGGTCCATGTGGAGGTGGACTGTGACGGATCCTGCAGCGAGGAATCTGAGGAACTGGTGAAAGAGGAGGAGTCAATGCGTACAGACTGGATTCCTGCAATCCCTGGAGTGAGCAGGACACGTCCTGCGCCACTCGCACGGTCTGTACCCGGCTCAACAACATTAACCCAATGGGCAGTGACGGAAAGGTATCGCCCCTGTCCATGTTGACTGGTCCACGCATCGGTGGTGAGGTGGACCTTGCTACTGACGGCGTTCAGTAGCGCATGTTTGATTTGTCCCTCCACATGCTTGTGCAGGGCAGGGACAGCTTGCCTGCTGAAGTAAAAGTGGCTGGGCACCTGGTACTGTGGGAGTGCCAATGCCATCAAGTCACGGAAGCTGTCAGTCTCCACCAGCCTGAATGAGAGCATTTCCAGGGACAGAAGTTTGGCAATGCCTGCATTCAGAGCCTGTGCTCGGGGGTGGTTTGCCGAGAATGCCCGCCTTTTCTCCCATGCCTGTACTACCGATGGCTGTAGACTAGGCTGGGAGTGTGAGGATGACTGGGAACGTGGTGCTGTGGGTGGAATTACACTAGGTCTCTGGACAACAGTGCCAGAGGTTCTTCCATGGTGATCCAAGGAGGAAGCCGAACCAGCTCTGCGTGAGCTGGAGGAAGAAGCAACACGAGCTGAAGAGGTGGTAGCTGCCGCTGTTGGTTGGCCTAGGTCTTCAGTGTGTTTTTGAAACTCCACCGCGTGCCTGGTCCGCACATGTTTCCACATATTTGTGGTATTGAGGTTGCTGACACTTTTACCTCTTTTTACTTTCTGATGACACAGCTTGCATTTGACAAAACAAATGTCATCTGCAACTGTGTCAAAAAAGGACCAGGCACTGCAAGTCTTGGGAGCGCCCTTTTTGGCTTTTGAAAGAGACAGGCTCCTAACTGGTGCCAAAGTGGAGGCTACAGGCTCCGCAGTCTTCCCCCTCCCTCTCCCTCTTTGGCCCGTTAGGGGAATCTCTTTCTCTGAGCTGCTCCCACCACCTTCCTGTTCCTCACGCCACGATGGGTCAAGGACCTCATCATCTCCACTACCCTCTGCCACCAACTGCTCCTCCTGGGTAGTCTCGGCAGCACAGTACGCACCAGAAAGCGGCACCTGAGTTTCATCATCAGATGCGTACTGCGCTGTGGTCACCGCAGGCACTGACCCACCCGCCTCTTCAGAGTCAGAGAGACAAAGCTGTTGGGCATCACTGCGCACTGCCTCTTCTTCCATTTCTCCAATACTGCTTGGCTGGCCCTCTGTTTCCAAGCCAAGAGATTCAGAGAACAGAAGTAGAGACTGCTCCTGTCCTGGGCTCTCTGACTGCCTGGCCAATTTGGCAGGTGGTGAAGAGACAGATGGCTGCTCTCCAGTGGTCTGTGCCTGAGAGGATGTGGCACTAATTGAAGTCGATGCGTTAGCTGCCATCCATCCGACAACGGCTTCAATTTGATCTTCACGCAGCAGCGGTGCACGGCGCTCTCCGACAAAGCTGCGCATGAAGGACTGTTCCCTGCTGAAACTGGGTGATGGTGAGTCACCGGTGCCAGCAGCAGGCACAGAATCACCACGTCCTCTCCCTGCTCCTCTCCCTGCTCCACGCCCACGCCCACGACCCTTACTCCCTGCCCTCTTCATCTTGGTTGACAGATAAAGATAAGCAGAAAAGTACTAAGGCCTTAGTGGGCTTATTCCTGAAATGCTCCTCCTAACAGGTGTAAGAAACACTAATGTTGTAAAGTGTGGACTAGACTTTATTATTGATAAAATGTGGCCTACACAAGTGTTAAGTGGAGTTTGGTGAACTTTACTTTTTTTTTTGTGCAGATCGGGCTACAGAGCAAGTTTAAATCACACGGAGACCGTGCAGACAGCCGTAAACGGCGCTGCAAGGCCCAAAAACCCTCCTCTAGG
Organism: Ranitomeya imitator; assembly: GCF_032444005.1. NCBI lineage: Eukaryota > Metazoa > Chordata > Amphibia > Anura > Dendrobatidae > Ranitomeya > Ranitomeya imitator. The sequence continues at coordinate 177,003,441 of NC_091287.1, read as the reverse complement.
TTATCCTATGTAGTGTTTTTCCACTATTTTGCTGGAGACGGGTGGAAAGACACTAATAGGAAATTGTTTACAAAATTTTCAACAGGCTGCACTAGTTGAAAAAGAATGAAAAGTTATTTAACGGTATGAGGCAGTGACAAACCCTGAGCTGAATACAACGGGCTGTCGCTGCACACAGACTACAGGGCGAGATGCGCTCACACGGAGACCGTGCAGACAGCTGTAAACGGCGCTGCAAGGCCCAAAAACCCTCCTCTAGGTTATCCTATCTAGTGTTTTTCCACTATTTAGCTGGAGACGGGTGGAAAGACACTAATAGGAATTTTTTAAATAATTTTTAAACAGGCTGCACTAGTTGAAAAAAAGGAAAAGTTTTTTAATGGTATGAGGCAGTGACAAACCCTGAGCTGAATACAACGGGCTGTGGCTGCACACAGACTACAGGGCGACCTGCGCGCACACGGAGACCGTGCAGACAGCCGTAAACGGCGCTGCAAGGCCCAAAAACCCTCCTCTAGGTTATCCTATCTAGTGTTTTTCCACTATTTAGCTGGAGACGGGTGGAAAGACACTAATAGGAATTTTTTAAATAATTTTTAAACAGGCTGCACTAGTTGAAAAAAAGGAAAAGTTTTTTAATGGTATGAGGCAGTGACAAACCCTGAGCTGAATACAACGGGCTGTGGCTGCACACAGACTACAGGGCGAGCTGCGCTCACACGGAGACCGTGCAGACAGCCGTAAACGGCGCTGCAAGGCCCAAAAACCCTCCTCTAGGTTATCCTATCTAGTGTTTTTCCACTATTTAGCTGGAGACGGGTGGAAAGACACTAATAGGAATTTTTTAAATAATTTTTAAACAGGCTGCACTAGTTGAAAAAAAGGACAAGTTATTTTACAGTATGAGGCAGTGACAAAACCCTGAGCTGAATACAACCGGCTGTGGCTGCACACAGACTACAGGGCGAGCTGCGCTCACACTGAGACCGTGCAGACAGCCGTAAACGGCGCTGCAAGGCCCAAAAAACCCCTCTAGGTTATCCTATCTAGTGTTTTTCCACTATTTAGCTGGAGACGGGTGGAAAGACACTAATAGGAAATTTTAGAAAAAATGTGCAGCAGGCTGCACTATGAGCAAAAAAGGACAATGGATAGAACTGTGTGAGGCAGTGTGAACCCCCCCTGAGCTGAATACAACCTGGTATATGGCTGCACACAGACTACAGAGTGAGCTGCACACACACACACACACTGAGACCTTGCAGAACGCTGTTAAAACAGCGCTGCAAGGCAAGAGCAAGGTGAACTGAACAGTGAACACAGCGTTTGCTAAATTAGCCTTGGAAAAGCAAAATAAAGCAATTAGCTATCTCAACTGGCCCTCAGTTAGAACACAGCGTCCTGTCCCTAACTGAAATCACAGCAGAGTGAGCGCAAAATGGCGGCAGCGTTTTTTATAGTGCAGAGTGACATCATTTGAGCAGCCAATCACAGCCTTGCCAGTACTTACATGCCCACCATGCTAAACAGGATGTGCCCACACTTCCATTCATTCCTCATTGGCTGCTGCGTTCAGTTTGAATTCTGGGAACTTCCGATTCCGGTATCCGATACGCGGGAAGTATCGGAATTCGGTATCGGAATTCCGATACGGCAAGTATCGGCCGATACCCGATACTTGCGGTATCGGAATGCTCAACACTACTTAGGAGTTGTCATTCCACTGTGCTAACAATAATTCCACTCTCAGTGTGGTGTGTGTGGGCCTAGAGACCCTTATTCCACTCTCAGTGTGGTGTGTGTTGGCCTAGAGACCCTTGTTCAAATCCACTCTGCATTTCCTTCCATCATATGCCTGCCTACACCTGCAGTATATGTGTAGGATACATAATTACGTAGGATCTGTTCACCCTTACTCTTGGTAGTCATAAGTGGACCGGAAAGGAAGTGCAGGTGCCAGATTCTCTGCCACTGAAATCAATGGTAGAGTGGCACTGCTATGGCACTTCCGGATCCTCTGACAGAATCTGACCTTTCTGCGGTGCCTTCTGGGCTTCCAGGACCAACTATCTCTGCCAGCAGCACCCTGCTTTTGGTGGGCTCCCACTGAGATCATAATGTATTAGATGTGAACTGCAGTCCCATGTAACTCCACAGATAATACAGTGATACTTTTGTGAGTACTGATAGCAGTGATCGCTCCTCTGGATCACACAACTACTGGCTCTGCATGTGCTGCTGTTCTGGGCTTGTGGGAGGAGTAAGGCAGAATCAGTGTGAGATGAGAGCAGACTAGATCTATCTATTTCTGATAATGGCAGAGAGCTACAAACCACAGATCTTCAGCATTTTTGCAGTTTTACACTAGGTCAACTGTAAATCACAAACTGATCACATATCATGTGAACATCCGAACCTTGCACCTCAAATATCATAGATCTGAAACTTTGTGATGCTGCAATTAGCAATTTTCCATGGTGGCAATTTTCCATGTGGGCAATTTTCCGTGTGGGCAATTTTCCGTGTGGGCAATTTTCCTGTGGGCATTTTTCTTGTGGGCATTTTTCTTGTGGGCAATTTTCCTGTGGGAATTTTTCAGGGAACTGTAACACCCCAGATAACCAGTTGTTACAGTGATGTTGCCTTCCTTTCGGGGAGGGTGATATCACGCTTGGAGGCAAGGAGGAATCTCTTTCCCAGGTAAGGCACTCACATTCAACACAATCTGAATCCAGGCCAGAAGTGGGAGCTCAGGACCTGGATTCAGGGGAGTTTCCCTTAGCTATAGGCTTCCTGGTCTGGAAGAGGAGTGGGCAGTCTAGAGGAGAGAGTGAGAGGAGAAGGACGTCTGGAACAGACAGAGGGGCCGAGCAGCTATGTGGGCGCTGCGACCCCTAGAAAGAGTGAGAATTTGAAGGAGTTGAATAGTGGAGCTTAGAGGAAAGGAGCACAGAGGAGGAAGAGGCTCAGCAGGGGAACAGTGGAAGGGCACCCTCAGAGCCAGAGCGCAGAAACCAGGTATCGGGAGCCCAAGGTCGTGTTGTTCTCCAGGACGTGCAACAGAACCGGAGGGCATAGGACTGTATGTCAATTGCCCACATCAAGTCTGAGGTGAAGCAGTAACCTGAGAGCCCAGGTCGGGATAAAGACCCTATAAACCATCTTGCACTGCCTATTTTACAGACACCTGTCTTAGGACAGGAGTGAGGGGACTTTGCAACCAACTTCAAGTGGCAGGGACCTTGCCAACTAAATTAGCGCAAGTAGGAAAGGCTTATGGACCTCACCTGAGAGAGGGATCCCCTATTGCCTCCAAGCTGGCTGGACCACAGCTACCCTGCACTTGGTACCCTGGACTGAGGACTGCTATCTTCAGTAAACCAGGTAAAGACTGCAAACTTGTGTCCTCGTTCTTTGCCATACCATCCACCACACCATCGGTGCCTTACACCTGGGAAGCCCTGGGGATCCCGCTTCACCTGTGGGAAGCGTCACCATCTTGCTGCATACCATGACCCCAGAGGACCCCTTTAAGCAGTGTCGGTCCCCACTGACCGAACACCAAAGGTGGCGTCACGAACAGTAAACTTTATTCATAAAACCCCTAAAAGACATTCCCCTTAAATTGGGCGCCCAGGGCCACGGACCGGGTCGCAGCCACCGTCACATCCCCTTTAAGTGACTGGACCTGGTACCGAGTACCCCATGGCCCTGGCAGGCGTTCCATTTTAGCGTCAGGTAAAGGATGGACCGACCAGAAAAATCAGTTCCTATGTGCCTTAGAGACTGTGCCTAACTTTGTGACTATTGGACTATAAATTGCGCCCAAACCGCCACCATTATAGCACCATGTGGCGTTCAGGAGGAAATGGGCGCGTTGTCGTGGGCGGCACCTGGAGGAACGGTGCAAAAACCATGGCCAACCCTCATCAGTATTACTATGAGAAATATGCCCATCAACTAGAGAAATCCGCTTCCTGATCTGGGATGGCGGAGAGAAGAAAAGGAACCGCTCATGAAGACGGACGTGCTACAGCAAAAGCACGGGAACCAACACCAGAAATCAACAAAGTCTTGCCGGACAACTGCTAACTACCCTGACCAGTCCGGAGCAGAAGAGGAGTTCCGGCGCTCCGGAGGCAAAGGTAAGGGGTATGACCCTGACAACCCCGACGGTGGAAGGCCCAATAGACATCCCCGACTCACCTCCGCTGTACACAGGGTTACGAGGCCCTCAATGACACACCACCGCACCTCGAGGGTATTCCGGCCTCCAGCTCTACACCAACCTCTGGGCCTGATGACACCTTGCTAGGTCCCTTCCTGATTCCACAAGCACCACCATCCGGACAGACATGTCACTGGCTACCGCAGGACGCCAATGGCCTGAGGCAGATGACAGCTCCGATAATCCCCGTTAGTGGACCAAAGGCTAGCTCCCCAGAGCCCATGGTATTTGCAGGGGGACCCGCAGAGGAAGACATGATCGCGCTCCAGGGGGAAATCTCCATGATTACCTGGCGGGAGCACTGCAGGCGCCGGGAGGAGAGGGAGAGACTGGAATCACTGGCACGTGAAGCAGCGTTTGAAGAGAAATCTGGCAGGGAAGGCCTGTATGCATAAGATCCCACGGGCAGAAAAAGGACCACTGTGGCAGGGGGAGATAATTGTCTTCAATAAGCAGAGAGGCTGGGGCTTTATTAAAGAAGCTGGCATGATCAACGAGATCTTCATCAACCGGAGGGATGTGGAGTCTCATCTAATAGAAGGACACCCTGACAGGGATTTAAACGCTGGTGACCGTGTAACCTACACCCGCCAAATCGGTGAAAAGGAGTGGTATGTATTAGATTGCAAAAGATGTGTGCCACTCTCAGTCCCTGCAAGTGCAGCAGGCAAGGCCTGGCCAACTTCTAAATGTGATCAATCCACTCAGACACCAGTAGTGGAACCAGCCAGCAGGACCTGGTGTGCAGTACCCATGGAAATATACGATCCAGAATATTCCCAGTCAGGGAGTAGAAATCCTTCCTAGTTACCCTGGCAAAGGAAATAGACAGTTTTCAAAATTTTAATATGACTGCAAAAAGTTAAATTAACCCGGTTGGGTTCTACCTTTGTTGTTCTAGTTGGAACGTTTCATTAAACCTGATCAGGTTTCCGTTTTGAAAGTTTAGTTGATCATTAAAAGGACATATGGATCATGGACAGTGAATGATTCACAAACTGTGTTGTAAATAGTTGGCACCTCCTTAGGTGCTTCCTACTGGTCTTATGTGGAACCCTTAAAGGGACTGTTCCAAAGTTGCCTTAATTGTTGATCTGTTTACATAGAGACCTGAAGAAAAACCTGTTGGTGTGGCAGAACACGGGTCTGGATACACGCCTTGTAGCCCACCTAAGCCCTACGTTGGGGGTTGATAACGGGTCCCTCGCTTCGCTGCTGCTGTTAAAGAATGTTATTGATAGACTTGAATATTAATTTGGATGAAACAACTGCACTACCCCAGTACTGAGTAAAGTTAGAATGTTAGAATTCATTTTGATATGCTAGAAAGTTTTGTAGATTAAACTTTGCACTTTTGTACTAAGTAAATTTGATGTAGTATACCTGTAAAGGTAGTCGACAGTTATGAGAAAAGTTGAGCACTCTAATTGTGAAGATAGTATACCGTAAGAGGGTAATTGCACTGCATAGTCTGTGATAGTACGGTTATATATTTTTGAAAGTTAATGTATTGATCTTAATATGTTTGCAACGTTTGAATATTAATTCCTCCCATAAAGGCAAGTCAAAGTTAATATTAATTTGTTATACCTGTTCTTAAGCATTCCAAAAATGTTTTTGCATGTCTTATTGTAACCTGTTGTTTATGTTTCCTTTTACTAGTCCGGGAGTACTGGAGTTAACGGGGGGGAGTGTAACACCCCAGGTAACCGGTTGTTAGTGATGTTGCCTTCCTTTTGGGGAGGGTTATATCACGCTTGGAGGCAAGGAGGATTCTCTTTCCCAGGTAAGGCACTCACATTCAACACAATCTGAATCCAGGTCAGAAAGGGAAGCTCAGGACCCGGATTCAGGGGAGCTTCCCTTAGCTATACGCTTCCTGGTCTGGAGGAGGAGTGGGCAGTCTAGAGGAGAGAGTTAGAGGAGAAGGACGTCTGGAACAGACAGAGAGGCCAAGCAGCCATGTGGGAGCTGCGACCCCTGGAAAGAGGGAGAATTTGAAGGAGTTGAATAGCGGAGGAGCTTAGAGGAAAGGAGCACAGAGGACGAAGAGGCTCAGCAGGGGAACAGCGGAAGGACACCCTCAGAGCCAGAGCGCAGAAACTGGGTACTGGGAGCCCGAGGTCATGTTGTTCTACAGGACGCGCGACAGAACCGGAGGGCACAAGACTGTATGTCAATTGCCCGCATCAAGTCTGAGATGAAGCAGTAACTTGAGAGCCCGGGTCGTAATAGAGACCCTATAAACCGGCTCGCACTGCCTATAGTACAGACATCTGCCTTAGGACAGGAGAGAGGGGACTTTGCAACCAAGCTTCAAGCGGCAGGGACCTCGCCAACTAAAGTAGCACAAGTAGGAAAGGCTTACCGGGGAGAGGGATCCCCAATTGCCTCCAAGCTTTTCTGCACTTGGTACCCTGGACTGAGGACTGCTATCTTTAGTAAACCAGGTAAAGACTGCAAACCCGTGTCCTCGTTCTTTGCCATACCATCCACCACACCATTGGTGCCCTACACCTGGGAAACCCTGGAGACCCCGCTTCACCTGTGGGAAGCGTCACCATCTTGCTGCATATCATCACCCCAGAGGACCCCTCTAAGCAGCGTCGGTCCCCACTGACCGAACACCACAGGTGGCATCACGAACAATAAACTTTATTCATAAAACCCCTAAAAGACATTCCCCTTAAATTGGGCACCCAGGGCCACGGACCAGGTCGCAGCCACCGTGACATCCCCTTTAAGCGTCCGGACCCGGTACCGAGTGCCCCACGGCCCTGGCGGGCGTTCTAGAACCATCAGTGACTGGCACTTTCCCTTGAAACAATAAAAAATGCAAAACATGTACTCACATATTACCAACAAATGTAGTCCTCGTGCCAAACACAAATCAGGACTATAAGTTCACGGGTTCCTTTTCATGTACATCCTCCAATGTGGTGTACATGATACAATGCACGAGGTGTCTTGGAAGTATCTATATTGGGGAAATCATGCAAAAACTAACTACAAACAAGGATGAACCTACAGAGACACACAATCAGGAATGAAATGGACACACCTGTGGGAAAACATTTCTCTGGACCTGGATACTGTATGACAGACTTAAAAGTCTTAATACTAAAAGGTCATTTTACGAATGAAAGAGAAAGAAAAATCTGGGAATTCAAACTAATGAAGATGTTCAAATCTTTGACACTAGGACTCAATTTAACACCTGGATTTATGAGTCACTACATGGATACAATTCACACCTCCACCAGATGGACTCCAGATAACTAAGAACATCATTCCAACTGCCTCTCCATTTGTAAGAAAATGCTAAATTTGATTTCCTTGGCTTATCTTTAGGAGGCATCACACCTACCACTCCCTGAACAAATGTCCTTCTGTAGTATCACTTAAATATTGTGCCTTTTTCTTATTAATCTATTTGTAATCCTGCCTGAAGAAGGAGCCACTGTACTCTGAAAGCTTGCAAACATTATTTTCTGGTTAGCCAATAAAGGTATCACTCTGAGAATACTTTTGCCATCATTGGGCAGAAAAGTGTTCACATCGATTTTTCTGGTTAACACAGTACCACAACATAATTTGTTATTATCTACCTAAGCATAGAGTTTGCTCATAGAGTTTGCTTCTGCCACAATTGAAAAGGAGGGTTTAGCAATTGTGTGCTCTCTGCAAAAGGATGGAAGAGGATCTTCATGCGATGACATCCTCTTCTTTGCTTCCTTTTGTGGCTCTTGCACAGGCATACTTTATCTGCCCTGTTGAGGGCAGAGCAAAGTACTGCAGTGAGCAGGCGCTGGGCTTCTCGGACCTTTCCCGGCGCCTGCGCACTGCAGTACTTTGCTCTGCCCTCAACAGGGCAGATAAAGTACGCCTGCACAGGAGCCATGACAGGAAGCAAGGAAGAGGACGTCATCGCATGAAGATAGGAGGTGCCAGACCCAGACCGCGACGCCCATCGGACCGGACCGCACCGGACTGCCCCCCAGATGAGTATAATATAACTTGGTTTTCTTATCTTTTAGGTTACATTTGGGGCTTATCTACAGCATTACAGAATGCTGTAGATAAGCCCCTGATGGCTGTGGCCGAAGCTTCTATACATAAAAGTAGGTAACAGATTCCTTTTAAAAGCTGAGAAATCAAGGAAATCTCCATGGACGAGAAAGGAAAGCAGTGGTCTCTGGGAGCTCCCAAGAATATCCAAAAGCAGGTTGCATTTCTGGAATCTTATTTCATACAACGCATTTCGAAATCAGTGAGACTCATTTAGGTTTAGTAACTGCTTAGACGCAGCAACTTGATTAAATTGCTTCCACCTGAAAATTGCTACCAAATTGAACATTTCAAAAGCACCTTGTAGGAAAATGAAGGCTGTATCTCAGATTAAATAATAAAGATAAGATTACTAAATAGAACAAAATATAAATAGCATATGTAACACTCCAGGAAGCCGGCTGTTACAGTGGTGTCGCTTTCCTTTCGGGGAGGGTGATGTCATGCCTGGAAGCGAGGAGGATCCCATTAACAGGTGGTACATACATGCAACATGTTCTGATTCCAGGCCAGAAGGGGGAGCTCTAGGTCCGGTTTCAGGGGAGCTTCTCCAGATATACAGTACAGACCAAAAGTTTGGACACACCTTCTCATTTAAAGATTTTTCTGTATTTTCATGACTATGAAAATTGTACATTCACACTGAAGGCATCAAAACTATGATTTAACACATGTGGAATTACATACTTAACAAAAAAGGGTGAAACAACTGAAATTATGTCTTATATTCTAGGTTCTTCACAGTAGCCACCTTTTGCTTTGATGACTGCTTTGCACACTCTTTGCATTCTCTTGATGAGCTTCAAGAGGTAGTCGGTCACCTCTGACCAAATACCACAGGTGGCATCACAAACATTCTTATTTCTAGCAACCCCTTTAAAGACCTTCCCTTTTACCTGGATGCCCAGGGCCACGGACTGGGTCGCTGCCACCGTGACCACCCCTTTAATGACGACTGGACCCGATACTGAGTACCCCTAGGCCCTGGCGGGCGCGCCACGTACTAAGGTGAGAGATAGTAAGTAAATTACCATCCCCAATGTGTTCTAAAAGTTCATTTTATATCTATATGATGGAAGATCCACAATAGTTGTCCTTGGAATATAGAAAGTAGATTCATTGTCTTTGATGTATGGCATTGCCTTTAAGCTAAGCAATTGTCTTTGGTGTATGGCATTGCCTTTAAGCAATTGTGTTTGGTGTATGGCCTTTTAAGCAGTTTTCATTGTTATACTAATAGCGCAGAGATTACTTGCAAGCTTTATTCTGGTCACTCTTAAGCATAGAACCATAATTTCACTCCATCAGCTATCAGTGTGGCCACATTGCAGCTTGAGTTCTTGGATTGGGGGCACTGGTGTATTCACTATATATATTAGTAAGAGATCTGAATATATTCACATTATAGAGGAGAATACGTCAGGGTGTATACAGTGTGTTAATGTATATACATCATGCTGCATACAGATAGGAGAGAGCGGAGTCTGCCGGGAGAGCTCTCTGCATTCACAGATACCCAGTGAGTAGGGTTGAGTGACCTTTACTTTTATAGGATCGGGTCGGGTTTCACGAAACCCGACTTTCTCAAAAGTCGGGTCGAGTGAAATCGGCCGATCCTATAAAAAAAGTCGGGGTCGGGGTCGGCCGAAACCCGAAACCCAATGCATTGCAATGGGTTACTATGGTTCCCAGGGTCTGAAGGAGAGGAAACTCTCCTTCAGGCCCTGGGATCCATATTTAAGTGTAAAAGAAAGAATTAAAATAAAAAATATTGCTATACTCACCCTCTGACGCGCCCTGGTACTAACCGGCAGTCTTCCTTCCTTAGAATCAGCACTTGAAAGACCTTCGGTGACGTCACGGCTTGTGATTGGTCATGCGACGGCCCATGTGACCGCTCACGCGACCAATCACAAGCCGCGACGTCACCGAAGGTCCTTCAAGCGCTGATTCTTAGGAAGGAAGGCTGACGGAAAGAAGCAGGGCGCGTCCGAGGGTGAGTATATACCTAATAAGAATATACTCACCCTCGGACGCGCCCTGCTTCTTTCCGACAGCCTTCCTTCCTAAGAATCAGCGCTTGAAGGACCTTCGGTGACGTCGCGGCTTGTGATTGGTCGCGTGAGCGGTCACATGGGCCGTCGCGCGACCAATCACAAGCCGTGACGTCACCGAAGGTCTTTCAAGCGCTGATTCTAAGGAAGGAGGACTGCCGGTTAGTACCAGGGCGCGTCAGAGGGTGAGTATAGCAATATTTTTTATTTTAATTCTTTCTTTTACACTTAAATATGGATTCCGATACCGATTTCCGATATTGCAAACATATCGGAACTCGGTATCGGAATTCCGATACCAGATTCAGAAGATCGCCGACCTCATGGCCGACCCCACACAGGGGTCGGGTCGGGTTTCATGAAACCCGACCTTGCCAAAAGTCGGCGACTTCTGAAAATGGCCGACCCGTTTCGCTCAACCCTACCAGTGAGCTCTGCTGAATGCAGCCCCATCCAATGGTGTGGCAAGACCCACCCATCAGTTTCCAGACCCCAGAAATGAGAGAATATGTGATCTGACATGACAGGAAGCCAGAGATTCTCAGCCAGAGATCATGTGGCCAGAGGAGCAGCTCAGGTTACAGCAGGATTTGGCAAAGCAAAGTATTTAGTAAAATGCTTAGGTAACGTTCACATTAGCGTTTCCCGACGCAGCGTCGGGAAACGCTGCGGCGACGCATGCGTCATGCGCCCCTATATTTAACATGGGGGACGCATGGACATGCGTTGTGCTGCATTGTGCGACGCATGCGGTTTTTTTGCCGCAAGCGTTGGGCGCAGAAACCGCAACAAGTTGCATTTTTTTTGCGTCCAAATTTCGGCAAAAAAGGACGCATGCGTCGCAAAACGCAGCATTTTTGCGTGTTTTGGTGCATTTTTATTTGCGTTGTGCGTTGCGTCGCCGACGCAGCGGCGCACAACGCAAATGTGAACGTAGCCTAACCTATGGCAGTTAGGTCACATTAAAGGGACATGTAAAGTAGTGGCCAATCTACTTAATATTGTTAGCTTGCTTATGCTTGGGCTTTATGGCAAATTTGACAATAGCAGAGTTACGAGCCTAAAGATTACTATGTGCAGCTGTTACATCGCGAACTTTTGCTGCTTGCTTGTCATAGTACCATTGGTTTCAAAATGCGACCACATTCACCAATCTTTGGCCTAGTGATCTGTGTTGTGGCCAAAGTCGTTATGTGGCCCTAGCCTTAGAATATAGCTCATGAGCCTCACTAACTGGAAAATGACTTATTTTATAGTCAATGCTTTGTTTGCTGTGAACGATATTGGTCTGATCTTACTACCACAGTTTGTTTTTTTTCTATAGTTGTTTGTAGATTTTTGCTTATTTATATATCCTATATGTCAATGATGGCTTTCATTTGGTACAATATAACTTCCTAGCAGAGCCTCAGTGCATATGAAATGAGAAAATCCCAATTGGGACAAAACATGTGGTAATTATTACACAGGGTGCTCAGCGTGCTGCCCCATGCTGAGTGCATTGGTACAAACGTAGCCAGAATATTTGGTTGACTTTTAATGGAACCTGTCAGGTCCCCTGATGCTGTTAAACAGCGCCCATGCCATTTTGGAGCTCTGTTCAATTAGTCCTGTAATATTTGTATTATTTTATGGAAGTGAACATTTTCAGTAATAAGAAACAAAAAGTAAACAATGGCCTGGAATGGTGCGGAGGTGAGTGTATAGGATATTTTTATTTTACAAGGTAAAGTACTTTATCTAAAAAGGAGATGTTCAGGTAGTGGATATGTCTACATGAAAGTTACTACAACAGATTAGGACCCTGCAGTGTGGGGAGATCTTATTCAGATCCCATTTAGCTTCTTTTCCTGCCCTGAACTGACATATGAGGGCAGGGAGCGAAGGACTTGTGCGGCTGCACAGTTCTACCAATGATTTGGAAGGATGTGTCCTGTAGAGATGCTTTCTATTCTAAAGCGGTCACAAGACGGGTTGTTTTTGGCTGGCATGCCGGGCACCACAGCAGCTGCTATGGCTAGAAGTCCACTCCTGGATTTAAGGTATAACACAATGACAATCATTTAAATTAGTTTATATTTTATTGCCCCTTTCCCCCAAAAAAACATTTGAACAATTCTATAACAGTGCATGTGAATCAGATATCAGGTAAATAGTGAAAATGTGATATTTTTTTTTTACTGATAGCAGATAATATTGAAGGTAGTGGGAACATAACTTGGTAGGAAAGAGGAATACTTCTAATATTTCTGAAATTGATTAAACATGGCTTTGACATTTATGCCAGAACATGTACTCACATACATTCTGTGAAGAGATCAATCAATATACCTGTGTTGTTTCCATTTATGTATATATAAATGTCAAATGTATATAAATATAACCTCTGTGCAATATATTCAATGTGATCCTATACACAACAGAAAATCAAAATACAAAGCTAAAAATCAGCTTCAACCATGTCTTCTGCAACGTTACATGTTGCTACATCATTCACGGAAAACCTTGTAATGGACTTGCAGATAATAGACTCAGATTTAATGTTTTATTGATGTACAGCATGTTAAATAAATTAAAGAAGAAGAATATCGATACACACATTTCAGTAACTGCAATAAAAGTAAAAAAAAACACCTAAAGAATGATAACATTTGACTATTGCAAGGAAAAACACAACTCTATGCTGATGCTAGATCGACAGCAATAAAAAGCAGTGTTTGTTACAGTTTGCTGTGATTGAGTGTGATTCTTTTTTTCTGTACTGTGTTGTAACAATCTTTACATCAACATTAATCATGTGAGGCTTTGTAAAGGCCAAATAAGTTGTCATGGAACTTGAATTTCAATGGTTTTAAGGTTAAGGATATAGAAAACGTGGCAAGCGCACGATGTGTTGCATTATTTTGGTTATATCAAATAAAATAATAAAATGTAACAATTACATAAATAACACTTGTGAAAAATGTGTCAGTAAATAGGGGCTTTCATTGTGTAAAGGGGTTTTCTGATTTGTTTTAAAATTTGTTTAGCCATTTGTTTAGCTGAACTGACGATCTCCAGCAGATGGGAAGTGATCTTCTGATCCTGCATAAAATAATGATCTGTCCATGGTCATATAATGGACACGGTGAAGGATCATCACATAATCAGGACAGAGATCCTAAAATCAGCACAATCCATAACATTTGAAATTACAATGAACACAGAGAACTATTTGGGGCTGCGTCCAGAGGGCTAGAGTACAGGCACATTATGGCTTTAATAACTGGGGGTCCTGTAGTTTATCTAAGCCAATTAAGATCGCCATGAAAGCTACGTTTTGCGGGTGTAACATATAAACTAAAATGCTCAGTTTCTATTTCATAATCAGCTTACGTTGTTTCATTCCCAGCTTATTACTTACAAAAGTATGAATAAATTGACATTTGGGTGCTGCAAACAGAGGAAATAATAGAGGTCTAGCACTATGAAGAATGACAGTGCACACGCTGCCAGTTTGAATGCAGGTGATCAGATGAAATCTAGAATGCAGATGTAATACGATCATTCATATTTATTATGTAATGCCAATATTGAAGACTACCTAATTCTAGCTGGGTTTTTTGCGGGATAAATCTTATCTGGCTACATATTTGACTGTAATGTAAACTGCTCTCCATCTATTACATGGATGAGCAGAGTCTCCCAGAGCAGGAGTTCATTTTGCAGAACATTTCACTTTTCTGGAAGATAAAAGGAGACCCCAAATAGGGAAACCCTCTCCTAACTTAAGAGCAAATGTGGACCGCGATTGTCATGAGACAGATTTCATTGCATATTTTATTAGTTTTATTAAATGAAATTATACGCAGTTTATTATATTAGGTATCACATTTGGAGCTTTCTTCTGGCATGTTTTCCTAACTGCATGGTCACTGGATGTTAGAGAGAACAAAATGTACACAGACTTCAGTGAATGAGTATGAAGTCTGCAAGCCCAAGCTTTAGATAGTTGTCCAAAGCCCATAAACCATAATGAGTAATAAAAACTTATCAATGGCATTTAACAAGCACTGTAGACCCGGCACCGACCATCACATTGTAATTTAACATTCCGGTCTTCTCTGAAAGGCAAACATGCTTCTATAGTATGCCAGTATCTAGAATGGGGAGATGGTGCTGACTCTTGCTAAATTAAGCTGAAGGAGTTTATCCAGAATGGCAAGTTATCACCCAGCCATATAATTGGGGTTAAGTTGCCAACAGCGTCAGGTCCGATGGATGAGATCTCCAGTGATCAGAGAACAGGCTCCGGAACCAGGGAATAGGGATTTCTAGAGCCACAACTTCAAAAGAGCACAAGTGTGCCTGCTCTACTTTCACTCCATTCATTGTAAATGGGTCTGCTGGCATAGGAGAGCACTTGGCTTTCTCTCACAGTCCAATAGACAATGAATGGAGCACAGTCCTAACATATGCACTTGTGCTCCAGTGAAGCCAGGACTCTGCAGAGCCTTGTTGGGGTTGCAGTGTCCCATTCTCAGAATTACTGGGCGGGCTCTGAGGAGAAGGGATAACTTGTGATGTTGGGAAAACCAATTTAATGTATGTGTGAATAATCTTTGTGAAAACACTATTCAACACAAAAAAATCATCAGCAAAGGTAATATGTCTGTTTTATGGAGTTTGATGTGCTAATTCCAAAAATATACTTAGTTTTTCTCTCACATAAAGTTTCTGAGATAAAAGTATTTTGTTATTAGGTTATTTCTGCATTTTCAATGTATGTGATTTTTCCTATGTTATTCCCATATCTTTGCTTGTCTTACTTAATTGTGAATTTTCTTACAGGGACAACATCAGTAACGGTTTTAGTGAGTTTTATCGGAAGGAGTATTGACAGTGCAGTCAACCAATGACTGCTTCTCGGAAAGTCACATGTTATGGGGAGGAGCTAACTGTTATGAGGCGGTAAGATTTAAGTCAGTCAGAAAAGGATGGTGATGGCAGCAAGGACCGGTATGTGAGACTCTGACAGGAGACGGGCCTCTACAGGGATCTGAGCCCTTCCACAGGGAGATAGGAGGGAAGGCAGCGGACAGCCGCCATTGTGAGAGGATTTTCACTGCATTTCTGGGAGGGCAAGTCGCCTCAGAGGGAAGAAAACAGCTCAGCCACTGAGGTGTAACTGAGTGAAGGTCTCCACAGAGAGAGAACCTGAAAGCCAATATCACACTGAGAAACTGCCTGTCTGCAAATGTTCATCTGTAAGGAATAGGCTGACCCGTTTACCTCACAACTGTATATAGTTACCTACCAGATTACCTCAAGTAAAATCAGTCCTAAACATAAGCTGCCTCTGTCATCTCTGGGGAAATATCTACATATAATTCGGTCGGCTCATCACTTTATTTTTTAGTTTGTCACCACTATTGAGCTGAACTTACTCTACTGTTTGATCTGTTTTAAGGGAGAAAAATGCCCAGACAGTGTATCAATCATCTGAACATATTCTGCTATCATTCATGATATTAAAAGGATGTACCAGATGTGCTTTAAGTGACCACTTGGTGATCAAGACAAAAGCTGGGCCCCTCATGTGATATGCTCAAGTTGTTAAAATGGTCTTCGTGACTGGTTGAATATGAGGAAAGTAGCCAAGCCATTTGCTGTTCCCATGAATTGGAGAGAACTCAAAAATTATAGTGATGACTGCTACTTTTGTCAAACTGAAGAGTTTTTCCACAAAGAACAAACATAAGATTAATTACCCTGAACTTGAATCTGCGATTAGGCCAGTTCCACATGATGGTACCTTGCCAGTTCCTGTACCACCGTTGTCTGGATTGAATGAAAATTAAGTAGAATATGGAGACTATGGAGCTGACGCTACTGGCGAAGACATGGAGACCTCAAGTCAAGATGAGTATGTACCTGATGGAGCAGCCAAGCAGCCAGAACACTTTAATCAACATGAATTAAATCTCATCAGAGACCCTTCATTGTCAAAAGATAAAGCTGAACTTCTTCCATCTAGGTTGAAACAGAAGGCTCTTCTTCATAATGATGTCAAAGTGTGTTATTACCAAAACAGAAGTAACACTTTAACACAATTTTTCACAGTTCATGGACCAATGGTGTACTGTAACAATGTGAATGGCCTCTTTGAAGAACTGAATCAAGAGTATTTTGATGCAGATTGACTCATCCCAGAGAAGTTTGAAAGCAGTGTTGCTTCACAATGGAAATATGAAACCATCAATCCCTATTGCTCACTCATGTCATCTAAAGGAAAGTTATGAAAATCTGTCAGTTGTTTTGGATGCTATACAATATAAGCATCAACAATGGTATTTCTGTGGAGATTTGAAGGTTATTGGTCTGCTAATGGGAATGCAAGGAGGTTTGACAAAATATTGTTGCTTTTTGTGTTTATGGGACAGTAGAAGTACCGTAGAGCATTATGTTCTTCGTGATTGGGGACAGAGAAACATCTGTGCTCCAGGTAGAGACAATGTTCAGCATAATCCTTTAGTTGCTCCAACAAAAATCTTTCTTCCTCCACTACATATAAAGTTGGGATTGATTAAAGGGAACCTGTCACCCCGTTTTTTCAGTATGAGATAAAAAATACCGTTAAATAGGGCCTGAGATATGCTTTTCAATAGTGTATTTTTTGTCCCCTGATTCCCCACCTATGCTGCCGAAATACCTTACAAAAGTCGTCTTTTTCGGCTGTCAATCACGCAGGTCTGGTCAAAAGGGCGTGGTGAAATGGCTGTTTCTCCCCCACCTCTTGCTTTTCTTCCCGGCGTTGGCGTAGTGTTCTGCGCATGCCCAACAGCTGAATGCACTGCGCAATGGCAAAAAAAGAGCGCGATCTGCCCTATTCAGAGGTTTATCGGTGGGGGCGGCCATCTTCCTGAGACCGCGCATGTGCAGATGGAGTGCTCTGCTTCCCGGGGCTTCAGGAAAATGGCCATGGGATGCCGCGCATGTGCAGATGGAGATCACGGTGGCCATTTTCTGAAGCTGAGATGTGAACTCGACTTCAGGAAAATGGCCACCGCGATCTCCATCTGCGCACGCGTGGCATCCCGCGGCCATTTTCCTGAAGCCCCGGGAAGCAGAGCACTCCTTCTGCGCACGCGCGGACTCAGGAAGATGGCCGCGCCCACCGATAAACCGCTGAATAGCGCAGATCGCGCTCTTTTTCTACAGCTGTGCAGTGCATTCGGCACTTGCGGATGCGAGAAGCACTACGCCACAAATGGGACAATAAGCAAGATGTGAGGGAGAAGCAGCGCTGTCACCACGCCCTTTTCACCAGACCAGCGTGATTGACAAGCGAAAACGGCGACTTTTGTAAGGTATTTCGGCAGCATAGGTGGGGAATCAGGGGACAAAAAATATCCTATTGTAAAGCACAACTCAGGCCCTATTTAAAGGTATTTTTATCTCATACTGAAAAAACGGGGTGACAGGTTCCCTTTAAAAACTTTGTGAAAGCCATGGCAAAGACAAATTCACAAGGGTTCCAGTACATTTCACAGAAATTCTCCAACATTTCCGCAGCAAAACTGAAGGAAGGGGTATTTGTTGGTCCTCAGATCAGAGCGCTTATGAGAGATGATGTGTTTGAAGGAACTCTAAATGATAAGGAACTGAGATCTTGGATAAGCTTCAAGTGGATCTGTGAAAACTTCTTAGGAAAACAAAAATCTCCAGAATATGTTGAAGGTGTTAAGGAACTGCTAACTGCATACCAGTGTCTTGGATGTCGCATGTCTATGAAAATGCACTTTTTGCATTCACATTTAGATTTCTTCCCTCAAAATCTTGGGGATGTAAGTGATGAACAAGGCGAGCAGTTTAACCAGGACATTAAAGTAATGGAACACCGCTACCAGGGTTTTTGGAATGACTCAATGATGGCAGTCTAATGTCAAGCACTTTTAATTTATGTTTATATTTTGGTTTTGCATGTGAAATTATTTTGGTTCAATAAAAACAGTTTTGTGAGGTGAAGCATTTTTTTCTGATATGTAGATTACGGTTTTCTTAATGTCGCCAGTATATTTCCTATACTTTATAATAATGATGCAGCTCCATGGAAACTATAGATGCTACAGAAAAACTATATACATCTTTGAAATGAGGACAAAAAGATGATTCAGAAAAATACAAAGTCACCTGCGATGATTGCAAAAAAAAAATTTTTGTAGATCTGTGAATCAATCTGAATTTTAATTTAAAAACATAACTGTCTAATAGCTGGACAAACATTTATTTGTAAAAAGAAACCTACTATTTCAATACTGCATAGATATCAGTTCCTCTTCCTTGGCTTTAATGCTTATTACACTTTTCACAGAAAAATATAAATTATATGTTTATACTGAAATACTGTATATATTCCAGACAGGGAAATAGAAGCACAATATTTAAAGGCAGAATGAGCATTTTGTAACATACATTAATACATGTAAATGGTTACATATGCTGTTAACCAGTATGGAGCACTAGACATAACCACCGTGTGACTGCAGCCTACTCTGTGCGCATTTAGACCACTACGCATCCATCCCCCTCATGGAGGAAAGGTGTATTAATGAACATTTTGTACCTTTACTATGTCCAGCAGTGGGGACTGTCCACTGTACATCCTGAAGTGAACTGGTAAGCCAACAATGTATTGGTGAGTATGATCTTTTCCAGTGATATGCTAAACAATGAAAATGGTATACATTTTAACATATTTCAATTTGGAAAGGGGTTCCTTATTGCAAGAGCAGCATGGGTCCCTTTCCTGGTGCTATTCCATCTTCTTCCTTATTTCTTTTAGAGTGCTTTCACATTGCGTTCTGTGTCTCAGTCGGGGTATACATCAGAAATCCCCGGCAAAACGGGGTTTGGATGTATGGGCCAACAGGGCCTTAGACTGTAATGATGTAGACAGAACGAACATGCTCATGTGCACCATTTTGAGGATTGTACGCCTACAGGAGAGGGACCCCCAGACGTAGCAGACTGCCTCTAAGTGTCCGCCTCTTGTAGGTGTACATGCCTGAAAAAGGTGCATGTCAGAGTGCAGGTTCGCTCTGTCTACATCATTACAGTCTAAGGCCTCGTCATCACATATGTCCGGACCCGTTTTGCAAGGGATTTCAGACGTAAGCCCCGAAAGAACTCTTAGAGATGTGAATGATGCAAGTCTCAGGCCTTACTGCCTCTGTTGGGCTGGGTTTTTAGGTTATTCCTTTACGCAAAGGTTTTTCTGCCGAGGACCATTTGGATATTTATACCATCCTTTAGTTGTTGTACAAATCAAGTGCTAACTCCACTCACAAAGTACGTCCTGATGCTGGCACTGGAGTCAGGACATAGTCTTTCACTGCATGTGCCTGCCTGGATTCAGTAGTTAACACTGCATGCACGTGCTTACAGAGCAAGAAGAAATTAAAGGGCCGGTTGCTTCTAGCCCAGGAATCTGCCCAGGGATTGGTTAAAAGGTCATCGAGGGCCATAAACGACCTGCAGGCCAGAGGTTCCCCACCTCTGGTTTAAGGCCTTGCTTCCATTTCCAAACATGTTAAAAATTTAACAAAATGACATTTTATCAGCTGTTAAGTGAAATAAAAAATAATGATAAAAAATTATACTAAAAAATAGGGAGAGACAAACATGTGGCAGGTATCCCTACTATTAACACATATCTTACGAGAGAAAGTAGTATGTGAGATAGAAGACTAGAGCTTATTATGCTGTATGCTTCTTCTCTACAATTCACTGGCCTGTTGCTTTTCCAAGTTATAGAATAACAAATTGAAAGGGTCCGAGCTTGGTGTAAAAAGTACAACATAATAACCACTCAGGTATGAGCCAGACATGGTTCCATCATGAAAAGAAGAGTCAGTAAGTCTGTAAATTAGTGAATATATATATTACACGCGTGACAATAATACCCAATAATATAACAAATTAGGCTTGGTGGTACTGATATAATTAATTACCCCATGTAAATCTGTGGTGTCCTGTCAGTAACTCATAAAGGTATGAATTGTTTACAAAATATTGCATTAGTGTATTACATAAACTGATAATGTTTCTGAGTAGTCAGAATTTTTATTCCTGTACTGACCTGACGTTATCTGTTGTTGCCATTTTCTCTAATTAATACGATGAAACGGATCATGTAAAACTCAAATATATGATAATTACAAAGCAGCAATAATAATTATTTATTCTTCTTCTTTACAGAAGAGCTCACACACCTGTATAGTATAACACAAATGTATTCGAGGTAATGAGTGATGATTGGGAAGTCAAATAATTTATTGATACACATGATAGTTCACGCGAGTGTGTGTGATTTCTGTACAGAAGCGTTTGTATTACTCTATACATGTATACAATATCCAAGGACAAGACAATCATCCCACCAAAGGGAGCACAAAGTCAGCAGCCTGTGGTTCTCCTGCCAATGTGCCAATTAGGTGTTCCACAGAAACCAGAGTGTCACAGGTTGGAGACCACTGATCTAGGGGAACTTTGTCCCAAGGGGGTGCATTAACAATCTGCAGTTCAGTGCAACTATGTAGAATTGCTTTCACCTAATACATTAGGTGGGATCTGTACAAGTAGCCAGGCATCAGTGTGTTAGAGAATTGTACAGCTCTTCATTACATACAGTATATCTTCAAATATAGACAAGTTCAGTATAAAAGTCGATTAAAAACAAAAAAAATACTTCTTGGAAACCGCTTTTTCCCTGACGTTACACCACATACTTTATACTACATGGCTTCATTGCTATTGTCTGCAGTATGGTGGCCATATCTCTGAAGAGGGAACAGTCTTTCTTCAGTCACGTTGTGTTGATTCAGTGGTTGTTTAGGACACACTCTCCTTTGCTAGTCAGCCTGATTAAGGAATACACAGCATCAACAAGCCTCCAGAAAATCTGGAGAAGATTTTTTTTCTTCCACATATGGAAGATACAAGAGCAGAGCCAATTAGCTAGCAAATGTGTGTCAGGTGACTGGGCTGGCACATGCCTCTCACTGACTTTTCTGTACCCAGTCCCAACTTTCTTCGTAGTCTTTTCGATTCCGTTCCGCTTCAATGATTTCTTTATACCTCCGGCGGAAGAAGCCCATCTAAAAAACAAAACAAAAACACAATTTTGTTCCAAAGGTTGCTTGCTTTAACAATCACTATTAGGAAACAACAAATAGAAAAAAAGATAGATAGAAAAGAGAGAGAACCGGCTGGGAATTGTGCTATCAGAGATCTCACTGAGGTCACCACAATTTAGCCCGGCTGGGAACGCAGCCTCAGTGACCAGAGGTAACCTCGATGACATCACCGCTAGTCACTGAGGCTGTGCTCGTGGCAGATCAGTCACCAGTGGTTCTCAGCCTGGGTGGTCACATCTTGGCACCGTCCAGGTTGAAAACGGTTGATCCCACAGACATGGATTACGGCGTGGGACAGAATGACGGAGAGGTGAGCGATATTGTTGTTTGTCATTTTTGTTTTATTACAAAATACGAAGGCTTCGGTGGAATTAGGCGTTATACTCACCTAACGGTTTTTGTTATTTTTAAATAAAAAAGTAAAAGTGTGTTTTATTTTATTTAAAATAAAATACTTTATTCTTGCTGTGTCTTTATTTACAACTAGCTGAAGAGCCCAGCATTGCCCGGGCATAGTAACTAACTGTAGTTAGTTCTAAAACCTCACTTCTCTCATTTTCCCCCTCACATCTCTCATTTTCCCCCTCACATTTCTCATTTTCTCCCTCATATCTCTCATTTTCTCATCACACCTCTCATTTTCCCCCTCACACCTCTCATTTTCCCCCTCATATTTCTCATTTTCTCCCTCATATCTCTCATTTTCCCATCACGCCTCTCGTTTTCCCTCTCACTTCTCATTTTTCCCTCACACCTCATTTCCCCCTCACTTCTCTCATTTTCCCCCTCACACCTCTCATTTTTCCCTCACACCTCTCATTTTCCCCCTCACTTCTCATTTTCCCCTCACTCCTCTCATTTTCCCCCTCACGCCTCTCATTTTCCCCCTAACCCCTGTCATTTTCCGATCACTCCATTATTTCCCCTCACTCCTCTCATTTTCATCTCACACCTTTTCATTTTCACCTCACACCTCACATTTTCCCCTCATATTATACCTGTATGTCATGTCCCCTGTATATAGTATATACCTGTATGTCATCTCCCCTGTATATAGTATATACCTGTATGCCATCTCTCGTGTATTTATAATATATACCTATATGTCACTTACCCTGTATATAGTATATACCTGTATGTCATCTCCCCTGTATATAGTATATACCTGTATGTCATGTCCCCTGTATATCTACTATATAATTGTCTAAGGGTCACTTCCGTCTTTCTGTCTGTCTGTCTTTCTGTCACAATGCCTCTTTCTGTCATGGAAATCCAAGTCGCTGATTGGTCGTGGCAAAACGCCCACGACCATTGCCCCGACCAAACAGCGACAGCCATAGTCTGGCAGCGAAATGGCCGCTGCTTTACTGCCCTGCAGTCAAACGCTGAGCGCCCACACAGGTTTAATGCCAGTGTTAACGGATCGCGGTGTAACGCACTCCGTTAACTCTGCTATTAACCCTGTGCAACCAACTCTTTACTATTGATGCTGCATATGCAGCATCAATAGTAAAAAGATCTAATGTTACAAATAATAATAATAAAAATAAGGTTATTCTCACCTTCCGATGTCGCATGCTGCCCTCGACAGTGCAAGCGGCAGGTTCCGGTGCCAAGGATGCTATGCGAGAAGGACCTGTCATCACGTCACCATCATGTGACCGCGACATCATCACAGGTCCTGCGCTCATACCAACCCTGGGACCGGAAGCTGCCGTGTGCACCGCACACAGGCGCCAGGACTTCAAGGAGCCTTCAGAAGGTGAGTATATGTTTATTTTTTATTTTAAGTCTTTTTTAACCATGCATATAGTGCCTACATTGCTATATACTACGTGGGCTGTGTTACATACTACGTGGGCTCTGTTATATACTACATCTCTGTACTATATACTATGTAGCTGGGCAATATACAATGTGACTGTGCAATATTCAACGTGACTGTCCAATATACTACGTGGCTGTGCAATATACTAAGCGTTCAGTGTTATATACTACGTAGCTGTGCAATATACTATGTGGCTGTGTCGGTTCTGTTATATGCTACGTCGACTGTGCAATATACTACGTGGCTGTGCAATATACTACGTACCTATGCAATATACTACGTGCCTCTACAATATACTACGTGGCTATGTTATAAACTACGTTGCTGACCAATATACTACATAGCTGTGCAATATACTACGTAGCTGTGCAATACACTACGTGACTGTGTTATATACTACATGGCTGTGAAATATGCTACGTGCCTGTGCAATATACTACGTGGCTCTACAATATACTACGTGGCTCTACAATATACTACGTGGCTATGTTATATACTATGTGGCTCTGCTATATACTACATGGCTGACCAATATACTACATACCTGTGCAATACACTATGTGGCTATGTTATATACTACGTGGCTGTGTTATATACTATGTAGCTCTGCTATATACTACGTACACTGTGTTACATACTATGTAGCTCTGTTATATACTACGTAGCTATGTTATATACTACGTCCGTTGTGTTATATACTACGTCACTGTGCAATATAGTACGTAGCCTGTGCTATATACTACCTACATATCCTAGAATACCCGATACTTTAGAATCAGGCCACCATCTAGTAGTATATAACTGTATGTCATCTCCTCCTGTATATAGTATATAGCTGTATGTCATCTCCTCCTGTATATAGTATATACCTGTGTCATGATCCCAACGGCAGGGGATCACAAAAAGGACAAGCACAGATACAAACAAGCTCTAGGGCGATGGAACCTGAGCTGACCGCGACCCTGAACCTAACACACAAATAAAAGTAGCCGGGGAACGTGCCTACGATGATCCTAGACGTCTCGCTCCAGCCGAAGATCTAACTTCCCCTATCAGAAGAAACACAGACCTCTCTTGCCTCCAGAGAAATACCCCACAGCAAATAGCAGCCCCCCACATATAATGACGGTGAAATGAGAGGAAAGCACATACGTAGTATGAAAACAGTTTCAGCAAAATGAGGCCCGCTAAAGCTAGATAGCAGAGGATACAAAAGTGAACTGCGCGGTCAGCGAAAAACCCTTCAAAAAACCATCCTGAAATTACTTGAACTCATGTGCCAACTCATGGCACATGAAAAGCAATTTCAGCCCACTAGAGCAACCAGCAGCAGAGAATCACATATCTGCAGGCTGGACTAAAAACCAAATTAAGCAAAACACCAAACAGGAAAATCCAAACTTAGCTTGTCCAGAAGGTTCTAGGAGCAGGGAGCAGAGGTAACAAGACACACTGGATACATTGATAACCGGCGAGGAAATGCCAGCAAAGCCAGGTTAAATAGGAAACTCCCATATGCTGATGGAACAGGTGGAACCCAGAAACCCAGGAAAGACAAGTCACCCAGTACGATCAGTAACCACCAGAGGGAGCCCAAAAACAGAACTCACAACAGTACCCCCCCTTGAGGAGGGGTCACCGAACCCTCACGAGAACCACCAGGGCGACCAGGATGAGCCCTATGAAAAGCGCGAACCAAATCCTCAGCATGAACATCCGAGGCAACCACCCAAGAATTATCCTCCTGACCATAACCCTTCCACTTGACCAAATACTGGAGTTTCCGTCTGGAAACACGAGAATCCAAGATCTTCTCCACAACATACTCCAATTCTCCCTCCACCAGCACTGGAGCAGGAGGCTCAAGAGAAGGAACAACAGGTACCTCATACTTCCGCAACAACGACCGATGAAACACATTATGAATAGCAAACGATGCCGGGAGATCCAAACGAAACGACACAGGGTTAAGAATTTCCAAGATCCTATAGGGACCGATGAACCGAGGCTTGAACTTAGGAGAAGAGACCTTCATAGGAACAAAACGAGAAGACAACCACACCAAGTCACCAACAAGAAGTCGAGGACCCACGCGGCGACGGTGATTAGCAAACTGCTGAGCCTTCTCCTGGGACAACTTCAAATTGTCCACCACATGACTCCAAATCCGATGCAACCTATCCACCACCATGTCCACTCCAGGACAATCAGAAGGTTCCACCTGACCAGAGGAAAAACGAGGATGAAACCCCGAATTACAAAAGAAAGGAGAAACCAAGGTAGCAGAACTAGCCCGATTATTAAGCGCAAACTCGGCCAGCGGCAAAAAGGTAACCCAGTCATCCTGATCAGCAGAAACAAAACACCTTAAATAAGTTTCCAAGGTCTGATTAGTTCGTTCAGTCTGGCCATTCGTCTGAGGATGGAATGCAGACGAAAAGGACAAATCAATGCCCATCTTAGCACAGAAAGTCCGCCAAAATCTAGACACAAACTGGGATCCCCTGTCAGAAACGATGTTCTCAGGAATCCCATGCAAACGAACCACATTCTGAAAAAACAGAGGGACCAACTCAGAGGAGGAAGGCAACTTAGGCAAGGGTACCAGATGAACCATTTTAGAAAAGCGATCACACACAACCCAGATGACGGACATTTTTTGAGAGACAGGGAGATCCGAAATAAAGTCCATGGAAATGTGCGTCCAAGGCCTCTTCGGGATAGGCAAAGGTGACAACAATCCACTGGCCCGAGAACAGCAAGGCTTAGCCCGAGCACAAACCTCACAAGACTGCACAAAAGAACGCACATCCCTCGACAAGGAAGGCCACCAAAAAGACCTGGCCACCAAGTCTCTAGTACCAAATATTCCAGGATGACCTGCCAACGCAGAAGAATGGACCTCGGAGATGACTCTACTGGTCCAATTATCCGGAACAAACAGTCTCTCAGGCGGACAACGATCAGGTTAAGCCACCTGAAACTCCTGCAAAGCACGTCGCAAGTCTGGGGAGACAGCAGACAAAATCACCCCATCCCTAAGGATACCAGAGGGCTCAGAATTTCCAAGGGAGTCAGGCACAAAACTCCTAGAAAGAGCATCCGCCTTCACATTCTTTGAACCTGGCAGGTATGAAACCACAAAATTGAAACGAGAGAAAAACAGTGACCAACGAGCCTGTCTAGGATTCAGACGCCTGGCAGACTCAAGGTAAATCAAATTTTTGTGATCAGTCAAGACCACCACACGATGTCTAGCACCCTCTAGCCAATGACGCCACTCCTCAAATGCCCACTTCATGGCCAAAAGTTCCCGATTACCAACATCATAATTCCGCTCAGCCGGCGAAAACTTTCTAGAAAAAAACGTGCATGGCTTCATCACTGAGCCATCGGAGCTTCTCTGTGACAAAACCGCCCCCGCTCCAATCTCGGAAGCATCAACCTCAACCTGAAAAGGGAGCGAAACATCTGGCTGACGCAACACAGGAGCAGAAGAAAACCGGCGCTTAAGTTCCTGAAAGGCCTCCACAGCCGCAGGAGACCAATTAGCAACATCAGCACCCTTCTTAGTCAAATCCGTCAAAGGCTTAACAACACTAGAAAAATTAGTTATAAAACGACGATAGAAATTAGCAAAGCCCAAGAACTTCTGTAGACTCTTAAGAGATGTAGGCTGCGTCCAGTCACAAATAGCCTAAACCTTGACGGGATCCATCTCAATAGTAGAAGGGGAAAAAATATACCCCAAGAAAGAAATCTTCTGGACTCCAAAGAGACACTTTGAGCCTTTTACAAACAAGGAATTGGCCCGCAGGACCTGAAACACCTTCCTGACCTGCTGAACATGAGACTCCCAGTCATCAGAAAAAACCAAAATATCATCCAAATACACAATCATAAATTTATCCAGATATTCACGGAAAATATCGTGCATAAAGGACTGGAAGACTGAAGGAGCATTAGAAAGTCCAAAAGGCATTACCAAATACTCAAAATGGCCCTCAGGCGTATTAAATGCGGTTTTCCACTCATCACCTTGCTTTATTCGTATAAGATTATACGCACCCCGAAGATCAATCTTAGTGAACCATTTAGCCCCCTTAATGCGAGCAAACAAATCAGTCAACAATGGCAAAGGATACTGATATTTTACGGTAATCTTATTCAAAAGACGATAATCTATACAAGGCCTCAAGGAACCATCTTTCTTGGCCACGAAAAAAAAACCTGCTCCCAAAGGGGACAAAGATGGACGGATATGTCCCTTTTCCAAGGACTCCTTAACATAATCCCGCATAGCAGTATGCTCTGGCACTGACAGATTGAACAAACGACCTTTAGGAAATTTACTGCCCGGAATTAAATTTATAGCACAATCGCAATCCCTGTGAGGAGGAAGCGAACTGAGCTTAGGCTCCTCAAAAACATCCCGATAATCAGACAAAAACACAGGAATCTCAGAAGGAGTAGATGAAGCGATAGAAATCGGAGGTGCATCATCATGAACCCCCTGACAACCCCAGCTTAACACAGACACTGATTTCCAGTCAAGGACTGGATTATGAGTTTGTAACCATGGCAGACCAAGTACTAGAACATCATGCAAATTATACAGTACCAGGAAGCGAATCACCTCCTGATGAACGGGAGTCATACGCATGGTCACTTGTGTCCAGTACTGAGGTTTATTCATAGCCAAAGGTGTAGAGTCAATTCCCTTCAAAGGAATAGGGACTTCCAGAGGCTCCAGACTAAACCCACAGCGATTGGCAAATCACCAATCCATAAGACTCAGGGCAGCGCCTGAATCCACATAGGCATCGACGGAAATGGATGATAATGAACAAATCAGAGTCACAGACACAATGAACTTAGACTGTAAAGTACTAATGGCAACAGACTTATCAACCTTTTTTGTGCGTTTAGAGCATGCTGATATAACATGAGCTGAATCACCACAATAAAAGCACAACCCTTTTTTCCGCCTATACTTTTGCCGTTCACTTCTGGACTGAATTCTATCACATTGCATTATCTCAGGTGACGGTTCAGACGACACCGCCAAATGATGCACAGGTTTGCGCTCCCGTAAACGCCGATCAATCTGAACAGCCATAGTCATAGACTCATTCAGACCAGCAGGCGCAGGGAACCCCACCATAACATCTTTAATGGCCTCAGAAAGGCCATCTCTAAACTTTGCAGCCAGAGCGCACTCATTCCACTGAGTAAGTACCGACCACTTCCGAAATTTTTGACAATAAATTTCTGCTTCATCTTGCCCCTGAGAGAGGGCCAACAAAGCTTTTTCAGCCTGAATCTCTTGGTTAGGTTCCTCATAGAGCAAACCCAATGCCAGAAAAAACGCATCTGCATTAAGCAACGCAGGGTCCCCTGGTGCCAATGCAAATGCCCAATCCTGAGGGTCACCCCGCAGGAAAGATATAATTATCTTGACTTGCTGAGCAGGGTCTCCAGAGGAGCGAGATTTCAAAGAAAGAAACAACTTGCAATTGTTCCTAAAATTCAGAAAACGAGATCTATCTCCAGAAAAAAACTCTGGGACAGGAATTCTAGGTTCAGACATAGGAGCATGTACAACAAAATCCTGTATATTTTGAACCTTAGTGGCAAGATTATTCAGGCTGGAAGCCAAACTCTGGACGTCCATGATAAACAGCTGAGATCAGAGCCATTCAAAGATTAAGAGGAGGAGGAAGTAGCCAGGCTGCAATAAGGCTAGGCAGCAAACTCTGAGAGGAAAAAAAAAAAAAAAACTTCCTCAGACTACTTATCCTCCTACTTCAGCCAATACAATTAACACTTTGTGGGCCGGTTATACTGTCATGATCCCAATGGCAGGGGATCACAAAAAGGACAAGCACAGATACAAACAAGCTCTAGGGCGATGGAACCTGAGCTGACCGCGACCCTGAACCTAACACACAAATAAAAGTAGCCGGGGAACGTGCCTACGATGATCCTAGACGTCTCGCTCCAGCCGAAGATCTAACTTCCCCTATCAGAAGAAACACAGACCTCTCTTGCCTCCAGAGAAATACCCCACAGCAAATAGCAGCCCCCCACATATAATGACGGTGAAATGAGAGGAAAGCACATACGTAGTATGAAAACAGTTTCAGCAAAATGAGGCCCGCTAAAGCTAGATAGCAGAGGATACAAAAGTGAACTGCGCGGTCAGCGAAAAACCCTTCAAAAAACCATCCTGAAATTACTTGAACTCATGTGCCAACTCATGGCACATGAAAAGCAATTTCAGCCCACTAGAGCAACCAGCAGCAGAGAATCACATATCTGCAGGCTGGACTAAAAACCAAATTAAGCAAAACACCAAACAGGAAAATCCAAACTTAGCTTGTCCAGAAGGTTCTAGGAGCAGGGAGCAGAGGTAACAAGACACACTGGATACATTGATAACCGGCGAGGAAATGCCAGCAAAGCCAGGTTAAATAGGAAACTCCCATATGCTGATGGAACAGGTGGAACCCAGAAACCCAGGAAAGACAAGTCACCCAGTACCATCAGTAACCACCAGAGGGAGCCCAAAAACAGAACTCACAACATACCTGTATGTCATTTCCACTGTATATAGTATATACCTGTATGTCATCTCCCCTGTATATAGTATATACCTGTGAGTCATCTCCGGTGTATATAGTATGTACCTGTATGTCATCTCCTCCTGTATATAGTATATACCTCTATGTAATCTCCCCTGTATATAGTATATATCTGTATGTCATCTCCCCTGTATATAGCATATACCTGTGTGTAATCTCCCCTGTATATAGTATATTCCTATGTGTCATCTCCTCCTGTATATAGTATATACCTGTATGTCATCTCCTCCTGTATATACAACATATCTCTGTGTCATCTCCTCCTGTATTAGACCTTGTTCACACGTTATTTGGTCAGTATTTTTACCTCAGTATTTGTAACCTAAATTGGCAGCCTGAAAAATCCCCAGCCAACAGGAAGCCCTCCCCCTGGCAGTAGATATTAGCTCACACATACTAGACAGGTCATGTGGCTGACAGCTACCGTATTTCCTATATGGTACATTTGTTGCTCTTGTAGTTTGTCTGTTTATTAATCAGATTTTTATTTTTTAAGGATAATACCAGACTTGTGTGTGTTTTAGGGCGAGTTTCATGTGTCAAGTTGTGTGTGTTAAGTTGCGTGTGGCGACATGCATGTAGCGACTTTTGTGAGATGAGTTGTGTGGCGACATGCGTGTAGCAACTTTGTGTGTCGAGTTGCATGTGACAGGTTAGTGTAGCAAGTTGTGTGCAGCATGTTTTGCGCATGGCGAGTTTTGCATGTAGCGAGTTTTATGTGTGGTGCGTTTTGAGTAAGTGCAAGTTTTGTGTGAGGCAACTTTTGCATGAGGTGAGCTTTGCACGTGTGGCGAGTTTTGCGTGAGCCTAGTTTTGCACGTGGAAAATTTTGCGCGTGGCGAGATTTGAGTTGCAATCTTTGTGTTTTGACTTTTATGTGGCGAGGTTGGTGTATGTGTGGTGAAATGTGTGCTGAGGGTGGTATATGTGTTCAAGCACGTGGTATGTGTGGTGCATTTTGTGTGTGTGTTCATATCCCCATGTGTGGTGATTATCCCATGTTGGGGCCCCACCTTAGCAAATGTACGGTATATACTCTTTGGTGCTCATTCTTTAAGTCCCCCTTGTTCACATCTGGCAGCTGTCAATTTGCCTCCAACACTTTTCCTTTCACTTTTTCCCCATTGTATAGATAGGGGCAAAATTGTTTGGTGAATTGGAATGTGCGGGGTTAAAATTTTGCCTCATAACATAACCTATGATGCTCTCAGGGTCCAGACGTGTGACTGTGCAAAATTTTGTGGCTGTAGCTGCGACAGTTCCGATGCCAATCCCGGACATACACACACACATACATACACACACATTCAGCTTTATATATTAGATATATTTACAGGATTAGTAATGGAAGGTTGTCTTATAGATGACGCCTCTCCATTACTAATCCATAATCCAAGAAGGTGCCCCACCACATTATGGGTGTCAGGGCCGAGCATTCCTACATGAACAGTTTCCTGGAAAGTGGATTGGTCATCGTGAGCCAGTTGAATGGCCACCAAGGACTCCAGATCTGACCCCCTTAGAGTTTTATCTTTGGGGTCATCTGAAGGCAATTGTCTATGCTGTGAAGATACAAGATGTGCAGCATCTGAAATAACAGATACTGGAAGCCTGTGCTAGCATTTCTTCTGTGGTAGTGATATCAGTGTGTCAGGAGTGGGAGAAGAGGGTTGCATTGACAATCCAACACAATGGGCAGCACTTTGAACACATTTTATAAGTGGTCATAAACTTGTAAATAACTCATGAAAGAATAAAGTTACCTTACAACCAAGCACACCATTGTTTTTTCTTGTGAAATTCTCAATAAGTTTGATGTGTCACATCACCCTCTTACCATTAGAAAAAATAAAGTTGGATCTAAAATAGCCAACTTCAAAATGGCCGCCATCATCACCACCCATCTTGAAAAGTTTTTCCCCTCCCATACACTAATGTGCCACAAACAGGAAGTTGATATCACCAACCATTCCCATTTTATTTAGGTGTATCCACATAAATGGCCCACCCTGTATATTCACTATTATTGTGCTCTTTACCCACTGTGAGATTATTATTAGAGTGAAGCAAATATGTTCAGATTTGGTCGCTGAATATGAATTTGACATATTCATGCCATATTGCTACCCTATTCGTGCCGAATTTATGTTTGATGATCAGTTCGTTCATTTCTACTCCCATTCAATCCAATTACATTCCGCGAATATTGCAAAAACAATAGTTGCTGCCGATCGTAATTGGAATTGAATTTAGAAAAATTTGCTCAACTCCCTATTATATATATTGTTTTTATTCAAAAAGTATTTGTTTGCATATTTTTGCATTTTATATGCATTTTTGCCTATTAATTGATATTTTATGACAAGCAGTTTCTGATTTACATATATATCTCACTGATAGCAATCAGGGTATTTCACATTTTTGGTGTTGCCATTCATTATGTGTGGTGCACGTTTTATGCTGGCTGCTTCACACTTGGATTTTAATCTGTCCCATATGTGTACGGTATTTTTTGAATTTTTTGTAATATATTTTGTATCTATTAGATATAGATATGATATTTGGTTCATATGCATTTTTTTGTTTTTTTCTTGCACTGCAGTGCTTACTAATGCAGAACCTTGTTTAGTGGTTATATATGATACCATTCTGAGTATAGCTTAACTTTGCGGGTACCGTGACCATTTGTTACATAGGCATCCAAGGATATTTGTACATTCCAAATATAATGGGGAAAAAAATCTCCTAGTTGGATGTTTTTTATTCATGTTGGAATAAAGCTCATGCATATTTTTAAATCCGGAATATGGCTGAAAAGCGTCATACTTCAGCCTAATTGCTGTTCAACTCTGTGCAGTATCTTAAGTCACGTATCTTGGTGACAATGATTGGGACTGTTCAGCAGATCAATTCCAGGCTAGAGTCTCAGAGCCAATATCAGAGCATGCCACCCTAAAAAAATTCTCCCTGACATCCTGTCCCTTGTCAGTTATACATATTTATTCTGCTGCTGGTGCTAGATTCTTCATTGCTTATTCTATTACAAGATCCACACAGTTAACTACAACTCTGCTGCCTTTTACTTATTTACTTATTATTATTGATTTTTAAAGCACCATTGATTCCATGTTCCTGTACATGTGAAAAGAGTTTTCATACAAAATACTTCTATTAATTACAATTACCGACTAGCAAAGAAGGGGAGAGGACCCTTAAGATGTACAGGACAAAATTCTACTTGGGTTTGACACTGGCCTGCCTTTTTATGTAATCTGAGTGCAGCATGAAGTAGGGGCTGAGACAACGATTTCAGTGGTGTATCATTTATTAGACTTTGCGTAGTTTTTTCAATATAATGAGTGTTTTATCAGTAGGAGATTATCATTGCTGGACTGGTGCAGTGCATCCTGGTTTAGTAGCCGAAATCGGACTGAGAAAAAAATCGCAGCATGCTGCGTATTGCTGCAATTCTCGGACGAGACTCGCCAATGCAAGTCAATGGGTGCGACAAAAAAAACGCACAGCACTCGCATCATGCGAGTGCTGTCTGATTTTTACGCACCGGTGTCCTTTGAAAAGCCGGCAATTCAGCGCGGTGTACAGTAAAATCACACTGACAGGTTAGATTAGAGTAGATATATACACATAGAATAGGTATATATGCATATATATATGTCAGGGAGACACCTATATATATATATATTTATATTTAATGCAGCGCTAGATAGCAGAAAAGCCGGTAATTCAATTGCCGGCTTTTCCTATCTCCTTCCCAAACCCGACATGATATGAGACCTGGTTTACATACAGTAAACCATCTCATATCCCTTTTTTTTTGCATATTCCACACTACTAATGTTAGTAGTGTGTATGTGCAAAATTTGGGCACTCTAGCCAGTAAATTTAAGGGTTAAATCGCGGAAAAAATTGGCAATTTTCTCCGCCAGAGTGGTAAAGCCAGCGACTAAGGGCAGATATTAATAGCCTGGAGAGGGTCCATGGTTATTGCCCCCCCCATCTAGATGTCGGGTTTGTGAAGGAGATAGCAAAAGCCGACAATTGATTTACCGGCTTTTCTGCTATCTAGCGCTGCATTAAATATAAATATATAGGTGTCTCCCTGGCATATATATGTATATATACCTATTCTATGTGTGCATATCTATTCTATTCTAAGCTGTCAGTGTGATTTTACTGTACACTGCGCTGAATTACCGGCTTTTCAAAGGACACCGGTGTGTTAAAATCGGACAGCAATACGGATGTCATACGGATGTTGCGATAAAAAAAAAAATCGCATGACACTCGCATGACAATCACATACGTTACATCCGTTTTTTCGGTCCGTAAATCGGACCGTTTTTTTCCTGGCAAGTGGAAAGGAGCCCTTAATGTGAGAATTTTGATTCTCTCCCTCTCGCTTCTACTTCAACTTCTGTTATTACAATACTAAAGAATATTACACACAGTGCACTCATGTGTGTGAGGATGATGCTTAATATTATAATAATCGTATTATAATAAAATAATATTTAGCAATTAGAAATGTGAGCATAACAATTTTTTTCTTACTAATAGAACAGTTTTATTCACTCTATTTTAGATGTTTTTCAAAAACAGCCCTGGCCCGCTTCTACCGACTACGCACATAGCCTGTTAAGAAATCAGCCAGGATTTCTGAGTAACGTGTTCTCATGTGGAGCACGCTGGCATGAGATCTATGGTATGAGAGGTCCTGGTTTCCCCCAAACCTCACTCACAAAGTGAACTTACAGCCAAATAAAATAGGAGAACTATTTATGTCTACCAAAAGTAAAAAAAAATATTTTTACACTCATATTAAAAGAACTGTAATTTACTACATGGTATTGACTGCGACATTATCAGCAATGTAGAGACATATTATGGATATATGCAGTACAAAACTATAATCCAGTGATAATAGCCCACAAGAGGCACATACTATAATCTGCCTGAGTGCCTATGGGTCCTTAGGCATTAATCACTCCTCAGTATTTGGTCAGTATTTTGTATCAATATTTGTCAGACTGTGGAGTGCCTACCACAAGAGGTAGTAATGGCAGACACTATAACAGCCGTTATAGAAGGGCTGGATGATTTCCTCAATACACATAACATTGGGGGTTAGAGTTAATTTAGTGACAAAATGTACAATTGGTGGAAAAAGGTTGAACTTGGTGGACCGGGGTCT
This sequence comes from Ranitomeya imitator, assembly GCF_032444005.1. NCBI lineage: Eukaryota > Metazoa > Chordata > Amphibia > Anura > Dendrobatidae > Ranitomeya > Ranitomeya imitator. The sequence goes on along the minus strand of NC_091287.1, from coordinate 176,968,230 downwards.
TTTTTCACCTTATGTAACTATAAAGGTAATTGATATGGCCTTACACCGAGTTCAGATACATGTGGGATCTCTTGGGGCAATCGCCTCCACAAACTGCAAATACGATAGGATCTGCTTACAGCTCCGTGCACTCATCCGCATAACAGACAGGTGCAAGAGCTACCTGGTATCTGTATATATTGTCAGAGGTTAGCAGGGGATCATGTATATAGCCATGCGCGTGGCAGAGCTTGGTGTATGCAACGTCCTTCGAAAGGGCACCTTTCTTTAGCGACGTATGTCGCATACACCAAGCTCTGCCACGCACATGGCTATATACATGATCCCCCTCTAACCTCTGACAATCAGTTCTGATGAAGATCTGGGTTAAGACAGAAAACGTTCAACTTTTGATTGCAACAACATAAAGAGACTGTTTCACCGTTCATCAATTTGAGTGCCAAGCTCTTTTCATGGTGCTACACACGGGCTGGTTACCATACTTGGGCACCTGCTCTGAAATTAGGAGTGCTGTATACTACTCTTTATAATTCTTTAAGAGGCGGGCGCCTTAAGAACTGCACATGTAAGAAGATCTAATGAAAGTAGTTTACTGTGAAAAGAGTTAGAACTGACTAATGCTTTATTCACACCATACACAAATATCAGAAGGATACAGTGGCATGTAAAAGTATGGGCACCTTTGGTCAGTGCATGCAATCTCACAGAATTGGAGTCTCACAGAATTTGAAGAATTTTCCAAGGAACAATGGATGAAAATCCATCAAACAAGAATTGAAAGACTCTTGTCTGGCTACAAAAAGCATTTGCAAGCTGTGATACTTTCTAAAGGGGGTGAAACTAGTTACTAACCATGCAGGGTGCCAAACCATTTGCATCAGCCCATTTTCCTTTTTGTAATTTTTAACCCCTTAAGCCCCGAGGGTGGTTTGCACGTTAATGACCAGGCCAATTTTTACAATTCTGACCACTGTCCCTTTATGAGGTTATAACTCTGGAACGCTTCAACGGATCTTGGCGATTCTGACATTGTTTTCTCGTGATATATTGTACTTCATGATAGTTATAAAATTTCTTTGCTATAACGTGCGTTTATTTGTGAAAAAAAATGGAAATTTGGCAAAAATTTAGAAAATTTTGCAATTTTCCAACTTTGAATTTTTATGCCCTTAAATCACAGAGATATGTCACACAAAATAATTAATAAGTAACATTTCCCACATGTCTACTTTACATCAGCACAATTTTGGAACCAAAATTGTTTTTTGTTAGGGAGTTATAAGGGTTAAAAGTTGACCAGCAATTTCTCATTTTTACAACACCAATATGTTTAGGGACTATATGACATTTGAAGTCATTTTGAGGGGTCTATATGATAGAAAATAACCAAGTGTGACACCATTCTAAAAACTGCACCCCTCAAGGTGCTCATTCAATAAGTTTATTAACCCTTCAGGTGTTTTACAGGAATTTTTGGAATGTTTAAACAAAAATGAACATTTAACTTTTTTTTCATAAACAATTTACTTCAGCTCCAATTTGTTTTATTTTACCAAGGGTAACAGGAGAAAATGGACCCCAAAAGTTGTTGTACAATTTGTCCTGAGTACGCTGATACCCCATATGTGGGGGTAAACCACTGTTTGGGCGCATGGCAGAGATCGAAAGGGAATTGAGATGGGACACCATGTTGCGTTTGGAGAGCCCCTGATGTGACTAAATATTGAAACGCCCCACAAGTGACACCATTTTGGAAAGTAGACCCCCTAAGGAACTTATCTAGATGTGTGGTGAGCACTTTGACCCACCAAGTGCTTCACAGTAGTTTATAATGCAGAGCCGTAAAAATAAAAAATCATATTTTTTCACATAAATGATCTTTTCACCCCCAATTTTTTATTTTCCCAAGGGTAAGAGAAGAAATTGAACCCCAAAAGTTGTTGTGCAATTTGTCCTGAGTACGCTGATACCCGATATGTGGGGGTAAACGACTGTTTGGGCGCATGGCAGAGCTCGGAAGGGAAGGAGCGCCATTTTACTTTTCAATGCAAAATTGACTGGAATTGAGATGGGACACCATGTCGCGTTTGGAGAGCCCCTGATGTACCTAAACATTAAAACCCCCCACAAGTGACACCATTTTGGAAAGTAGACCCCCTAAGGAACTTATCTAGATGTGTTTTGAGAGCTTTGAACCCCCAAGTGTTTCACTACAGTTTATAATGCAGAGCCGTGAAAAATTTTTTTTTCACAAAAATGATATTTTAGCCCCCAGTTTTGAATTTTCACAAGGGTAACAGGATAAATTGGATCCCAAAAGTTGTTGTACAATTTGCCCTGAGTACGCTGATACCCCATATGTGGGGGGGGAACCACTGTTTGGGTGCATGGCAGAGCTCGGAAGGGAAGGAGCGCCATTTGGAATGCAGACTTAGATGGATTGGTCTGCAGGCGTCACGTTGCATTTGCAGAGCCCCTGATGTACCCAAACAGTAGAAACCCGCCACAAGTGACCCTATATTGGAAACTAGACCTCCCAAGGAACTTATCTAGATGTGTTGTGAGAACTTTGAACCCCCAAGTGTTTCACTACAGTTTACAACGCAGAGCCGTGAAAATAAATCTTTTTTTCCCACAAAAATGATTTTTAGCCCCCCCAAATTATTATTTTCCCAAGGGTAACAAGAGAACTTGGACCCCAAATGTTGTTGCCCAATTTGTCCCGAGTACGCTGATACCCCATATGTGGGGGTGAACCCCTGTTTGGGCGCACGAGAAAGCTCGGAAGGGAAGGAGCACTGTTTTACTTTTTCAACGCAGAATTGGCTGGAATTGAGATCAGACGCCATGCCGCGTTTGGAGAGCCCCTGATGTGCCTAAACAGTGAAAACCCCCAATTCTAACTGAAACCCTAATCCAAACATACCCCTAACCCTAATCCCAACAGTAACCCTAACCACACCCCTAACTCTGACACACCCCTAACTCTAATCCAAACCCTAATCCCAACCATCAATGTAATCCAAACCCTAACTTTAGCCCCAACCCTAACCCTAACTTTAGCCCTAACCCTAACTTTAGCTCCAACCCTAACCCTAACTTTAGCCCCAACGTTAACCCTGACTTTAGCTCCAATCCTAACCCCAACCCTAACCCTAGCCCTAACCCTAACCTTAGCCCTAACCCTAACCCTAGCCCTAACGGGAAAATGGAAATAAATACATTTTTTTAATTTTATTATTTTTCCCTAACTAAAGGGGTGATGAAGGGGGATTTGATTTACTTTTATAGCATTTTTTTATACTGGATTTTTATGATTGGCAGCTGTCACGCACTAAAAGACGCTTTTTATAGCAAAAAAGTTTTTGCGTCTCCACATTTTGAGACCTATAATTTTTCCATATTTTGGTCCACAGAGTCATGTGAGGTCTTGTTTTTTGCGGGACGAGTTTTTATTGGTAACATTTTCAGGCATGTGACATTTTTTGATCGCTTTTTATTCCGATTTTTGTGAGGCAGAATGACCAAAAACCAGCTATTCGTGAATTTCTTTTGGGGGACGCGTTTATACCGTTCCGCGTTTGGTAAACTTGATAAAGCAGTTTTATTCTTCGGGTCAGTACGTTTACAGCGATACCCCATTTATATCATCTTTTTAATTTTTTGACGCTTTTATACGATAAAAACTATTTTATAGAAAAAATAATTATTTTGGCATCGCTTTATTCTCAGGACTATAACTTTTTATTTTTTTGCTGATGATGCTGTATGGTGGCTCGTTTTTTTGCGGGACAAGATGACGTTTTCAGCGGTACCATGGTTATTTATATCCGTCTTTTTCATCGCGTGTTAGTCCACTTTTTGTTCGGCGGTATGATAATAAAGCGTTGTTTTTTGCCTCATTTTTTTTTTCTTACGGTGTTCACTGAAGGGGTTAACTAGTGGGAAAGTTTTATAGATTGGGTCGTTATGGACGCGGCAATACTAAATATGTGTACTTTTATTGTTTGTTTTTTTAATTTAGGTAAAGAAATGTATTTATGGGAATAATATATATATATTTTTTTCTTTATTTAGGAATTTATTTTTTTTTAATACATGTGGAAATTTTTTTTTTTACTTTTTGACTTTGCCCCAGGGGGGGACATCACAGATCACTGATCTGACAGTTTGCACAGCAAATAGGTGATAGGCAGCTGACACCCGCCGCGATCGGCCGCGCTCCCCCCGTGAGCGCAGCCGATCGCATATGACGTACTATCCCGTCACTGGGAATTAAGTCCCAGGGCACCTTGACGGGATAGTACGTCATATGGGATTAAGGGGTTAATATGTAAAATATTATAATTTTTTTTTTGCCTAAAATACAAAGGAAATGTGTCATCTTTAACTTTAGTCCTTATAGGGATTATTTCATCTTCAACTTGCTATACTGTTCACAATAACAGTAATTTTGACAAGGAGCGCCCAAACTTGTACATGTCACTGTATGCCATATCTTTTTTTAATACTAAAAAGTGATGCAACTCTATACCTCCTTATGGTTCCCATTCAGCTGTGTCCCTTTTTCTGCTCTATAGTGTTTTTTTCCTTTACCCAAACAAAAATATATTTCTGATCCAAGATCATCCTTACATGAAAAATATCATAATTCCACTTAAATATACATTGCCCCCTCGAGTAACAATATTAATTCTTTCCAGACAGACCATTTAAAGGTGAAATCCTTGTAACTTGAGACAACAACTCTATGGTAAACCTTAAAACATTGTGCAAACGCTTTACAGACGACTGTAGTTAATCATTGCAATGATTCAGGGCAGTTGTCTGAAACACATTTGCACAATTTTTTAAGATTTGGATCTGAAGTTGCGACTTTTCCATTTTTTAATTTTTTTTGCTAAATAGACGAGGCTCTTAACATAAGAAACGGATGCTAGATTTTCATTTTTGCAACCCGTTTAAGTAGTCATCTTTTTTATGTAACCAGTGGAGTACCACTAATAGCAGCAGACCACGCAGCCACTAGCCGGTATCACACTTTCAAATGTATCTGCATCTTGAATGCAGATACAGTTGAAATCAATGATGGAACAAGGTGCCTTCAGCTTTCTCCATCTTAGCGCGTTGGAACTCTAAGGGGCTTCAATAGGACCAAAACTACGTGGCAAGGGCTGCAAGGTCATGAGATATGATCTCCTGCGACACCAATGTTTTTTTTTATAGGAAGGGGGTGGACCCAGTTAGGACAACTGCTATGGGCCACAAGACTTGTATGCAGGGCCGGCTCCAGGTTTTCGAGGGCCCCGGGCGAAAGAGTCTCAGTGGGCCCCCCCTTTAACACATACTCCGATTTATGATGCACAGATACGGCAGAGAAATGTATAGTACAATGCCAGATTTCACTTCTTACATGAGTGACAGCTATTGTAAATTCTGCAGTGTATATATACAGGAGGAAAGGTGCTGTGCAGTGTATATATACAGGAGAGGTGCTGTGCAGTGTATATATACAGGAGGAAAGGTGCTGTGCAGTGTATATATACAGGAGAGGTGCTTTTCTGTTTTGAGTTTTTCTATGAAACAAAGACTTTTCTACATAAACAACATTGTTTGGTTTTGCGGCCCCTACAGATCTGTGCTACAAAGTAACAGGCGGCTCGGGCATTAATGAGGGACCTGATGCTGAATCCTTTCCACAAACCCTAATGACCCAATTAGTGCCCTGTCATTAGAAGCTCATTAAACGCCTCCCTGTCCCGGGCAGTCATGTACAGTATGGGGGATCCTGCAGCCCACCCCCTGACTGCTCCACACCATACACTGCCCTCTGTCGCGCTCACTATTACCCTGTGCATTTCTCTGTCATCGTTACCCCATGTTACACTTGTCACCCCCCACTACAGAGTAGCAGGGCAGCCAATGTCACAGGTCACCCCCTCCCGGACCCTAATGGCAGCAGGAAATATCTGCTCCTCTATTGGGTTGGAACCTTATTTAATCAAGGAATAATGTGGATTTGTTGCTGGTGGCTGCAGGGGAAGGGTTACGTGATGCCATGTCCTTGGTGGGAGCAGTGGCAGCTGCTGGGACCTGGACAGAGACAACTAATGTTGCTGTGACTGCACAGTGTGATGTGGAGGAGAGAAGCTGAGACTCCGGAGCAGAAATCACCCACATGCCAGCACTGGGCAGAGTCCCTCCAGTCACCAGCCTGGGGCCACGGGGCCCCAAGGTACAGCCCACAGCTCAGTTTTATCCATGGCAGCAGCTCCCCTTCCTCCTGGCATCTGGTTAACCCCATTTATGCGGGTCGGATTGTTATCTTTAAGGTTTAGCAATAACCTTCATAAAGATGGGAAGGGGTTAAGCTTCTTCCTATCCCACTGGTGCAGGTTTGGTGCAGCATGCATGTATTCTGGGAGAGCTGGGTGGCTACAGGCTGCACCCCACCAGCTGCTCCTCCAGACATCACCCACATTTTTAGGCAGCGGAGACAGACAGCAGCAGACTGAGCCACAACTTCAACCACTGCTGGATACCATAACACTCACTCAGGCACTGGTAGGATGGAGCTCCTCGGAATCTGCCTGATAAGTTCAGCTCAGCACTGCAGCCACCCAGGGGGGAGAGCAGAGAAACGTGCTCTCTCCGCCCACAAACAGTCACACTGGCTGCCTTCTGTTAACCCCTATGTGTGCCTGCCTGGCTGCACTGACTGAGTGAGAAGATGCTTGTGTCAGAGCTGGCACATAGGGGTTAAGAGAACGCAGCCAGCAGTGACATTGTGGGCGGAGAGAGCATGTTATCTCCTGCTCTGCTCTCCCAGCTGTAAGTGGGCCCCCCTCTCTCCCCAGGGCCCCGGCATTTGCCCGGAGTGCCGGGTGCTGACGCCGGCCCTGCTTGTATGCCCCAGCATGACGTTTTAATACAACCTGTATAGGATTCATTCCTAGTCCGCACTTTCAATACTTTAGATGGGAAAGCATTGCAGTCTAATGTATCCAATACTACTTACGGTATTTAGCATCTCTATAACAGAATAGGATTATTCTCATACAACATATAAATAATACTGCTAATAAAGTGTTATTTCTTGTATTCCTGGAGACCTTCTTTTCATCTCTATTTCAGAGCTATCAAGTACATTCATGCATCTAATGCATTCCAGCAGGAGATGTGACAGTAATCATTTACTGGACAGAACTTCCATATGGTGCATATGCAGCTGAAAATAACATTTACAGCTATAAAAGTTCATCCAAGCATTCTAAGCTAAAGAGACGAAATGAACTATTCTGTATTCTATTCTGAACTCAGTTTCCTTCACCTGAAACTGGACTCAGAGGGTTTGTAAAAAGACTTGACTCCCTCATTAACGCAATGTGGCTGGGGTGCCGTTTATTATTGGCCATTAATTATTTCCAGGGCAGAAATTGGGAAATGAGTCACAATAAAATGAGTAATAGGATATCCACAAAGGCAAAATCAAGGAATGCATCTTGGAATGTTTTTTTTTCACAAGCACATCGGCCAAAGGAATTGAAGAGAATGCCAGAAGACAGAGCAGAAGCAGCTCTATTAAGGGGTTTTCAAATCAGCTTGGATTAAGTTCCTTAATAAAAAGCACTTCGTATTTTCTAACATATTCTATAAAGTCCTGATTCCGCACAGAATCACTGTAAAGTGTCCCATATCCCTGCTAAGAAGCTTCACTTTTTTTACAATGGCTTCATAGCTGCTAACACCTAATCTCAGTGTGTCAGTGTTCCAAAAGTTTTTACACAACTTCCTACCATAGTTATTAACATTAAAGAATTCATGGTGTGCCTAACATCCCAAGAAGCACACAAAGTTTTATGAGTACAGTATTTGACTGGTTAATTCACCAAAGCTTTACATCCCAGAATAACTTTCAGAGGGAAAAGCCACTTTTGGAACCATATTTTTGTTGTTCCAATGTATCCTGGAAAAAAAACATGAAGCCATTTTGCAAATAATCTTGGTTGAATGTCTCCTACTGTTTTTATATGTGGCTTCTTTGTTGTTTATAGTCCTGTGTGTCTTACAAACAAACTCAGTGTATTCTGTCTCTGCAGTAACAATTTTTTTCTGCCTGTCTTCTACTGCTTGGTAAAGATGTACAGTATTTTTTAGACAAGACAAGTGTACATGGGGTAGCAATGTCCAAGCTCACTATGCTAAGCCTATATTGGCATTGCTGGCTGAGACTGGCATATAAACTCCAAATGTCAAAATATTTGTGCGCAACATTCGAGCAGCATGAAAATATTGTGACTTATTAACGGGTTCTACAATAGAATTCTGGCACAAACATATTAATAAACAGGGCTGAAAGTCTCAGAGGGACACTGATTAAGTCGTATTAAAAGTATACATACAAGTGCTTCTCACTAAATTAGAATATCATCAAAAAGTTGAGTGATCTATTTCACGTGTTTATTTCTGCTTGTTGATGATTATGGCTTACAGCCAAAGAAAACCCAAAAGTCATTATCTCAGTAAATTAGAATAATTAACAAAAAACACCTGCAAAGGCTTCCTAAGCATTTAGAAAGGTCTCTTTAGTCTGTTTCGGTGGGCTCCACAATCATGGGGAAGACTGCTGACTTGACAGATGTCCAGAAGGCAGTCACTGACAAACTCCACAAGGAGGGTAAGACACAAAAGGTCACTGCTAGTGTTGAGCATTCCGATACCGCAAGTATCGGGTATCGGCCGATACTTGCGGTATCGGAATTCCGATACCGAGATCCGATACTTTTGTGGTATCGGGTATCGGATCAATAGGGATGTGTAAAATAAAGAATTAAAATAAAAAATATTGATATGCTCACCTCTCTGGCGGCCCCTGGACATCACGCTGGTAACCGGCCGGCTTCTTTGTTTAAAATGAGCGCCTTTAGGACCTGAGAATGACGTCGCGGCTTCTGATTGGTCGCGTGCCGCCCATGTGACCGCCACGCGACCAATCAGAAGCCGCGACGTCATTCTCATTCACAAAACTCCTAATTCTAGGAATTAAGGACCTGCGAATGACGTCGCGGCTTCTGATTGGTCACGTGCCGGTCACATGGGCGGCACGCGACCAATCAGAAGCCGCAACGTCATTCGCAGGTCCTAAAGGCGCTCATTTTAAACAAAGAAGCCGGCTGGTTACCAGCGTGATGTCCAGGGGCCGCCGGAGAGGTGAGCATATCAATATTTTTTATTTTAATTCTTTATTTTACACCTCACTATGGATCCCAGGGCCTGAAGGAGAGTTTCCTCTCCTTCAGACCCTGGGAACCATCAGGATACATTCCGATACTTGATGTCCCATTGACTTGTATTGGTATCGGATATCGGTATCGGCGATATCCGATATTTTTCGGGTATCGGCCGATACTATCCGATACCGATACTTTCAAGTATCGGACGGTATCGCTCAACACTAGTCACTGCTAAAGAAGCTAGCTGTTCACAAAGTGCTGTATCCAAGCATAATAATGGAAGGTTGAGTGGAAGGAAAAAGTGGTTGCACAAGAAAGCTGGATAACCGCAGACTTACATGGAATATAATGAAGTGGAGAGGCACACAATCCAAGCTGCTTGAGGTCTAGTGTGAAGTTTCCACAATCAGTGATGGTTTGGGGAGCGATGTCACCTGCTCATGTAGGTCAACTGTGTTTTGTCAAGAACAAAGTCAGTGCAACCGTCAACCAGGAAATTTGAGAGCTTTTCATGCTTCCCTCTGTCGACAAGATTTTTGAAAATGGAAATTTCATTCTCCAGCAGGACTTGGCACCTGTCCACACTGCCAAAAGTACCAATACCTAGTTTAAAAACAACAGTATCACTGTGCTTGATTGGCCTGCAAACTCGCCTGACCTTAACCCCATAGAGAATCTGTGGGGTATTTTCAAGAGGAAGATGAGAGACACCAGACCCAACAATGCAGACGAGCTGAAGGCTGCTATCAAAGCAAGCTGGGCTTCCATAACACCTCAGCAGTGCCACAGGCTGATCGTCTCCATGCCATGCCGCATTGATGCAGCAATTGATGCAAAAGGAGCCCCGACCATGTATTGAGTGCATTTACTGAACATACATTTCAGTAGGCCAACACTTCAGATTTTAAAATCATTTTCAAGCTGGTGTTATAAAGTATTCTAATTTACTGAGATAATGACTCTTGGGTTTTCATTGGCTGTAAGCCATAATCATCAGCATTGCAAGGAAATGAAGCGCGGTCTGGGGGAGCACTGGGGAATAGTCCTGTCGGCAGGTAAGGGGAGTTACAAGCGGTCCATCTGTAGCAGCTCTAGCTGTATTCCCCCGAGGGAGGGATGGAGTGTGAAGAAAAAAAATTGCAATGCAGTCTGCAGAGCGCTCAGATAAAAGTCGCAGGGGGCCAGTGTTGAAGAAAATAAAAACCACCTTAGTGGTTGTGGATTAAAGGTTTTTATTTTCTTCACCACTGGCCCCCTGCGACTTTCATGTGAGCGCTCTGCAAACTGCGTTGCAATTTTTTTTTCTTCATAATCATCAACAGTAACAGAAATAAACACTTGAAATAGGTCACTCTAATGACTCTATATATGAGTTTCATTTTTTGTATTGAAGAACTGAAATAAATTAACTTTTTGATGATATTCTAATTAGTGAGAAGCACTTGTCTAGGATTTGCCGGCACTTAAGATAAAAAATAAATGTAGTTGGAAATGTTAGTTTATTAGTAAACATTCTGTAAAAAATGGAAAAAAAAGATTGCAGCAGGGCCCGCATTTTACTACAGTTTACATATATGTATCGCTCCAACTTTTCACTTGAATGTTTATCTGAAAATGAGGTGAAGCAGCCCATTACTGGAAATGAAAATGAAAACTAAAAATAACAAAAAACAAGATGACTTTCAATTCAGTGCAGCCAGTCCATTGCAGGCATAACTTTTCATTAACCACTTAACAAAGATCCTACATGCAATGGAATGAGCCTAGGACAGATTCACATAGCTACATTTAGCATCTCATTTCCTCGGGGTTTCTGTGTAGCTCACCTTCCACAGCAGTACAGCCAGCAAAAGAAATATGAGGATCCCGACTAGTAAGCTAATGGCAATGATCCAACCCACCACATAACCACGTGGTTCCTGATTGTGTAGTGCCTCAAAAATAACCTGCAGAGAAAAAAGAATAGGGAATGATGACAATATACCTCACAACCAAGCATACATATAAGGCTACATTCACACTCATGCTTGCTTTGTAATTAACATTTTTTATAGAAAACCACAAAAAAACCCTCAATTATTGCCCTCATTGTTTGTTTTATTCTCATCGACAATTAAGGCTCCATTCCAAATGAACAAATATGGTGCCCATTTTCCGCTGACTTTTACAGTGCCAGAAATGTTATGTACATACTGCAAAAAATATCCACAGCATTAATTGACAAAATTTGCAAGTTCGAGAAATGCGGCAAGTAAGTTTATGCTATGGATGTAAGTGCGATTTTCATCCTTTGCAATGCATTGGGAGAAAATGTACGAGTCCTGCATCTGCTTTACAATGATATCGGCAGTGGTAAATACTGCTGTAACATTGGAATCTCCTCTGGCAGAGCTTAACACAGTGCTGGTCAAAAGTTTGGACGCATTTTTTAATGCAGGGGTGTCCAATCGGCAGCCCAGGAGAGCTATGAGTGAGGCACACAAAATCGAAAACTTACAAAGTATGAGATTTTTTTGTGATTACGTGTCCCAATGTCATGTAGAGCAAATATAAGTATGCCCTCTCATTATACTACTCGTGTGGCAGGGTGCAGCTTCTAATGTGATATCTTCCAAGCGCAGACAACTAACAGTGACACCATCAGACATTACATGTGCTCACGGCGACTTGAATTTCCCCCTCGCTTTATAATAAGCCCTCAGCAGTGCTCACATCAGCAGCAGATTTCAGGTGAGGCCACAAATAACAAAAAGGCCCCATCAACCCCTTGGTTGTAAAATCACAACTGGTAGGCACATGCCAGGCCTGTGTTGGGAGTGAGGGGGCCAAGGGCCCACATCCCCAAAGAGACACCTTGTGAGGCCACTGTTCTAATGGACATCACTTGTGTTGCTTGCTCCAAGTAAATCTCTAGTAACTTCTTTGCAGCAATTCAACCATTAAGGCCTGATTCTTTCGGTCTCCTCTGAACAGTAAATGCTGAGATATGTCTGTGCATCATTTATGAAGGCTGTTATATGAGGAGAAATCAATTTGCAGTTTCTAAGGCTGTAACTCTGATGAACTTATTTTCTGCAGAAGAGATAAGTCCTGGTCTTCCTTTCCTATGGTGGGCCTTATGAGAGCTGTTTTTTTAACAGAGATTGATGGTTTTCATGACTGCACTTGAGGATATCTTCAAGGTTCTAGCAATTTTCCAAACTGGAAAATAACAATGATATTCGCTAAATACACCTGTGGTGAATACTAATAAGAATGGGCTGATGAGCACCTACCTGTCAATATGAGTAGACTCTGTATGGATGGTGTCCTCCGTACTGAATGGCGATCTGTAGTATGATCCATGAAAGTGTGGTGGATATTGTACCTTGAATCCGTGCTGTGGTGGACAAACAGTGTCGGCAGCGTTCCAGCCGGCCATGCTTGCTCAGACACATGTTTGAAAAAATTGCTGCCCTGCGCACTCGTGACATCACTAGTTACCGGCTCTCAAGGCAAAAAAGAAGAGTGCTGATTATCCGAAGAGGCATTAGTGGCAGCGCTGGTGCATATTTGTAATTTGTGACTAATTTTACAAACTGATTGACCTTCATGTCTTAAAGTAATGATGTAACATCTATGCTGGTTTGTGCCTCTTCTGTTTCAGCTTTGGCGCCAGTCTTATTTATTCCCTGGGAGTTTTGGTGCTGCATTATGAAGGAGATTTGGGGTTAATTTTGGTCTAGGTTTTTATCACTCATTCACGAGAGCCCTAGGCAAGACAGTCAGCATTTTAAAGGGAACCTGTCACCAGGAATAATGCTGTTAACCTGCAGATATGGGGTTAATCTTCAGGTTAACAGCGTTATGATGCTGTCCGGCGCCAGCATGCCGCAGAATGCAGTGGGGAGAAAATTATCTTTATTCTCTAAGCCAGCATTCGGTTTCAGTCATGGAGGCGAGGGTGGCGTGGATCAGTCACCACTCTGAGTATACAGAGTGGCACTGTAACTGCACCCTCAGCTTTACCTGATACTCGCCCTGCATTGCGGACGGCTGTCAGTCAGGGCCAGGGCGCTGTTACAGCGGCGGCTCTGTATACTCCAAGTGTGACTGAACCACCACCGCCCCTATGACTGAATACCGAATGCTGGTGGGGAGAATAAACATTTTCTCCCTGCTGCATTTGACTACATGCAGGCGCCGGACAACATATTAACGCTGTTAAACTGCACATTAATCCCATATCTGCAGGTTAACAGCGTTATTCCTGGTGACAAGTTCCCTTCAAACCCCTAAAACTCTGACTCCACTGCCAGTCAATAGCACTGCTGTTCTGGTGTATACTGCTGTGCTGCGCTCCTTTTTGTTGTTCTGATTATTCTTGTTGTTTGACCTCGGCTTGACTTTTGACTACACGCTAGCTGTACGATTTTGTACATGACATGATCTTTTGGTTCTGACCCTGCTTGACAACCCTTCCTGCCTCTGGTTTGCTCTTCTTAGACCAGCCCTTCCAAGCAAGCAATCCACTCAACCCTGTTGTAGGAACAGATCCTTGTACAGGGGTTAAAGGTTGGTTGGGGTTCCTCTGGAATCTGCCAGACGATGCGGCTCTTGCGAAGTCTGTCCGAGGTAGCTTTTTTGACCCTGTGGCCTATGCCAGTTGTGAAAGATGATGGGCTGTTTTTTCTCTTTACTTAGTTGAGCAGTTCTTACCATATTCTGGCTTAGAAGAATTGTGGAATAGGGCCCTGCACTGTATTGAATTGTGTATCAACACGGCCTCTGCAAAATACGCCCAATGGTGGCACAGAGTTTCTGAAAAGTAGTGAAAAATGAATTCTTGATAAGGTATACCTATTTATTGGAAGCCATTCCAAGTGAGTGCCAGATTAAGCTGCTTGAGAAAATGCCAAGATTGTGTAAAGCTAACATCAAAATAAAACTGAAGAACTTTGAGAAATCCAAAATTTAACATATTTTGTCTTGGTTGACATGTGCCTCTTAACTCCTTGTTTCCTTATGTGTCGCTTTGTAGATTTGCTGCCATCAGTCTGAATCTTCAATGTGCACATTACAAGAAGAACAAGGAAAAACACTGCATAAACAGGGGTGTCCAAACTTTTGACTTGGGGATGTCGCATGGCAGTGACGTTATGCGCCCGTGTAATTTGCATACTCAAGTCAGCTGCAGGCTTCAGAAGAGAACGCTATGGAGGGAAGGTGAGTAGAATAATTTATGTTTTTACCAAGAGAAGGGACATATATACCAGGATGGAGCAGAGGATAAGAGATATATATACCAGGATGGGTGATATACACCAAGATGTGCCCAGATTTGAAGACATGTATATCATGATGGGGCCCAGGATAAGGTACATATATATCATGTTGGGGTACTTATAAACCAGGATGTGTCCTGGATAAAGGGCATACATACAAGGATGAGGCCCAGGATAGGGACATATACATGTGGCACCCCTAGGGGTATTTGCCACAAAAATAGTTACTGACACTAAATACAAATAGTAAAATAACAAGACTGCACTACCACCTCCGGCCAGAAGGGGGAGCTCCAGAGACTCCCCTTGATCCATTCTGGTCTGAGAGAAGAACTGGCAGTTGGGCTAAGGAGTTGAAAGTGAGAGGTCATACAGCTGAATTTCTAACAGCCCTATGACGGTTTCCAGGCCCAAATCACTGGCCTGAGGAGAAGAGGGACAGAGAAAAAGGACATTGCGAGAACCGGGTAGCATTAATCACTACCCAGAACAGGCGCAAAGACGGATACCGGATCCGCGGCTGTATTCATTATATATAATACAGCAACCGGAAAAACGTGGGGTGATATCAGCTTCACTAGGGCCGGACGCAGCAACAGACACAGAGTTCAGCGGTACTCCCGGAGGGGGTAAGCCGATAAAAGGACTCGGGTTGCCCGTCGAACCAGGGCCCGGAGGGGACAGATTGGGCCGGCAGCCAGTTCACATACAGCAGCAGGGCCACACAGAAACTGCGTACAATAAGAGGCGAAGACCCCGGCAGGGTCAAAGTAACTCAGAGTTCCCATACAGACTCCGGTGTCAGGACTGGTTGTAAATCCCTTTATGTTGAAGTAAACTGGTTAAATGTTTCAGTGCCTCAGTCTTGCATTTGGACAATAGCCATCTATCCAGGATCGGGATCATCACCGCTGGGAGAACCTGCTGCTGATCGAGTAAGTGCCTGTTCCCTCACGATACCCTTACACTGTGCATTGCCTGAGGCCACAGCACCGGGTCAAGCCACCCGTGACATCCCCCTCAAGAGACAGACCCTATTGGTCCGGTGCTGGGTACCCCGGTTTCCTGGGCGTCACAATTGGCGTCACGAACAGGATCGAGCCAGCCCGTATACCGGGTATTGTGTGCCGTGATTGGAGCCCAAAACTGTGAAAACTTGGATGAAAAATCTTGAAAATTGACTTTATTAAAGAAAATTCCGTTCCCCATTGAAAACTATTGAAAGTGACTTTTCCCCATTGGTTATAATGGAGTAAAGATGGCCGCCATCCCCTGAGGTAATCACCTCGTAACCGTTAGGCACGAGACTGTTAATTGGGCTACGCCATTACTTGAGCCCCAGTCTGACTGAAAAACTTCAGAATCCGCCATTACGGAGCGCGCGGCGGGCGGGAGAAGCAGGGGGCGTGTCATTGTGGGCGGCGTTAAGCTGAGCGCTCTGACGTCAGAGCAAGGGGAAAACCAATCCTGCTGCACAGCGGAACGAATCTACACTATCCCGACGGAAGCGGAGGACCGGAAGGGTCCGGATTAACTAAGGGGGCACAGTATGTCGCAGCACGGAGACGTCGCAGCACCCGTCGACGCTAATGCAGCTGAAAGACAGAGTGTCGATAGAGAGTCCAGCAGCGCAGCGGTGCAAGGAGTGGCACCCATCATGCCGGTGCTGATGCCATATACCCCGGGTGGCCCGTGGCTTCCAATGTATGAAGGTGAGCCTAATACCCTTGACAATTTCAGAGAAAAGATGCTGGCCCATTTTGACATGTTCCCCGTGGGTGAAGTTCAGCGTGTTAGTCTCCTGATGATGCAGTTAAGTGGCCATGCTAAGCGAGAAGTCACAGCATGGGCAGCTGATCTAAAAGGCACTATACAAAGTCCGATAGAAGAGAAAACACACATCCGCACTGCTCAAAGGTCGAACTCAATGACCGTATTATATTATCGGTCTAGCACCACAGAAAGTGATGCTGGCTGTATGAATCCTTTACACCTGAATCAACGGGGTGCTGCTGCCAGGAAAAATGTGTGCAGAATCCAAATGGCAAAAAAGAAAAAGTAGGCGCGCACTTACCCTGTTGCGGTGAATATCACTTTATTAGGACATATAAACAAACGGATAGCAGGGAGGGATAGGGTCAGCCACGGACAACGATCGTTTCGTGCTCTACGGCACTTCAACGGGTCCTAATGCTGAGTGGAACAGGAAGGAGTTTTATAGACCCATCTGGATCCCAGACTCCTCCCCCTGGACTCCAAACATAAACAGTGTTACATTTAAAACAAAATGGTATTAAAAACAACAATAATAAAATAGCACATGCTGAGAACTACAAATAAACCGAATACAGCTTTTAGAAACCAAGATTGAGACACTTTTATAAGAAAACCGACATGTCGACTTTGTCATTTAAACCAGATGGTCCTGCTGCGTCTGCGCGCAGGATCCATCTGGCTTCTCTGCGCAGCAGGAGGCGGCGCAAATCCCCTCCTCCCTCAGGCAACGAGACCCGCTCCAAACCCGCAAATCTTAGTACTTGGGCATCTCCTGCATGGCAAGTGTGTAGATGGTCTATTAACCTTGGAGCTCCTTTCCCTGTTCTAATGGAGTAAAAATGCTCCCTAATCCGAACAAACAGTGGGCGGAAGGTTTTGCCAATATAGAAGCGTCTGCACGGACAAAAAAGAACATAGACGACATGGGTAGTCCTGCAAGAAATAAAGTCCCGTACAGTGTGCTGGATATGACCTACTCTAATTCTATTACCCGTATGATGGTACTTGCAGAAGTTGCAACCCCCGCATGTGAAGTTGCCTTTAGGGATACTATCTGTGAGCCAATTATTTTTGGTAGTGACAAAGCGGTTGCGGACTATGCTGTCTCTAATGTTTGTACTGCGACGGCTAGCAAAGAGAGGTCCCCTATCTATTATTTCTTTGAGGTCAGTATCTTGACGTAAAATACACCAATTTTTACGTATGACAGTTCTGATGTGGTTGTCAAGAGGGCCAAACTTAAAACTGAAGACAAACTTTTTTTCTTCTTTTTGTCTTTTTTTGGAGGTGGTGGAAACATCCGTGGCTGCTGCTTTATCGTAGGCATTTTTTAAAATAGATGGGGGGTACCCACGTTTCTTAAATCTTCCAATCAAATCGACTGACTGCTGCGCAAAACCTGCAGGATCACTATTGATTCTCTTAACCCTAAGAAGTTGACTATAGGGCAGAGATCCCTTCATGTATGGCGGATGAGCACTGTTATAATGTAATAAAGAATTACATGCCAAGGGTTTACGATATACTCTAGTGGAGATCCCCCCGTCCTCAATGCATAACTGGACATCCAAAAAGACCAAGTTGGTGCCTCCAAATTGCGAGGTAAACCCCATGTTCATGGTATTGGATGTCCCCAGGTACCTCACGAACTCCGTGAAGGCATCCTGGTGCCCATCCCACACCATGAACATGTCATCCACATACCTAGCATATAGCTTGATATGTCGAAGAAATGGGTTTTTGTTGGAATAAATATATTCCTCCTCAAACCTCGCAAGAAAGAGGTTTGCCAGGGTACATGCGACGGGGGTACCCATAGCGGTACCCACCGTCTGCAGGTACCACTGGCCGTCAAAAGAAAAAGCATTGTGTTCTAAAATGAACGAGAGTCCATCACAAATGAACTCCACAGTGTCATGACCAGTGGGAGTATTCTCCAAAATGCTTCTAATTGTTTCCACCCCCAACTTTTGTGGAATACGTGTATAAAGACTTTCGACATCAATCGAAGTCAGAGCATATGACTCCTGCCATTCAAAATCCTTAATCACATTCAGAAAGTCTCCCGTGTCTTTAATAAACGAAGGGACATCCAACAGCAGGGGGCGCAGCAGCCAGTCGATGTAAGAGGAGATAGGCTCAGTTAACGAACCAACCCCTGACACTATGGGACGGCCAGGGGGGGCTTCCACTGATTTGTGTAATTTCGGTATGTGATACCAATGTGGGCGTCTCGGAAAATCCGGTAGTAGCTTTTCAGCCTGTTTACAAGAAAACACCTTTTTATCCACAAAATCTCTTAGCAACGAACGCAAGAGATTTTTAAATTTTACCGTAGGGTCCCCCTTAAGCTTCAAATACGTTGTATCATCTGACAACTGTCTCAATGCCTCTGTTTTGTAATATTCTCTTCTAAGCAGCACCACGTTGCCACCTTTATCCGCACTACGGACAATCACATCAGACCAGCCCTGTATTTCACCCAAAGCTTGTTTTTCCTTTAAAAGAAGGTTTTCTATGGGCTTTTCATATATTAAAGCCTCCATATCTTTTAAAACCTGCGATTGGAAAACATCTACAAGATTACCTGGGGCTACTGGGGGCATATAGGTAGATTTATTACCTCCAGTAAAAGGTGCAGTTACTTTATCTTTATGACTTGCAGAAACCGGAGTAATGCTCATAGAATCCAAAAGGTCACGGGTCTCTTCCCGCACATCACCAAATGGGTCCTCTGTGACAAAAAAGCCCAGGGGACCCACATGGCAAGGTGACTCACCTGGGAACACTTCACGGGGGGTGGCATGGTTACTAACTGCAGAAAACGACTTAAACAAATGGATCTTGCGAACCGCCTTGAAAAGGTCGATTTTAAAATCTACCAGATTAAATGGTTCTGCTATACAAAAATTCAATCCTTTGGACAACACCGACAGATGTGCTTCACTCAAGGTTCGTGGGGTTAAATTAACAACCGCTACTTCGTTGGCCGCCACGAAACTTGCCGCCTTTTTTTTGGATTTTCTTCTGCCATTTCTCCTACCCCCTCGGCGCGTCCTGCGTCTAAAGGGGAAACACCTGAGATAGATGCTGGTGGCAATGGCATTTGGTTTTTAGATGTACAAGGATCCTCGGTAGCACTTGAGTCTGAGTCTGTTGTAAGGTAATCTTTTTTATTTTTGTTCTTTTTAAACAGGGACTTGTTACGTCCTTGTCCCTTGTTCTGATTCCATTTGTTGCGGGATCTGCGATGGCCTTCTGATAGGCTGCCTTTATTCCAAGTAAAAATTCTGTCTGTTTCAAAATCAATTTTGTCTCTTATAAATTTGTCTCTTTTCCTTTGCTTTATATCATTTTGCAAAATGACCAGTTTTGTATCCAGTTTTTTGTCAATAGTTGACCATTGTGTGTCAGACAACCTGGTTCTCAATTCTTCTTTAGTTTTAGTAAGTTCGGCTTTAGTGGCTTCATAATTAATAATGTTTTGCTTCAACACGAGGCGGAGTAATTCCTGGGAGCATTGTAGTAAGATTTTCTCCCACTCTTTAATGAAGGATACATTATCTTTATATTGAGCCATTTCTTTTATGACACGCAGTCCTCGCGGTACTCGACCGCACTCCATGTAGGACTTCAAAGAATTATTTGTCCAAAACAAATTTACCTCTCTTTCTGCGGCCATAAATAGTTTGTGTTCCAGCGTCTTTGTGCTAAGTGAAAAAACGTTGTCGTGTAGTTCACATTCAGAAAAATAAGCATCCACATTTTCCCTCCCTGCTAGGAGTCCATGTGATAAGGTGCTATGGAGCCCGAGGCTGTTTCCTTATCACATGGACTCCTAGCAGGGAGGGAAAATGTGGATGCTTATTTTTCTGAATGTGAACTACACGACAACGTTTTTTCACTTAGCACAAAGACGCTGGAACACAAACTATTTATGGCCGCAGAAAGAGAGGTAAATTTGTTTTGGACAAATAATTCTTTGAAGTCCTACATGGAGTGCGGTCGAGTACCGCGAGGACTGCGTGTCATAAAAGAAATGGCTCAATATAAAGATAATGTATCCTTCATTAAAGAGTGGGAGAAAATCTTACTACAATGCTCCCAGGAATTACTCCGCCTCGTGTTGAAGCAAAACATTATTAATTATGAAGCCACTAAAGCCGAACTTACTAAAACTAAAGAAGAATTGAGAACCAGGTTGTCTGACACACAATGGTCAACTATTGACAAAAAACTGGATACAAAACTGGTCATTTTGCAAAATGATATAAAGCAAAGGAAAAGAGACAAATTTATAAGAGACAAAATTGATTTTGAAACAGACAGAATTTTTACTTGGAATAAAGGCAGCCTATCAGAAGGCCATCGCAGATCCCGCAACAAATGGAATCAGAACAAGGGACAAGGACGTAACAAGTCCCTGTTTAAAAAGAACAAAAATAAAAAAGATTACCTTACAACAGACTCAGACTCAAGTGCTACCGAGGATCCTTGTACATCTAAAAACCAAATGCCATTGCCACCAGCATCTATCTCAGGTGTTTCCCCTTTAGACGCAGGACGCGCCGAGGGGGTAGGAGAAATGGCAGAAGAAAATCCAAAAAAAAGGCGGCAAGTTTCGTGGCGGCCAACGAAGTAGCGGTTGTTAATTTAACCCCACGAACCTTGAGTGAAGCACATCTGTCGGTGTTGTCCAAAGGATTGAATTTTTGTATAGCAGAACCATTTAATCTGGTAGATTTTAAAATCGACCTTTTCAAGGCGGTTCGCAAGATCCATTTGTTTAAGTCGTTTTCTGCAGTTAGTAACCATGCCACCCCCCGTGAAGTGTTCCCAGGTGAGTCACCTTGCCATGTGGGTCCCCTGGGCTTTTTTGTCACAGAGGACCCATTTGGTGATGTGCGGGAAGAGACCCGTGACCTTTTGGATTCTATGAGCATTACTCCGGTTTCTGCAAGTCATAAAGATAAAGTAACTGCACCTTTTACTGGAGGTAATAAATCTACCTATATGCCCCCAGTAGCCCCAGGTAATCTTGTAGATGTTTTCCAATCGCAGGTTTTAAAAGATATGGAGGCTTTAATATATGAAAAGCCCATAGAAAACCTTCTTTTAAAGGAAAAACAAGCTTTGGGTGAAATACAGGGCTGGTCTGATGTGATTGTCCGTAGTGCGGATAAAGGTGGCAACGTGGTGCTGCTTACAAGAGAATATTACAAAACAGAGGCATTGAGACAGTTGTCAGATGATACAACGTATTTGAAGCTTAAGGGGGACCCTACGGTAAAATTTAAAAATCTCTTGCGTTCGTTGCTAAGAGATTTTGTGGATAAAAAGGTGTTTTCTTGTAAACAGGCTGAAAAGCTACTACCGGATTTTCCGAGACGCCCACATTGGTATCACATACCGAAATTACACAAATCAGTGGAAGCCCCCCCTGGCCGTCCCATAGTGTCAGGGGTTGGTTCGTTAACTGAGCCTATCTCCTCTTACATCGACTGGCTGCTGCGCCCCCTGCTGTTGGATGTCCCTTCGTTTATTAAAGACACGGGAGACTTTCTGAATGTGATTAAGGATTTTGAATGGCAGGAGTCATATGCTCTGACTTCGATTGATGTCGAAAGTCTTTATACACGTATTCCACAAAAGTTGGGGGTGGAAACAATTAGAAGCATTTTGGAGAATACTCCCACTGGTCATGACACTGTGGAGTTCATTTGTGATGGACTCTCGTTCATTTTAGAACACAATGCTTTTTCTTTTGACGGCCAGTGGTACCTGCAGACGGTGGGTACCGCTATGGGTACCCCCGTCGCATGTACCCTGGCAAACCTCTTTCTTGCGAGGTTTGAGGAGGAATATATTTATTCCAACAAAAACCCATTTCTTCGACATATCAAGCTATATGCTAGGTATGTGGATGACATGTTCATGGTGTGGGATGGGCACCAGGATGCCTTCACGGAGTTCGTGAGGTACCTGGGGACATCCAATACCATGAACATGGGGTTTACCTCGCAATTTGGAGGCACCAACTTGGTCTTTTTGGATGTCCAGTTATGCATTGAGGACGGGGGGATCTCCACTAGAGTATATCGTAAACCCTTGGCATGTAATTCTTTATTACATTATAACAGTGCTCATCCGCCATACATGAAGGGATCTCTGCCCTATAGTCAACTTCTTAGGGTTAAGAGAATCAATAGTGATCCTGCAGGTTTTGCGCAGCAGTCAGTCGATTTGATTGGAAGATTTAAGAAACGTGGGTACCCCCCATCTATTTTAAAAAATGCCTACGATAAAGCAGCAGCCACGGATGTTTCCACCACCTCCAAAAAAAGACAAAAAGAAGAAAAAAAGTTTGTCTTCAGTTTTAAGTTTGGCCCTCTTGACAACCACATCAGAACTGTCATACGTAAAAATTGGTGTATTTTACGTCAAGATACTGACCTCAAAGAAATAATAGATAGGGGACCTCTCTTTGCTAGCCGTCGCAGTACAAACATTAGAGACAGCATAGTCCGCAACCGCTTTGTCACTACCAAAAATAATTGGCTCACAGATAGTATCCCTAAAGGCAACTTCACATGCGGGGGTTGCAACTTCTGCAAGTACCATCATACGGGTAATAGAATTAGAGTAGGTCATATCCAGCACACTGTACGGGACTTTATTTCTTGCAGGACTACCCATGTCGTCTATGTTCTTTTTTGTCCGTGCAGACGCTTCTATATTGGCAAAACCTTCCGCCCACTGTTTGTTCGGATTAGGGAGCATTTTTACTCCATTAGAACAGGGAAAGGAGCTCCAAGGTTAATAGACCATCTACACACTTGCCATGCAGGAGATGCCCAAGTACTAAGATTTGCGGGTTTGGAGCGGGTCTCGTTGCCTGAGGGAGGAGGGGATTTGCGCCGCCTCCTGCTGCGCAGAGAAGCCAGATGGATCCTGCGCGCAGACGCAGCAGGACCATCTGGTTTAAATGACAAAGTCGACATGTCGGTTTTCTTATAAAAGTGTCTCAATCTTGGTTTCTAAAAGCTGTATTCGGTTTATTTGTAGTTCTCAGCATGTGCTATTTTATTATTGTTGTTTTTAATACCATTTTGTTTTAAATGTAACACTGTTTATGTTTGGAGTCCAGGGGGAGGAGTCTGGGATCCAGATGGGTCTATAAAACTCCTTCCTGTTCCACTCAGCATTAGGACCCGTTGAAGTGCCGTAGAGCACGAAACGATCGTTGTCCGTGGCTGACCCTATCCCTCCCTGCTATCCGTTTGTTTATATGTCCTAATAAAGTGATATTCACCGCAACAGGGTAAGTGCGCGCCTACTTTTTCTTTTTTGCCATCTAAAAGGCACTGTTGAACGCATATTTGCTGCATTTGAAACCACGGCCAGCAGCAAAGCTAAAATACGATTCTTTAATTGCAAACAAAAAGCTAATGAGGGCGTGAGAGACTTTGCCTTAAACCTGCAGTAAGCCCTTAAATCACTTACACTGGCTGAACCCATTTTTAACACCGGAGCGGATAAACTGCTAAGAGATCAATTTATTGAGGGACTCTACACCCCTTCTCACCGGGGGCATGTGAGGATGCTTGTTTTTAAGAACCCTGAATTGACATTTGCCCAATTAAAGGAGAGCGCTATACGTCTCCAGCTGGCAGAGGCACCTCGGGATCAGGATCCTGCGCAACCCATGGCAGAGGCACCTCAACAACAGGGAGTGCCAGTGACATCAGCTATGTCTGGGGCCATTGCTAAGCCCCTGGGGCCCAGTACTAATGAGGCTCTTCAACAAAAGCTTGACTCTTTAGCTGATGTTGTTGCTTCAATGGCTAAAACCATGCAGGAGATGAGAGGACACAAGATGGAGTTGGCAAACTGTAGAGAGGATGTTCCATGGATGAGACCCCGGAGATACCCGACATGGAGAGGACGACAACGCGACCGCTACCAACCGGATGGACAGCCCATTTGCCGCCGTTGCCAGCAGCCAGGCCACTTTGCACGAGATTGTGATTTAAACGGGAATCCCCTGGGAATGCGGGCCGCTTCGCAGGAATGAACTTTCAAGGCCCAACACCCTGGCACGACAGATACATCAGAGGACGACCCATTATCCCTATAGTGCTGGACGGAATTCCCCTCAACGCTTTGCTGGACACAGGTTCCCAGATTTCATCTATACCGTATATCCTTTATAAGAGGTACTGGGCTGATGCAGATATTGATAAAGGGCCCTCTGATGTTGAACTAGATATATGGGCCAGTAATGGTAAGTTGGTACCGAAACTAGGATTCAGGGAGATGACCATAAAGATTGGTAAAGTAGAATTGAAGAAACAGGGTATAATTGTTGTTGATGTTGACCGGCGGAACTGTGAACCCACTGTATTAATAGGAATGAATGTGTTAGAGAACTGCTTTTCCGAAGTTATTTCTGTCTTACAGCAAATTGCTGAAACTGCCCAATCCTGCCAGCAGAGAGTTCTCCGAAGGGAAATAAAAGTACTGATGTTAAGGCAACAGGTAGAAGTTGCAGGTGGAGAAATCGGCAGTGTGAGGGTAAGTGATCCGACATCTATTGTAATCCCACCAAAAACAGAAATGCTGGTATGGTGTAGAGCAGCCATTGGTACTAAGGGACGAGATTATCAAGCCTTAATAGAACCAGTGTACACCGACAGCAGGCCCACTATACTCACAGCACGAGGGGTAGTCGAGGTACACCGGGGACGAGTGCCGGTACGACTTTTGAACTGTGGAGAGGAAGAGGTCACTTTGCCAAGGTATGCTACAGTGGCAAAGCTATATACTGTTGACAACAATGCCATCACAACCATTGAGCCCTTAGAACCAACCTGTCAGGTGGAAGGCAACGGCTCAGACAGAGAATTGGAGGATTGGTGCCAACAGCTACACGTGGGCATAAATTCAACACCTACCCATCAAAAACAAGGGGTGTATAGGCTAGTGACGGAATATGAACAAGTCTTCAGTAAACACCCATTGGACTTCGGACGGATAGAAGGGGTAGAACACACAATCCCCACCGGTGACCATCCCCCAATAAAAGAAAGATATAGACCCATACCGCCCGCTCACTATCAGTGTGCAAAACATATGCTGAGGGAGATGAAACAGGCCGGGGTAATAAGAGACAGCTGTAGCCCCTGGGCGGCCCCTCTAGTGATTGTCAAAAAAAAGGACGGAACCATGAGAATGTGCGTAGACTACCGGAAGATTAATAACATCACCCATAAAGACGCCTACCCCTTGCCTAGGATAGAAGAGTCCTTGACTGCTTTGAAATCTGCTAATTATTTTTCCACCTTAGACTTAACAAGCGGGTATTGGCAAGTCCCTGTGGCTGAGAGAGATAAGGAAAAGACGGCATTCACCACACCAATGGGTCTATGTGAATTTAATCGCATGCCGTTCGGACTCTGCAACGCATCCGGTACCTTCCAGCGGTTGATGGAATGCTGCCTCGGACACAAGAACTTCGAGACCGTCCTCCTGTACCTAGATGATGTGATCGTCTACTCAAAGACTTACGAACAACACTTAATAGACCTGGCAGAAGTGTTCGAAGCCTTATCCAGGTATGGCATGAAAGTCAAGCCATCCAAATGTCACCTTCTCAAGCCAAAGGTACAGTACCTGGGACACATCGTGAGTTCGGAGGGAGTAGCACCAGATCCCGAGAAAATAAGCGCCATAAGGGATTGGCCAAGACCTACCAGCGCAAAAGAAGTGAGACAATTCCTGGGATTGGTGGGTTACTATCGCAGATTTATATAAGGATTTACCAAGTTGGCAGCACCCTTGCAAGACACCTTGGTAGGGCAGACGAAGAAACCTTCAAACCGAAACCCTCCTTTTCAGTGGAACGACGAAAGGGAAGACTCCTTTGAACAACTAAAGAAGGCACTAACCGGAGAAGAGGTTCTGGCATACCCAGATTACCATCAACCTTTCATCCTCTACACCGATGCCAGTAATGTGGGACTAGGAGCGGTGCTGTCACAAAAGCAAGAAGGTCGGGAGAAAGTCATCGCCTTTGCAAGTAGAAAGCTCCGGCCTACTGAAAGAAATTCAGAAAATTACAGCTCCTTCAAATTGGAACTACTGGCAGTAGTTTGGGCTGTGACTGAACGTTTCAAACACTATCTGGCCGCTGCAGAATTTATTGTCTATGCTGACAACAATCCGTTGACCCACCTGGACACAGCCAAATTAGGTGCGTTAGAACAGCGATGGATAGCCCGGTTATCTAATTACAACTTCATAATCAAGTATCGAGCAGGTCGCAAGAATGGAAATGCCGATGCCCTATCCCGGATGCCACACTTGAGAGATGTAGAAGAGGAAACGGGGGAGCTTGAAGAAATTGAACTACCAGCCTTCCATCGTCCCAAGGCAAAACATCATCAGTCAAGTACCTATCAGAAACAACAAGAGGTGAATTTTAATCCGTTAGCACACCATAGATGGGCTAACACCCAAGACAGCAATCCGGCTGTGAAGTTGGTGAAGGAACTGTTGACTGAGCAAAGTGCATATCCTGATGAGGATGCCCCAGAAGAGATGCATCAACTCTGGAAAGAGAGAGGCAAAATGTTCCTGTATCAAGGGAAGCTCTGTAGAAGATACACCAATCCGTAAACACATGAATTGGTTTGGCAGATTATTGTGCCTAAACAAGATGTGAAGATGGTCCTCGAAGCTTACCATAATGGTGCTGGTCACTTCGGTTGGAAAAAGTTAGAAGTACTTCTAAGAGAAAGATTTTATTGGGTTGGGATGAGAAAATCAATCGAACAGTGGTGCAGAAACTGTGGCCCGTGCAACCTCAGAAGAAACGATCAAAAGAACCAAAGAGCACCACTGCAGCCCATAATCACCAAACAACCACTTGAACTTGTAGCCATAGACCACGTGAAGTTGACACCAAGCCGGTCCAGCTATGTCTATGCCTTGACCATCGTGGACCATTATTCACGCTTCTTGGTAGTAGTACCCGTAAAAGATCTGACAGCAAAAACAGCGGCCAAAGCGTTCCAAACGTACTTTTGTAGACCCCATGGATATCCGGAACAGGTTCTCACCGACCAAGGTACAGCCTTTGAATCAGAGATCTTCAGAGAATTCTGTAATATGTATGGTTGCAAAAAGATCCGGACGACGGCCTATCATCCACAAACAAACGGCTTATGCGAGAAGATGAACCATATTGTAATAGACCTACTAAAGACTTTACCTGAGACAGAAAGGAATCAATGGCCAGAGAAATTGCCTGACTTGGTGGATCTGTATAATCATGTCCCGGTGAGCTCCACCAACTGCACCCCAGCTTACCTTATGCGTGCAAGACCCGGCCAATTAC
This sequence comes from Ranitomeya imitator, assembly GCF_032444005.1. Lineage (NCBI taxonomy): Eukaryota > Metazoa > Chordata > Amphibia > Anura > Dendrobatidae > Ranitomeya > Ranitomeya imitator. The sequence continues at coordinate 176,940,559 of NC_091287.1, read as the reverse complement.
CAATCGATCTAGAAATGGGAATTCTGAAACCAGATGCAGAAGTTCAAGACTCCAATTGGGATATCATATGGCAAAAGCAGTATCGCCAAGTGCAAGAGAGTGTGGAAAAAAGCCTTCAGCAAACTAGAGAAAGACAAGAGCGAACTTTCAACCAGAATGCTCTAGCGACCCCATTAAGACCGGGTGACCAAGTGCTCAAGAGAAATCGTCGAACCAATAAACTAGACAATCAGTGGGAAGCCGTACCCTACACAGTTTTACCAACAAGAATGGATAATCCTAAAATGTGTCTCATTAGCAAAAACGGAGGCTTAACATCTGTACTAGTGTCAAGAGACAATCTTAAATTATGTCCGGAAGCACTGAAAGAGCCAGAAGTTGTCCAGCCAGAACCAGAAGTTATTCAACCCATACTGGTTCAACCAGTAAAGGAAAAAGAAGAGGAAATGTATCACACCTGTATAGGAGACTTTCCCAAAACCCTACTAACATACCATGGTGCAGTAGTGGTTCCCATGGTGGCATTTTACCCAACACCGAACCCAATACCAGAAGTCCCAAGACAGGAAGAGGCTGATCCCGTACTACAGGAGGTTCCAGGCCAGGAAGAACAGATTCCTGATCAGAGTAATCCCATTCACGGTGGACTTGCCAACTCCATAGTCGTGGAATTATCTTTAGCAGAGCGGGCAGATACTACATCCACAGTAGACAGTAGTACACCACATGAAGAGACACCGCTATTACGTAGATCACAGCGTAGTACCCAGGGTCAATTACCGGCCAGGTATGCGGATTACCAACTATAAAACTATAGTCATTGTTATCATTCTGCAACATTTAAGCCCAGTACCTACAGAGACTTGTCTGTATGAACTTCTTGCATATTCTTGAACTTTTTATCAGCCCGGAGGCGCTAAATCAAAACTCTGGAAAGTCTGCTTTTTGAACTTTGCTTTTTGCTCTTTTTGAACTTTCTTTAGACTTTATATTGATAACTCCGTTGGAAAAATGGAACTAAATTCCTGGACACAAAGTGCAATGCCTTTCCTAGTACCTTCAAGGATAGAACTGTATTAATGGACGCTATTTGAAGTGACTTTTTACAGAACTCTATTTTTGTTTCTTTGAGTGGTTTTTGTAACTTTTCATTTTTAAGACTCTGTACATATTAATTGTTATTTCAAAATGTTATCGTCCCACAGTCCCGGAGTACTGTTCTTAACTAAGGGGGAATGTGGCACCCCTAGGGGTATTTGCCACAAAAATAGTTACTGACACTAAATACAAATAGTAAAATAACAAGACTGCACTACCACCTCCGGCCAGAAGGGGGAGCTCCAGAGACTCCCCTTGATCCATTCTGGTCTGAGAGAAGAACTGGCAGTTGGGCTAAGGAGTTGAAAGTGAGAGGTCATACAGCTGAATTTCTAACAGCCCTATGACGGTTTCCAGGCCCAAATCACTGGCCTGAGGAGAAGAGGGACAGAGAAAAAGGACATTGTGAGAACCGGGTAGCATTAATCACTACCCAGAACAGGCGCAAAGACAGATACCGGATCCGCGGCTGAATTCATTATATATAATACAGCAACTGGAAAAACGTGGGGTGATATCAGCTTCACTAGGGCCGGACGCAGCAACAGACACAGAGTTCAGCGGTACTCCCGGAGGGGGTAAGCCGATAAAAGGACTCGGGTTGCCCGTCGAACCAGGGCCCGGAGGGGACAGATTGGGCCGGCAGCCAGTTCACATACAGCAGCAGGGCCACACAGAAACTGCGTACAATAAGAGGCGAAGACCCCGGCAGGGTCAAAGTAACTCAGAGTTCCCATACAGACTCCGGTGTCAGGACTGGTTGTAAATCCCTTTTTGTTGAAGTAAACTGGTTAAATGTTTCAGTGCCTCAGTCTTTCATTTGGACAATAGCCATCTATCCAGGATCGGGATCATCACCGCTGGGAGAACCTGCTGCTGATCGAGTAAGTGCCTGTTCCCTCACGATACCCTTACACTGTGCATTGCCTGAGGCCACAGCACCGGGTCAAGCCACCCGTGACATCCCCCTCAAGAGACAGACCCCATTGGTCCGGTGCTGGGTACCCCGGTCTCCTGGGCGTCACATACATCAGGGTGTTGAACATGTTACCAGGATATATCTAGGATGGGCCTAGGCTAGGGAGGATATACACCAGGATGGGAACCATATATACACGCATGTATATACAGTCATGGCCAAAAGTATTGACACCCCTGCAATTCTGTCAGATAATACTCAGTTTCTTCCTGAAAATGATTGCAATCACACATTCTTTGGTATTATTATCTTCATTTAATTTGTCTTAAATGAAAAAACACAAAAAGAATTGTCCTAAAGCCAAATTGGAAAGAATTCCACACCAAACATAAAAAAGGGGGTGGACAAAAGTATTAGCACCATTCGAAAAATCATGTGATGCTTCTCTAATTTGTGTAATTAACAGCACCTGTAACTTACCTGTGGCACCTAACAGGTGTTGGCAATAACTAAATCACACTTGCAGCCAGTTGACATGGATTAAAGTTGACTCAACCTCTGTCCTGTGTCCTTGTGTACCACATTGAGCATGGAGAAACGAAAGAAGACCAAAGAACTGTCTGAGGACTTGAGAAACCAAATTGTGAGGAAGCATGAGCAATCTCAAGGCTACAAGTCCATCTCCAAAGACCTGAATGTTCCTATGTCTACTGTGCACAGTGTCATCAAGGACTTTAAAGCCCATGGCACTGTGGCTAACCTCCCTAAATGTTAATGGAAAAGTAAAATTGACAAGAGATTTCAGTGCAAGATTGTGCGGATGTTGGATAAAGAACCTAGACTAACATCCAAACAAGTTCAAGCTGCCCTGCAGTCCGAGGGTAGAACAGTGTCAACCTGTACTATCCGTCGGTGTCTGAATGAAAAGGGACTGTATGGTAGGAGACCCAGGAAGATCCCACTTCTTACCCCGAGACATAAAAAAGCCAGGCTGGAGTTTGCCAAAACTTACCTGAAAAAGCCTAAAACATTTTGGAAGAATGTTCTCTGGTCAGATGAGACAAAAGTAGAGCTTTTTGGGCAAAGGCATCAACATAGAGTTTACAGGAGAAAAAAAGAGGCATTCAAAGAAAAGAACACGGTCCCTACAGTCAAACATGGCGGAGGTTCCCTGATGTTTTTGGGTTGCTTTGCTGCCTCTGGCACTGGACTGCTTGTCCGTGTGCATGGCATTATGAAGTCTGAAGACTACCAACAAATTTTGCAGCATAATGTAGGGCCCAGTGTGAGAAAGCTGTGTCTCCCTCAGAGGTCATGGGTCTTCCAGCAGGACAATGACCCAAAACACACATCAAAAAACACTAGAAAATGGTTTGAGAGAAAGCACTGGAGACTTCTAAGGTGGCCAGCAATGAGTCGAGACCTGAATCCCATAGAACACCTGTGGAGAGATCTAAAAATGGCAGTTTGGAGAAGGCACCCTTCAAATATCAGGGACCTGAAGCAGTTTGCCAAAGAAGAATGGTCTAAAATTCCAGCAGAGCATTGTAAAAACTCATTGATGGTTACCGGAAGCGGTTGGTCGCAGTTATTTTGGCTAAAGGTTGTGCAACCAAGTATTAGGCTGAGGGTGCCAATACTTTTGTCTGGCCCATTTTTGGAGTTTTGTGTGAAATGATCAATGTTTTGCTTTTTGCTTCATTCTCTTTTGTGTTTTTTCATTTAAGACAAATTAAATGAAGATAATAATACCAAAGAATTTGTGATTGCAATCATTTTCAGGAAGAAACTGAGTATTATCTGACAGAATTGCAGGGGTGTTAATACTTTTGGCCATGACTGTATATATATATAAATATAGGATGGGGCCACTATGAAAGACACACATATGAGGATGGGGGACATATGTACTAGGATAGGTCCGGGATGGGAGACATATACAGTGGGGCAAAAAAGTATTTAGTCAGTCAGCAATAGTGCAAGTTCCACCACTTAAAAAGATGAGAGGCGTCTGTAATTTACATCATAGGTAGACCTCAACTATGGGAGACAAACTGAGAAAAAAAAATCCAGAAAATCACATTGTCTGTTTTTTTAACATTTTATTTGCATATTATGGTGGAAAATAAGTATTTGGTCAGAAACAAAATTTCATCTGAATACTTTGTAATATATCCTTTGTTGGCAATGACAGAGGTCAAACATTTTCTGTAAGTCTTCACAGGTTTGCCACACACTGTTGTTGGTATGTTGGCCCATTCCTCCATGCAGATCTCCTCTAGAGCAGTGATGTTTTTGGCTTTTCGCTTGGCAACACGAATTTTCAACTCCCTCCAAAGGTTTTCTATAGGGTTGAGATCTGGAGACTGGCTAGGCCACTCCAGGACCTTGAAATGCTTCTTACGAAGCCACTCCTTCGTTGCCCTGGTGGTGTGCTTTGGATCATTGTCATGTTGAAAGACCCAGCCACGTTTCATCTTCAATGCCCGTGCTGATGGAAGGAGGTTTGCGCTCAAAATCTCACGATACATGGCCCCATTCATTCTTTCATGTACCCGGATCAGTCGTCCTGGCCCCTTTGCAGAGAAACAGCCCCAAAGCATGATGTTTCCACCACCATGCTTTACAGTAGGTATGGTGTTTGATGGATGCAACTCAGTATTCTTTTTCCTCCAAACACGACAAGTTGTGTTTCTACCAAACAGTTCCAGTTTGGTTTCATCAGACCATAGGACATTCTCCCAAAACTCCTCTGGATCATCCAAATGCTCTCTAGCAAACTTCAGACGGGCCCGGACATGTACTGGCTTAAGCAGTGGGACACGTCTGGCACTGCAGGATCTGAGTCCATGGTGGCGTAGTGTGTTACTTATGGTAGGCCTTGTTACATTGGTCCCAGCTCTCTGCAGTTCATTCACTAGGTCCCCCCGCGTGGTTCTGGGATTTTTGCTCACCGTTCTTGTGATCATTCTGACCCCACGGGGTGGGATTTTGCGTGGAGCCCCAGATCGAGGGAGATTATCAGTGGTCTTGTATGTCTTCCATTTTCTAATTATTGCTCCCACTGTTGACTTCTTCGCTCCAAGCTGGTTGGCTATTGCAGATTCAGTCTTCCCAGCCTGGTGAAGGGCTACAATTTTGTTTCTGGTGTCCTTTAACAGCTCTTTGGTCTTCACCATAGTGGAGTTTGGAGTCAGACTGTTTGAGGGTGTGCACAGGTGTCTTTTTATACTGATAACAAGTTTAAACAGGTGCCATTACTACAGGTAATGAGTGGAGGAAAGAGGAGACTCTTAAAGAAGAAGTTACAGGTCTGTGAGAGCCAGAAATCTTGATTGTTTGTTTCTGACCAAATACTTATTTTCCACCATAATATGCAAATAAAATGTTAAAAAAACAGACAATGTGATTTTCTGGATTTTTTTTTCTCAGTTTGTCTCCCATAGTTGAGCTCTACCTATGATGTAAATTACAGACGCCTCTCATCTTTTAAAGTGGTGGAACTTGCACTATTGCTGACTGACTAAATACTTTTTTGCCCCACTGTATAGCAGGAAAGAGACCAGGATGGGGACAATACTACAAAATGGGGGAAGGGTCAACTTGTATGTCCTTATAGGATTTGGAATGCTACAAGAGCCCATGCATCTGACCAATATGTGTGGATGGATGAGGAGGAGGGGTGTTAGTATGTGTGCATGTGGGGAGGATCCCAGATCAAAATTTTGCACCAGGGCCCATGGGAAAACTGAGCATCTACAGATGCATATTTATGACCATAATATGCACTATACCATACGAAATGGCAAGTCAATATACAGAATAATAATGTAAAATATACAGGGAATGAACAATCATTACTACAAAAAGCAGTTCTTGCTTATTTGTATTTTTTGTTGTTCTATGGGTAGATGTGCCTTATAACTTTGCTCAATATTCAAAGAGTTTACAAATTGAAGAGTTTATGTTGCTATATTGAACAAGATGCCTTACAGGGAACCCGTCACCCCCCCCCCCCCCCCCTCTCCCCTCAGCCATTTGTAACTAGAAGAGCCATCTTGTGCAGCACTAATGCTGCATTCTGACAAGGTGGCTCTTTTAGTTATTGTTCGTTGCACTGCAGAAATAATCGCTTTTGAATTTGGTCCCTCATACCTTCAAATCTTCCGGGGGGCAGGTCTTTCCCCCCTCATCCAGACACAACACAGCCATCACTCTGCGAGAAGGGCGCCACCTCCTCAGCGTTATTCAGTTGCCCAGGCGCCTGCGCGGTCATATTCTGCCTTGGGCATGCGCAGTTTACGCTGCCTGACAACTAACATCACTTGATGTCTTGTTTACTGCGCCTGCTCAAGGCAGAATATGACCGCGCAGGCGCCTGGACAACTGAATAACGCCGAGGAGGCGGCACCCTTCTCGCAGAGTGACGGCTGTGTTGTGTCTGGATGAGGGGGGAAAGACCTGCCCCCAGAAGATTGGAAGGTATGAGGGACCAAATTCAAAAGCGATTATTTCTGCAGTGCAACAAACAATAACTAAAAGAGCCACCTTGTCAGAATGCAGCATTAGTGCTGCACAAGATGGCTCTCTTACTTACAAACGCCGGGGTGGGGGGGTGACAGGTTCCCTTTAAGAAGTCAATGACTGGAAGTGTATGCACTTCATTTCAAAGCATGAACTTTTCAGAATATTTATTCACTTTTAGATTCCAGAAAAACATATTTCTCCCACTGTACGCCAACATCTATAATGCCTTTTATAGCTCCTTGAGGCTACTGAATTTCACTTTTCAATGTGTTAAAACATTTCCATCCATATAATCTGAGCTTAGTGAAAACACAGTATAGTTTTATTGACATTCCTATAAATTCGAGACAAAACTGAAATATATTTTGTAAGTGTGTACATTCATATACCATATGTGACTCTCATATCTATGAACTTACACTTCTTCTAAGGCTCCTTATTGTTTTATGGGGAATATACTGTAACTTTGTAGCATACGGTCAATCATAATGTATTTACTACATAGGAAAATTTCACTAACTCGCTTTACAAATTATAATGCAAATTACAAATACACAACGTTTTATGTTGTGTATTGGTGTATCTGTGCTCAGAGCCTTGGGTGCATTTCTACAGGCCAAGAATTCCCAATAATTGGCCAGGCTGACAATCCTCCAACAGATGAGCAAAAGTGCTTGTTTAACAGGGGAAATGAAATTGAAATTGCTTAAAAAACATCATTTTCGGCAGCACATCATCATCATGTGTAACCTGGACTGCGCTGTCGAACAATGTTGCACTCCACTGCTATTCTGTGTGCATAGATGCGCGGTCTGCCTATCTAAAAAGGCTATTAAATGATGGAATTTTATAATTTTTATTTAAAAGGGCAGTATCTTCAGATATAAGTGGAAATGTGCCAACTGTGTGTCACTGAAATATATTAGCAACATGCGCAAGTACAGTCAACAAAATGTAGTGCGGTCTCTCAAAATGAATAAAGCATAATTTATCAGATGGACAGGAATAAAAACACGTTTCCTAAAAGGGGTTTTTCCTTATATCTTTTTTTTTTCTTTTCGGACAGACTATTACAATAACAAACTGAGCTTTTAGGAGAAAAACTGTAGGGGAACAAAATCGCACTAGACCATCGGGTGATACCCTTTTAAATGGAGGTGCCCAGGCAGGCACAACTCCTATGATCACCTGATGATATCAGCTGCCCCGTGGCTGGGGGATCATTTCCTCCAAGATAGTTCACCAGTTTGGATGATAACATGATAGCAGGCTGCTGTAATGAAGAATCCTTAGAGCCAAGATGAGATAAATGGTTTTTATTTCCACAACGTGTTTTAACATTGACTAGGTCCGAAGGATTGTTTATCCCAGCAGCGCAGCTTGTACCCACCATCCCTGGGCTCAGTGAGGACTCTTCTGCGGTACTGTTGACCGGCTGCAGCAGTGAACTCACGTCCACAGAGATCATAACTGCTGTAGCCAATCTCGGGGCTTAGCATTTCTACTGATGTCAATGGCTCAAGTTGCTGCGCCCGATGATTTGCTGCAGCAGTTTTGGGCACGTTGGCATGATTTCACCGCTGCAGCTGATCAACAAAGGCCAGAGCAACAGAAGAGAGGTATCATAGGATGCAGAGAGGATGAATAAAAGTTATTTTGTTATATCTTGTCTGGAAGCCTATGGACTAAAAAAAAATTGCAAACAGGACTCCCCTTTTATTATTGGGCTGCACAAACTTTGGCAAAAATGACAGCCTGCAGAAGACTTTTGTAACCGTCCGTGAGATTCTTGCACCTGTCTACTAGCAGGATCTTCCACTGCACTTTTCTCAAACTGTTGAATGCTTGCATGGTTCATTTTCGTAATAAAGCATAAGTGGATAATATAAAAGGTAACTTTTAATAATTATAAACAACGTAAAAACCAAAAACAGTCACCCAAGTGAAAAACAAAAACAAAAACTGGTGCGTGGTCTCAACCATCTATAATATAACGCTGGGAGCGTCACTCTGTCCAAAGCCTTTATAAACTGCGCAGGCACGACACTCCTAGCGTTACATTATAGCCAGTGTCAGGAAAAAAAAATGGCGCCGGAAAGCGTGGACTGCCGGAAGCAGGGGGACATTTATAATCCGTGACGTGGGGACACCCTGATGATGCTGTGGCAGTTCATGCCACAGCAATTTGTTACTTACGCCACCTGATAACTCTCCGCTGCCATTTTCTTGGTCCTGCTGCCGGAATCGGCGCCTGCGCAGTCCGCGCTTTCCGGCGCCATTTTCTTGAAGACACACGCAGAATGGAGCAGCACATGACAGGATGGGGACGCAGGATGGAGCAGCACATGACAGGATGGTGATGCAGGATGGAGCAGCACATGACAGGATGGGGGCGCAGGATGGAGCAGCACATGACAGGATGGGGGCGCAGGATGGAGCAGCACATGACAGGATGGGGACGCAGGATGGAGCAGCTCATGACAGGATGGGGATGCAAAATGGAGCAGCACATGACAGGATGGGGGCGCAGGATGGAGCAGTCCATGGCAGGATGGGGACGCAGGATGGAGCAGCACATGACAGGATGGGGGCGCAGGATGGAGCAGCTCATGACAGGATGGGGATGCAGGATGGAGCAGCACATGACAGGATGGGGACGCAGGATGGAGCAGCACATGACAGGATGGAGACCATATACCAATATAAATGCTCGCCACCCGGGCGTAGAACGGGTTCAATAGCTTGTATAGTATAATGGCCATTTGAGACTTATAAACCCCTACTAGGATTTAAAGATTCCAGCTGCCGTAGTGCTTGCGAAATCAATATAAACTAAGGTATGATGTATAAGGAAGCTGTGAAAGGAATACTCTTGTAATCAACAGCATAAATTTCCATACACTTAAGGTACCGTTACACAAAGCGACGCTGCAGCGATATAGACAACGAGCCGATCGCTGCAGCGTCGTTGTTTAAGTCGCTATGAGACGTCAAACACTGTAACAGCTGAACAATGCAGGAGCGATCCAGTGACGTACTTATCATTCTCGCTGGTTGTTCGCTCCATGGAAAAACATTGCAGGCATCGTTGCTTTTGCTGTCAAACATGACGAATCACGCCGACCTGATGATCAAATAAAGTTCTGGACTTCTAGCTACGACCAGCGATGTCACAGCGGGATCCTGATCGCTGCTGCGTGTCAAACACAACGAGATCGCTATCCAGGACGCTGCAACGTCACGGATCGCTGTCGTTCTCGTTCTAAAGTTGTTCAGTGTGAAGGTACATTTAGTTGCATGTAAACACAATAAATAGCTAGTAGCAGTTATAGCACACAATGTAAACAGTGCCACTGATAATTATTAAATAATGGAAAAGGAACAGTCTCACCAATTCCAAGGTATAGGCATAGGAGCACCGGATATTCTCTGGTCAGGGGATGATCCGGAAAATGAAGAGATGACAATCCCTATGTCAATCCCTATGGGACTACCGGAAAGCTATCCCCAAAGCTCCTGCCCTTACAAGGGCAGTCCACATCTACCCCTGCACACACAGGCCCTGCACTCTCCCTGTTCAATCGTCCCGATGCGTTTCTTCCAAGCTAAATCATCAGGGGACTTGCTTGTATGAGGATCATTTTCCCATCTGAAAATTTCAGCTGTGTTCACACTCTTTGTTTTTTCTAGTCAATCACATTATTTTACGGCAACTTTCCAAAATCACAGCAAAAATGTTTTCGTTCTACTATGACAGAAAAAATACAAAGCAGCAACAATGCGCAGATGCAGCCTTAAGCTCTCTGAAAAGATTTTCAAGTAGGCCATGTTTACATATTCAATATTCAGCCAGTATTTTACATCAGTATTTGTAAGTCAAAATCAAATCAATAGCCCATGCCCATGCAGGCCATTAAAAAGTTTTTCAGATAATTGTCCAATTACCTTTCATCCCTTTAAGGCCATGTGCACACGTACAGTATTTTTCACGTTTTTTTGTGTTTTTTCGCTATAAAAACGTGATAAAAACGTGAAAAAAACGCTTACATATGCCTCCTATTATTTACAATGTATTCCGCATTTTTTGTGCAAATGTTGCATTTTTTTCTGCGAAAAAATCGCATCGCGGAAAAAAAAGCAACATGTTCATTAAATTTGCGGAATTGCGGTGACTCCGCACATCTAGGAGTGCATTGATCTGCTTACTTTCCGCATGGGGCTGTGCACACCATGCGGGAAGTAAGCAGATTATGTGCGGTTGGTACCCAGGGTGGAGGAAAGGAGACTCTCCTCCACGGACTGGGCACCATATACAGTTAGGTCCATATATATTTGGACAGAGACAACATTTTTCTAATTTTGGTTATAGACATTACCACAATGCATTTTAAACAAAACAATTCAGATGCAGTTGAAGTTCAGACTTTCAGCTTTCATTTGAGGGTATCCACATTAAAATTGGATGAAGGGTTTAGGAGTTTCAGCTCCTTTTTGTTTAAAATTCATTGTGGTAATGTCTATAACCAAAATTAGAAAAATGTTGTCTCTGTCCAAATATATATGGACCTAACTGTAATTGGTAAAAAAAAAGAATTAAAATAAAAAATAGTGATATACTCACCCTCGATGTCTTCCCGCCTCTCAGCGGTGCACGCTGCCGGATCCGTTCCTATGGATGCTCTGTGTGAAGGACCTGCGATGACGTCGCGGTCCTGTGATTGGTCGTGCGACCGCTCATGTGACCGCTCACGTGACCGCGACGTCATCGAAGGTCCTGCGCGCACCATCTATAGGAACGGACGCCGCTGAGGACATCGGCTGTCTGCAGAGGGTGAGTATAACCATTTTTTAAATTATTTTTAACATGATATCCTTTACTATTGATGCTGCTTAGGCAGCATCTATAGTAAAAAGTTGGTCACACTTGTCAAACACTATGTTTGACAAGTGTGACTGTGAAGAGCAGAACAAAAATGATTACCTCAATGAACAAAAATAAAAAAAAAAGAATTTGTGATAAATATTGACCTGTCCATTCAAGGACATTTTAGCTATAGTATGAAATCCTGTTTTTCTTGTCTGTGGAATTGCCTTTGTACTGTTTGTTGTGAAACTGCCGCCCACGAAACTGTTTTCTTTTCTTTCTTTCCTGTTTTGTCTCTTTGTTTAAACATGCAAAACTTGTATAACCACTAAACAACTATATAAAGAAGGGATAGCACTTTGAAGGCAGGCGTGCTTGAGAGACTTCCCAGTGATACACTATACAAGACGTGTCTTGTGTATTATTTCTGGTGAATCCCCACTTCCAAAGGCTGCTCCGACTGAGTGTGATCCCGACATTTCCTGGCGCCTGAACAGGGACCCGAGGTCTGTGTATTCCTTCAAGAACACCGGCAGAATAAGTACGAAAAGAGAATCTGGGATAATGGACGGCAGATGAACAAAAACCTGGCCAGGTAAGAGACACTGTTAGATCTCTTATATCTGCCCTGCACTGTCCGTAAGATTTTCTGTGTCGTGTTCTTTAGCGGGTAGTTCTAGTAGAGGAGGATACCTATAGCTCGGGTTCTTGAACTATTTAGGAATTGATCACCTCACGGAGTACGGCATTGAATGAGAGTGAATGTGAATAGAAGGTGTGTGGAAGTTGGGAATAGCCCTATAAGCCGCCCAGGGGGTTGAAACAGAAGAAGTGACTGTCCCACTGGGCAACGTGGTTGCGTCCTTTCGGGGAGACCTCCGCGCCTATGTTCAATCTCTGATCCTGTCTTTGACAAAAACCTGGTGACGGATAAGTGTATGATAGTATGAGCCCAGGACAGATAAATTAGCCTGGGACAAGAATACGTTGTATGTGATAGTATAAGCCCAGGACAGATAAATTAGCCTGGGACAAGATACGTTGTATGTTCTTTTTCTTTTTCTGTCTGGTTGCATTTGTGTTGTTTGCTATAGGTGTAGGAATCAGGATTTTCTTACATCAACACAGTTTAAACATCCTAGCTCCTTAGGAAGAAGGTAACGAGGTATTCTCATACCCAAACGCCACCTAGGGCAAGAAAAAGACATCCTAGCTCCTTAGGAAGAAGGTAACGAGGTATTCTCATACCCAAACGCCACCTAGGGCAAGAAAGCTCAGGATAAGAAAATGGGGAATAAGCAAACAAAGTCGGAACCAGAAGAATTAGATATCTATACTATCATAAAGGAGAGAAGTGGTGAAGATGCCACTAAGGGGCTGAAAAAGATTTTTAGTAAGTTTGGAGTTACTAGGGCAGAAGCTTTTAGTAGAAAACTATGGGAAGGAATTCAGGAAAGGAAAAAAGGCATAATCAGAGACAAGAAATGGATAGATCAGATCCAAGCATTGATTGATGTCTCTAGGGTAGCAGAAAATGAGGGATGGACATATAATCAACAGAGTAAAAAGTGGTGTATTAGACCCACAGGCTGTGGAGAAAAACAAAATGTGGAATCTAAAAATACCCCACCCCCATACCTTAACCCACATGCCCCATCTTTTCTCCAAACACCACCTCAAAGTTTAGCCGGACCAGGAGGATGGGTATGTCCGCACTGTGGACAACAAAATCCAGACTGGAGAAATGATTGTCTAGCCTGTGGTACACCTAGACATGGCGCTGTACTTGCCCCTGTTAGGGTAGTACCAAGACCCTTTAGGGAACCTGGTGCTGACGGAGTAATGGGAACTAGATATCACCAAACTCGACAATATTTCCCTTGGTCCCCCGCTGAAGGCATGTCTCTCTTGCATAACGCACCAGATCCCACCCAGTGTCCAGTTAGATTTGCACAATATATACAGCAAATTATGCAGACTCACGCTGGAGTTTGGGCAGATGGAGAAGAATTATGTAGAATGAAAATGACTCCTGGACTCTTCCAGGAGCTATTAGCAAATCTACAGGTACATAGGCCCCAAGCAGGAGATGGTGCCTTACAAACGATAGAATCAGGTACACAATTTGTAGATCACTTAATGGTTTTCATGAGGGAGAGACAGAGGCAGAGAGGAACAACGGGAGTGGTGGCTCAGAAATCTGGACAATCAGTAGACGAATATTATCTAAGTGTAGAAAATAATTTCAGAGATGAAGGCATGGATCTAACCGCTCCAGGAATGATGAGGTTAGTTACAAAAACCTTTATAGATGGATTGTCTCCAAAAGTGAAGGAAAAGCTTAAGGCCGCAACCCCTGATTGGAGAACCTTGGAAGACCCACACCTGGCTAGACAGAAAGCTGTAGGGATAGAAATGGACTTAAGAGAAAATTCTAAGCCAGTAAGAATTGCACAGGCTAATACTGGCTCTGCTAATCAAAAGTTTACTTGTCATTACTGTAAGAAGCCAGGACATTTCCAAAGGGAATGTAGGAAGAGAAAAGCAGATATAGATTCAGGAACCTTTGTACCCAAAAATAGGATAAATAACCCAGTGCCTGATCAAACAGACAGCTCAGAATGACTGAAAGTTATGCAGGTCTCTCTTCCTTCTAGAAGACCAATAATACAAGTTGAAGTTGAGGGTAAAAATGTACCTTTTCTGATAGATACGGGAGCAACATCCTCCATTTTAAATCAGGACTTTTTACCATATCCTGACAATATATCCTCAAAGGTTACATATGCAGAAGGGTATGATGGTAAAATTCAGGCGTTGCCCTTTACAAAACCTTTAAATGTGAGCTTTGGCCCTAAAACTTTTGTATCCAAATTTTTATTTGCTAAAGGTGCACCTACCTGCTTGTTGGGTACTGATGTCTTAAGTAAAATGCATGCAAACATCCATTTTAGAGAAGATGGCACAGTTATGCTGACCATCCCTGAAGATGCAGAAACTCTGGAACCATATGTTAGAATACAGGCAATGGAGGATTTTCCCGAAATTTACACTCAACAAGCAAAAATTGACTTGTCTCGGGTTCCTGACAGCCTATGGGCAAAAGGAGACACTGATGTAGGATTTTTATCAGTAGCTCCTATACTGTTAGAAACTGCCCCGGGAACCATATTACCTCAGCTTAGGCAATACCCCATCAGCGCCCAGCAAGAACAGGCGATTTCTCAACAAAATCAGGATTATGTGTTACAAGGTGTTTTGGTAGAAATCAGGTCACCCGCCAATACACCCTTATATCCTGTTAAAAAGAAAGTGTCCTCCAAAGAAACTATGGTGAAATATCGCATGGTGCACGACTTACGGGAAATCAATAAGGTTTTGGCACCGGTCACCCCTGTGGTACCGAATCCTCATACCTTACTGTCTCAAATTCCCAGCACTGCTGCATATTTTACGGTAATTGACTTATCAAACGCATTTTTTTCTGTGCCACTACATAAGAACTGTTGGCATTTGTTTGCCTTTACATTCAAGGGTAAACAATTAGCATGGACAAGATTGCCACAAGGTATGGTACACTCACCAACTTTGTACTCTGAAGCAATGCAGACCGTGCTAAAAAATTTCACCCCAGAACCAGGAGTAGTCATTCTACAGTATGTAGATGACTTACTTATTTGTTGCCCTGATGAGCAGACGGCAGTTACCTCAACTGTTAATTTCTTAATTTTCCTAGCGCAAGAAGGCTGTAAAGTAAATAGACAGAAACTCCAGGCTTGTCAACAAACAGTCGTGTTTTTAGGTCACTGCATATCACAGGGCATCAGACACCTCACACCTCAACGTACGGAAGCCATACGTAACATGCTTGAACCCAGGAATCACAAACAGCTGCGTGCTTTCCTAGGTATTGTTTCACACTGTAGACAGTGGATCATACATGCAAGTCAACTCATGCAGCCTTTATATGACTGTATTGCCAACACACCATATTCACTCAGTGAAGAGGCTAAACAGTAATTTTCCTCTTTGAAAACAGCACTGGTATCAGCTCCGGCTTTGGGACTCCCAGACTACACTAAACCTTTTCAATTGATGGCAGCTGAGATATCCTCACATGCTACAGGGGTGCTCACACAAAAACATGGAAACAAACAGAGACCTGTGGCATACATATCAGCTCATCTGGACCCTGTAGCTAGAGCCGCACCTTCTTGTGTAAGAGTAGTAGCCGCAATTTCACTGTTATTAGATAAAGCTTCTGAGATTGTTCTTGATCACCCACTTCTAGTTCAGACCACTCATGATGTACATGGCATTCTTAACCAGGTCCAACCTAAACATATTTCAATGGCCAGACACCTCCGTCTCCAATGTTCCCTACTACTGCCGCCCAACATTTCCTTTGCCAGGATTCAGACTCTTAATCTCGCGTCTTTGCTCCCTTTAGAGTCTGAGGGGGGTACCATACCTGAGGAAACTGCACTCTCCAACTCCTTTGAAACTGCACTCTCCAACTCCTTTGACCCATCAAAGTCAATGCATGATTGTGTACAATTAATGGAACAAGAGACTCAGGGCTTATGTAATGTACGTGACAAGCCACTCTGTAATGCTACATTTGAACTTTTCATAGATGGCAGTAGATATGCAGATATGAATGGACAATTTCATACAGGTTATGCGGTAGTAACTCAGCATGAAGTGCTGAAAGCAGAACCTCTCCCTGCTAATCAGTCTGCACAAGAAGCAGAACTTACGGCATTAGTTGAAGCTCTAAAAATAGCCAAAGATCAGACAGCAAACATATACACTGATTCTAGATATGCACATGGCATTATTTTCGATTTTGGCGTAATATGGAGAGCCAGAGGTTATATGACTGCTTCAGGCCAACCTGTTAAACATGCCTCCCTCATTAGACAGATTCTGGAGGCAGCACAAGAAACTAAAGAAATAGCGGTGATAAAGGTAGCTGCACATGTGAGACTCGACACCGAGGAAGCCAGGGGTAACGATAAAGCCGATAAGGCAGCAAAACAGGCAGCACGTAAACCCTTACATCATGCCCACACACTAGATAGCTCTGAAGATGATGAGGAAAGATTGAAGGAAGCTCAGAAACAGGTAGACGACGAAGAACGAGGGCAGTGGCAGAAAAAAGGGGCAGAAGATCAGCAAGGATTATGGAAAAAAGGAACTTTGTTGTGTTTACCCAGAGCCTGGTACCCCGCAGTGGCAAGTGACCTCCACCTACCCACGCATGTGTCGGCAAATGGTATGACGCTCAAGGTAAAAGAAAGGTGGTTGGCTCCAGGCTTTGGTAATTTTGCTCGGAACATGTGTGCTGCATGCGCTATATGCCTGGCACACAATCCAGGTCAGGCCATTAAAACCCCAACCAAGCATCATGTAAGACCACTGTATCCCTTTCAAAGACTCCAGATCGACTACATCCAACTTCCTAGGTACAATGGATACGAATATGTGCTTGTGTGTGTGGACATGTTCTCAGGGTGGCCAGAGGCTTATCCAGTTCGTAAAGCCTCAGCAAAAACTACTGCCATTAAAATAGCACATGAACTGATACCCCGTTACGGCATGCCTGAGGTGATCGAGTCAGATAGGGGTACCCATTTTACTGGGGAAATATTCCAGAATGTTATGAAAATGTTGGGAGTAGAAAACCAGTTTCACACTCCATATCATCCACAGAGTTCAGGTAAAGTGGAAAGATTAAATGGGACAATAAAATTAAAAATCCAGAAGGCCATGGCAGAAACAGGAAAGCCTTGGACCGAGTGTCTACCACTTGCCCTGTATTCCATCCAAAACACCCCAAGGGGGAAGGCTAAGCTGTCACCACATGAGATTCTTTTTGGTAGAGCAGCAAATTTGGGTTGTTATTTTCCACAACAACTGATGTTGAATACTGAGACTTTAACTGCTTATGTACAAGAATTACAAAAACGTTTAACTAAAGTGCATTCGCAAGTTTTTGCTTCCCTTCCAGATCCAGAAAATCTCGAAGGAGGCCACAAGTTGGAACCTGGTGATCAAGTCTACGTGAAAAGACACACCAGAAAGACTCTGGAACCGAGATTTGACGGACCTTTCCAAGTCCTGTTAACAACTCCAACAGCAGTCAAGCTTGAAGGAAAGGCATCATGGATACATGCAAGCCATTGCAAAAAAGCAGTATAAGACTCATGATATTGATGTTAATAATGTTAACCTCAACGGAGGCATGGGAAAGACTGAATTCTCTAGCCCCTTTGAACAATAGATTCGTACAACATCATAGAAAATTAGTGCATGACTTGTTAAATAATACGCAACCCCTGGCAGATTGTTGGATCTGTACCCATTCACCAGTATCAGCCACAAGTATACCTTTTCTAGCAGTTCCCGTGTCAGCTGAAGAAATATTCGCTTGGCCTAATTGTTCAGACAACCTGGCCAACAACCAACCTGGCAATACTAGACTATGGAATACTACAATCGCCATACCAATTGTGGGATGGGTAGAATTTCCTTGGTGGCAGGGCAATCTTACAGGAAAAATAGACAACTTACAATATTTAGCATTCAAGGGAGGAAAATGGGTACCTAGGAATAAGACTGGATTAACTGATTTAGGACAGGTCCCCACTGAAAATCTACAGCTCAGTTTCAGTACAACCACCCCTTCCTCTGATGCTTTCAAACCTACAGTTATGGTTATTGTAATTATATATGTATTATTCAAGGTTGTACTCAAGGGTATCTCGGTATGCACAAATAAATTTTGTGTAATGGATGCGAGAATATAAAGTTTTTTTTTTGTAATATCACAAAAAGAATGACTAAAATGATCGACAAGGTTTTGAATGGAATATGTCAAAGGGGGGATTGTGAAGAGCAGAACAAAAATGATTACCTCAATGAACAAAAATAAAAAAAAAAGAATTTGTGATAAATATTGACCTGTCCATTCAAGGACATTTTAGCTATAGTATGAAATCCTGTTTTTCTTGTCTGTGGAATTGCCTTTGTACTGTTTGTTGTGAAACTGCCGCCCACGAAACTGTTTTCTTTTCTTTTCTTTCTTTCCTGTTTTGTCTCTTTGTTTAAACATGCAAAACTTGTATAACCACTAAACAACTATATAAAGAAGGGATAGCACTTTGAAGGCAGGCGTGCTTGAGAGACTTCCCAGTGATACACTATACAAGACGTGTCTTGTGTATTATTTCTGGTGAATCCCCACTTCCAAAGGCTGCTCCGACTGAGTGTGATCCCGACAGTGACCAACCTGTCAGTCAGTTTTCCAAGCGATGCTACAGATCGCTTGGAAAACTTTAGCATTCTGCAAGCTAAAAATGCTTGCAAAATGCTAAGAAAACCGGGAAAAAAACGGGAAAAAAACGCAAAAAAAAATGCGGATTTCTTGCAGAAAATTTCCGGTTTTCTTCAGGAAATTTCTGCAAGAAATCCTGACGTTTGCACATACCCTAAAGGAGGCAGATACTTATTAATCACTTTCCAACATTGGGCGTACTAGTACGCTGATGTCGGACTCCAACCGGTTTGGTGCGGGCTTCGGCGCTAAGCCCCCACCTTTCCAGGCACATGACAGCCCATATAGACAGCTTACATGTGTCCGCAACAGGCGCAGGTGGCATCACGATCCACCGGCGGCTGTTAACTAGTTAAATGCCGCTGTCAATCTTTGACAGTGGCATTTAAGTCTTGCAAAGGAAATCCCCCCATCGGTGACCCTGTCACGTAATCACGGGTCACCAAAGGGTTGGCATGACAACCAGAGGTCTCCAGCAGACCACTATCATTGTCACTACCGGATTGCTATGAGCGCCACCCAGTGGTCGGCGCGCTTAGCAAGTGAGCATTTCTGCTACATACAGGCGATCTGATCATGGACAATGAATAATTTTTTCATATATTGTACCTGGTCACTCCGTTTTCTCCTTTCATATACATTTGATTTTGAGTGGGTACATAGTTTTTCGCTCTAATGGGCTACTTTTAGCCTGATTTATGACACCATGGTGTCACTGAGGTATATGTGTATACTCATGGCCTGTATGTAGCAGAGCCGATCAAAGTACTGCAGCTACTAGTCTCCCATGGAGACTACTGAAGCATGCAAAAAGTGAAAAAAATATAAAACAATTAACAAAATATAAAAGTTCAAATCACCCCTTTTTCGCCCCATTCAAAATAAAACAATACAAAAAAAAGAAATCAAACATACACATATTTAGTATTGCCGCGTTCAGAATTGCCCGATCTATCAATGTAAAAAAAAAAAATTAACCCGATCGTTGAAAAAAAGTCAAAACGCCAGAATTAAGGTTTATTTTATGTTGCCGCAACATTGCATTAAAATGCAATAACGGGTGATCAAAAGATCATATCTGCACCAAAAAGGTATCATTAAAAACGTCAGCTCGGCACGCAAAAAATAAGCCCTCACCCTTCCACATTGAACACATGTGGAATCACCGCATTGTATTCATAGAATGTGTTATTTATCTTTTGGAGATGGAGCGTCTCCGCAAGATAGACATGCTGCAGTGTGGAAAGACGCGTCGCATGTCCGGTTACGCAGGGCCGCCGGATGCATGCATAGTGGAGATGGGATTTCATAAAATCCCCTCTACTATGCTGTAACATCTGGATGCTGCGGATTGGACTGAAGGAATCCAGACAGTGAAAACATAGTCATAGTGTTCCCTTTAACCACTTAATCCCATGTGACGTACTATCCCGTCAAGGTGCCCTGGAACTTAATTTCCAGTGACGGGATAGTACATCATATGCGATTGGCAGCGCTCACGGGGGGAGCGCGGCCGATCGCGGCCGGGTGTCAGCTGCCTATTGCAGCTGACATCCGGCACTATGTGCCAAGAGCGGTCACGGACCGCCCCCGGCACATTAACCCCCGGCACACCATGATCAAACATGATCGCGGTGTGCCGGCGGTGCAGGGAAGCATCGTGCAGGGAGGGGGCTCCCTGCGGGCTTCCCTGAGCCCCCCGCAGCAACGCGATGTGATCGCATTGCTGCGAGGGTCTCCCTACCTCCCTCCCTGTAGCAGGCCCGGATCCAAAATGGCCACGGCATCCGGGTCCTGCAGGGAGGGAAGCCTGCAGCACTGTGATCTGACAGAGTGCTATGCAAACTGTCAGATCATCGATCTGTGATGTCCCCCCTGGGACAAAGTAAAAAAAAAAAAACCCTAAATAATAAAAAAGAAAAAAAAATATTATTCCCATAAATACATTTCTTTATCTAAATAATAAAAAAAACAAGAAAAGTACACATATTTAGTATTGCCGCGTCCGTAACAACCCGACCTATAAAACTGGCCCACTAGTTAACCCCTTCAGTAAACACCGTAAGAAAAAATAAAAACGAGGCAAAAAACAACGCTTTATTATCATACCGCCGAACAAAAAGTGGAATAACACGCGATCAAAAAGACGGATATAAATAACCATGGTACCGCTGAAAACGTCATCTTGTCCCGCAAAAAACGAGCCACAATACAGCATCATCAGCAAAAAAATAAAAAAGTTATAATCCTGAGAATAAAGCGATGCAAAAATAATTATTTTTTCTATAAAATAGTTTTTATCGTATAAAAGCACCAAAACATGAAAAAAGATATAAATGAGGTAATCGCTGTAATCGTACTGACCCGAAGAATAAAACTGCTTTATCAATTTTACCAAACACGGAACGGTATAAACGCCTCCCCCAAAAGAAATTCATGAATAGCTGGTTTTTGGTCATTCTGCCTCACAAAAATCGGAATCAAAAATGATCAAAAAATGTCACGTGCCCAAAAATGTTACCAATAAAAACGTCAACTCGTCCCGCAAAAAACAAGACCTCACATAACTCTGTGGACCAAAATATGGAAAAATTATAGCTCTTAAAATATGGTAACGCAAAAAATATTTTTTGCAATAGAAAGCGTCTTTCAGTGTGTGACGGCTGCCAATCATAAAAATCTGCTAAAAAAAACAGATATAAAAGTAAATCAAACCCCCCTTCATCACCCCCTTAGTTAGGGAAAAATTAAAAAAAGTATTTCCATTTTCCCATTAGGGCTAGGGTTAGGGTTAGGGCTAGGGTTAGGGCTAGGGTTAAGGTTAGGGTTGGGGCTACAGTTAGGGTTGGGGCTAAAGTTACGGTTAGGGTTTAGATTACATTTACGGTTGGGAATAGGGTTGGGATTAGGGTTAGGGGTGTGTCAGGGTTAGAGGTGTGGTTAGGGTTACTGTTGGGATTAGGGTTAGGGGTGTGTTTGGATAAGGGTTTCAGTTATAATTTGGGGGGTTTCCACTGTTTAGGCACATCAGGGGCTCTCCAAACGCGACATGGCGATCTCAATTACAGCCAATTCTGCGTTGAAAAAGTAAAACAGTGCTCCTTCCCTTCCGAGCTCTCCCGTGTGCCCAAACAGGGGTTTACCCCAACATATGGGGTATCAGCGTACTCAGGACAAATAGGACAACAACTTTTGGGGTCCAATTTCTCTTGTTACCCTTGGGAAAATACAAAACTGGGGGCTAAAAAATAATTTTTGTGGGAAAAAAAAAAGATTTTTTATTTTCACGGCTCTGCATTATAAACTGTAGTGAAATACTTGGGGGCTCAAATTTCTCACAACACATCTAGATAAGTTCCTTGGGGGGTCTAGTTTCCAATATGGTGTCACTTGTGGGGGGTTTCTACTGTTTAGGTACATTAGGGGCTCTGCAATCGTAATGTAACGCCTGCAGACCATTCCATCTAAGTCTGCATTCCAAATGGCGCTCCTTCCCTTCTGAGCCCTCCCATGCGTCCAGACGGTGGTTCCCCCCCCCCCCCACATATGGGGTATCAGCGCACTCAGGACAAATTGGACCACAACTTTTGGAGTCCAATTTCTCCTGTTACCCTCGGGAAAATACAAAACTGGGGGCTAAAAAATAATTTATGTGGGAAAAAATTTTTGTTTTATTTTTACGGCTCTGCATTATAAACTTCTGTGAAGCCCTTGGTGGGTAAAAGCGTCACCACACATCTAGATAAGTTCCTTAGGGGGTCTACTTTCCAAAATGGTGTCACTTGTGGGGGGTTTCAATGTTTAGGCACATCACTGGCTCTCCAAACCCAACATGGCGTCCCATCTCAATTCCTGTTAATTTTGCATTGAAAAGTCAAACAGCGCTCCTTCCCTTCCGAGCTCTCCCATGCGCTCAAACAGTGGTTTACCCCCACATATGGGGTATCAGCGCACTCAGGACAAATTGTGCAACAACTTTTGGGGTCCAATTTCTTCTCTTACCCTTGGGAAAATAAAAAATTGGGGGCGAAAAGATAATTTTTGTGAAAAAATATGATTTTTTATTTTTACGGTTCTGCATTATAAACTTCTGTGAAGCACTTGGTGGGTCAAAGTGCTCACCACACCTCTAGATAAGTTCCTTAGGGGGTCTACTTTCCAAAATGGTGTCACTTGTGGGGGGTTTCAATGTTTAGGCACATCAGGGGCTCTCCAAACGAAACATGGCGTCCCATCTCAATTCCAGTCAATTTTGCATTGAAAAGTCAAACGGTGCTCCATCGCTTCCGAGCTCTGTCATGCGCCCAAACAGTGGTTTACCCCACATATGGGGTATCGGTGTACTCAGGACAAATTGTACAACAACTTTTGGGGTCAATTTTCTGCTGTTACCTTTGGTAAAATAAAACAAATTGGAGCTGAAGTAATTTTTTTGTGAAAAAAAGTTAAATGTTCATTTTTATTTAAACATTCCAAAAAATCCTGTGAAGCACCAGAAGGGTTAATAAACTTCTTGAATGTGGTTTTGAGCACCTTGAGGGGTGCAGTTTTTAGAATGGTGTCACACTTGGGTATTTTCTATCATATAGACCCCTCAAAATGACTTCAAATGAGATGTGGTCCCTAAAAAAAAAATGGTGTTGTAAAAATGAGAAATTGCTGGTCAACTTTTAACCCTTATAACTCCCTGACAAAAAAAAATTTTGGTTCCAAAATTGTGCTGATGTAAAGTAGACATGTGGGAAATGTTACTTATTAAGTATTTTGTGTGACATATATCTGTGATTTAATTGCATAAAAATTCAAAGTTGGAAAATTGCGAAATACACAAGTAATATCAAAGAAATTTTACCACTATCATGAAGTACAATATGTCACGAGAAAACAATCTCAGAATCACCGGGATCCGTTGAAGCGTTCCAGAGTTATAACCTCATAAAGGGACAGTGGTCAGAATTGTAAAAATTGGCCCGGTCATTAACGTGCAAACCACCTTTGGGGGTAAAGTGGTTAAGCCCATATCGATTATATAAATGTATCTTGAATATGTTTTGGTAAACAGCTAAACTGCCAAAACTTGTCACTGTCCAAAAATTTCTGGATCTAGCTATATCAAAGAATCAAATCTATTTACGGCACTTTTGGATGAGAAATAAATGCCACAGATGTGTCTTTTATTTTACATTTGATTTTGCATGTGTTTATAGTAGTAAAAGGAATCACCAAGTTTCTACCACCTAATCTGAGAGCAGAGTAATGTGGAGACAGAGACCCTGATTTCAGTGATGTGTCACTTACTGGGTTGCTTGCTGTAGCTTTCAGAAAATAACTTTTTATGAGCAGGAGATTATCATTAGGAGACTAACTAGTAACACTGCTTTGAGGTAGTAAAGCATTTTCATGAGCTCTGTATAACCACGTCATCAACAGCGATTTGCAGCTTTCTGTGTACACTGTGCATAGGCAGAAAGCTGCCGATGGGTGGTGTGGGAAGAGTTATTCAGAGCTCAGCATTCAAATATCTGCTAGATCTGCAGCAGATAAAATTGTGCTTTTATAAAAATTATATCAAGCAGCCCGGCAAGTGATATATCGCTGGAATCAGGATTTCTGTCCCTATATTATGCTGCCTTTAGATGGAGTAGCAAAAACATGATAACAAATTCCCCTTAAGCATGGCTTATTCCAGGTTCAATGTTTAAGCAAAACTCAAGTTTGTTTCCATATGAAAATTGTATTATTATAATTCCTGAGAAGAAAAAAAACCTTGTCAATTGTGGACAATCTACCTATATAATTGTCTAAGGTCCATTTCCGTCTGTCTGTCTCGGAAATCCCGCCTTGCTGATTGGTCGCGGCCATCCGGCCGCGCCCAATCAGTGAATTGGCCCCTCCCTACTCTCCTCCTGTCAGTGCCCCCTCCATACTCCCCTCAGATCGGGGAGACCCTCAGCCTCCGAGCCGATGTCCAGATGTGCAGTGTGCTCCGTGTGTGCCGGGGTCGTGCCAGCTGCAGGGCTCCTCAGGCCCAGATTTAGGGGTGGGCTCAAGGGGCCCAGGCCCTGGGCCACACACCAAGCGGGGGCCTCCCACCAATATAGGGATAAATATCTCAAAACATGTAAAATACACGTCTCTTTGCTGTGAACCATTTCTAATGATAAGGAACATATGACTAAAGAGAAACTATTGAAAGTGTAGGGACCTGGCTACGGTCCTACATTTCAGTGGCTGGCGCAGAGTGGCAGAGTCATGGCACCTGACCTGCATCAGCATCCACTGACCTGGATAGCAAGGCTTCCTTAGTATCTTCCCTGCACCTAATGCTTAGCTTATGGCATGCAGCAGCCTTCTCCGAATCCAACAGAAGCTTCTAGGCGCTACCTATTCAGCTATATGATCGCTCCCTCGGATTAGATCAGAAGAGAGTTTGTTCAGCTACCTTCGAGGAAGGAGGTGGAGCCAGGATGTCGACGCGAGAAGAGGATTCTCCACCGCAGAGCGCGGCAGCACAGCAATAGCCTCTGATATATACAGCCCAACAGCAGCTTCTAATATATAAAGCCCAGCAGCAGCCCCTCATATATATATATATATACAGCTCAGCAGAAGCCCCTCATACATATACAGCCAGCACAGCAACAGCTTCTGATACCGTGTTTCCCCGAAAGTAGGACCCCCCCGAACGTAAGACAGGGTGGGGGTTTCGGGGGGGTCCTCCAATGTAAGGCCTCCCCCGAATGTAAGGCAGGGTTGGGGGCGCCGCTGTGAAATGTAAGGCCCTTACCTTTGGGCCGCCGCTGTCCCCCATTGGGTCCCCAGGCTCCAGAGGTGTCCTTAGGTGCAGCTGGGCGGGTCCAGCGCTCATGGGGTTAACTCGCCGTGTTAACCCCGCAATCCGCCCAGCTCAACAGCTCATTGGCCGCCCCTGCTCCCCACGTCACCGCCGGCCCCCGGCTCGAGCGCTGATTGGCCAATCAGCTCGAGTGCTGATTGGCCCAGCAGCTCGGGCTGTAATTGGCCGCCCCAGCCCCACGTCACCGCTGTTTCCCTGCTGATTGGCACAGCGTTCCCTGCAGCACAGGCCTTCCGCACCCACAGCCGCACCGCAGAGGAAAACGTCCAGCATTTAAAAACCAAGTAGGGAAACATGTACTGTATAGGGTATGGGGCTGTGTGCAGTGGGATACGGCACTGTTATGGTATGCAGGCAGAGGGTCTTTGTTTTATTCTACTGTTTGGTGATGACCGACTCTTCAGCATGTTAATAAATGTTAATTTATTGGTTAAAAAGAAATTGTCATTTTTTTTTCCGGCTAATGTAAGACCTCCCCCGAAAGTAAGACAGGGTGGGACTTTTTGGGGTAAAATTAATGTAAGACAGGGTCTTACTTTCGGGGAAACATGGTATATACAGGTAAACAGCCTCTGATATATACAGCCCAGCAGCAGCCCCTCATATATAAACAGCCCAGCAGAAGCCCCTCATATACTGTATATATACAGCCCAGCAGAAGCCCCTTATATATAGATATATATATATATATATATATATATATATATATATATATACACATATATATGTATATATACAGTTAGGTTCATATATATTTGGACAGAGACAACATTTTTCTAATTTTGGTTATAGGCGTTACCACAATGAATTTTAAACAAAACAATTCAGATGCAGTTGAAGTTCAGACTTTCAGCTTTCATTTGAGGGTATCCACATTAAAATTGGATGAAGGGTTTAGGAGTTTCAGCTCCTTAACATGTGCCACCCTGTTTTTAAAGGGACCAAAAGTAATTGGACAGATTAAATAATTTTAAATAAAATGTTTATTTTTAGTACTTGGTTGAAAACCCTTTGTTGGCAATAACTGCCTGAAGTCTTGAACTCATGGACATCACCAGACGCTGTGTTTCCTCCTTTTTGATGCTCTGCCAGGCCTTCACTGTGGTGGTTTTTAGTTGCTGTTTGTTTGTGGGCCTTTCTGTCTGAAGTTTAGTCTTTAACAAGTGAAATACATGCTCAATTGGGTTGAGATCAGGTGACTGACTTGGCCATTCAAGAATATTCCACTTCTTTGCTTTAATAAACTCCTGGGTTGCTTTGGCTTTATGTTTTGGGTCATTGTCCATCTGTAGTATGAAACGATGACCAATCAGTTTGGCTGCATTTGGCTGGATCTGAGCACACAGTATGGCTCTGAATACCTCAGAATTCATTCGGCTGCTTCTGTCCTGTGTCACATCATCAATAAACACTAGTGACCCATTGCCACTGGCAGCCATGCATGCCCAAGCCATCACACTGCCTCCGCCGTGTTTTACAGATGATGTGGTATGCTTTGGATCATGAGTTGTATCACGCCTTCGCCATACTTTTATCTTTCCCTCATTCTCGTAGAGGTTGATCTTGATTTCATCTGTCCAAAGAATGTTCTTCCAGAACTGTACTGGCTTTTTCAGATGTTTTTTTAGTAAAGTCCAGTCTAGCCTTCTTATTCTTGATACTTATGAGTGGCTTGCACCGTGCAGTGAACCCTCTGTATTTACTTTCATGCAGTCTTCTCTTTATGGTAGATTTGGATATTGATACGCCGACCTCCTGGAGAGTGTTGTTCACTTGGTTGGCTGTTGTGAAGGGGTTTCTCTTCATCATGGAGATTATTCTGCGATCATCCACCACTGTTGTCTTCCGTGGGCGCCCAGGTCTTTTTGCATTGATGAGTTCACCAGTGCTTTCTTTCTTTCTCAGGATGTACCAAACTGTAGATTTTGCCACTCCTAATATTGTAGCAATTTCTCGGATGTTTTTTTTTTCTGTTTTCGCAGCTTAAAGATTGCTTGTTTCACCTGCATGGAGAGCTCCTTTGACCGCATGTTTACTTCACAGCAAAACCTTCCAAATGCAAGCACCACACCTCAAATCAACTCCAGGCCTTTTATCTGCATAATTGAGAATGACATAACAAAGGGATTGCCCACACCTGTTCATGAAATAGCCTTGGAGTCAATAGTCCAATTACTTTTGGTCCCTTTAAAAACAGGGTGGCACATGTTAAGGAGCTGAAATTCCTAAACCCTTCATCCAATTTTAATGTGGATACCCTCAAATGAAAGCTAAAAGTCTGAACTTCAACTGCATCTGAATTGTTTTCTTTAAAATTCATTGTGGTAATGTCTATAACCAAAATTAGAAAAATGTTGTCTCTGTCCAAATATATATGGACCTAACTGTATATATACAGTGCAGCAGAAGTCGCTCATATATATAGAGCCCAGCAGAAGCCTCTCATACATATACAGCCCAGCAGAAGCCTCTCATACATATAGAGCCCAGCAGAAGCCTCTGACATATAGAGCCCAGCAGAAGCCCCTCATGTATATACAGCCCAGCAGAAGCCTCTCATACATATACAGCCCAGCAGAAGCCTCTCCTACATATACAGCCCAGCAGAAGCCTCTCGTATATGTACAGCCCAGCAGAAGCCTCTCATACATAGAGAGCCCAGCAGAAGCCTCTGACATATAGAGCCCAGCAGAAACCCCTCATCTATATACAGCCCAGCAGAAGCCTATCCTACATATACAGCCCAGCAGAAGCCTATCCTACATATAGAGCCCAGCAGAAGACCCTCATATTTATACAGCCCAACAGAAGCCTCTCATACATATACAGCCCAGCAGAAGCCTCTCATACATATACAGTTCAGCAGAAGCCCCTCATATATATACAGCGCAGCAGAAGCCTCTCATACATATAGAGCCCAGCAGAAGCCTCTGACATATAGAGCCCAGCAGAAGTCCCTCATATATATATAGCCCAGCAGAAGCCTCTCATACATATACAGCCCAGCAGAAGCCTCTCATACATATACAGCCCAGCAGAAGCCTATCCTACATATAGAGCCCAGCAGAAGACCCTCATATTTATACAGCCCAGCAGAAGCCTCTCATACATATACAGCCCAGCAGAAGGCTCTCAAACATATACAGCCAGCACAGCAACAGCCTCTGATATATATAGGTAAACAGCCTCTGATATACACAGGTAAACAGCCTCTGATATATACAGTTTGGCAGAAGCCCCTCATATATATATATATATACAGCCCAGCAGAAGCCCCTCATATATATATATATATATATATATATACAGCCCAGCAGAAGCCCCTCATATATATATATATATATATATATGTATATATATATATATATATATATACACAGCTCAGCGGAAGCCCCTTGTATATATACAGCCCAGCAGAAGCCCCTCATATACAGTGGGGCAAAAAAGTATTTAGTCAGTCAGCAATAGTGCAAGTTCCACCACTTAAAAAGATGAGAGGCGTCTGTAATTTACATCATAGGTAGACCTCAACTATGGGAGACAAACTGAGAAAAAAAAATCCAGAAATTCACATTGTCTGTTTTTTTAACAATTTATTTGCATAATATGGTGGAAAATAAGTATTTGGTCAGAAACAAAATTTCATCTCAATACTTTGTAATATATCCTTTGTTGGCAATGACAGAGGTCAAACGTTTTCTGTAAGTCTTCACAAGGTTGCCACACACTGTTGTTGGTATGTTGGCCCATTCCTCCATGCAGATCTCCTCTAGAGCAGTGATGTTTTTGGCTTTTCGCTTGGCAACACGGACTTTCAACTCCCTCCAAAGGTTTTCTATAGGGTTGAGATCTGGAGACTGGCTAGGCCACTCCAGGACCTTGAAATGCTTCTTACGAAGCCACTCCTTCGTTGCCCTGGCGGTGTGCTTTGGATCATTGTCATGTTGAAAGACCCAGCCACGTTTCATCTTCAATGCCCTTGCTGATGGAAGGAGGTTTGCACTCAAAATCTCACGATACATGGCCCCATTCATTCTTTCATGTACCCGGATCAGTCGTCCTGGCCCCTTTGCAGAGAAACAGCCCCAAAGCATGATGTTTCCATCACCATGCTTTACAGTAGGTATGGTGTTTGATGGATGCAACTCAGTATTCTTTTTCCTCCAAACACGACAAGTTGTGTTTCTACCAAACAGTTCCAGTTTGGTTTCATCAGACCATAGGAGATTCTCCCAAAACTCCTCTGGATCATCCAAATGCCCTCTAGCAAACTTCAGACGGGCCCGGACATGTACTGGCTTAAGCAGTGGGACACGTCTGGCACTGCATGATCTGAGTCCATGGTGGCGTAGTGTGTTACTTATGGTAGGCCTTATTACATTGGTCCCAGCTCTCTGCAGTTCATTCACTAGGTCCCCCCGCGTGGTTCTGGGATTTTTGCTCACCGTTCTTGTGATCATTCTGACCCCACGGGGTGGGATTTTGCGTGGAGCCCCAGATCGAGGGAGATTATCAGTGGTCTTGTATGTCTTCCATTTTCTAATTATTGCTCCCACTGTTGATTTCTTCACTCCAAGCTGGTTGGCTATTGCAGATTCAGTCTTCCCAGCCTGGTTCAGGGCTACAATTTTGTTTCTGGTGTCCTTTGACAGCTCTTTGGTCTTCACCATAATGGAGTTTGGAGCCAGACTGTTTGAGGGTGTGCACAGGTGTCTTTTTATACTGATAACAAGTTTAAACAGATGCCATTACTACAGGTAATGAGTGGAGGAAAGAGGAGACTCTTAAAGAAGAAGTTACAGGTCTGTGAGAGCCAGAAATCTTGATTGTTTGTTTCTGACCAAATACTTATTTTCCACCATAATATGCAAATAAATTGTTAAAAAAACAGACAATGTGATTTTCTGGATTTTTTTTCTCAGTTTGTCTCTCATAGTTGAGGTCTACCTATGATGTAAATTACAGACGCCTCTCATCTTTTTAAGTGGTGGAACTTGCACTATTGCTGACTGACTAAATACTTTTTTGCCCCACTGTATATACAGCCCGGCAGAAGCCTCTCATACATATACAGCCCAGTAGAAGCCTCTCATACATATACAGCCCAGCAGAAGCCTCTGACATATAGAGCCCAGCAGCAGTCTTTGATATAGACAGCCCAAACTTCTACAATATACATACATACATACATATGTACATATTTTAATCTTTAACGCCCTTTCAGGACTTCAAAAGCTGACAAGGTCAAATATACTGTACTGTGTGATTTGGACTTTAGTGACATCATTAGTGATTTTGCAGACCAAAAATCAAGGAAAGTGCCTGGATTGTAAAAAATGAATGATTTTACTTGAATTACTCTGCATAAATGATTTTTGTAAATAAACTTGCGTTCGTTTTATTTTGTGTTTTTGCATTACATATTGCAGCACCTTGAAAAATGGGCCTCCCTCCAAAATGGGCCCTGGGCCACCCACCTCTTAAATCCGGCCCTGGGGCTCCTCCAATGCCGCGACTAACAAAGAGCTGGATGTGGTGCGCCCCCCCACCACACAGACACGGCTGGATGTGGTGTGCCCCCCGCAGACGCGGCTGTGTGTGTGCGCCGTGCTCCGGTGTGCGCCGCGCTCCGGTGTGTACCTCCCTCCTCCCTGTGCTGCTATGTCACTGTGGAGGTATCGCTAGGGCAGACCATGTCCGCTGCGCACAGCTCTCAGCATCCTCCTCCTGATGTCTCCATAGCCCCGGCTCTCCTCACTCCATGTCCCCCATCTCTGGGCGCCCCCATCCCGCCTCCCTCCTTTCCTCGGAGCCTATCTGGAGAGTGTCTGTTCTGTTACCGTCCAGTCAGTGACTCCTCCTTCTCTCATCAAAAGTCAAATCAAGGGAGATAAAAGCCCCTCAGCTCCTGCCGCACATTGGGGGGAAATGTCGCTCATTTGTCAGCTATGCATGTAATACAGAGATGCACACACAGTATAGTGTATATACTGTACATATATACTGTACATATAGTTTTCATTGTGGATATATACAGATACAGTACATATATGGACACATGTATACATAGATAAATACACATACAGTACATATATACACCTAGACGTACAAGAATGCATTGCGGCAATGACCGCTGATGACGTAGCATCACGCGAGACCGCAACATCATTGCGTGTTATTGCCGCAATGCATTCTTGGGATCGGAGCGCAGCAAGGAGCATCGCTAAACGCCTGGCCTGAATCCGGGGGCCGCCGGAAGGTGAGTATATAACTATTTTTTATTTTAATTATTTTTTAACAGGGATATAGTGCCTACATTGCTATATACAACATGGGCTGTGTTATATACTCTGTGTGCTGTGTTATATGCTACATGGCTGTGTTATATACTACTTGGGCTGTGTTATATATTATGTGGCTGTGCTATATACTACGTGGCTGCTAT